>NC_053495.1:154923721-155593721 GCF_905171775.1 Rana temporaria | reverse complement strand
TGATCCAGAGTGTAAATTTGGATCAAAGTTGCACTCTAAATTGCACAGCTTTGGAGTTGCACTATTAGAAACGTAGCCTAAGACTAGAGTACAACTTTGGAGTGCGTCTTTGACCCAACTTTACACTCTCTGGATCAAAGTCGCATCCAAGCATTGCAGGTATCTTTTCAAAGTTGCATAGATGGGAATGGGTGCCATTGAAATCAATGGGCTGTGACTTGCCATGCAACTTTGTGTCCAAAGTTGCATGACCAATCATACTAGTGGAACCTTAGTCTACATTTCTACGATTGCAGCCACAAACTTGCACGATTTAGAGTGTGATTTTGATGAGACTTTGAGTGCAGCTTTCATCCAACTTTACACTCTCTGGATCAAAGTCACACCAAAAGTTGCATAAAAGTAGTGCAGGTGCACACTTTGATCCAGAGAGTGTAAAGTTGCACTTAAACTTGCATCAAAATCACACTCCAAATAGTACAACTTTGTGGATGCAATAGTGGAAACGTGACTTGTCATGCAACTATGTGTCCAAAGTTGCATGACCAGTCACTAGGGTTGCCACCTCTTCTTCAAGTCAAACACAAACATTTTAGAGGCACACAGCAATTTTTGGATAGTATAAGCCAGCGGCGGTGCGTCTATGTATTGTCACCGGCGCCGCTGCCGCCCACTATTCAGATGACCGCCCCCCTGGGAGCGCTGGCCATCTGAATAACAGCAGTTGGTTGGTTTTTGGAAGTGTCTATCAGAGCCGGCGGCCAATTACAGCCTGTTGGCTTTAATCGGCTTCCAAATAGTTAACCAGCGGACGCAGGGGGTGTGCATACCCTGGTTAACACTAACATGCGTCTCAGCAAATCAGGTTCACCGGGTCTGGTTACCGGTAACCTGATTGGCTGAAGCGACATCGAGGGCGGGACTTGGGAGAAGACATCGAGGGAGCGTGGAGGGAGGATGGCTGACCCGAGAAAGGTAAGTGACGGGCGACGGGGGGGGAGCAATCTGGCGGTTTTTGAGGGGGCAAACTGGCGGCAATTGATGGGCACAGTGGTGACAATTGATGGGAACAGTGGTGACAATTGATGGGCACAGTCCATCACCTTTACCCTCAGCTTCTTTAGCAAGGCAGTGGTCATCTTGGAGATGTATTTGGGGTCATTATCATGTTGGAATACTGCCCTGCGGCCCAGTCTTCGAATGGAGGGGATCAGGCTCTGCTTCAGTATGTCACAGTACATGTTGCATTTATGGTTCCCTGAATGAACGGTAGCTCCCCAGTGCCAGCAGCACTCATGCAGCCCAAGACCATGACACTCCCAACACCATGCTTGACTGTAGGCAAGACACACTTGTCTTTGTACTCCTTACCTGGTTGCCGCCACACACGCTTGACACCATCTGACCCAAATACATTTATCCTGGTCTCATCAGACCACAGGACGTGGCTCCAGTAATCCATGTCCTTAGTCTGCTTGTTTTCAGAAACTGTTTGCAGGATTTCTTGCACATCATCTTTAGAAGAGGCTTCCTTCTGGGAACAGCCATGCAGACCAATTTGATGCAGTGTGCGGCGTATGGTCTGAGCAATGACAAGCTGAACCCCCCATCCCTTCAACCTCTGCAGCAATGCTGGCAGCACTCATATGTCAATTTCCCAAAGATAACCTCTGGATATGACTCTGAGCACGTGCACTCAACCCCTTTGGTTGACCATGGCGAGGCCTGTTCTAAGTGGAACCTGTCCTGTTAAACCGCTGTATGGTCTTGGCCACTGTGCTGCAGCTCAGTTTCAGGGTCTTGGCAATCTTCTTCTATTCTAGGCCATCTTTATGTAGAGCAACAATTATTTTTTTCAGATCCTCAGAGAGAATTCTTTTGCCATGAGGTGCCATGTTGAACTTCCAGTGACCAGTATGATAGAGTGAGAGCAATAACCCCAAATTTAACACACCTGCTCCCCATTCACACCCGAGACCTTGTAACACTAATGAGTCACATGACACCGGGGAGAGAAAATGTCTAAATGTGCCAAATTTGGACATTTTCACTTAGGTGTGTACTCACTTTTGGTGCCAGACATTAATGGTTGTGTGTTATTTTGAGGGGACAGAAAATGTACACTGTTATACAAGCTGTACACTCACTACTTTACATTGTAGCAAAGAGTCCCCAATAGTGCAGCACTACCATTAGAGCCGGTTCACACTGGGGCAGCAAGACTTGCTGAGCGACTCGGCAAGGCGATCTGCACACGACTTCAGAGGCGACTTGCAAAATGACTTCTGTATTGAAGTCAATGCAAGTTGCCCCGAAGTCGTCCCAAAATGGTACAATAACCTTTTTCTAAGTCTGAGCGACTTGAGTCGCTCCTATTAAAACGGTCCCATAGTACAGAACAGAGCGCGACTTGTCAGACGGCTAAGTCATCTGACGAGTCATCCCTGTGTGAACCGGCTCTCAGCTGAAAAGAAAAATAATGAAATAATAAATAGTAGCGTAATGCAACATGCAATTCAATGAATAGAACCTAAATAAATAAATCAAATATTATACACACAATACAAAAGTGCATCAAATCATGAAATCCCATTAAAGTGCATCAGTCACTGAAAGTATATTTGTGCCAAAAAAGTCCATAAACCAACATAATCCTGTGCACTCACAGTGAATTATCCAAACTTCCACAATAAGTGAGTCTTCTGGTGTGATAAAAGTGAACCTCTTCCTTATGCATATACTTGGTGCAATTGCCACCAGTGGTAAATTAGGCTGCTCACCTTCAATCCAGACCTATAAATGTAAAAGTGAAAAGTTCTTCTTTCCCTTTAAGGGAAATTAAGGAAACCAATACTGCCTTTGCAGTGATCCCTTAAAGCGGTTGTAAACCTGCGATTATTTTTATTTATTTATTTTCACCTGAAAGGCAAAAGCCATAATGAGCTAGTATGCATCGTATATTAGCTCATTATGAAATACTTACCTCGGAACGAGGTGAGAGGAACTTACCTGGTCCACGCCGAGCGAGATGTCATATTGACTAGGCGTGTCTTCCCGGTATAACTGTGTAGTACAAGGGCCTGCCCGATTGCATACAAAGAAAGTGTTTAGTGTTGAAAGTGTTTAGGTGTGACCTCCGCTCTTATTATATGGTTTTGGTAAATCTAAAGGAAGGTTGCACGAGAAAATTGTATAATGTATGGCCAGCCTTAGACCCCTTTCACACTGGGGCAGTATGTGCGGTGGCGGTATAGCACCGCTATTTTTAGCGCCGCTATACTGTCGGAATTGCGGTGGAATTCGGCTGCAAGCGGTGCGGAATTAACCCCTGCTAGCGACTGAAAAAGGCTTAATACCGCCGGCAATGCGCCTCTGCTCTGCTCTGTGCCTCTGCTCTGCGCCTCTGCTCAGCTCTGTGCCTCTGCTCTACGCCTCTGCTCTGGCTCTCCAAGGAGATGGTTCACATATCTCTGCTGCGGCTCTGGTGCAAATTTTCACAGGCAGGGTAGCATCACAAATTTTAGGGCCCTTTACGCAGCTTAAAGCCCCATACACACCATCAGATTTTCTGCAGACTTTTGTCTTCAGATTTATCAAAACCATATAATATCCTGCTTCGAGATGATAAGGGGGGGGGTACCTGTGCTGAGTAAACTAAACAATGTCAAGTCTTCTTTTCTCTCTCCTGCCCCTGCTGTGAGTTGCTAAAGTCAGACAGAAAAAAAAAATGCTGCGAGTTGTTAAATGGTAAAGGGGGGGTCAGACAAAAAAAAAACGAAAAAACGGGGGGGGGGGGGGGGGGATCTGCAGTACCCTACCGTGACTTGCTAAAGGGTGAAGGGGGGGGGGGGGGGGGTCAGACGAAAAAAATAAAGAAAATTACAGGTGTAATGCCTGTACCCCCCTGATGGTGGCCTGGGGTCCTGTGCGTCTTTTGGTCCGTTTCAGGTCTGAATTCTGCAAAAAATGAATGAGGACGCACCGGACACGATTCGCGTGACATAATCAGCCCCACTTCTTTGATGCAAATCGTCCAATCACCGGACTTCAGAAAGGTCCTCGGGTAATTTATTTAAAAATGTCGACAAACCTCATATGTGATAAAGCCATGCAATCTCTTGAACCAAAATGTAATGATGTAAAGCGCTGCGCAAACTGTTGGCGCTATATAAATCCTGTATAATAATAATAATAATAACCATCACAGTCTTTGCACAGGTAAATCATGTAACACCTGTACACATATCCCTGCACTACTTTGCATCAAAGAACTCTCTCCCATAGACCCCTTTCACACTGAGGAGTTTTTCAGGCGGTACAGTGCTAAAAATAGCGCTGCTATACCGCTTCAAAAACTCCTGCCCAGCCATCTCAATGTGAAAGCCCGAGGGCTTTCACACTGAGGCAATGCGCTGGCAGGAGAGTAAAAAATCTCCTGAAAACAGCATCTTTGGAGCGGTGAGAGGAGCGGTATGTATACCGCTCCTTCCCATTTAAAACAATAGGAAACCACGGTAATACCGCCCGCAATGCGCCTCTGCAGAGGCGCATTGCGGGCGGTATTAACCCTTTATCGGGCACTAGCGGGGGTTAATACCGCACCGCTAGCGGCCGAATCCTAAGGCAATTCCGACGGAAAAGTGACGCTATTTTTAGTGGCGCTATCCCGCCACCGCGCCTCCCACCCCAGTGTGAAAGGGGCCTTACAGAGCAACATGGATAAGGTGTTTGAGAGGCGGTACAAAGGAAATATCTCACCTCCTCACCACCTGTTTTAACCATATAAATGCCACACCACTGTGCTACAATCATGTGCATTGTATGTGGCTGTGGGACGGTTGGAGACTGGCCCCATTCACTTAGCTGTGTCATGTTTGATGGGTAATGGTGCCCACAGAATGTGACAGTGGGTATAATTCCTGTTGTGGCCATGAAGCAAAGCATTGTGGCTGTGGCATGTATTAACCCATGGTAACTTGTGGCAAAAGGGGAGTGCTTGGGGTGGTAAAACCATGGCTCAAATGTGGGTTTTTACCGTCAGCTCAACTGCCAGTGTGTATGAGTACAAAAAGCATGCCATTTATGTAATATGTACAGTCCACTGGCAACAAATTATCTTGGTGTTTATTCTCTATTCTCCATTCACAGTACAATCTGTAAAAAATATATAAAAATAAATACTGATAAATCTCAAAAGAAAAGGAATAAATCCAAGTCAGCATTTAACCCTTTGAGTTATATACTTTCCAGTTCAATTATCAATTTAACCACTTAACCCCTTCCATACAGGGCACTTATACAGCCTCCTGCCCAGACCAATTTTCAGCTTTCAGCGCTGTTGCACTTTGAATGACAATTGCGCAGTCATGCTACACTGTACCCAAACTAAATGTGTATCATTTTGTTCCCACAAATAGAGCTTTCTTTTGATCACCTCTGGGATTTTCTGCTAAAAAAAAAAAAAAACGGGCAACAATTTAGAAAAAAAAACTTTTTTTGTTGTTTCAGTTACAAAACATTGTAAATAAGTACGTTTTCTTCTTCACTGATGGGCACTGATGGTACTGCACTGACGGGCACTGATAAGGCGGCACTGATGAGGTGGCATTGATGGGCACTAATATGCGGCACTGATATGCAGCACGGATGGGCAGTGATGGGCGACACAAATGGGCACTGATAGGCAGCATGGATGGGCACTGATAGGTGGCACAGATGGGCACTGATAGGTGGCACGGATGGGCACTGATAGGTGGCACTGCTGTACTGTAATGTGTTGTACTAATGGATGCCAATCAGTGCCAAACAATAATGCCTGCCAATCAGTGATGCCCATTGTGGGCACTGATTGGCATCCATTGTGGGCACTGATTGGCATCCATTATTTCTGATTGGCATCCCTGGTGGTCTAGGGTGGTATACCTGTGGTGGGCATCCCTGGTGGTCTGGTGACATGCCTGGTGGTTCAGTGTGGGCATCCTCGGGGGGGGGGGGCTGCGCTGATAATTGATCAGCACAAACCCCCCCTGTCAGAGGAGCGGCCGATCGGCTCTCCTCTACTCGCGTCTAACAGACGCGAGTGAGGAAAAGCCCATCACCGGCTTTTCCTGTTTACATCGTGATCAGCCGTGATTGGACACGGCTGATCACGTGGTAAAGAGTCTCTGTCAGATACTCTTTACCTAGATCGGTGTTGCGGGGTGTCAGAATGACACCCTGCAACAACTATCGCTGTGATGCGCGCAGCGGCTCAATATCCTGAAGACGTCATATGACGTCCAGTCAGGATATTAAAGCCACTTTGCCGCCGTCATTTTGCTATATGGCAGACGGCAAGTGGTTAAGACCGAGCCTCTTTTTCAGATATGTTTTTTACACGTTAAAAACAAGTTTACTTAGAACCCCAAACATTATATATTTTTTTCTCACACCCTAGAGAATAAAATGGCGGTCATTGCAATACTTTAGGTCACACCGTATTTGGTCTTACAAGCTTACATTTTTGGGAAAAAATACACTTTTTTTAATTAAAAAATAAGAAAGTAAAGTTAGCCCAATTTTTTTTTTTATATTGTGAAAGATAATGTTGTAAAGTAAATTGATACCCAACGTGTCACAGCTTCAAAATTGTGTGGAATGGCGACAAATGTGACAAAATTGCGTGGAATGGCGATATGCATGGAAAGGCGACAAACGTTTACCCTTAAAAATCTCCATAGGCGACGTTTAAAAAAGTCTACAGGTTGCATGTTTTGAGTTACATAGGGGCTGTAGGGCTAGAATTATTGCTCTCGCTCTAACGATCGTGGCGATGCCTCACATGTGTGGTTTGAACACTGTTTTCATATGTGGGCACTGCTCACGCATGCGTTCGCTTCTGCACGCAAGCTCGTCGGGACGGGGCACATTTTTTTTACCTTTTATTTTTATTTTTTACACTGTTCTTTAAAAAAAAATGTGTCACTTTTATTCCTGTTACAAGGAATGTAAACATCCCTGGTAATAGAAAAAGGCATGACAGGTCCTCTTAAATATGAGATCTGGGGTCAAAAAGACCTCAGATCTCATATTTGGACTAAAATGCAATAACAAAAAAAATTGTAATTTGGAAAAAAAAATGGCCCTTTAAGAGCAATGGGCGGAAGTGACGTTTTGATGTTGCTTCCACCCATAGCATACTAGCTTATTATGAATTACTTACCTGAGATGAAAGTGTCCTCGTTCACCTCCTCTGTCACCGCCATCTCTCCCAGAGTGACTTCCGGGTATCGCGGCTCCGGCCCTGCACTCATTTAAAGTTATCCTATGTGACCATGTACACAGTCTCGTTTATTGCCATTTTTAGGCAGTTGCGTTTAACAGCGTTTCTTTGAAAGCAAAAAAATGGGTTCAGTTTATAGGCGTTTTTCGTTTTTGGCCATTGAAAAAAAAAACTAAACGCAAACACGTCAAAACGCTGCTAGACCCGGCATGTAAACGCGGCAAAACTGACTTTTTAAACGTGAGTTACTATCTGTCAAGTTAAATCACTCAGGAGCAGTTTTTAAAAGGTCCCGTGTACATGAAGCCTTAATCTAGGCTTATTTGTAGGTAAAAGTGGTCTGTAAAGCCTGATACACACGATCGGACTTTCAACAAACTTTTCCGTGGATTTTTGTTTGAAGGGCGTTGGCCGTGAACTTGGTATGCATACACACGACAGGACTTTTTCAGCAAACTTTCCCGAAATCAAGTGTTTTTTCTGCTACCCTTTGGTCAACTTCTGTTATTGTTGGTTGATTTTAACATGGTTCTGAGCATGCGTATTTGTACTTCAGACTAAAGTCTGATGGATTTCTGCACACACGGCAGGACTTTGCACCGTAGGACTTTTGTTGCCGAAAAGTTTGTCCGTTTGCAGAGCGAACTTTTGTCTGATGAAAACCGAAAAAGTTTGACCGATGGAGCACACACACGGTCGGATTATTTTGAAAACCTGCTAATTTTGAAGTTTGTTGTCAAAAAGTCTGATTGTGTTCACAAACTTTCATAGTAAATGTCCACATGACAAAAAATAAAGACATACAAAGTGTGTGACGTGACAAGTGGACAATTCACAACTTGTGGCAGGTGATGTGGAAAGTGACAGGCTAAATACAAGTACACTGCTGCTCTCTCAGCTGCTACTCACTCTGGTCTCACAAAATGGCTGAAATGGTTAAATAATACTGTTTTTTGAGCTTAGGGATGGTCTTATGATGTTTCCTAACTAAACGCTTATAAACGCAAACGCAGTAAATCACGGCAAAACGGGCGTTTCTAAACACCGGTTTTAGCCTTTAAAAACGTGTGTTCAGCAGAGTTTGCACCGGCGTCCCGTGTGCATGGGGCCTAATTCAAAAGAATTGGAGAGGTATGTCAAAATGCGGATAGTTTCTCCAAAATCTTTTGAATACCCTAGAGCAAGGGTAGGCAACCTTTGAAAGGTGGAGATCTACCTGAACACTATTTTTTTTTTTTAAATAAAATAAATTAACTAGTAAGGCCCAACTAAATAGTAAGGAAAACTTTATTAAAAAACAAAATGTCACTGTAAAATTAGAAACTTACACTACCTTAAAGGAGTTCTCTGACCTAAAACTTTTAACCCCCGCTGTGCCTGGGCTGTAAAACTATACAAAATAAACTTTCACTTACCTGCCTACGATCCCCCGTTGTTCCGATATCGCCGTCCCGGTCTCTTCCGCTTCCTGTGTGTCGGTGACTCATAGTGCGCTCAGCCTATCAGCGGCCGCAGCAATGTCCCGTCGCGGCCGCTGATAGGCTGAGCGCACTATGAGTCACCGACACACAGGAAGCGGAAAAGACCGGGACCGGAGAACGGGACGGCGATATCGGAACAACGGGGGATCGTAGGCAGGTAAGTGAAAGTTTATTTTGTATAGTTTTACAGCCCGGGCACAGCGGGGGTTAAAAGTTTTAGGTCAGAGAACTCCTTTAAAGGGGTTGTAAACCTTTGTGAAAAAACACCTTGCACTCTATCCCCCAAGCCCCTGTTTTACTTACCTGAGCCCTGAACTTCCGTGGGCGTGATCCTGCATCGTTCTCCCCATGCCTGATCGGCTCTTTATTGGATAGATTGATAGCAGCGCAGCCCTTGGCTCCCGCTGCTGTCAATCAAATCCAATGACGCGGCCACTGGGGGGGGCAGGGCCGAGTCATACAATTGGCGGCTATGGACTCCGCTTGTATGGCACAGGAGCACGCCCGCAAGGTAACCCCCTTGGGAGAGAACTTCCCAGAGGGGTTATCTAGTGACAGGGATGTCAGTGAGCAGTATGTAGTGACAGGGAAGTCAGTGAGCAGTATGTAGTGACAGAGAAGTCAGTGAGCAGTATGTAGTGTCAGTGAGCAGTATGTAGTGACAGAGAAGTCAGTGAGCAGTATGTAGTGACAGAGAAGTCAGTGAGCAGTATGTAGTGACAGAGAAGTCAGTGAGCAGTATGTAGTGACAGGGAATTCAGTGAGTAGTATGTAGTAACAGGGAATTCAGTGAGCAGTATGTAGTGACAGAAAAGTCAGTGAGCAGTATGTAATGACAGGGAAGTCAGTGAGCAGTATGTAGTGTCAATGAGCAGTATGTAGTGACAGGCAAGTCAGTGAGCAGTATGTAGTGACAGGGAAGTCAGTGAGCAGTATGTAGTGACAGGGAAGTCAGTGAGCAGTATGTAGTGACAGAAAAGTCAGTGAGCAGTATGTAATGACAGGGAAGTCAGTGAGCAGTATGTAGTGTCAATGAGCAGTATGTAGTGACAGGCAAGTCAGTGAGCAGTAGGTAGTGACAGGCAAGTCAGTGAGCAGTATGTAGTGACAGGGAAGTCAGTGAGCAGTATGTAGTGACAGAGAAGTCAGTGAACAGTATGTAGTGACAGTGAGCAGTATATAGTGACATGGAAGTCAATGAGCAGAATGTAGTGACAGCAAAGTCAGTGAGCAGTATATAGTGACATGAAAGTCAGTGAGCAGTATGTAGTGACACAGGTGCTCTGGTAAACAAAACCTTGGTGCACTGTGATCAAATTTCCAAGCACCATCCAGGCTTCTTCAGAAAAAAAATAAAAGTCAGCAGCTACAAATACTGTAGCTTCTAACTTTTAATATATGGACACTTACCTGTCCAGGGGTCCCGCAATGGCAGCACCCCCAGCCAATTTTTCCATTGGCTCTCAGTTGCTTCCATCGCCATTTCTTTTAATGGAAACCAGTAGTGAAGCCATGCAGCTTCACAGCCCGTTCCCTACTGCACATGTGCAAAGCGTGCTGCGCTTTGAATGGCCTGGCAGCGGGGTGAAGAAGGAGGAGGCCAGACTTCCGGGTGATCTCCAGAAGTGGGGACAGGTACCTGTCAAAAACAAGTACTTCCCCCCCCCCCCCCCCCAAAACGTGCCATATGTGGCAGTGGAGGGGGTGAGGAGGTAGATAAGCAGAGCTTCTCCTTTTGGGTGGAACTCAAATAGAAGATCAAACAAATAGAAGATCAAACAGGTCTGACAGCGCCTGTATTAAAAAAACACTCCTCACAGCATCCAGGGTTGCCAATCTCCAGCAGCATTTTTTACTGACAAAACATTGGAAATTTACTGGCGGAGCACATTTTTTACTGACAACCTGAGAAATGACAGAACACCTATTGAAAACTAACACAGTGAATATTTGAACAGTATAAACATGATATGGAAACACTGACAATACCTATAACAAAGTCATTTGCTTGATTTACACTTAAAAGTCAACACAGCATGAAATTATCAGCCCCTGATATTTACTGGCAGTTTATAAAAAAATCACTGATTTTGACAAACTGTCAGTAAATTTACTGGCAGTTGGCAACCCTGACAGCATCTCCTCGAGTCTCATGCACAGGATAGGGGAGGTCTCACAGCCCAATAGATTCAGGTTTTTGATGTCCTATTGTGATTGTCCTATGCTGTTTTACATCTACTTATATGTAAGTTATTGATTATGGAAAAAACAAAAATCTTTTAACCACGTCAGTCCCGGAAGGATTTGTCCCCTTAAAAGGGTTGTAAAGCCTCATGTTTTTTCACCTTAATGAACCATATGCATTAAGGTGAAAAAACATCTGTTGATTATCAGCCCCCCAGCCCCCCGTTTTACTTACCTGAGCCCTGGAAAGTCCAGCGTCGCAAACGCGCTTGATATTTGCTTGGGCTTCTCGGCTCTTCATCAAATAGATTGATAGCAGTGCAGCCATTGGCTCGCACTGCTGTCAATCAAATCCAATGATGCAGGTGTACACACATCTATTCCACATGCCTATGGGATTAGGGCAGTGAAAACATTCCTAGATAAACACTATCCACAGCTAGGTCATCAGAATGAATTTTTGATTGAGTTGCTTCAATTTGCTCTCTCTCATAATTTCTTTAAATTTTCGTCCCATTTTTATCAGCAAATTAAGGGCACCTCGATGGGAGCAGCATGGGCCCCGGCTTATGCCTGCTTACATCTAGGACTCTGGGAAGAGGAGGATATTTTTTGTCTTCCACAGCACCTCAGCCATGTCCATACATGGCTGAGGTACATAGACGATGTCCTGGTCATCTGGAAGGGTGACATCAACACCCTCCACGGTTTCATTGACCAACTCAACGTCAATGACGGTGATATACGTCTAACGTATACATATGACAAGGCACAAATCTCTTTCTTGGACTTAAAGATAGGCCTAAAAAATGGGAAAATTACTACTTGCACATTTCGAAAGGAAACAGCGGCCAACACATTACTGCAGGCAGACAGCCACCATCAACCATGGCAGAAAAATGTGACCCCAACTGGTCAATACATGAGGATCAAGCGAAACTGCTCTGAACCCGCCATGCTAAATATGGAGGGGACGGAACTGTATGGGAGATTCCGAGAAAGGGGTTACTCCCATAAACAAATTAAATATGCCAAACGTAAAGCTGCTAAAGGGAGCAGAAAAAGCCTGCTTCTCATGGACTCAAATAAAGACAGCAAAAAGAAAGAATATGACCCAGTGAGATTAATCACTACATACGGCTCCCAATGTTGGACCGTGAGAAAAACGTTGGGGTATCCTTACTAGCAACAAAACCTTGGCAAATATCGTGGGAGAAGGTCCAAAGATGGTAGCCCGGAGATCAAAAAATCTAGGCGACATACTTATTCAATCTGAATTCACCAGACAGAAAAATACTTCTTGGCTGTCTGAATATCCTCAGAGGGTGGGAATGTTTCCCTGCTCTAAATGTCAAATATGTCCGTATGTTGACAGAACTAAGGTATTCAAAGATGCGATGGGGCAGATGTTAACCTGTCCTTGTCAAAAAATGTATATTGGTAAGACAAAAAGACAACTAAAAGTAAGAATAGGAGAGCACCTTATGGACATAAAAAAGGAAAAGGAAAGGGACCCTGAGAAGGGCCAAGTCTGGTCGAAAAACACTTTGCACAATACCATCAGGGTAAACCTGATGGATTAAAGGTAAAGGGTATCTATGCCCTCAAAGCGGATGTGCCACGAAAAAAAAATATTAAAAGCCAGCAGCTACAAATACTGCAGCTGCTGACTTTTAATATTAGGACACTTACCTGTCCTGGAGTCCAGCGCTATCCGCAGCAGAGGACGAGCTATCGCTCGTCACTCTGCTGCTCCCCCCGCCATCCTCAGGGAGGGAACCAGGAAGTGAAGTGCTCCGGCTTCACTACTCGGTTCCCTACGGCGCATGCGCGAGTTGCGCCGCTGATTGGCTCCCGCTGTGCTCTGGGAGCCGAGTGTTCCCAGAGCACAACGGGGGGAGGACGGGAGGTGACGTTCTGCCCACAGTAAACCCGAAACTGTGTGGCCGGAAGTGAGTGAAAATACCTGTCTTTAGACAGGTATCTGCACCCCCTCCCCCCTGAAAGGTGTCAAATGTGACACCGGAGGGGGGAGGGTGCCGATCAGCGTGAGTTCCACTTTAGGGTGGAGCTCCGCTTTAAGCTACCAGCCAGAAGAGGGGATTTCGATAGAATCCTATTACAAAAAGAAAAGTGGTGGATTTTCACTTTAAAATCCCTTGCGCCATTAGGATTGAATGTGGAACTGAATATGCAATCTTTTTTAGAGCAGTAAAACGTCTGCTCCTTTTTAGTCAATGGCGCTCTCGTCAATTATATAAATGTCACTCAAAATTAGGTAATAATATATGTGTAATAAACTTTGATCTATCTTTTGTGACCGGTAGGGGCAGTAATAGGTATTTTTACCGTGCAATGTGTACACTCCTCCTCATATCCAACTAAATATAGAAATCTTGGGCGATTTTTATGTGTGTCATTTAACATATACTAGTGACAATCGGTCCTTAAATGTGCAGTCATTATCATCCCCCCTGCAGGAATAACAGATGTGTAATGAATAGCAACACTCTATATCTAGTATTGTTGTTGTCCTTATGCCAACAAAATGCAATAAGTATTTTTAAGAATGACTTTATACTCAGTATCGGTTACCTCATATGCTAAGGGAACGTGACAACTAACACACAAGAGAGAAACCTATTTGTTTTAATTCCTTGATCTAGTTTTTAATATTTGCTGTAACGAGGATTAGGCGTGCACCAATAGGATAAAAGGGAGCGACGCACGCCCCCTCCTCCCCGTCCAGACGAAGCTACGCGACACACGTTTGCGAAACGCGTTGACGTCACGCAGTCCTAGGACGCTGCTGAAGTGATTCCCTGGCTTAGTGGGAGATACGTAGAGGTTCGGCTTACATGTGACGCCATACGGAAATGCGTGTTTGACACACGGAAGAAAGGATCGTAAGCTAACTGAATAGCGCAACATACAACACAGCACTCTTCAATCCACCTACCCCCCAGCAGAGGAGTATCAAGACACCATATATGCCGGTAAATGGGTCACATCTCACCTTTGAGGCAGAGCATGAGACTGTACGGTATGACCCTATGACATGCGGAGGTGGGAAGGTGGAATGCATTTTCCGTTATCTGTTGTAAGACTGCAGATGAACTGCTCAGTGTTTCGCTACAAGGATCTTCAATAGATACCAACATCCAATAGGCAAACGGACTGACCTGGAGGGTATTTGCCATTAGTAGCGACACCTAACAGCATACAGCATACTAACTAAGCCATGAGAATAGCCCCTATATAGGTGTGCTGCAGGCTTATCAGTGATTCAGTACTTAAACAGATGTCAGGTATTGGAGAACCTGGAGTTAAACGTATAAAGGGATATTTCTGACCACTACAGGGAGTGCAGAATTATTAGGCAAATGAGTATTTTGACCACATCATCCTCTTTATGCATGTTGTCTTACTCCAAGCTGTATAGGCTCGAAAGCCTACTACCAATTAAGCATATTAGGTGATGTGCATCTCTGTAATGAGAAGGTGTGTGGTCTAATGACATCAACACCCTATATCAGGTGTGCATAATTATTAGGCAACTTCCTTTCCTTTGGCAAAATGGGTCAAAAGAAGGACTTGGAGGCGCATGCGCGGAGGCGTCCAAGATGGCTGCTTAAGCCAGGAGCTCCGCTCTGCCACGGCCCCCCGTCAGCCCTAGCACCGGATTCACGGCGGTGCGGGACCTTCTGAAGGGAGGATTCGATAGGGGGACACTCGGTGGAGACCCCCATGTACAGCAGCGCGGTCCGGAAGGGCCTGGAACCGCGCTATTCAGCGCTGAATACACAGGCCGAATCCAAGATGGCGGCCGCGCCTCAGCCACAAACACCTCACGCAGGGGGAAGTGCTGAATTGAGGCAAGTAATCTCCCCAGCCACCCTGAACTTTACACCTATGTCCACCCAAGGCTCCCCAGGCCCCATGTCTCGCCCGCCAGCCACCTCAGAGACCCAGTCAGACCCCTCACTGTCCCCCTATGCTGGTGCTGCACATGAGGTAACTTATGTATTGCCAGTCTCCAGGACCCCCACAGGACATTCAGAGATTGAAATACCACAGAATACAGGGGAACTTTTTTTGAAGTTTTCTGAACTACTTGAGCGAGGCCTTGCTCAAACAGCATATAATATCACAAAAGAAATACATGCTGACTTTCAGAACCTAGGCTCCAGGATGGAGATAATTGAAAGTAAACTGGACATCACTGTCGCCAGAACTAACCAGAACACCGATCAAATACAATCCCTCCAAGAGCAATTGGATGTGGCCCTAAATAGAATTGACGACCTTGAGAACCATTCTAGGAGGGACAATTTTAGGGTCAGGGGTCTCCCTGAGTCCATTACAGATGTCCACAAGGCCATTCAGGACCTCATCAAAAGCATGATTCCCTCTATTGCTTCCCACAAGCTGGAACTGGACAGGGCCCACAGGTCCCTTGGCCCCCTGAGAAAGGACGGATCACCCAGGGACATTATAGTAAAACCTCACTACTACTCCGTGAAGGAGGAGATCATGAGAACATCTCGACAGCAACCCCGCATGTCATTCATGGGACTGGACATTCAAATTTTTGCTGATATTTCCGCCTCAACTATTCAAAGACGTAGAACACTGAAACCCTTGCTGCTGATTCTGTCCCAGAAAGAAATTAAATTTTGGTGGGGATTTCCGTTTGCTTTAAAATTCACTTACAAAGGCAAAACTCACTCTTTCTCCACGCTCTCTGAGGGAGAAAAAATCCTGCTCGTCTTAAAGAGGAGTTCCACCCAAATTTGGAACTTCCTCTTAACCCACTCCTCTCCCCCTTACATGCCACATTTGGCATGTAATTTTTTTTGGGGGGGAGTGGGGGCTTCAGCACGAGTGGGACTTCCTGTCCCACTTCCTCCTTCCTGTAGGCGACTAAGCTTAGTCGCCTTCAGGAAGTGGCTGCTGTAGGCGATCGCCTAGGACACGTCACAGGTCCTAGGCGATCTCCTGGCCAATTACAGGGTGCGGCGCCGGGCCGCGCCGCTCGCACATGCGCAGTGCCGCACCGCTCGCGCATGCGCAGTGGGTGCCCGGCCGTGAAGCCGAAAGCTGTCACGGCCGGGTGCCCACACTGAAGATGAAGACGCCGGCCGGGGAGGGGGGGAGAGGAGCGGAGCCCCGGCCGGCGCGTCGCTGGAGCGCCGGAGCAGGTAAGTGCCTGTTTATTAAAAGCCAGCAGCTACACTTTTTGTTGCTGCTGACTTTTAATAAACATAAAAATGGCTGGAACTCCCCTTTAAAGCTCATCTCCTTGGACTCAGCAATGGACACTTCAAATTTACAACAAGGTTCTTTCAAGCGGTCCACCCCGGCTAGTCCCTTATCCCCTACATGGCAAACGAACAAGAGCCGACGCACCAAAGATCCAGCAAAGACTTAAACTATTCATCTTATTAGTTCGGCCTCCCACTCTGTACTTGTTTTTTTTTTATTTATTTTTTTTTGTCTTTTGGGACTTATACCCTTCTGGTATAGCAGGACTGAGTCCCCTATCCGTGGCTGGGGACTCACGCAACCCCCCGCCCCTCTCTTCTTCCTCAAGTTGGCATATACCGGTCTAATATGTGGTTTTGGCTGATGCCACTTCTCTTTTTCTTTTTTTTTCTTTTTTTTTACTCCGCACTGACCGTGATTCGTATAGTCTATATATGAAATGTCATAGTATTCATTTAGAGTATTGTTTAATAAGTTATAATTCTCCTAACTACTCTTAGGGTTGACAGGGGCCGAGGCGGACGCCTTGCGCCTCAGACCATTCCTTGACGGTGGATCCTTCACTGTCAAGGAGTGGTCCAGTAGCCCATTTCAAGGGCTACGTTGATTGTTTTTCTGACGGGGGTGGGATGGATCCTTATCCCTCCCACGTTCGATGTATGGTATCAATTCATTTACTGAAATGCATCGTTTCTTTTTCTGATTTTTTTTCTCTTCCTGTTTCCACTAATCTTTTTTTGTTGTTTTTTTTTTCCCTCCTTTCTCTTGATTGCCAGTCAATTTCTACAGCTTTCCGCCCAGAGTACCTCGGGCCCGGGCCCGGTTCATCGTCCGCGTCACTCTCTCCCATGCCTCCCTGTGACCGGGGTAAGTTCCACATTATATTCATCTTGCTCTCACAATGACTTCATCCCTTAATTCGGCTCCGCCTACCGTTATTAGAGTTGTCTCACACAATGTTCAGGGGTTGAACTCGCCGTTAAGAGAAGGAAGGTGTTTCAGTCATATCATTCCCAGAAGATGTCAGTTGTCCTTTTGCAGGAGACCCATTTCCCGGCCAATTATTCTCCCTCATTTTTACATACACAATACCCACAATTTTTTTTGGCCAACGCAGAGGATAAGACGAGAGGGGTAGCAATCCTTTTCGCAAAGACCTGTAAATTTAACCCTCTGCTAATACATAGAGACCCTGACGGTAGGTTCCTCCTAGTCAATGGAGAACTAGATGACCTGTTGGTGTCGCTCGTCTCATACTATGCCCCCAACAGGGGCCAAACTGTCTTTTTTAAATCTATGTTTACTATCTTAGAACCCCTGTTGGAAGGAATGATAGTGTGCGGTGGGGACTCCAACATAGCATTCGACCAATGTCTAGACAAATCCAAGCCTCTGGCTACAAGACTAACCCGTCCAACTAGAGCCAGTTCGCACATAGCAAAATTAATATACCAACATAACCTTGTAGACATATGGAGGGAACTTAATCCAAATAAAAAGGACTATTCACACTATTCACATCCACATCCATCATACTCTAGGATTGATCACATATTCACATCTGCCAGACATGTCCCCACGGTCATTAAAGCTAATATAAAAAGACACAGCCCTATCAGACCACTCTATGGTGGTATGCTCAATACAAACTCAAATTTTAGGATCCCACAAATCCCACTGGAAGCTAAACGAAACCTTACTACATGACCCGATTGTGGTCCGGGAGATTGAGAAGGCCATCAAAGAATATTTTGAGCTGAATGATGTGGATGGGATCTCGGCTGAGATATTGTGGGCAGCCCATAAAGCTACCATTCGTGGTAAGATCATTCAGATAGCTACTAAACGAAAAAAGGAAAAAAACGCGGAGATAGTGAAACTTGAAAGGGATTTCATAATCTTGCGCAAAAAACATAAGAAAGACCAGACGTCGGTCCAGGTCTCACAGCTTGATGCCGCTCGACTAGCATTGAACCTATCACTTACAGTTAGAGCAGAAAGATCTTTAAATTGGAACAACGCTAGATTTTATCTATATAAGAATAAAATGAACACAATGCTAGCCACTTAGCTCTCGCCGAGATTCCGAACATTCGCTCTGCCCAAAATCAAGACCCGGGAGGGGACCACGACCCTCAATCCTAAACGCATCCTACAAGAATTTGAAACCTTCTATGCCTCCCTGTATCAGGGGTCGGGATTGGCCAAGCATTCTGAGGTCAAATCTTTTTTAGATCGGCTCCCGATCCCGAGCCTACAGGAGAGTCATGTAGATTTAATGGAAGCCCCATTCTCTAAGGAAGAAATTGTGGAGGTAATCAAGGGCCTGAGGGATGGTTCGGCCCCTGGACCAGATGGCTTTTCAGTGCCATATTACAAAGCTTTCTCTGAAACCCTGGCCCCATACCTTACTAAATTTTTTAATTCAAAACGGGGGGAGGAGGGGGGATTCATGCACCCGAATTTAAATGAGGCGTATATTTCAGTCATACCCAAACCAGACAAAAACTCAGAGCTAGTTGAGAATTACAGACCTATCTCCTTAATCAACAACGATTTAAAAATATTGACCAAGATCCTAGCCAATAGGTTAAATTCCTTCATAAAAATGTATATCCATAAAGACCAGGTCGGTTTTATACCAGGTAGACAGGGCCCAGATCAGGTGAGGCGAGCAATAGATGTTATCTCATTGCTCCAGTCAGGATGGGACGGGAGCCCACGGCAGGAAGGACTCCTTCTGTCATTGGACCTCCAGAAGGCTTTTGACTCCTTATCCTGGGAGTACCTTTTTGAGGTATTGCAGCGTTGGGGGTTTGGAGAGCAGTTTCGAGGTCTGTTGAGGTCCCTCTATTCTGAACCCAGTGCAAGGGTCAAATTACAGGGATACTTCTCAGACCCGGTTAGTATTGCCAGAGGTACTAGACAGGGTTGTCCCCTATCCCCATTGATTTTCGCCATAGCGATTGAGACTTTGGCTATCGCTATCAGGTCTGAACCGGACATTAAGGGGGTGACCTGCGGTAACCAAACCCACAAATGTGCGCTTTTCGCAGACGATCTCCTCTTGTTTGTCTCCTCTCCGATCACCTCTCTCCCAATTGTATGCAACTTACTTGAGTCCTTCGGAAAAATCTCGGGTCTGCGGGTCAATTGGAATAAATCCCAAGCATTAAATATCTCCACTCCACCCTCAGTGATCGATCATCTGAAACCCTACTTTAAATTCCAGTGGGCCGACTCATCCATCCGGTACTTGGGCATAAACCTCACTGCCAAAATTGAACAACTATATCAGGCTAATTTCCCACCTATTTTTCGTAAACTAGAAACAGATCTCCAGACATGGGCTCGACACAAGCTTTCCTGGATAGGTAGGGTAAATGCAATTAAAATGACTCTATTACCTAGGTTACTCTACCTGTTCAGATCTCTCCCGATTGCTGTTAAAAAGGATCAACTTAGATCATTTCAGGGCAAAATCCTTAAGTTCGTGTGGGAAGGTAAAGGCTACAGATTGGCCCAAAACGTTCTATATGGGCTTAAAACACAAGGGGGCCTCGGACTACCGAACCTGTTCAAGTATTATCAGGCAGCCAGACTAGCCCAATTATCGTCCATATACGCGAAATGTGAAAAACCAGAGTGGATAGACATTGAGAGTTTGGCGGTCCCTAACCTAACGTTGGGGAGCCTTCTCTGGTTACCTCAGAAATCCAGACCCGCGATAATGTCCCCCACACTGTCACAATCCTTCAAACTCTGGGACAGTCTGAGACACCTTCCTTCTCTCGTCTCAGGGGCCAGGCCCTTGACACAGATCTTCCTCAACCCTCAGTTCGCCCCGGGAATGAACATTACAGCATTCCAATGGTGGCTAGACAAAGGGATCTATAGAATAGGTGATTTTTTGTCAACCACAGGCCCGCTTTCATTGGAACATTGTGTGAGGAAATTGGATCTGCCCCATTCGGAAAGACATCGATACTCCCAAATTTCTCGCTTTGTGTCAACCTTTTGGATTGACAAACCCCAATATTTAATTCCCACTAGTTATGAACGCTGGTGCAAACAAATGACAGAACACAAAGGGGGTATTTCTACAATATACACGGCACTATCTGGGGTGACCTCCAAATTTTCATACATGGAGGCATGGGAGAGAGATCTGCGGATGACCTGGGACCTGGAAAGATGGCATAAGGTAGGAACAAGAACCTATAAAGGGTTGGTTAATACATCTTTAATTGAAGCTAATATGAAGGTTCTGATGAGGTGGTATCTAGTTCCCAGTAGGTTGGCTGTGATGTTCCCAATGACTTCTCCACTATGCTTTCGTGGTTGCCAAGCCCAGGGCACGATGACCCATATCTGGTGGGATTGCCCCAAAATCAGGGGATATTGGAACAGGATCTTTTGTCTTATCAGAAAAGTTACGGGGGTTCCTGTAAGAAAGTCCCCACAAATAGCACTCCTGGGGTCCGACATTCCCCGGGTCCCTAAATCCAAACAAAAATTGATTACTTTTATGCTTCTAGGAGCAAAATCCACCTTAGCGGCGGCTTGGAAACAACCAAGAGTCTCTTTTGCAGCAGCCAAGAGGAAGATATCCTGGGTTATGACTCAGGAAAAAATGGTTAGTTATATCTCAAATACGTATAACTTATTTGAGACCATATGGGAACCATGGGCCAAACACGTGGGTGTACACCTTTCACCTGGTACTATGATACCCCTTACGGGTGCTTAACCTTCTAGCTGGCAATCAACTCTATTTTTTTTTTTACTTTCCTCCCTATTTTTTGCTCTCTCTTTAATGTTTCCTCGAATGCACCTTTTCTCCATCATGTTGGACGGTTTTTTATTTCCTTCTTTTTTTTTTTTTTGCTATACCTCTTACAGGTAACATGCTCATGGGGCCACTTTAGGGGGAGGGAGGAAGGAGTTCCCTCTCCTCGCACGCTCCTAAAAATGTGTAGGTTTTTTTCACACTTTAAATGTTACTAGTGGTGAGGTCCCGGGTTATTTTGGGTCACAGGAGTCCATTGTTTAAATTACCTTTACTCAGCGGTTTGGTTCATAAAATATGTTTTTCTTTTTCAGCTATTTTGCCGACACAGATTGTTCCCTTTAAGGGGTGTCGGATTGGACTCCTGGTTTATGAGCTTAGTTAATCCTCTCACTTCCTTGCAGTTCATCCTACACGAGGTTGAGTATGACAAGTCTCGCAAGAGGACAGGAGAGTATTGTTTACCATTTATAGTCTTTTTGCTCATGATAGTTCAGTGAACTTTCTCGATCGCACTCTGATATACACACCCCTGCAGGTGAAATCTATCTCTCCTCGTGTCTGTGCAGAGAGAGAAGAGGATGTCAGCGCTAGTGTGCGCTGAGGCTGAGCTATGTGTGAGACAAGACATAGCTCAGCTCTGCAGCCATCTACCTCAGAGCTGACACAGGCACGGCTGCACAGTGGGAGGTGAGCAGCGGCCTTGACCTGTGTTAACAGAGCTCCAGCAGGCATATTCCTGCTCTACAAAAACAGCATTTGGTAGTGGCGGCCAGTGGCTGTGCATAGTGTCACCAGCCCGGGGGGAGATTTCCACCCTGCCCCCCCCCTGCCAGCCCTCCCCTGACTGACAGGGCGGTCCCTGCAAGTGTGCAGGGACCGCCCTGTCATCTGCATGCTCAGCGGGGATCAACGGAGCGATAAAGGTGTTAGGCCCCGTACACACGGCCGAGGAACTCGACGTGCCAAACACGTCGAGTTCAGGGATGAAGCCGCCGAGGAGCTCGGCGGGGCCGACTTGTCCCATAGAACGAGAAAATAGAGAACATGTTCTCTATTTTCTCGACGAGTTCCTCGGCGGCTCCATCGGGCCAAAAGTGTACAGACGACAGAGTTTCTCGGCAGAATCCGGCTCTGACCGAGTTTCTCGCCGAATTCTGCCGAGGAAACTCTGTCGTGTGTACGAGGCCTTAAAGGTACGGATCCTCACAGGATTCGTATGTGTGAAAGGGCCCTAACTGTCTGAGGAGTGTTAAACATGCAGGACAGGTGCTGTGGAGGGCAGTGTGTGTGCTGTGGCCTGTCCCCACATGAGAGAACACTCTCACCCAGCAGCATGTCTCTTACCTGCGTTACTGAAGGTCCTGTCCCACCTCTCAGGCGCTGTTGTCCTCACTCTGTGTCTGTGTGGCAGCTCACTGTCCCCCTTCATTATCAGCAGTGTCAGCACACTTCCATCAGAAAGCATTGATCACACGTCCCTTATAGTGATGTCCAGTTCATGAACGAATTGTTCTTTGAATAGATTCTTTTCAGTGAATCGGGATGAATCGATTCATCTAAGTAAACTGATCCATTTGAAACAGCTCACTATGCACTCAATAGAATAGCAGAGCAGGTCTGGTAATCTGATCCTAGAGTGAGAGAGCTCAGCCCCTCTATGCAACCAATCAGCTGGCTCACAACACATTGAACTGGATACAAACTTAAAGTTCCACCCTGATTTTTTTATTGCATGATCAGACTCCTGGAAAGCTATAAAAAAACAAACATTTGGAGGAATTTTTTTTTATACTTGTAGCGCCCCCTTACTTTCAGAAAGGGCGCTACGCTAAAGTTAGTGGGAGAATGAGAGAGATAAATAGCTCTTATTCTTAATTTTGTTCAATTTGGCTGTCGCCAAATTCTGGATTGTTCTGTGAGTCAGTCTGCGTTCCAGGGATGTGGTGCCATCCCTGGGCGGTAGATGGCGCCAGAGAGGTCCAGGCGGAGTCGCTAATGAGAGGAGTTGGGCCTCGCTGTGCATGCTGGGAGGGGGTATTTCTGTGGTGGAGGCCGTTGTTCTGGGTTCTTTGCGGGTTCCTGGTTCCGGGTGCGGCACCCACCTTTAGGGTGTGCG
This sequence comes from Rana temporaria, assembly GCF_905171775.1. Lineage (NCBI taxonomy): Eukaryota > Metazoa > Chordata > Amphibia > Anura > Ranidae > Rana > Rana temporaria. Next base: position 155,570,622 of record NC_053495.1, on the reverse strand, counting down.
CACAATCGCGGGCCCCACCACTATGGTCTACCTTGCCTGGGGTCGCGCGCTACGCGCAGTTCCTGACTCTGGGCCCTCCTGGCCTGGAGCAACTGATGCCACAAAGGGGCCCCGGTGACTTACTGGGTCCCCACTTCTACTGAGGAGATCCCAGGCTGTATGCCGTTTGGTGGGGGATCGGCTTGAGGAAAACCCGGAGGCAGGTTATCCAAACGGGCTTGAACGAACCATCGGGCATCTGGTGACCGGATACTGACAGGTACACTTGCACTGTCAACCGGTGACCCCGATGTGATTGATTGGGAGGATTTGCTCTGCTGTTCACATTGTCAGCATTGAGCCTGTGGCAGAGGCCTCATCTGGCATCCTAAATTAATCAGGGCCAAGTCTGTGGCAGAGACTTGTTCCTTCCAGCAACTTAAAGTGACGCTCCGGCTGCCAGGCTTGTGGCAGGAGTCTGTCCGGGGGCACTTCACCCACTCTGGCTGGAGTGGCGACGTATTGTTACAGCTGTAGAAAAGCAGGATTGCTTTTCACTATCCAAAGCCTGATACCGCAAAGTTTCCTTTATTTCATCAACCTTTCCTGTTTACCTCAAGTTGATGTTTGTAGTCCTCCTAATCTGCCACTTCCTGGTCTGCGGCACACCTAGGTTACTTCCTCCCTTGCCTGTGCTCCTGGGAAATTATGACACATTTCCCAGGAGTCTGTGGGCAGTACTGTGATAAAAAAAAATTGCGTTATTTCCTGACAGGAAATTACACAATTTAGGGCGGATCACGGCCTTCAGATGCCCACAATCATGATGGCAATGGCCACAACAGGGGGGGTCACATTGGTGAGAGTGAAATTTATATTTTACCAGCATCCAAAACAAACCTTGTATACTTTGTTTTTTAATTAGTGTATTTATTGGCGTATAACGCTCACTTTTTTACCCTGAAAATGGAGTGTAAACTGTGCCTGCGTGTTATACGCAGGGGGCTGTGGAAAGTTTTTTTTCCTGAAACTTCCCTCTTAAAGTTAGGGTGCGTGTTATATGCCTGTGCGTGTTATATGCCGATAAATACGGTAATAATTAATAATGCTGGGATTAATAAAAAAAATTTAAATTGTCCGGAGTACCCAGTAAGCCGAGTAAAAAGAGTCATACGAGTTACTGAGTCCTAGAATCATATACGAGTTACTGAGTCCTAGAATCATATACGAGTTACTGAGTCCTAGAATCATATACGAGTTACTGAGTCCTAGAATCATATACGAGTTACTGAGTCCTAGAATCAGGGCTTTTTTTCAGCGGGAACACGGGAGAACGCAGTTCCGGCACCTCCTGGACTGACTGTATGTAATGACAAAGGGTGCTGGGGTGTGCTGCAGGGTATTGATGCTCACTGCTGGGGATCTATTTTTCCAGGGGGTCTAATGTTGCTGGGGAGGTCTATTGTTGCTGGTGGGGGACCTATTGTTGCTGGGGGGTCAGTTGTTGCAAAAAAGAGACCTACTGTTGGGGAGGGGTCTATTGTTGATGGCAGCCAGAGAGTCTATTAATGATGGCTGTGCGGAGATCTGTTGATGCTGCCGAGAGTCTATTGTTGCTGGTGGGGAAATTTTATTGTGGGTGGTCCATTGTTATTAGGGGATCTATTGTTGCTGGCTGCAGGGGATATATTTGACTGCTTTTCTTGATATCATTACCAAATTCAATACAAATTACTTAGCACCACAAAATAATACTTGGTTCTATATTGTCTAAAAGGGACGGTACTGGGAGGTGGGTAGGGGCGGAGAAAAGGGGTGTCTTGGAAAGGGGGAGTTCCTGCACCTATTGTCTGAGAAAAAAAGCCCTGCCTAGAATCATATACGAGTTACTGAGTCCTAGAATCATATACGAGTTACTGAGTCCTAGAATCATAAACGAGTTACTGAGTCCTAGAATCATATACGAGTTACTGAGTCCTAGAATCATATACGAGTTACTGAGTCCTAGAATAATATACAAGTTACTGAGTCCTAGAATAATATACGAGTTACTGAGTCCTAGAATCATATACAAGTTACTGAGTCCTAGAATCATACGAGTTACTGAGTCCTAGAATAATATACGAGTTACTGGGTCCTAGAATCATATACGAGTTACTGAGTCCTAGAATCATATACGAGTTACTGAGTCCTAGAATCATATACGAGTTACTGAGTCCTAGAATAATATACAAGTTACTGAGTCCTAGAATCATACGAGTTACTGAGTCCTAGAATCATACGAGTTACTGAGTCCTAGAATAATATACGAGTTACTGAGTCCTAGAATCATATACGAGTTACTGAGTCCTAGAATCATATACGAGTTACTGGGTCCTAGAATCATATACGAGTTACTGAGTCCTAGAATCATATACGAGTTACTGAGTCCTAGAATAATATACGAGTTACTGAGTCCTAGAATCATGTACAAGTTACTGAGTCCTAGAATCATACGAGTTACTGAGTCCTAGAATAATATACGAGTTACTGAGTCCTAGAATCATATACGAGTTACTGAGTCCTAGAATCATATACGAGTTACTGAGTCCTAGAATAATATACGAGTTACTGAGTCCTAGAATAATATACGAGTTACTGAGTCCTAGAATAATATACGAGTTACTGAGTCCTAGAATCATATACGAGTTACTGAGTCCTAGAATCATATACGAGTTACTGAGTCCTAGAATAATATACGAGTTACTGAGTCCTAGAATAATATACGAGTTACTGAGTCCTAGAATCATATACGAGTTACTGAGTCCTAGAATAATATACAAGTTACTGAGTCCTAGAATCATATACGAATTACTGAGTCCTAGAATCATATACGAGTTACTGGGTCCTAGAATCATATACGAGTTACTGGGTCCTAGAATCATATACGAGTTACTGAGTCCAAGAATCATATACGAGTTACTGAGTCCTAGAATCATATACGAGTCATATGAGTTGTAACTTGTTAGAACAAAGTACACTGAAAGAATCACGAGTCACCACCAGTAGATACACTAAATAAAATATACAAATACACTAAGCCCAGGTTCACATTGGGCTGCAGGAATAAAGCTGTGTGAGTTCAGCTGAACTCACACGATTTCACTCTCGCTTGTCAGTCCTGATTTCGGCTGCTATTACAGAGACATCTTTGCAGTTTCTGCACAGATGTCAATGTAAATCGCGTGTCGAAATTGCAAAAAGTAGTACAGAAATTACTTTTTGAAATCAGTGCAGAGCCACAGATGCCGCGTCACACTGATTAGGGCGGTGCCATTGCCAGCAATTGCTGCCGATTTGTCAAATTGCATGTCAAATCGCTCCAGTGTGAACCAGGGATAAATCAATGATCAGGTAGCAGCAGTGATAAGGTACTAACAGCCTAAAGCCCCTTTCACACTTGTGCAACTTGTTCTGCGACTTGGGACTGCAAAGTCGTATGACAAGTTATACCCCATGATTTCCAATGAGTACCCTTGATATCTGTCCAACTTCAAGTTGCAGTAAATTCAATGTAGTTCCTGCACTATTTTTGTCTGACTTTGATGCAACTTGAGGCAGAGACTTCAAGATTACACAGACATTGCTTCAAGTTGTGGCAAAATTACATGACTTTCAAGTCGCACAAGTGTGAAAGGATTGGATTTTACTACCATGGGTACTTGGCCCATGGTAGTAAAATCCAATCATTATTCCTGTGCATGCGCTGTAAAGAATACAGACAAATCTGATGGCTAGCAATGTTAACTGTGAAGTTGGCCCATCAGATTGCAGTTCACATGCACAAAAACCCGCTTTTCATTTAGGTTCCGTTTTCACTTGTGCAACTTGTCCTGCGATTTGGGACTGAAAAGTTTGCATGACAAGTTGTACCCCATGATTTCCAAGGAGTACCGTTTATATCTGTGCGACTTCAAGTCACACGACTTCAAAGTAGTCCCTGCACTACTTTGGTCCCACTTTCATGCGTCTTGAGGTCCATTAGACATCAGGAATACACAGGCATTGCTTCAAGTTGCATCAAAATTGTGGCAAGAAAATGTGGCGGAATCGTGCAACTTTCAGGCTGCAATAGTGGAAACATAGGCTAGCACTGTAGCACAGCTGTTTGTGTCACCAAAATTGATGAAGCTGGCTGTTCTGACAAATTGTGATCTGACAGTCTGACACAACAATAGGCTTGTGCTCTGAGCCATGGAACTAAATCAAAGTAAATGTCCCCAGGACCTGCCAACCTTTCATTTGAAAAATCTGGTCACCTTATCCTAACTCAGTCTTCTCTCCTCCAGCCAATGAGAGCTGGGAAGAGGTGTGGTCTGGGGAGAAGGCAAACTAGAAGCTCCAGGCTGGATTGCAGAGCTCAGCTGGGGCCCTGGGAGACACGAGGTGGATTGGGCCTGGATTCTATTTCAAGGATTTTGTGATTATAAAATGCAGCATATTAAAATTACAGCTCATAGTAGGGAGCTGCCGGCCCCCTGGAGCTCAACACGAGGTCGCTAAGGCAACTCTTGCACCACTTCCCGCTATGCCCATAAATAAGTCATCTGTAATCTTTAAAGCTACACCTTATTTGTATTGAGTGAAATATTTGACATGCATAAACAATTCTGTTGCATTTATAGGAACAACTTTTGGTGTCAGTCGGAGGAACTGGAAGTGAAGCCCTTGAAGTTGGTATAAAGATTCTGGTAAGTTTGTTCACTCGCTTAATTTCTGTTTGTTTGTATCAGCCAGTCAGAGAGATACTGAGAATGATTTTAGAATGTTCCCCAATAAATTACCCAATCCTGGGCATCTGAAATAAGTGAACAGGGAGTTTTTTTTTTTTTAATAATTGGATTCTTGAAGTGAATCTTCATACAATTGTAGCGGTACCCCCATGGGAGCTGCTGATTGACTCTATACCCCACGGGATATCCTGTCTCTCTCTTACCTCTGACACCTTGGGTTCCATTGTAGTTTTTCATAATAATAATGCACTCACGCGAGATTACTAAATCACTTAGGCCCCGTACACACGACCGAGGAACTCGACGTGCCAAACACATCGAGTTCCTCGTCGAGTTCAGTGTGGAAGCCGCCGAGGAACGGCGGGACGACTTTTCCCATTGACTAACGAGAAAATAGAGAACATGTTCTCTTTTCGGCCCGACGAGTTCCTCGACGGGTTCCTCGCTGAAAAGTCTACACACGACCGAGTTTCTCGGCAGAATCCAGCTCCGACCGAGTTTCTGGCTGAATTCTGCCGAGAAACTCGGTCGTGTGTACGGGGCTTCAAAGAACTTTTACTAGAACAAAAGGAATGGCATGAAGTTATTGTACAATCAACAGTGAATGAACTCAGATTATTGTAATTAGTAGAGATGTATATTCAAGTTAGTGATGTCTATCACCATACCCAACAACAACCTGACAATAGGATATGTGAATAGGTATAAAGCGGAGTGGGCCCCCAATTCTTCAATGCCTGTATTGAATTACCTCTCCACCAACGTCCAAACACACACCAGTAACAACAATGAACACAGTGATCACAGTATATACTTCAATCTTATATTGCTAAATGGCTCCCCCTAGAATGCAGTTCCGTGTGACCTTACTGTATAATGCAAAGCTTAGTAAATCACAAAGTAATGCAGTTCTTTATGTTTTTTCTTCTGCTAGCTTAGTTGCCCTGAGGTATAAGGTGGTGCACTTAATTGTAATCCAAAGTAGTAGACAGAAAACAATAACTGAAATATATGAGGTGATTGATTCTCTTCTAAACGAAATGCTAAGCCCAGGTTCACACTGGGTATGATTTCCTTCGATTTGCGATGCGATTTCACATGTGAAATCGCATCTCAAATCGGCGGCATTTGCCGCCAATTGTCGGCAATGACACTATCCTAATCGGTGCGACGCCGCATCTGCGGCGCTGCACCGATTTCAAAAAGTAGTTCCTGTACTACTTTTTGCGATTTCGGGCCGCGATTTACATAGACATCTGTGCAGAAACCTGCACAGATGTCTCTTAAATCGCGGCCGAAATCGGGACTGCCGGCGGGAGTGAAATCGTGCGAGTTCAGCTGAACTCGCACGGCTTCACTCCCGCAGCCCAGTGTGAACCAGGGCTAAATCTGACAATCCAGCTGTAGGAACACTTAGATACAATAGCTACCCATCCGTGGGAATACAAGTGTCAGTGACACGTTCTGGATAGCAGGAAATCACTTTATCAATATCTCAGTCAATTACTTAATGGGCAGTAGCCCTCTCACCACTATGGATCCTCAGCCAACTGGTGTACTCCATCCAGAACCTCGCTTGATGAATTCCCTGTGAGAGATGGATGGCGCCATCACACCGGTGGCAGCTCTGGACACTCCAAACAGGTGAAACCGCTTCAAATGCTCTGAAGCATGGACCCATCCCCCTGCTCGAACCAGCAGGGCTGTCCTCCAAAGATCCCTCTAGGGTGGATGATCCGACTCTCAGCTGCAGCCGCAGTCTCTCACTCCCAGGTCACACACACAGACCTTCTGCTGGCAGGTTAATAGTGCCCAGAGAGGCTGAACCGAGGCCTACTTGTCCTTTTATATCTGGCTACCCAGCAGGGCTGTTCGGTGACACATTGCATTTTCTGGGGTCCGCAGCTTGGCAACTGTGGGTCTGTAGTCCTCAAACTGATTTACATAATATGAGTCACTTCCCTCATCCAACTATACATCCCACAATGCATTACTGTTCATCTCTTAAACTGAGAAAGAAATATCCTGATAACGTTCAGTTGTCACCAGAGGAGCCAAACCCTTTACTAAATAAACAATACATAACTTAACATGATAACTATTCAGTAGCAAGCCCTTTGGCTACACAATTTATTGGTGTGAACATTCTCTATTCCTTTAGTAAATCAACCTCAGTGAATCAGGCCAAGGTGGAGTCATGATCTATTGTATAACAGATGGTACTTAGCTGCTAACACCACAATCTTACCCGAACCTCTTAAAGCGGATGTGCCATTAAAAAAAAATATTAAAAGCCAGCAGCTACAAAATACTGCAGCTGCTGACTTTTAATTTTAGGACACTTACCTGTCCCTGGAGTCCAGCGCCGTCCGCAGCAGAGGACGAGCGATCGCTCGTCTCTCTGCTGCTCCCCCCGCCATCCTCAGTGAGGGAACCAGGAAGTGAAGCGCTCCGGCTTCACTACCCGGTTCCCTACGGCGCATGCGCGAGCCGCGCTGCGCCCACGGTTTGGCTCACACGCTGTGTGCTGGGAGCCGAGTGTTCCCAGCACACAACGGGGGACAGACGGGGAGTCTGGAAAAACCCGTCTTTTGCCCGAGACGTGTGGCCGGAAGTGGGTGCAAATACCTGTCTTTAGACAGGTATCTGCACCCCCCTCCCCCCTGAAAGGTGTCAAATGTGACACCGGAGGGGGGGCGGGTTCCGATCAGCGCGAGTTCCACTTTAGGGTGGAGCTCCGCTTTAACCTTAACTTTATTAATGAGACCACACCAAAATTGGAGTAAAACATAGGTCGTAGCAGCCTTATTTTTTAAACAAATATATTCAAATTAACATCAACATAAACATCTGTTATTAACCCATCAGTCAATCCTAGTGTTGGTCTTTGCAGGATCCTCCATAACCATCTGTGAAAAATACTGCACTGCGAAATATGCTAATAGGCCTCAAGCTGACAGGCTGGCTCAGACACAACCACTTACCATTACCAATTCCCAGCTAAACCTCCGTTAGCTGGAATACCACCATCAGAACCCATACCACCGATAGGTCCTGAACGCTTCCTTCCGAAATATCTTCCTTCACCCGTAAAGACCAACACCCGCCACAGCACCCAAGGGAAACACCTTACCTTTGGGTGCCCCTCCACACACAAAGTGCTCTCTGAATGCTGTCCTGCAGCCCTAACGCCAAAATATCAATTCCCACCGCGTTAAGGTGCACTCCATAAGCCCTCAGGTATCTCCATGTCTCCACCTCCAACTCCAAGTGCCTTATCGCCAGCCCCCCCATTCCTCACAACAAACCTGCTCACATCCCTATTAATTTTCTTCCGGGCCCTGTTAATCCCCTCCACAGACCTGGCCATTCTCCATGTTGTCCGAGCCACCATGTCAGACCATACAATTACCATGTCAGGAAAAGCATGCAGACACGTCAACACATCGAAATGTCCTGCCATGATATCCAACATGGACCTAACACCAGGTCATTGCCCGCCCATGTGCTAAATTAAAACGTTCAAGCCCCCACCAGACATAGCAGCGAGGCCCTAGCAAGGAAAAGACCTGTACAGTCCTTTTCCTTGCCCAATTGATTGTCTTAGATCTACGCAACTGTAATGACACTCCATTATCCCTGCATATCACCTTGTGACCCCAAATCCCCCCATGTACTTTTTTGGAAGGGCTGACCAGTTCACTGATCCTGAATGCCCAGAAAAATGCCAACAAGAAAGCCACCCTGAACAACAAAACCTCATACACCAAGGAACACACCCCTGCCAACTGTGACACAATCCCCTTAAGGAGGTCAAACGACACTGGTCGTCTCGTGTCCTTACGACAAACTGACCGCCTATACCCCTTAAGTGCCTGGCGCACCCAAAAGTCTTTAGTAAAATCTGGAAGCCCTTGCCATTTAAACAGGAACGCTAAGCCCACTAGCTTTTTACTCATAGCGGACACGGACATCCCATCCCATCCTCTATGTGCCTAGACATAAAATATAAGACCTCACTTCCGGGCCAGCCGGATCCTCACCAGCCCCATGAATGAAAGCCAACCATTCCTGCAATACCTTACTATACGCAGCCCACGTAGCCTCACTCACCGACTTCCTGGTCCATCCTGAGAAGTATCTAATGCAACCCCCCACAGCCAGTCGGGACAGGGGACCCCGTGCTACTCCATTGCCGGTGCCAACTCTCGGAAACTGTCCCACTGAAAGCGAGACAACGCGTCAGCTATGACATTCGCAACTCCCGGAAGATGCACCACATAAATAAACACATTCAGTTGCAGGCATCACAAAACCAAGTGTTGCAGCAGCCGTACAATCGGGGGAGATGACACAGAAACTCTGTTAATCACCTGCACCACCCCCAGGTTATCACAGTGAAAATGCGCCTTCAGATCCCTGAACGATGCTCCCCATAAATCCACCACCAACACCACCAAAAAGAACTCCAGTAGAACCAAATTCTTTGTAAAGCCTGTATCATTTCATGACTGTGGCCACGGACCCACACTCCACCGGCCTTGAAAGAAAGCCCCAAAACCCGTGGAGCCAGCTGGATCTGTGAATAGCTCCAAATCAAAGTTGCTAACAGGACCAGCCATCCACAGCGCCCTCCCATTGAATGACTCCAGGAAGGCATGCCACACTCGCAAATCTTCCCTGTGTACCTTAACTATAAGCACACAAAGTGCTTGTGCAACTTGATTCCGGTCGTACTCGCCGACAGCCAAAATACTCTCCCCATCGGTAGTATGCGGCAAGTTCAACTTGCCTAACAGCGATTGCAACACCCGAAGCTGAACTTTGCATAATCCTAGCATACCCTTAATCTCCCCCTTGAGGTCAGCCAGTTTGTCCTCAGGCAAGCGTCCTCCATGGAACCCGAGTCAGGACAATGTCCAGAAACGGTGATGGACCGTGCTGGTCCCTCAGTCTTCTCAGGGTGCCGCCAATGGAATGCCTGAAACGATCTGCATTGTGTTTCAACATAGACAGGAGTAGGGATTATCCGAATACCTCCCACAGGTCGGTTCGCAACAGAACATGCGAACAGGCAAAAAATATGTTCGAACACGCGAACATCTGTTAAAGTCTATGGGACATGAACATGAAAAATATGATAATACCACACTTGCAGGACAACACATCGTGTGCCAACATGCAGGGGCAACGTGGTCCTAGCACTACTTAATGGGTCCGAGGCGTGGCGTGACTCGTAGGATAGCATGGGAGAGTATATACCGCACGCGCATTGGACTGTCTTTGGCATGGGTGATTCCGAGGTGTATCGCATTTTCAGATTCAGCCCTGATGCCATCCTGGAATTAGCCACAACCCTGCATGATGACATCACCAGCAAGACACATCATGCACATGCAGTGCAGCCACTGGTCAAGGTCCTGGCAACACTCCATTTCCTTTCCAGTGGATCTTTTCAGCGTACAAGTGGAGTTGTGTCTGGGATGTCACAATCCTCCATGAGCAGATGTGTGCACCAGGTTGTCCCCACAATCCTCAAATGCAGCATGTCCCACCACTTCATCAGACCCACCCAGGAGCATCTGCGGCTGAAGGCAATGCAGGATTTCTACATGATTGCAGGATTCCCACGCACCGTGGGGCCATTGATTGCACCCATGTGGCACTACAGCCCCCCCGTGACACAGAGCACATATACCGCAATCGTAAGCATTGGCATTCCATCAACGTAGCAGGTGATAGCCTATGCCCTATGCCTCATATGGCACGTCCATGCCACACACCCCGGGCCCCGCTTCCTCCTGCACATCTGTGGATGACATAAAGCAGTCACATGTTGGGGGACCCACACACTTGTCACATGTTCCCTTCCACCCCCTCACATGCTACACACAAGATAGGGGATATAAAACACTTACCTGTTCTCGAGGCCTCATCTCGGGAATCAAAACCCTTAACTCCCTCCAGCTGCTCCCTCTGGATACACCGGGCCACCATCTCCTCATCCGGGGTCAAAAACAATATTGCAGGGTGGTCCACCCCCCGTGCACTTTGGTGCCTCCGAATGGCGGACAGCTTCTCCTGCACACGGAGCTTCATGACGTTCATCTTCTTGTTAATGTCCTTGGCGCTGCGGTGGCATTGCCAAGGGCACTAACCTGAGTCGCAATCGTCTCCAGGATTCCTGCTTCCTGGCGTGGCTGGTATCCCGACTCTGGGCACCATGGAGGAAGGTCTCATATCTCTCCATGCCAGCAATCACGATTGCCCTCTCCTGGGGAGAAGAATTCTTCTTTCTCTTGCTGACTGGAGCAGCCATAGCACAGCAAAAGAGAGCAGTAATAAAGAACAGCAAAATTACCTTGCTCAGGGGGGAAAAAGCAGGATGTAATTTTGCGTCGGACGGGCGCATGTCTGGGCGTATTTATGCACTCGGTTTGTAAGCCGGTAGGCCAGCGTAAACCAGGAAGTTTGTCCGGCGTAATTGTGAGCATGCGCACAAGGAAGCGTCATAATCGTCAACAATCACTGCGCATGCTCCGTGGAAGATACGCCGGGCGTAATCCACTACTCCATGCTCAGGCTATCATTTGCATAAGTTCACACCCACTTACACTTACGCCAGCTTACGCCTTCACATTTAGGTTACGCCGGCGCAACGTGGGAGAGCAAGTGCTTTGTGAATCATGTACTTGCCTCTCTGATTTAAACCGGCGTAGCGCATATACGTTGCGTTACGCCGCACAAAAATGCGCCCATCTACCTGAATCTAGCTATTTGTGTTTTAATCTTCAAGGGGTTGTAAATGTTTTTTTTCTTTGTTTTCTTTGTCCTGAATTCCTCACTTACTGTTCCTCCTCGGTAATCTGTTCTGGCTGACTAACCCCCATGGATGATGGGGGCAAGCTTACTGAGAAGAAACAGAAAGTGAGAAATTCAGACAAAGAAAAAAAAACATTTAGAAGGGAAATCGAAGGAAAAGGTAAGTGAACCAACAATGCATTAGCTTTCAGACAGAATTCTCACCGCTCCAGGTGAGCCTCGTGATGATCAGGGGTTGTTGAACCACCAGGGTGCTGGCAATGCGGTAATAGCAAAAAAACAAAAGAACAAAAGCTGGACAGCCGCACTCCAAAATTTTCTTTAAAAGAGATGTCTTTATTTTCAACTGTGCATACAGTCACTGCAAAGCCCACAAAAATCAGATGGCCAACGTTTCGCACGGGCGTCAGTGCTTAGTCATGGCCATAAGCCATGACTAAGCACTGACGCCAGTGCGAAACGTTGGCCATACTGATTTTTTGTGGGCTAGCAGTGACTGTATGCACAGTTTGAAAATAAAGACATCTCTTTTAAAGAAAATTTTGGAGTGCGGCTGTCCAGCTTTTGTTCTTTTGTTTTAATGCATTAGCTTTAAAGGAACCTATTTAGAAAATAAAAAACAAACCTTTACAACCCCTTTCATTCACAGGTGCGCTGGGACCGTAGTCTGTGATTGGGCCGTGTGTTTATGTGGCTTGAACCACTAGTTGGTGCGTGTATACAGCCCATTGAAACCTATGAGGACAGGGTGCTGGCCTTACTATAATCATTTTTGTAAATAAATATACTAATGATCTTTTTGGGTTTTTGCCTTTTCAGCATACTTTGGGAATAGACGAACTAAAGGCAAAGCTTATTTGCTTATTGGTAAGACCAAAACTGTATATTATTATTATACACTATTTTTTTGTTTCTTATGTTAAATCATCATATTTTCCAATGCACTCCTCTGTAAATACATTTATATTAAGCAATTAATAAGAACTACTCTTTTTATACACTTTGGTATATTATTGCATTGAAATATGTGTGACTATAACAAAAATGAGCACTATATCTATGAGACTACCACAACCGTTTGAGGAAGAAATCAACCACCCTGCTCATGTAAAAACATTCAGGGCCAGATTCTTGTAGAATCTGCGGCGGCGTAGCGTAAGCCATTTACACTACGCCGCCGCAAATTACTGGAGCAAGTGCCGTATTCTCCAAGCACTTGCTCCGTAATTTGCGTCGGCGTAGTGTAATTGGCCCGGCGTAAGGCCGCGTAATTCAAAGGGGCTCTTGTAATTAAATTAAGCGCTCGCCCCCGCACCGAGTCGAACTGCGCATGCGCCGGGCGGAAAAAATAGCCCAGTGCGCATGCTCCAGCCTCACGACGGAAAACGTCAATGACGCCGACGTGAGCGTCATTGACGTAAAGTCGTATTCGCGAACGACTTACTCAAAACGACATAAACGACGGAAAAAGCCGACGCTGACCCAACGCCATACTTAACATGGCATACGACGGACCTACGCAAACTTGCCCCTCATTATAGCAGGGGCAGGTTTACGCTTACGGAAACGTCGTAAAATCACTGCGTCGTGCGTGCGTACGTTCGGGAATCTTGCGTAACTAGCTAATTTGCATAGACGATGGGGAAAACAAAAAAAACAAAAAAAATTGCATTTAAGATCTGACAGCGTAAGAGCCTTACGTCTGTCAGATCTAATGGCTATCTATGCGTAACTGATTCTAAGAATCAGTCGCATAGATACCCTGGGCCAGATTAGGACTTACGACGACGCAAATGGCGTTGCGCCGTCGTAACCCCTTTGAGAATCTGGCCCACTGTATATAATTTATTAAATATAACGATATGTCTTCTCATATTTTATTAAATAGATGGTGTATTGCATGTCTGTCTTTACTGTAGTATATAATGATTTACATGATTTCTTTATGTATAACATTAATTACCCATATATATACTAATTAAAAATATTATCCTCCAATAGGCAGGGAAACTTTTACAATCACCGTGCCTGAAGGCTGCCCTTGTGGTATGTATATATCATATCATCTCTATATTAGAAAGGGCAAAAAAATGTACTGTGTTACGTTGTTTAGATTTTGATTGGCCTCTACTAAACACATATTTTTACTACAGAGACTTTTACAGATTTATCAGTGAACATTATAATACATCTTCATGCTATTTTAATCAATATGAACCCCACGCAGATATAAGAAACAATACTAAATCCAGATATTCAGTCAATAAATGTCATAAATGTTTTTGACAGACAGCTGCAGAATAGTTTGAAGTATAGCCTCTAAAGCAGGGGTGCCCGACCAGTGGCCCGGGGGCCACAGTTGGCCCGCGGAGCCCTCTGACGTGGCCCACGACCTCCTGCTCTGGGATGGCTGGTTGGCAAGCCCAGATTGCAGGTTGCCGACCTGCCATCCGAGAGCATCAGTGTTGTAAATGAAGCCGGCGGTAGAGGAAGCAAGCGACTTTTCAGAAAGTGCACCACACCTGCAGGATATAATAGAAGTCTATGGCAAAGTGCAGCTAACCGGTGGGAAAACCACAGATACACTTCGCCGCAATAGACTGCAGACCATCAGTGTAAAAGCAGCCTTAGGCCCCTTTCACATGATTGGTTCGACCCCAATCAGACCCCTCTAATCACCCTTATGGAGCAGCAGGTGATTAGAGGGTCCCATTTACACCTGCCTACCTCAATCCGATCTGCCTAAAAAAAAACAGAAATGGATCTGCCCCCCTTCTATCTGATTGATCGGAGGGCCCATAGAGTAGATTGGCTGTGTCTGCTTTGCTATATGCAGACTGGACACAGACCTGTCATCTGCCCACTCCGCTCATTGTGGCCCGCGACTGGTTACTAAGTGCCCCTCGGCCTTTCAAAAGCTTGGGCACCCCTGTTTTAAAGTAAAATCCATAAACACCTATAATATGAGGTCGTACCATCATACCAAATTTTGAATGTAAAAACATTGGGTCTAGGGTCCCGAACCAAAGAAGCCAAAATGATGGGGAGGCCAATGAATGGACTATCTCGCGGTCACTGGTGAGATGATATAACAGTGTAAAATTGCAAATATAAAACAAGGAATTTTTTTTTCTTAAATACAGCATCAATAAGACACAACAAGGGGTACAAAATTAAAATAGTACACAACACCAATGTAATAATCCCAGAGGGGGGAAAGAAACAGTGGGTTGAGAGTCACGACAATCATCTTGACTAGTTTTGTGGCTTAAGCCCGCTTCATCAGAAGCATGTCTAAAATTAAATTGACAAACAGTCAATGGGTAAACATTTAACAATAATTGCAATATGTAAATTGGGGAGCAAGGGCTCAGCTGCTTACCTAAAAGACACCGCAGGCGAGGGAGACGGTTCCATCAAGCAAGGTCCCATACTGCCACCAGGGGGCACACATATGTATGGGTGGACCTACTTGCCGGATAATATAAGGTGAGGATATTGGTTAATATATAGAGCCCAGACCTTGGACTAATGGGGGGTGCAAAACACACACGTGATGTCTACCAGTGATAAAAGTTGTAAAAGGGGTTAATGTGAGAGTGTGGGTCGAGGAAAAGACAGCAAGGAGAGGGGGGAAGAAGGTAGACTCAGAAAAGGTGGGGGGAGGGGTTTGAAAAAAAGGGGGGATAGAAAGGGGAAAAAAAGGAGGGGGGAGAAGAAGGACTGAGGGATGAGAAAAGGAAGAAAAGGAGGAGAGAATTTTCCTTGTTTTATATTTGCAATTGTACACTTTGGGCAGATTCAGAAAGGACTTACGACGACGTATCTCCAGATACGCCGTCGTAAGTCCAAATGTGCGCCGTCGTACTATACGCATATTCTTAAAACTAGATACGCCTGAAATTTGCCAAGATACAACCAACGTAAGTCTCCTACGCCGTCGTACTTGGGTGCATATTTACGCTGGCCGCAAGGGGCCGCTTCCGTCGATTTCTCGCGTCGAATATGCAAAATGACCTAGAAACACCGATTCACTTGCGGCCCCCCATCGGATTTAGCTATGCCGTTTACATAAGGCTTACGTCCGGTGTAAGTTTAGCACCTCCATAAAGCAGGGGTAAGTCATGTTCAGGTATGGACGTCGGAAACGTCGGAAACCAGCGTCATATTTTACGCCGTTTGCGTAAGTCGTATGTGAATGGGGGCTGGGCGTAAGTTACGTTCACGTCAAAAGCATTGAGCCGACGTATCTTAAGGAGTAATTTGCGACGTGATTCTGAGCATGCGCCGTTCAGATAGGCCATGCATTACATGGGGGTCACGCTTCATTATAATACAACACGCCCACTGCCATGCTACTTTGAATTACACGGGCTTCGCCAGCCCATTTAATGTTACGCCGGCGTACATATGGGAGCAAGTGCTTTGTGAATACAGTAACTTGCCTCTATGTTACGTTGGCGTAGCGCATATGAGATGCGCTACGCCCAGCTCAAAGATACCGCCAATGTATCTGAATCCGGCCATTATATCAATCTCACCAGTACCCCGCGATAGTCCATTCATGGCCCCCCTCTTTTGGCTCTTTGGTTTGGGACCCAAGACCCTCGATCTTTTTACAACAGCTGCAGAATAGTAGAAGGTTAGTGACCAAGCTGTTGAGAAAAGTCAGGGTCCTGCTAAGGTAGCTTTCAACCCCAGACTTTCATGAACACAATGACAAATCTTTTGGTGGGTGAAAAATGTATATAGAATTATCTGACGTTTAAAGGGGTTGTATAAAGGTACAATTTTTCCCTAAAGAGCATCCTTTACGCTTAGGGCTGTCCCTCCCTTCACGTACCTCATCCTTTGATTTTGCTATTTAATGTCCTTATTTTCTTCCTGAGAATATCCTCACTTCCTTCTTCTGTCTGTAACTCCACACAGTAATGCCAGTCTTTCTCCCTGGTGTGTGGAGTGTCATATGCCCTCGCCCCCCTCCCTTGGACTACAGGAGAGTCAGGACGCAGGGAGGGGGGGGGGGGCGAGGGTTACCTGCGAGTAGGTTACAGACAGAAGACACAGGAAGTGAGGATTTCTCAGAAGAAATAAGGACATTTAAAAGCAAAATGGAAGGATTGAGGTAAGTGAAGGAGGACTGCACTAAGGTGAAGGAAGCTATTTAGGAAAAAAAATTTACCTTTTACAACCCCTTTACACCTTAGCGTGTCATAAATTATTCAAAGAAAATATGACGGTATAAACAGTTTTGCTATTATTTGTGCTTTTTCAATGAATGTCTGTCGTGTGGATATGAGTTGTTATGTAAACTGCTGTATTTAATTTCAGAATATTGCTCCGGACATATTAGCTAACCTGACAGAACTTTTATTGTAAGGTAATTCTTCCCTAAATATTATTATACTATATTCAAAAATATACTATACTTAGGCAATAATACAGCTCTGGCAAAATCCAACATGAATGATCGGGAATATTCCCAAAGCAAACCTGAATAATCACATGTTTCATTGTGTTAGTAAAAATATGTGTCACTACTTCGTAAATACTGTTACATAGTTACATAGTTGGTGAGGTTGAAAAAAGACACAAGTCCCTCAAGTCCAACCTGTGGGTGTGATTTTATGTTAATGGTTCATTGTATACCCATGTATGTTGTGGTCCTTACGGTGCCCATATGATATTTTTGTTAAAGTGGAGGTTCACCCAAAAAATCTATTTTTAACATTACATTCAGCCGAGTTGTCCTAATGACAATCGGCTGTTTTTTTTTTCGTACATACCGTATTTTCACCGCCGCTCTCGGGTATGTCTTCATGCATACCGCGCGTCACGAGTTGCCGAAAGAAGCCGAACGTCGGTGAGCAGGCGCTGTTATAGAGCCGCACCGACGTTCGGCTTCTTTCGGCAACTCGTGACACGCTGTATGCGAAGGTCGGAACCCTGTCAATCAATTAGGAACGGCCCAGTCTCGCAGAAGACATACCGGAAGCGGCGGTGAAAATACGGTATGTACGAAAAAAACAAACAAAAAAAAACAGCCGATTGTCATTAGGGACAACTCAGCTGAATGCAATGTTAAAAAATTTTTTTTGGGTGAACCCCCGCTTTAAATTATTGATGCTCCCTGCTGAAACTGCTTGTGAAAGAAAATTGCACATCCTTTCTGCTCTTAACCACTTAAGGACCCCCTGACGACTATATACGTTGGCAGAAGAATGGCACGGCTGGGCACAGGCACCGTACAGGTACGTCGCCTTTAAGAGCCTAGCCGTGGGTCGCGTGCGCATCGGGCACAGGAGCTGAAGAACGGGGAGAGGTGTGTGTAAACACACCTTCCCTTCTTCACTGTGGCAGTGACACTGATCGCCTGTTCCCTGATATAGGGAATGACGATCAGTGACATCACGCCTACAGCCACACCCGCACTACAGTAAGAATCACTCCCTTAGGGCACACATAACCCCTTAGCGCCACCTAGTGGTTAACCACTTCACTGCCATTGTCATTTTCACTTTTCGCTGTGAAAATGACAATGGTCCCCCAAAAATGTGTCAAAAGTGTCCGATGTGTCCGCCATAATGTCCGCAGTCACGAAAAAAAATCACTGATTGCCGCCATTACTAGTAAAAAAAAAATAGTAAGCTACAAAGCAGACAGTACAGTCTATGTAGCTGCAAACACTTGAACGCCTGGAAGACACAGAGTACCCCATGGTAATAGCCTGTGCTATGTGCCCGTGGTAATAGCACAGGCTATTACCACGGGGTACTCTGTGTCCTTCAGGCGTTCAAGTGTTTGCAGCTCCATAGACTGTACTGTCTGCTTTGTGGCTACTAATATAAATAGTACGTGGATGCATGCTTCATACACCTGGCTGCTTATGATATCATTTATTGGTTTTCCTTGGGATTGAAACCTTTGCCTGGATTTTTCAGATTTGGTTTCCACTTCATTCTGTGTACCTGCGGTGTCCCCCTATGGTTTACATCATAGGCTCAGTGAATCCCCTTTTTCGGATTTTGGAGATTTTCTGATTATACTTGGACCTCCCTACACCACCTTTTGATATATCTATATACCTTTTTGGAATTCTCTGAGGTGTTCTGGATGGCTATATCCATTATGATGCTATAGACAATGAAATATATCCTTACATTGTTAAGTCCCTTCTGCTCGTCCTGAGGAAGCCCAACGGCGAAACGCGTAGACGATGTACAGAGGATACTGTCCATATATACTATACTATTTATATGGTTTTACTATCTTTATTATTGTTTTTTGTTAAATTTCTATTTTTGTAATAAAATTTATATTTTTATATATTCCCGTTTTTCCTCCAAAATCCGACCATCAATTGCTATTTTTTTGAGTAATTGCCCTTTCTTTGGTCCGGGTATTAAGTGGTTAAAGTAAAGAACCCTCTACACAGTTTAAGGTTAAACCACTTTTCTTCTCATTTTAGTGGATGGCCATGTGTCATTTTAAATTCCCTTGCGTGAAAATGATTTCTCCCTATTGTGGGGTCAGAAGTACGATATTTGTATATTGAAATCATATTCCCTCTCAAGCGTCTCTCTCAAGTTCAATGCTTACAGTCTTTCCTCATAGCTGAGATCCTCTAGTCCCTTTATTAGCTTTTAGACATGTGCATTCGTTTTCGTCAGAAGGATTTTTCCTCCGAAATTCAGGTATTTTCGTTATCGTTTTAACAAACAAAAACGAAAGCACAGAATCCGAAAACCGAAAGATCCGACATAAACAAATGCTTTATTTTCATTTTTGTTGTGACAACAGTTTGATATAAATAGGAGATTCGACATGACGCTGACAATAACAATCTGTGTCTATCGAACCTGTGGTTGAATGTGCCTAACCTTAAAGTGGAGGTTCACCCAAAAACTTAATTTTTAACATTAGATTGATGCTCATTTTGTCAAGGGGAATCGGGTGTTTTTTTTTTTAATCGAAGCAGTACTTACCGTTTTAGAGATAGATCTTCTCCGCCGCTTCCGGGTATGGGCTGCGGGACTGGGCGTTCCTATTTGATTGACAGGCTTCCGGCAGGCTTCCGACAGTCGCATACAATCAAATAGGAGCGCCCAGTCCCAAAGACCATACCCGGAAGCGGCGGAGAAGATCTATCTCTGAAACGGTAAGTACTGCTTCGATTTAAAAAAAAAAAACAGATTCCCCTTGACAAAATGAGCATCAATCTAATGTTAAAAATTGTTTTTCGGGTGAACTCCCACTTTAAAGGGGTTGTAAAGACAAAAATATTTTCCTCTTAAATTAAAGTCTGACAGTAGCTGATAAAGTAAAAAGTAATGTTTTGCATTATAACTAGTTAGATACCTGTTGAAATCGAGCTGTTTTATTCACCTCCGTCACTCCTGAATCATTATTCTCACTGACTTCCTGGTTTGCGGTGCGCATTCATTCTTGCTACATCACGGCCTAATGGGAACTACAGTTCCCATTAGGCTTAGCCTCCATGCCTGTGAGGATAAGAGAGCATCTTCACGCAGGGCTGTAGTCATAGGGAGGGGGTGAGCACATTCTGCTTTCCACCATGCAAAACGGCTCAGATGCTGGTGGAAAGCAAGTAGAGGAGTGACAGGAAATGGCATTTTCAAACCTGGATTACTGTATTTTGGAGATCAAAAGGAAAAACGAGGTAAGTGATATTTAAATGCTCTAGCTTACAGCAACCAATTGATCTAATAAAAAACGAACCTTAAGTGTTCCTTTAACTCTATTAGTCCAAAATTATTTTACATAGAGAGGAAAGATTTGACATAGAGAGAAAATATTTGACATAGAGAAAAGATTTGACATAGCGAGAAAAGATTTGACATTATAGAGAGAAAAGATTCGACATAGAGAGAAAAGATCGCTGCTGGAATTGAGTGGGGGAAGTAAAATAAAAATAATGATGATGAATGTTATTGGCTGATTGTAACCAAAGAGGAGGAGCAGTAAAATAGCTATAACTAACTTGACAATTCAACATGAACGACGATAAAGCATTGAAAAACATACAAACGTCATATCTGTCATTGAAGGCTTATGGTGTCTGTCGAAAGTTCTAAGAAGATTCGACGGAGCAGCTAAACTGTACGACGCTGCAATCGTACATTTCCGGTCAAGTGCATCCGCCCATAGGCTATTGAAAAATTCTAATGTTGGTTGACTAGTAATAATAATTAATAAATATAATTATTACTAGTCATACAACATTAAAATTCTACTATAGCTTGTAGGCAGGATATTTGACCGGAAATGTACGATTGCGGCGTCGTACAGTTTCGCTGCTCCGTTGAATCTTCTTTGAACATTTAACAGACACCATAAGCCTTCAATGACAGATTCAACCTAAATTAATTTGGATTTTAAATAAAAACGAAAATACTACCCTCTGAAATGTGCTCCTTGCTGGCTATCTCTACATCTAGACCCTCGCCATTGCCTAGTTCAAAAACCCCTCAAATTTTTTGGCCATCTTCTCTCTCAGTTCTCCCGGAACCCCAACCCCTCTTTTCTACACCAGCTCCTCAGCCACTTGTTAACTTCCCTGATCTCCCGATGCCTCTCTGTTGTGGCTTGAAGTACTGGTACTATTAACCCCTTGCCGACCGCTGTACGACGATATACATTGGCAGAATGTCACAGCTGGGCATATGGATGTATATATACGTCCCCTTTAAGGCCCCGTACACACGACCAAACATGTATGCTGAAACTGGTCCGCGGACCAGTTTCAGCATACATGTTCGGTCGTGTGTAGGCGCGAGCGGGCCGAATTCCAGCAAACATTTGCCCGCCAGGCCTTTTCCCAGCAGACAAATATTCCTGGATGTGTTTTAAAACCGTCCGCTGGAATCCTGCCAGCTCGGACATGTACGGTCGTCAGTACAGACCTACCGTACATGTCCGAGCGCCCGCCGTCCCTCGCATGCGTCGAATGACTTTGACGCATGCGTGGAAGCCTTTAAATGGCAGGCCCGCCCACGTCGCCGCGTCATCGACGCGTCATCGTCGCGGCGACGACGCGGACACGCCCCGCGTATTATTTACGCGCGGACTTCTGTACGATGGTTAGTACAGCCATCGTACAGAAGCCCTCTGGCAGGCATGTACGGTGAAAACGGTCCGACGGACCGGTTTCATCGTACATGTTTGCCCGTGTGTACCGGGCCTTAGATGCGGTATTGTGGGTGGGGGCGCATGCAAAGCCGGCCGCACGTGCTCGCCGTGAGCTCTGTGAGTGTGCCTGCGAGTCCTGCGATCATCTCACAAAGTGGAAGAGCAGGGAAATGCTGATGTAAACAAGCATTTCCCCATTCTGCCTAGTGACAGGACACTGATCACAGCTCCCTGTGACCGGGAGCAGTGATCAGTGTCCGGTCACATGTAGCCCAGCCCCCACACAGTTAGAACACATCCCTAGGAAACACTTAACACCTTCAGCACCCCTACAGGTTTAACCCCTTCACTGCCATTCACATTAACACAGTAATATGTGCATTTTTATAGCACTGATCGCTGTATAAATGTGAATGGTCCCAAAATAGCACCAAAAATGTTCGTTGTGTCGGCCATAATGTCGCAGTCATTATAAAAATTGCTGATCGCTGCCATTACTAGTAAAAAAAAAAAAATATTAATAAAAATGCCATAAAACTATCCCCAATTTTGTAGACGCTATAACTTTTGCGCAAACCAATCAATAAACGCTTATTGTGATTTTTTACCAAAAATATGTAGAATACGTATCGGCCTAAACTGAGTAAAAAATTGTTCTTTTTATATATATTTGATGATATTTATTATAGCAAAAAGTAAAACATTTAGCTTTTTTTTTTTTTTTTCAAAATAGTCCCTATTTTTCTGTTTATAGCGCAAAAAAAAAAAAACCTGCAGAGGTGATCAAATACCACCAAAAAAAAGCTCTATTTGTGAGGGAAAAAAGAACGTCAATTTTGTTTGGGAGCCACGTCGCACAACCGCAAAATTGTCCGTTATGGCGACACAGTGCCGAATCGCAAAAAGTGCTTTGGTCTTTGGGCAGCCAAATGGTCCGGGGCTGAAGTGGTTAATGAGAATACTACCTTGTAGGTCCTATTCCTCATTTTAGTTCTTAAGACCCTAAAATAGTTTTTAAGGACACTCCACCTTCCTCTGACTTAGTTATTGGTGCCAACGTGCACCATGACAGCTTGGTCTTCCCCATCCACTCCCAGTAATCTGTCCATCAGATCCATGACGTATTGAGCCCGAGCGCCCGGTAAACAACATACAGTTTGGCACTTCAGGTATTTGTGACAGATTGCCCTCTCTGCCCTTCTTAAAATTAAGTCCCCTACCACCAGAAGTTGTCTTTCCTTATTCTCGGCTTTGCCCCCGCCCTCACTAGAGGAGTTTCTCCCCTGGCAGCTAGGGGCATCACTCTGCTCCAACAATGCTGGTCCCTGACTGGCTTCACGAATGTCATGCAATGGGGCATACTTATTGAGATGTTCCAGCCCTGGATCGGCCTCCCTGACTCTTTCCCCTCTACCCTTCCTGACTGTCACCCATGTACTCTGCTCTGGTGCTTGCACTTCTTTGTCTCCACCTGCCTCTTTGCTGGACCCTGCTGACACCTGGCAGGTACAATCCCAACTCTTCTTTAGTATGGAAAGTCTCCTCAGTGTTGACAGTTGCTTCCCTAGATTCATAACCTGGGCGTCGAGGGAAACAATGTTCTAACATTTTGTGCAGTTGGATGATCAAGAAACTTATACATGCCACAAGCTGTACACCGAGTCGCATCTCCATACCCACTGGACATCTTACCCACTAATTTAATGGGGATTGGGACTTTTACTCTGTCCAATTAACTAACAACTAGCTTCCTGACTCTAATACTGAACAATACACGACACTCAATACTCTGGCACTCACAGTACTCTGGCACTCACAGTTCTCTGGCACTCACAGTACATCGGTACTCACAGTACAAGGGCACTCACAGTACACGGGTACTCACAGTACTCAGGTACTCACAATACTCAGGTACTCACAGTACAAGGGCACTCACAGTACACAGGCACTCATACAATCTGTGGTTTTATAAAACTGCTTTATACTGTGTGGGGGATTTTTTTGTTGTTAATCAAATAATTTATAGAAACAAATATCTTACCTATCTAAGGTAACATTAGTGCTGAGGAATTGGCACCATGTGAGGTCTATTGATGATCTTCATGACCTGTGATAGTCTTCAGATTGATCTCTGTGTTCCTGTGGATCACATTGGATCCTGCACCCAACCTGTACATGGGGCTTTTACTTCTACCCAAGTCAAAATTAAGACTCCCTTTTGGTGACAAAATGTATGTAAACCCAAAAAGAATTTATTATATTGTATTATATTTCAGTTCACCAGTTCTTAGATGTGATTCATTTTTATTTCCCAGGATTTTATTTTATTTTTTTCATCTGGTGCTCCTTCTTCTGTACACTTCTTGTTCTAAAGTGACAATTCTTTCCTACAATACTGTATATATGGGTGAGCAGTGTTATCACTTTGTGCTGCTTGCTGCTGATCTAGACAACAAAACACTCCCCCCTCACCTTGCCTTCTTAGCATAGAGGGGAGATGTTTTGTAGTCCAAAAAGTTTCAGTGCAGTAGAGGCAGAGTACACAGGAAGATACACACTCACTGGATTTTTAGTGGATGAACAGGAATTTTTCTATGCTTGCAGCATTTGTAAAGATGCAAATCATGGAGAAATGTGAATTTATTTGAGATACTAAATAGAGTTTTATTTTTTATTTTGCACATTGATAGAAACATAGAAAAAGTGACGGCAGAAAAAAATAAAAAGTGGTCCATTGAGTGTGACAGTTTTTTATTTTTTAGGCATTTTTTGTATTTTTTTTTCTCATACTGTTGTTGAGAAAAATACCATATTTCCATCCGTCTGCAGAGCGGATCGGGTGAACACGGACAGACGGCCCGTGTTCATCCGATCCCCCCACAGGGGAGAGCAGAGATCTGCCGGCTCAGCAGGGATTAACGGAGCGAGTGGATGAGACATGTACGGATACTCACGTGATCCGTACGTGAGAAAGGGGCCTTACTCTGTAAATCTAGCAAACAAAACAAAGCAATGTGTTGGATACAATGTTAATTTACATCCATTATTTTCTGTTTTATAGTTAAAGAAGAGTGATACAAATGATTCTGATGCTGCTGTAGCTGCTGCTGCTGCTGGAGTACCAAAATTAATAGTAAGAACCTTTTATGATGTGAATGCAAAGTATTGTAAAGAATGGCAACCAATTATCAATAATTTCTGTGTTGGGAATGAGCTTACATCTGACTACTAGGCATAGCTACATATTCTACATACAGTTAGCTATACTTGAAATGTCTTCTTGAATAATCCAATAGAGCAGTGATGGCGAACCCATGGCACGCGTGTCACAGCTGGCACGTCAAACTCTCTCTGTCCGGCACGCCAGGGGAATCCCCCAGCCAGTGTAGAATAAAGGGGTAGTGCTGCGCTGTGAGTGGGGGATGGAGTAACGTGCAGAGGAAGTATGGCAAAAAACCTTACAGTATATATGGAAAAATAAATTCTGACTAGTGATCATAAATAGCAAAAGTAAAGAATGATACTGGTATACCATAACAAACAAAATTCATCAAACTAAACGTGCTATAGTGCAGCCAAGGCTAGCTGACAGAATGTGAAGTAATAAAGAGTGACAGTGCTAGTGTCATAAAGTGAGATAAATTAGTAACAAATGTACTGATACACAATAGGTGTACAACGTGCAAAATACAGCACACAACAGTGACTAAAATAAATAAATGTCCATGCAGCAGATAACTGTAAACATAACAGCAGGAAAAATCCAAAGTATAAGTGCTGATGTAGATGCCAAAGTGCCGTGAAAAAAGGGATTGATTTCCAGTGTTTTTCTTCAGAGTAAGTGAAGATGTCCCCTTAACTTACTGCTGTAAGGGAACAGCATAAAAACCCAGGTACACTTTTCTGGTCATATCCACATAGGGTGTCATCCAAATGGACTGTAATTGGAAAAGGTAGATCCCTCTCGGTAGTCACATCCAGACAGTGACTCGCACCCAGGGAGATAAAAGTGCCAATAGTGCAGTATCGTTTAAAACAAGGGGTTTATTCAAACAAAATAAAACACTAGGTACTCACATTGTTGTGATAAAAACAAGCATATAAAAACAGGGCGTTCGCCGACGTCACCTCCGGTACCTCTTGGTGGACTCTTTGATACACTCGTACGCGTATTCGTCACTTCTTGTGACTTCTTCACTGTCACTGTCTGGACGTGACTACCGAGAGGGATGTATGTTGCACAGTGCATTCTGCAATTTTTTTGGTCCCTTAGGGCTCATTCAGAGGGATGATCAGCCCCATCCTCTGTACAGAGATGTTGGCAGGTTTAATGCTGTGTTGGCACTTTAAAAGAAATAAGTTGGTTTTGCGTCGCGATTTGGGCACTCGGGCTCAAAAAAGTTTGCCATCACTGCCATATAGCTTGGCAACGCTGTTCATATGTATTCCATTGCAAACCTGGCATAGCTTGGCAACTATACGCTGTTCATATGTATTGCATTGCAAACCTGGCATGGTAAATGACAACAGGAGAATAAACATTTTAGTCCTAAACATTTGCTACAATGTATTCCAAAAAGTCTTAAAAACATTTTACTATAAGATAACAACCAATTAGAATGCATCCTATACATCCTGACATCAGTAAAATCAGCTCTAATGGGCTGTGATGTGTCCCTACATGTTGTTAAAATATTACAATAAGTAAAATCAGTAGGGATGAGCCCAATGTTCGAGTCGAGTGTAAGTCCAACTCAAACATCAGGAGTTCACCCGTTCGCCGATTTTAGAACACCCCATAATGCACTGCGAGATTTTCAATGCACTGCGAGACAGCTTTTTTGAGCTTTACAGCTTTATGTTTATGAGATGGCGCAATCTTTTATATTTTCACGTTTCTTAGAGCCCTTTCACACTGGTGCACTATTATAACGCTCCAAAAACGCCCCTATCCATTGAAATGAATTGAAAACGCGGTAAAAACGCAGTAAAATCGCGGTAAAACGTGGTAAATTCGCAGTAAAATGTGTGTTACCGCTATTTTAACGCTCCGCGTTTTTACAGCGTTTTTGGTGTGAAAGGGCTCTTAAAGTAATTTTATTGCCTTAAATTAAGATTTTTTTTTGCATGTGTGTAGCGCTACCCCCTCAGGAGCCGCTGGTTGTTTTGGGATCAGCGTATTTAAGTTACCTCTTACCCTTGTTTAGGGGTGAAGTGGATGATCAGACTAGTGAGCGAATGTCCAGACAATAAATAAAGGTTTTCTGAATGCTTTATTCTCGGCCAAACATGACCAACATCAACATGAGGTATATAGGAAAGGTTGATGAAGCAATAGAGAACTTTGCAGTATCAGGCCTGGATATGAAGCGAGCAATCCTGCTCTCAGTAGTAATAAACACAGTTCGTTGCCACTCTAGCCACTCCCGACACGAGTTTGGCAGCCGAATCGCTACTTTAAGGTTGCTGGGAGGAACAGGTCTCTGATACAGACCTGGCTCTGGGGACCTCTGCCACAGGCCTAGTATTTGGATGAGCTAAATGGATTGACCGATTCCTCACAGTAAATTAAGTCAGGGTCACCGGGTGACAGTTGAAGTGTACCTGTCAATGTCCCGGTCACCAGATCCCTGATGGTTCGTTCAGGCCCCTCAGATAACCTGTTTTCTGGGTTCTCCTTGATGCCTCCTTCCCTGCTGAAGAAGTCCCCGCCCATAGAGGACATAACACGTACGGAGGGAGGTTTGTGGCGTCACCCGCGGCTATCACTTTGCTCAATATACACGCTGTATACATCGGCATCGATCGTGGTGCCTTCATTGTGAGTGTTTTTTTACCTTTATTACGATTAAATCGTTTATCCAAACGGAGAGCACTATGTTTTGGCATTTGTTTATTACATGACCTGGGATGACCTATCGGTTTTTCTGTGACATCTCTACTACTGCTGGATTTGCTGATATTTACACATAAAGCGCATTTGACCCTCCATAATTAAAGGGTCCAGGTGGTGAGGCCATTTCATGTGGTGGTGGATGTGTGTCTAGCACGTGTGAAGTTACCTACACAGTCATCTGTCTGTCTACATTGGCACTCACTGGAGGTGTACTGCGATTTTATGGACTTTCTATTCATCTTTTATTATTTTATTTGAGCGCTGCACCATCTGTATTTGTCTCCTTGAGCCAATCCCCCCACCATTCAGCACACAGCTTGGGTTCTCTTCAATAGAGCTGGGGACCCAGCGAGTCACTGGGGCCCCTTTCAGCATCATGGAGCTCCGCATGCGACCCCGGCCTGGTAGGCCATATCGCCGGGGTCTGTTGGATACGCACACCCTAAAGGTGGGTGCCGCACCTGGAACCTGGAACCCGCGAAGAACCAACAAAAATGGCGTCTGCCACAGATATACCCCGCGAGGGAAAAACTCCTCTAATTGGCTGCTGGGGAAAAGTGACTCTGCCAGAACCCCTCTAGCGCCAACTGTTGCTCAGGGGTGGGATCAACACCCCTGGAGCGCAGACTGACCCACAGGACAGTTCAGGAATGACAGCAGCCCAGATTTAGCAAATTATGAATGGGAGCAAAATAACTCTCCCATTCCCCACTAACTTTAGCGTAGTGCCCATACTGAAAGTAAGGGGGCGCTACATGTGCAAAACATGAAAAAAATTGCTCTATAGCCAAACTAGTTAAACAATGTTTATCAAGCTTCTGAACAAGCTGTTCTTGCCCCGTACACACGAGCGGTTTTCCCTGTCGGAAAAAAAAAACTGATGTTTTTTCTGACGGAATTCCGCTCAAGCCTGCCTTGCATACACACGCTCACACAAAAGTTTGGTGAACTTTTGTTTGTCAAGAATGCGGTGATGTAAAAGACTGCGACTAGCTGAGAAAATTAAGTTCTATGCTTTTGAGCATGCGTTGATTTGTTTCCGACCATGTGTCGGAATTTTGCGTGCTGGGATTTGTACACACAATCGGAAATTCCAATCAGTTTTTTCCTGACGGGAAAAAAGAGATCCTGCTCTCTTTCTTTTTACAGCAGTTTTTCCATTGGAAAAAGTCTGAAGCATACACACAGTCGGGATTCCCGATCAAAAGCTCTCATCAGACTTTTCCCAACAGAAAAAAACGATTGTGTGTACAGGGCTTTAGCCCCAAACCCAATTGGCAGACACCAAGGGTTGGTACACACAGAATCTGGTGCAGCTGTCCATAGTAGGCAATGTTACTGTTTTTCAGAGGGATGCAGATATTACATTATATTACTTTTCTGCAATTTGCTGGATTTTTTTTTTTTTTTTTTAGCTTTCCTGCTTCACCACACTTAGTTTTCTTGTGGAATGTGTCACATTTGAGAGAAAAACAATTATATATATATATATATATATATATACAAACAAACACAATCATGTATTAAACACCTTTTTACCCATTTTAAAACAGGGGGCACTTGGATGTGCCTTGGGTGAGGAGCTTGGACTGGAAAATGAAGAACTGGTAAGAATATTCTCCAAAATGTATGAATGTTCATCCTTAGGCCTCGTACACACGGGCAAGAATCTCGTCAGGAAAAAAAACGTTGTTTTTCCCCGATGAGATTCTTGGCAAGAATCTCTTGCCGCCTGAGTGTACAGACAGACCTTTCAAAAGAACTGCGGTTGTTTTTCCCGATGAGATTCTTGGCAAGAATCTCTTGTCGCCCGAATGTACAGACAGACCTTTTAAAAGAACTGTGGTTCTCTTGAAAGGCAAGAATGCAGTGACGTCATCGCGTACGACGAGCATGCGCTCGTCACATTCGATGCCGTTGCCGCCATCTTGCTTCACCCTACCTATGTCGTGGAAGCTACCTGCATGCGTCAAATGTCAAAAACACTTGAGCATGCGCGGGTTTCCACAGCGACAGGTAAGTATACACACTCTCGGGTTTCTCGCCGGGAAAAGGGCCGACAAGCATCTCGCCGAGAAAAATGTTCTTGTTGAGATTCTGGCCAGATTTCCAGATGAGAAACCTGAAAGCCTCGTACACACGCTCGGTTTACTCGGCAAGAAAGCTCTGCCAGCAGTTTTCTTGCTGGTTCTTGCCGAGAAAACCGAGCATGTGTACGAGGCTTTACAATTAATTCTTGAAACCTCTCCAACAGGTTCTGTTGCAATTGGGTTATAGATTTAAAAAAAATCAAGTATGTAAGCATTGTTCATTTTCTCAGGCTTTCTAATAACTGCAATAACAATTTTAAGCTTAACCACTTCAGCCCCAGAAGGATTTATCCCCTTAATGACCAGTCCATTTTTTGGGATACGGCACTGCATGGCTTTAACTGACAATTGCATGGGCGTGTGATGCTGGACTCAAACAAAATTGATGTCTTTTTTTTCACAAAAATAAGTAAAAAATATAGTTTTTGGTGGTACCGTATTTATCGGCGTATACCGCGCACTTTTTTGCCCTGAAAATCAGGGCAAAATCATGGGTGCGCGATATACGCCGATACCCGCTTTCCCGCGCCGAGTTTGAATACTGTGCCGGCATATACCGAGCGCAGTACACTCGTGTATAGTCGGGCAGTCTCGGCTCCTCTCGCGCTGACGTCCTGGACGTACAGGACGTCAGCGCGAGAGTAGCCGAGCCTGCCCGACTATACACGAGTGTACTGCGCTCGGTATATGCCGGGCAGTATTCAAACTCGGCGTGGGAAAGCAGGAAACGAGCGGGGAGGACGCCGCAGAAGGACGCCGGACCCGACGAAGAGGACACCCGAAGCCGCAGACGGACGCCGGACCCGACGAGGCCGCCGATGGACGCCGCACAAGTTACCAAAACTGTAAGTACAAAAATATTTTTTCCACAGGAATTTTGGACAACTTTAGGGGTGCGCGCTATACGCGGGAGCGCAATATACCCCAATAAATACGGTATTTGATCACCAATTTTTTGTACTATAAACAAAAAAGACCGACAATTTAAAAAAAATATATATTTTTTACTTTTTGCTATAATAAATATCCCCCCAAAAAAATGTCTTCATCAGTTTAGGCCAATATGTATTCTTCTACATTTTGGTTAAAAAAATCGCAATAAGCGTATATTGATTGGGTTGCAAGTTATAGCGTCTACAAAATAGGGGATAGATTCATGGCATTTATTTTAATTTTTTACTACTAATGGCAGTGATCAGCGATTTTTTTGTGAGACTGTAACATTGTGGTGGACAGATCAGACACTTTTTTTGGGACCAGTGACCTGTTCCTGATCACTAGGAAGAGACAATCTCTCTCTACTTCCCTGTCAGACTGGGGATCCGCTTTGTTTACACTGGCAGATCCCCATTCTGGCTCTCTGTGGAGCAATCACAGGTAGCCAGCGTACACTGTGGCCGCCGGCCATGTGCATTGGCTCCGTCTCGTGCTTGCTAGAGCCATTGCATGGAGCGATGTACCGGTATGATGATTCCAGCAATAGAGCCGCCCTGCCGCAGATATCTGCAGAGGCTGGTCAGCAAGTAGTTAAAGCGACTTAAAGTATTGACTGAAGGCAAACAAATAGGACACTGCCCCCATCTATAACTGGCCTTCACAGCAAGGAGCACATGGAAGGGCGATGCATGTCAAACAAAACCAAATACATTTCCCAACCTACAGTAACTCACCAACCAGTCTGCAAACAACCAAATGATCCTGTCTAACAGTATGCATTAAAAACAGGGGTTTAGTTTGCACACATATGCAAAAACATGAGTAAGCTGCAGAGCCACTTCACGACACCCCACTGTTATCTGCAGTCCTAACTCTATACATTTTTGAGAGCCTTCACAGTGGAAGCACAAACATGTGCCTTTGAGGGATGTGGTCTCACCAAACTTACCTGCCCTCTATCTATCCATTATAATGCATGTGCTTCCACTGTGGCGGCTCTCAAAAAGTTATAGAGTTAGAATTCCCATGCTTTGATGGGATCTACTCTCACTTCCTGTTTTTATTATGGGGCAGGAAGTGAAGGTAAAGATCCCCTATGGGACACAGATAGCAAAAAAACTGACTTATAATGGTTATAATCCTTGCTTACTCTATACAAAAGTGAACAAAAAATGTTGCCTTAAAGGGGTTGTAAAGGTAAAAAAAAATTCCCTAAATAGCTTCCATTACCTTGAGGGGGCGAACAGGAGAGTCAGGACGCCCATTAACACACAGCTCCTTTCTCTATCTGCAACGTACAGAGCGTCCTGACTATCCTGATCGCCCCCTCAAGGGAGGGGGCGAGCACGACACTCCACACCAGGGAGAAAGCCTTGCATTACTGTGTGTAGTTACAGACAGAAGAACAGGAAGTGAGGATTTCTCAGATGAAATAAGGACATTTAAAAGCAAAATCGAAGGATGAGATAAGTGAAGGAGGACTGCACTAAGGTAAAGGAAGTTATTTAGGGGAAAAAAATACCCTTTAAAGAGATCTGTGCTTGCAAAGAAGAAAGCAAAATGCTTAACTATCCTGCTGTCCCTAAACACTGAATACTGCTCTGATGCAGACAAATCCTGAGGATAGGAGTGGAGAAGATGAACAAGACAGATTCCCAGACAGTACACCTAATACTGATGATTAGAAGATTAGGAAAACTTTCATCCTGCTCTGCTAGCTGTTCAGTTTGTGTGCTTACAGTACATCCACACTGGGTCAGTACTAGGGATGAGCTTCGAGTTCGAGTCGAACTCATGTTCGACTCGAACATTGCCTGTTCTCCTCTTCGACTAACAATTTGGGGTGTTTGCGGAAAATTCGAAAAGCCGCTGAACACCCTGGTAAAGTCTATGGAAGAAATCTAAAGTGCTAATTTTAAAGGCTAATATGCAAATTATTGTCCTAAAAAGTGTTTGGGGACCTGGGTTCTGTCCCAGGGGACATGTATCAATGCAAAAAAAAGTTTTGAAAAACTGCAGTTTTTTCGGGTTCAGTGAATTTAATAATGCTTAAAGTGAAATAATAAAAGTGAAATATTCCTTTAAATTTCATACCTAAGGGGGGGGGGGTGTAAAGTATGCATGTGAAATAGCGCATGTACTTAGAACTGTCCCTGCACAAAGTGTCATTTCTGAAGGAAAAAAAGTCATTTTAAAATGACTCGCGGCTATAATGAATTGTCGGCTCCCGAATTCATTCATAAAAAAAAAGGCCCTTCAGGTCTGGAATGGATATTAAGGGGAACCCCGCCGCCAATTTAAAAAAAAATGACGTGGGGCTCCCCCCAAATATCCATTCCAGACCCTTCAGGTCTGGTGTGGATTTTAAGGGGAACTTCACCCCAAATTTAAAAAAAAAAATGGCGTTATATTTATTATAGCAAAAAGTAAAAAATATTGCATTTTTTTTCAAAATTGTCGCTCTATTTTTGTTTATAGCGCAAAAACTTAAAACCGCAGAGGTGATCAAATACCACCAAAAGAAAGCTCCATTTTTGGGGAAAAAAGGACGCCAATTTTTTTGAGAGCCACGTCGCACGACCGTGCAATTGTCAGTTAAAGCGATGCAGTGCCGAATCGCAAAAAGTGGCCTGGTCTTTGACCAGCAATATGGTCCGGGGCTGAAGTGGTTAATTAATGAATTCTCTCTGAATTGCCGAGAGCCGACAATTCATGATAGCCGTGAGTCATTTTTAAATTACTTTTTTTCCTTCAGAAATGACACTTTGTGCAGAGACAGCTCTAATTACGGGAAACATGCGCTATTTCACATGCATACAATACACCCCCTCTAGGTACGAAATTTAAAGGAATATTCTTTAAGCATTATTAAATTCACTGCTCCCGAATAAACTGACATTTTTAAAACTTTGTTTTGCATTGATACATGTCCCCTGAGACAGGACCCAGGTCCCCAAACACTTTTTAGGACAATAACTTGCATATTAGCCTTTAAAATTAGCACTTTAGATTTCAAACGTTCGAGTCCCA
Organism: Rana temporaria; assembly: GCF_905171775.1. Lineage (NCBI taxonomy): Eukaryota > Metazoa > Chordata > Amphibia > Anura > Ranidae > Rana > Rana temporaria. The sequence goes on along the minus strand of NC_053495.1, from coordinate 155,536,948 downwards.
TAGACTTTAATGGGGTTCTAAAGTTCACACGAACATTTGGTGTGTTCGCAGGTTCTGGTACGAACCGAACAGGGGGGTGTTCGGCTCATTCCTAGTCAGTACAATACTATTCCACTAACAATAAGAAGAACCCAGCTAAATTGTATATGTATGCAGGCAGGGCAGCAGTCTGGATCCTTTATAATACAAGATAATGGGGGTTATTTACAAAAGGCAAATCCACTTTGCACTACAAGTGCAAAGTGCACTTGAAATTGCACTGAAAGGGCATTTGGAAGTGCAGTCGCTGTAAATCTGAGGGGTTGATCTGAAATGAGGGCAAGCTAAAATGCTGTTTTTTTTTCCTTGCATGTCCCTCTCAGATCTACAGCAACTGCACTTCCAAGTGCACTTTCAGTAAAATTTCAAGTGCACTTTGCACTTGTAGGGCCAGATCCACAACCAGCGGGCTTAACTTAAATGTTCCGATTTAAGTTACACCGCCGCAAAATTTCTACCTAAGTGCCCGATCCACAAAGCACTTACCTAGAAATTTGCAGCTGTGTAACTTAAATCTGTCCGGCGCAAGGCGGGCCCAATCTAATGGGGCGAGTCCCATTTAAATTTGGCGCGCTCCCGTGCCGGACGTACTGCGCATGCTCCCGACGCTATTTTCCCGACGTGCTTTGCGTTACGTTAAGTTGCGCCGAGTTTTGTGAATCGCCACGGGTAAAAAAGAGATGCGGCGGGAATTTTTTTTTTTTTTTTTAATTTGACAGCGACGCGGGAAAGAAGGGTCTACTTTTACATGGTGTACTAAGTTTACACTTTGTAAAAGCAGCCCTAATTTTGCGACGGCAAACTAACACTTACAGAGAATTAACGAAGGGAAAAACCTTCGTGGATCTCCGTAAGTGCTAATTTGCATACCCGACGTGGAATTTCGACGAGAAATGCCCCCAGCGGCGGCCGCGGTACTGCATCCTAAGATCCGACAGTGTAAAACTATTACACCTGCCGGATCTTATGCCCCGTACACACCATCACTTTATGTGATGAAAAAAAATGACGTTTTTAAAAACGTCACTTTAATTGACTGTGTGTGGGGGAAAACGTCGTTTTATGTCTTGTAAAAAACGACCAAAAAAAATTGAAGCATGCTTCAATTTTATGTGTCGTTTTTCAAAAGTGCACTTTTTACTTCACAGAAATTGACCGTGTGTAGCAAAAAACGTCGTTTTCTAAGACGTTTTTTCATCCACGCATGCCCAGAAGCTAGCTTCAATGGTAAAACGTGGTGGAACGTAACCTCACTTTGCAAGAACATTGTGAGAAAAACGATGGTGTGTAGGCAACTTCGTCTTTGAAAATTGAAGTTTCAAAAACGTCATTTTTTACTTCACAGAAAGTGTCGTTTTTTTTCATCACATAAAGTGATGGTGTGTATGCGGCATTAGGAATATCTATGCGTAACTGATTCTATGAATCAGCCGCATAGATAGAAACAGGGATACGACGGCGTATCAGCAGATACGCCTGCGCATCCCTTTTGTGGATCTGGCCCGTAGTTTGCACTTGTAGTGCAAAGTGGACTTGCCTTTAGTAAAAATGTGTTGTTGACAGCAGAATGATGTGTGGGTAACGGAGCTGCGGTGGCTCAACGCGATTGGCACTGCGCTGACAAGCCATTCACCTCTGCAGCTAGGGGTTCGGATCCCGGTCTCAGCTACATGTGAATTGAGTTTGATGGTCTCAGCCCGGCTCCTGGTGGGTGTGCTATGCGAGGTAAGCCTGCGCTCAGTACGCCCACCCCCCTCCCACAAAAACCACCACACTTGCACGCACTCGAAATTGGGTTAACACGCGCGCACTTTGACAACGCAGTCTCTAAAAAAGAGAGGCGAAGGACTAACGGGGCTGGTTGAGCGGGCTAGATCCTCTCACTCCCTTATAGGGAGTCCCTCTGCCCCGTTGGGCTTCAAAGCGGAGCAGGTAGGGCGGGCTGTGTGGAAGGACCCCCTCACACACCCACCATTGCCACCCGGGGCATGGAGAAAGGTGGCAGCTTGCCTCTGGGGGAGGCCTGCCTACTCCTAACTCCTGCAGTCCGGCTCCTCTCTCGAGTACACGCACAAAATACACTTAAAAAAAAAAAAGAATGATGTGTGGGTAGGTGTGCACTGACCCTGGAAGTTGTATAAAGCCAGGGTCTGTGTTGACAATGCAGAAAGAAGAGCTTTTGTAATTGATATGAGATAAAATGTAACAGAGAGCAATAGGCACATAAATGTCTCCTATTAAAAAAGACAGGGAAGTAACTTGAAATCTTAGCAAATCTCTTATGGCCTGCAAACTTTGAAAAAGACTTAACTGTTCTCTCTGTCTAGCAGATTTTTAAAAATTATAGTTTTTAGATGTCTTTGCAAATGACAGAACTTTATTCCCCCCCACCCCCCTGGTACTTTTCAGTAGAGCAAAGGGAAATCTTTTTCCTTTCATTAGTCATTCTTTAACCGCTTGCCAACTGCCTAACGTAGATATACGTTTGCACAGGCATTCAAAGCAACATACAGGTACATTGCTGTGAATCTGCTGCCTAGCAGGCCCACTTGATGTCCGCCGGTGTCCCGCGATCGTCTCACAGAGCAGCAGAACGGGGAGATGCCTGTGTAAACAAGGCATTTCCCTGTTCTGCCTAGTGACAGGACACTGATCTACTGCTCCCTTTCATCCGAAGCAGTGATCAATGTCGTGTCACTTGTAGCCCAGCCCCCACACAGTTAGAATCACTCTCTAGGACACACTTAACCCATTCCTTTCCCTAGTGGTTAACCCCTTCCCTGCCAGTGTCATTTACACAGTAATCAGTGAATTTTTATAGCACTGATCGCTATATAAATGACAATGGTCCCAAAATAGTGTCAAAAGTGTTCGATGTGTCCGCCGCTATATTGCAGTCACAATAAAAAAAATTCTGATCACCGCCATTACTAGTAAAAAAATAATAATAATAAAAATGCCATAAAAAACTGTCCCCTATTTTATAGATGCTATAACTTTTGCACAAACCAATCAATATACGCTTATTGCAATTTTTTTTACCAAAAACATGTAGAAGAATACATATCGACCTAATTTATTGCAACATTGGGCACTTTCCACCATTGCACACAGGCACGCGTGCACTTTAATTGTATCAACATTTTATATTAATATTTTACTATGCCAAATTTATTCATGAATTGAATTATAGAACAGCGCCACATCTACCGGTATTAGCATTTTTCTTCATACACTTTTACTTCATTTAGATGACAGTAACACGTAGAGCAGGTGTGCCCAACCAGTGGCCCGGGGGCCACATGTGGCCCGCGAAGCCCTCTGATGTGGCCCATGACCTCCTGCTCTGGGATGGAAAAATAGAATAGAATACTGTTATTAAAGGTAAGGTTTTTTTATTACTAAAATCACAGTGTATATATGGGCATATCTGTTCTGCAGTGGTTACTGATCTGCAGGTGCAGAGAAGAGCACCTGTGGGTTACCTGCACTGAGCCATAGACTTCTATTACCTGCAAGTTTGGTATTCTGACAGTAGAGTGGGCTCTATAGAGCTGAGTGGGCTGCCATCCGCCTACTCCACTCATTGTGGCCCGCAGCCGGTTAACAAGTTGCTTAAGTGGTCCTTGCTCTTCAAATGGTTGGGCACCCCTGACGTAGAGGCTGCAGTTCATTCTTTTTTCAACTCCCTAGGAATACAAGTCCTGACAATTTAAAATATCCATAGCGCAGAATCACATTTTAACTCATATCGACCTAAACGGAGAAAAATAAAAAAAATATGTATTCTTTGGGGTTATTTATCATAGCAAAAAGTATTGTTTTTTTTTTTTTTTTTAATTGTCGCTCTTTTTCAGTTTATAGCACAAAAAATAAAAACCACAGAGGCGATCAAATACAACCAAAAGAAAACTCTATTTGTGGGGAAAAAGGGACGTCATTTTTATTTGGGAGCCACATTGCACAACCGCACAATTGTCAGTTAAAGCAACGCAGTGCCGAATCGCAAAAAATGGCCCGGTCATTGGGCAGCCAATGGTTAAAACCTGTACCTGTTCTACTCCTATTCTTTTTGTTTAGTTCTGGCCACTAATCCACTTAATACAATCCAAACCTCATCCACACAGCTCTATACAGTACATAAAATAACAAGTACAAAAAAACACACTAAGACCATGATAAGTGCTTGATGCATACGCAGTCCACACTATACAGGCATACCCCGCTTTTAAAGGGGTTGTAAAGGTAAATGTTTTTTCACCTTAATGCATCCTATGCATTAAGGTGAAAAAACATCCGTCGGTACCGCCCCCAAACCCCCCCCCCCCCCGAGCCCCACGTTTTACTTACCTGACCCTTCGAAAGTCCCGGGCGCGTCCATGTGATCCTCTTCGGTTCCCAGCCTGGCCGTTGATTGGCTAGGCTTGACCGATTGATAGCAGCACAGCCATTGGCTGGCGCTGCTGTCAATCACAGCGGATGACGCGGCGCGCTGGGGGGCGGGAATGAGTGATACAGTCGGCGGCTATGCCCGCCGCTGTATCACAGGAGCGCGCTCGCAAAAGCTTTTTACCATGCTCGCTCGCTCACATGAAGGTAGAAAGCTTTTGCGAGGAGGAGCCGAGACAGCCGCCGAGGGACCCCAGAAGACCGGATTCGGGGACACTCTGTGCAAAACGAGCTGCACAGTGGAGGTAAGTAATAACATGTTTGTTATTTTTTTTAAAAAGTACGCAATGGGGTCTATTTACTAAGGCTGGAAAGTGCAAAATTAGGCCAATTTCTGCATAGACACCAATGTGTTCCAGGTTTATATTACCAAAGCTTAATTGAACAAAGTGGGGTTAGAAGCTCATTGGTTTCTTTGCAGAAGTGAGCCTTATTTTGCACTTTCCAGCTTTAGTAAATAAACCCCATTGTGTACTTAAAAGTAGGGTATGCCTGTACACTTCAGTGTTTTTCTTGATTTTCCACTGTACACAAATTCATTCATAAAGTGATCATGAAATTTAAAGTGCTCCATGTCCCCTCAATGTTTCCAACCTTACCGGAAATGTTTGACCCCCGGCATACTTTAACAAGCTTTCTTTTACTGTTGCAGCAAGAATTAAATCAGAGTTCTTTTTGGAATCTTCCCCCCTCCGGCGCCAAATTTGGCACCTTTCAGGGGGGAACAGATACCTGTATAATGCAGGTATTTGCTCCCACTTCTGGGCATAGATTGCCACAGTTACTGCGGCAATCTTTGCCATGTCCGGCCCCTCCTCCTTCACCCCCGCTGTCTTCTGGGGGACACAGGTCCCAGAAGACAGCAAAGACCAGTGGGATCGCACAGCACGACTAGCACATGCGCAGTAGGGAACCAGGGTGTGAAGCTGCAAGGCTTCACTTCCCGATTCCTCCATCCAAAAGCAAAGTGACAGATCGGCTTTGGGTGCCGACATCATGGGTGCCCTGGACAGGTAAGTGTCCATATTTCAGTCAGTCATATAAATTTAGCAGCTGCAGTATTTGTAGCTGCTGACATAAAAAAAAAAAATAATTGGCCGAACTCCACTTTAAGTATTAAAAGCTTCAAGACAGAGCACCACTGCACTAAGGCCTCGTACACACGACCGAGTTTCTCGGCAAAAACCAACAAGAAACTTGCTGGGAGATATTTTTTTGCCGAGGAAACCGGTCGTGTGTACATTTTCATCGAGGAAACTGTCGAGAAACTCGACGAGCCAAAAAGAGAACATGTTCTCTATTTCCTTGATGGGAATGGAGAAAATTGGCTTGTCGAGTTTCGACGGCTTCACAAGGAACTCGACGAGGAAAACGATGTGTTTCGCCCATCGAGTTCCTCGGTCGTGCGTACGAGGCCTTAGAGTGCTAAGGACAATGTGGTATAAAAATGATCCAATAAAAACATTGCAATTATAAAATCACCTAAAATATACAGCAACCTTGTAAAGCAATAAACACATTAAATAATGTGACTTTGTATTAACTTCTAAAACGATTTCTGCGTGGTTTTAGGATTTCACTAATTTTTACGTTTTTTATTTTTTAAGGAAAAAGCACTGAGAGACCTTGGACGTGATTTACTTGAGAAACTGGTTTTGAACCTATTCCTTGCTGGGGTAAAATGTTTTTTTGGTTTGTGATTTATATATGTCTTCCACATTCTGATACGTAAAGCTAATATTACATTTGGTAAACTGTACAGTGGGATTGAGAAAAGCAGCCAGGAATTGAAGTACACTTTAATTAAATTTTTCCGAATAAAAATTCCACCAAACTACTTTACAGCTAATAAAAATAATGTCTTGTAATTGCTTTATGAGGTTTGTTTACAGTTTCAAAAATTTAAGGTTATAAAGACCTAAAACAATATACCACTTATTAAATGGCTTTACCTTAGTGTGTTAATTATCCTATATTATCTTTATTATAGAAAGTCGATTTGATTAACGGCATAGTATGTCCTGTGGTAAGTTTGAAATGCATTCCTTAGTAAATATGGCTTTGCGTGTTCTATCTTTCAAATCTCATTAGTCTGAGATTCTACATTGTCAGTATAATCTACTTTGGGGTTGGATAACTCATATATAAATGTATAATCATTTTTTTAACCACTTGACCTCCAGAAGATTTACCCCCTTTCGTGACTAGGTCATTTTTTGCGATATGGCACTGCATTACTTTAATTGACAATTGCGCAGTCATGCGACGCTGTACCTGAAAAAAAGGTATGTCCTTTTTTCCACACGAATAAAGCTTTTTTTGGTGGTATTTGATCACTTCTGTGTTTTTTTTTTGCAGTTATTAATCATGTGATCTTGCGTAGGATTGCTGGGTCTAATACATAATCCTGCGCAGCAGACCAACCTTCCCGCCATATTGTGGCAGTGGGACCCCCTGCTACCTGAAAGATTGCAGGTTTACACCAGATTTTGGAGAGAAAGGCACGCTGATTGCACAGCTGTGTGTTGGGCTATTTAGTTGTGACCTGATTATGGCTCAGGGCCCCACACAACAGACAAGAAGTCTGTGCCCGGGAGTCAGGTGGACTCCCATTCCTTTGAGAAGAGTCAGAGGCTACATGGGTGCAGCCAGAGCATGCGTGTCTGGGCAGAAATCCTTGGTGACAGAGCAGCAAGGCACTGACCAGGAGTAAGCTTAACTCTAGAAAATTCTTTTGTTCTAAGGAGCAGACCGTATGCCGCGTACACATGACTGTTTTCCGTGATATAAAAAATGCCTTTTTTTTTAATGTCATTAAAAACGATCGTGTGTGGGCTCCAGAGCATTTTTTTAATCCATTGGATTATATTCCATCAGATATCCGATCGTGTGTACAGGGCTTAAGACATACATGGATATAAATCATCACAGATTGATAGAACCAAAATATGTAAGGAACAGTTACAAGAAAAAGTATGTGAACCCTTTTGAAATGATATGATTTCTGCACAAATTGGTCATCAAATGTGATCTGATCTTCATCTAAGTCACAACAAGAGACAATTAGTCTTCTTAAACTAATAACACACAAATAATTAAATGTTACCATGTTTTTATTGAACACACCATGTAAACATTCACAGTGCAGGTGAAAAAAGTATGTGAACCCTTGGATTTAATAACTGGTTGAACCTCCTTTGGCAGCAATAACTTCAACCAAACGTTTCCTGTAGTTGCAGATCAGACGTGCACAACAGTCAGGAGTAATTCTTGACCATTCCTCTTTACAAAACTGTTTCAGTTCAGCAATATTCTTGGGATGTCTGGTGTGAATCGCTTTCTTGAGGTCATGCCACAGCATCTCAATTGGGTTGAGATCAGGACTCTGACTGGGCCACTCTAGAAGGCGTATTTTCTTCTGTTTAAGCCATTATGTTGTTGATTTACTCCTGTGCTTTGAGTCGTTGTACTGTTGCAACACCCATCTTCTGTTGAGCTTCAGCTGGTGGACAGATGGCCTTAAAGCGGGAGTTCACCCATTTAAAAAAAAAAAAAAAATCTCCCCTTAGCTTCCTGCTCGTTCGGTCTAGGGGAATCGGCTATTTATATTAAAATATAAGCAGTACTTACCCGTTTTCGAGCTGCATCTTCTTCCGTCGCTTCCGGGTATGGGTCTTCGGGAGCGGGCGTTCCTTCTTGAGTGACAGCCTTCCGAGAGGCTTCCGATGGTCGCATCCGTCGCGTCACTCGTAGCCGAAAGAAGCCGAACGTCGGTGCGGCTCTATACTGCGCCTGCGCACCGACGTTCGGCTTCTTTCGGAAAATCGTGACGCGATGGATGCGACCGTCGGAAGCCTCTCGGAAACCTGTCAATCAAGAAGGAACGCCCATTCCCGAAGCCCATACCCGGAAGCGACGGAGAGGATGCGTCTCGTAAACGGGTAAGTACTGCACATATTTTAAAATAAATAGCCGATTCCCCTAGTAATAACGAGCAGGAATCTAAGGGGGAAAAGTGCCCTCTAAGGGTGAACCCCCGCTTTAAGTTCTCCTGCAAAATGTCTTGATAAACTTGGGAATTCATTTTTCCTTCAATGATAGCAATCCATCCAGGCCCTGATGCAGCAAAGCAGCCCCAAACCATGATGCCCCCACCACCATACTTCACAGTTGGGATGAGGTTTTGATGTTGGTGTACTGTGTCTCTTTTTCTCAACACATAGGGGTTGATTTACTAAAGGCAAATCCACTTTGCACTATAAGTGCACAGCAAGTGCACTTGGAAGTGCAGTCTCTTTAGATCTGAAGGGAAGATCTGAAATGAGGGAAAGCTCTGCTGTTCTGATCATCCAATCATGTACAAACAAAAATGCTGTTTTTTATTTTTCTTGCATGTCCCCCTCGGATCTACAGCAACTGCACTTCCAAGTGCATTTGCAGTGCAAAGTGGATTTGTGTTTAGTAAATAAACCCCATAGTGTTGGGTTTCTTCCAAACAACTCAACTTTGGTTTCACCTGTGCACAGAATATTTTGCCAGTACTGCTGTGGAACATCCAGGTGCTCTTGTGCAAACTGTAAACCTGTAGCAATGTTTTTTTTTTTTTGGAAAGCAGTGGCTTCCTCTGTGGTATCCTCCCATGAAATCCATTCTTGTTTAGTGTTTTATGTATCGTAGATTCGCTAACAGGGATGTTAACATATGCCAGAGACTTTAGCTGACACTCTAGGATTCTTCTTCATCTCAATGAGCAGTCTGCGCTGTGCTCCTGCAGTCATCTTTACAGGATGGCCACTTCTAGGGAGAATAGCAGCAGTGCTGAACTTTCTCCATTCATAGACAATTTGCCTTACCGTGGACTGATAAACAGAAAGGCTTTTGAAGATACCGTATTTATCGGCGTATAACGTGCACCCCAATTTCAGAGGGAAGTTTCAGGAAAAAATGTTTTTTTTTTACATTTTGTGGTCAGTGTCCATCTGCAGCCTCAATGCAGCCTAATCTGTGCCTAAATGCAGCCTATGTGCCCCATCTCCAGCCTAAATGCAGCCTATGTGCCCCATCTCCAGCCTAAATGCCTCTCCTGTCACATGATTTAGCTCCCCTTTGTCATCCAGTGGCGAATGCAGGGGGAAGGAGGGAGAGGCGACAACAGACAACAGGCCATAGGAGCCTATGGGTTATGTGACTGCTCAGGCATTGTCAGCCATTGTGGAGCACTCTCGACATCCTATGCCCTAGTATGGAACTTCCTCCATATGTGTGTACTTTGTCAAGAAGAATGTACAGCAAAGGGAATCACCAAGCCGTCGGGAATCACCGAGCCGTCGTCTCCGCCGTCGTCTCCTGTCCATTCGGCGGCAGTCACATACACAGTCCTGCCTCCACCATCGGCATTGGACCAGCTCTTGTGATTGATAGAACATGGTCCAATGCCGATGGCAGAAGCGGGACTGTGTGTGTGACGTTAGAGATGAGTAAACAGAAGAGACGACTCGTGAATTCTGGCGGGGCTCGGCAGCGCTCGTCCCCCTCCTTCCCCTCCGAGCCCAAGGTACACTATCGGCGTATAGCGCGCACCCGTGATTTTCCCCCTATTTTCAGGTGGAAAAAGTGCGCGTTATACCCTGATAAATACGGTACTATTTTAACCCTTTCCAGCTTAATGAAAGTCAACAATTCTTAATCGTAGGTCTTCTGAGAGCTCTATTGTGCGAGGCATCATTCACATCAGGCAGTGCTTCTTGTGAAAAGCAAACCCAGAACTGGTGTGTGTTTTTTATAGGGCAGCTGTAACCAACACCTACAATCTCTTCTCATTGATTGGACTCCAGTTGTCTGACACCTCACTCCAATTAGCTCTTGGAGATGTCATTAGTCTAGGGCAGGGATAAGCAATTAGCGGACCTCCAGCTGTTGCAAAACTACAAGTCCCATCATGCCTCTGCCTCTGGGTTCATGCTTGTGGCTGTCAGAGTCTTGCTATGCCTCATGGGAATTGTAGTTCTGCAACATCTGGAGGTCCGCTAATTGCATATCCCTGGTCTAGGGGTTCACATACTTTTTCCACCTGCACTGTGAATGTTTACATGGTGTGTTCAATAAAAACATGGTAACATTTAATTCTTTGGGCCTGATTTACTAAGCTATGTGCGCTGCGCTGGTTCATGCATTAATTAGTACTCCGGGTGGAGGCTTAATTCGGCGCATGAACCAGCGTAGCAGCCGGCGCATTGAAACTAATATGTAAAGCCGCGCCGAACTCCCTATAGAAGTCTATGGGAGAAATCAAAAGTGTTCATTTTAAAGGCTAATCTGCAAGTTTTGTCCTAAAAAGTGTTTGGGGACCTCAGTCCTGCCCCAGGGAACATGTATCAATGCTTTTTTTATTTTTTAAAACGGACGTTTTTTCGGGAGCAGTGAAATTAATAATTCTTAAAGTGAAACAATAAAAGTGAAATATTCCTTTAAATTTCGTACCTAGGGGGGGTGTAATGTCAGCATGTGAAATAGCGCATTTTTCCCGCACTTAGAACTCCCCCTGCACAAAGTGACATTCAGAAGGAAAAAAGTCATTTAAAAATTCACACGCGGCTATAATGAATTGTCGGCTCTGACAATTCTAAAGGGATTCATTCATAAAACAAACAAAAAAATGTGTAGGGGTTCCCCCAAATTAAATTACCAGGCCCTTCAGGTCTGGAATGGATATTAAGGGGAACCCCGCCGTAAAAACCAAAAAAAAAAAAGACGTGCGGTTCCCGGCAAATATCCATTCCAGACCCTTCAGGTCTGGTGTGGATTTTAAGGGGAACTCCACCCCAAATTGAAAAAAAAAATGGCGTGGAGTCCCCCTAAAAATCCACACCAGACCCTTATCCGAGCACGTTGACCTGGCCGGCCGCAGAAAAGAGGGGGGGACAGAGTGCGGCCCCCCCCCCTCTCCTGAACCGCACCAGGCCACATGCCCTCAACATGGGGAGGATGTCCCCATGTTGATGGGGACAAGGGTCTCATCCCCACAACCCTTGCCCGGTGGTTGTGGGGGTATGCGGGCGGGAGGTTTATCAGAATCTGGAAGACCCCTTTAACAAAGGGGACCCCCAGATCCTGACCCCCCCCCCTGTGTGAAATGGTAATGGGGTACATTGTACCTCTACCATTTCACCCCAAAAAAATGTCAAAGTGTTAAAAATGACAGTAGCCGGTTTTTGACAAATCTTTTAATAAAATCTTCTTTTCTTCTTTCCTTCGAGTTTCTTCCGCTGCTTCTTTCTTCTCGTCAACATCTTGCCCGACGTCTTCTTCTATCTTCTCCGTCCGTCCTTCCGCCTTCTGGTCCCGCATCTTGCCCGTTGTCTTCTCCGTCCGCCTCCTCGTCCGCATCTTGGGTCTTCTGCGGTCTTCTTCTCGGTCCGCCGCCTTCTCGTCCCCTGCGTTTGAATTTGATTTGGCCGCCGTTTTCCCGCTCCTGGGACCCGCCCCCCTCTGACGCCACAAGTAAACTCCTTAGAAGGTCATGTGCGTCAGAGGGGGGCGGGGTCACATGAGTGTACACGGCGGGAACTTCTTCTCCGGGCGGCGCGATTGAAATTGAATTCCCCCGCTGTGTGACGCTCTGCGACCCCGCCCCCCTCTGACGCACATGACCTTCTAAGGAGTTTACTTGTGGCGTCAGAGGGGGGCGGGTCCCAGGAGCGGGAAAACGGCGGCCAAATCAAATTCAAACGCAGGGGACGAGAAGGCGGCGGACCGAGAAGAAGACCGCAGAAGACCCAAGATGCGGACGAGGAGGCGGACGGAGAAGACAACGGGCAAGATGCGTGACCAGAAGGCGGAAGGACGGACGGAGAAGATAGAAGAAGACGTCGGGCAAGATGTTGACGAGAAGAAAGAAGCAGCGGAAGAAACTCGAAGGAAAGAAGAAAAGAAGATTTTATTAAAAGATTTGTCAAAAACCGGCTACTGTCATTTTTAACACTTTGACATTTTTTTGGGGTGAAATGGTAGAGGTACAATGTACCCCATTACCATTTCACACAGGGGGGGGGTCAGGATCTGGGGGTCCCCTTTGTTAAAGGGGTCTTCCAGATTCTGATAAGCCCCCCGCCCGCATACCCCCACAACCACCGGGCAAGGGTTGTGGGGATGAGACCCTTGTCCCCATCAACATGGGGACATCCTCCCCATGTTGAGGGCATGTGGCCTGGTGCGGTTCAGGAGAGGGGGGGGGCCGCACTCTGTCCCCCCCTCTTTTCTGCGGCCGGCCAGGTCAACGTGCTCGGATAAGGGTCTGGTGTGGATTTTTAGGGGGACTCCACGCCATTTTTTTTTTCAATTTGGGGTGGAGTTCCCCTTAAAATCCACACCAGACCTGAAGGGTCTGGAATGGATATTTGCCGGGAACCGCACGTCTTTTTGTTTTTGGGTTTTTACGGCGGGGTTCCCCTTAATATCCATTCCAGACCTGAAGGGCCTGGTAATTTAATTTGGAGGGACCCCCTTATTTTTTTTTTTTTTTTAATGAGCAATGACTCTATTCTTTATAGCCATGAGTACTTTAACCACTTGCCCACCGGGTTAATTCTGGCACTTCTCTCCTTCATGTAAAAATCACAATTTTTTGGCTAGAAAATTAATCAGAACCCCCAAACATTATATATTTTTTTTTAACAGACATCCTAGGGAATAAAATGGCAGTCATTGCAATACTTTTTGTCACACCGTATTTGCGCAGCGGTCTTACAAGCGCACTTTTTTTGGATAAAAATCACTTTTTTGAATTAAAAAATAAGACAACAATACATTTTGCCCAATTTTTTTCTATATTGTGAAAGATAATGTTACGCCGAGTAAAATGATACCCAACATGTCACGCTTAAAAATTGCGCCCGCTCGTGGCATGGCGTCAAACTTTTACCCTTTAAAAAACTTGATAGGCGACGTTTTAAAAATTCTACAGGTTGCATTTTTTGAGTTGCAGAGTAGGTCTAGGGCTAGAATTATTGCTCTCACTCTAACGATCGCGGCGATACCTCACTTGTGTGGTTTGAATATTGTTTTCATATGCGGGCGCTACTCGCGTATGCGTTTGCTTCTGTGCGCGAGCTCGTCGCGACGGGGCGCTTTAAAATTTTTTTTGGGGTTTTCTTATTTATTTTTATTTAGTTTTATAATGTTTTACACTGAAATAAAAAACTAAAAAAAAAATGATCAGTTTTCTTCCTATTACAAGGAATGTAAACATCCCTTGTAATAGGACTAGTGTGTGACAGGTCCTCTTTATGGAGAGAGGCGGGGTCAATAAGGCTGGAAAGCATGGTATTGAAAAAAAAAAAAAAAAGATCTCATGCTTTCAGCTGCAATCATGTTCGTTCACCACAGTGGTGTAGTGTATAGCACTTTGACCTAGCAGCAAAAGAGTCGTTGGTTCGAATCCCGCCCGTGACAGCATCTGCATGGAGTTTGCATGTTCTCCCTGTGCCTGCGTGGGTTTCCTCCCACAATATAAAAACACGCTGTAAATCGGTTCCGGTCTAAATAAGCCCTAATATGCAGTAGTATATTAAGGTTTGGTTCTGCCCTAGGCCTGACTACATATCTGCACCTCCTAATAGAAAAATGACCCACCCCTTCCTGTCAAGGTCACACCCTGTTTTTGTATAACCCCGCCCAGTAATTTTTAGGGGACCCACACACTAGTTCTGGGGGGGCACTGGATTCCCTTAACCACTTCCATACCAGGCACTTACGCACCTTCCCGCCCAAGCCAATTTTCAGCTTTCAACACTGTCGCACTTTGAATGGCAATTGCGCGGTCATACAACACTGTACCCAAACAAAATTGGCGTACTTTTTTCCCCACAAATAGAGCTTTCTTTTGTTGTTATTTGATCACCTCTGCTTTTTTTTTTTTTGCGCAACAACTAAAAAAAGACTGCAAATTTTGCAACAAAAAAACCTTTTTCTTTTTTTAGGTTAATTTTTTTGTAAATAAGTTTTTCTCTTTCAATTACGGGCACTGATATGGCGGCACTGATGGGCACCGATGAGATGGCACTGATGGACATCGATGAGGTAGTACTGACGGCACAGATGAGGTGGCATTGATTGGCGGCGCTGCTATGCGGCACTGATGGGCACTCATAGGCGGCACTGATGGGCACTCATGGGCGGCACAGATGGGCGGCACTTATGGGTGGCACTGATGGATACTTATGGGTGGCACTTATGGGTGGCACTGATGGATACTTATGGGTGGCACAGGTGGGCACTGATAGGTGGGCACTGTGCATGGATGGGCACTGTGGGGTGGCACTGATTTTCCCAGTCAGTGCCCATTTGTGGGCACTGATTGGCATCTTTTTTCTTATTTTTTAATGCTTTTTGTTTTTTTGTTCTATATTTTTTTTGTTTTTGCACACCCTGGTGGTCCAGGGTGGGCATCCCTGGTGGTCCAGTGTGGTGATCCGAGGGGGGGCTGCGCTGATAAACAATCAGCGCGAACGCCCCCTGTCAGGAGAGCCGCCGATCGGCTCTCCTATACTCGCGTCTGTCAGATGCGAGTGAGGAAGAGCCATCGATGGCTCTTCCTGTTTACATCGTGATCAGCCGTGATTGGACACGGCTGATCACGTGGTAAAGAGTCTCCGTCTCCGTGAGAGACTCTTTACCGAGATCGGAGATGCAGGGTGTCAGACTGACACCCCGCATCACCGATCGCCGCGCTGCGTGCCCCCACAGGCGCGTGCGGCATGAAATCCTGCAGGACGTCCTGTCAGGATTGTGTAACCACTTCCCGGACGTAAATCGGCCATAGGCTGGGCGGGAAGTGGTTAATTTGCATAGTTTTTCTCTCACTTCCTGTTTGGCTATGGGGCAGGAAGTGAAGGCAAATCTCCCCAATTGGACACAGATAATACAAAATAAACTGACAGGGCCTATAACCCTCCCTCACTCTATCCAAAATGAAAGAAAATAAAACTTGTTGATTATAGTTCTTGTCAGGGGCGGACTGACCATTGAGTCACTCGGGCACTGCCCGAGGGCCCCATGCCACTAGGGGGCCCCATCCGGGTTGCCAGGCTCAGTAAAACCAGGGACAGTATGTAAAAATCTGTGTTTTTTTTAGATCTGTCCCTGATATGTCCGAAAATGACATGCTTTTAATGTGAATATCCCAAGATTTTAGCTGCCCGCCTCTGCACTACCTCCTGGCGTGGTGGTCATCTGTAAGCCAGAGGGGCCCCATAATCTTCTATTGCCCAGGGGCCCCATGAGTTGTCAGTCCGCCCCTGGTTCTAGTTTAAGCACAAATTTCATAGAGTTTTATTGAGAGCCCTAAGAAAATATAACCATGCCAATAGGCCAGGATAGAGCGTTGCTAATATGTAGGAATGTGTGTGTTAGAGCACCCCACCCAATGTTAACTAAAAAATAATTAATTTGCAAATAAGTATTATCTGCTCATTTTTTTGGGGATGTCTGCACCCCTGATAGTGACAACATTTGTGAGGTGTCTTCACCCTTTCTAATTCATTCACTTCCTGTCACATAGCCAAACAGGAAGTGAGGGTAAAACCTTACTAATATCTTTTCTTGGGGACACAGAGATCAATCTAAATAGTTTCCCATTATGTAAATTGCACTCTAGCATTTTGCTGTGTACACCCCAAATTATTAGGGATCTTGGACTTTGGGGTCCATTTACTAAAGGCAAATCCACTCCTACAAGTGCAAAGCAAGGAAGAAAACAAAACAACTTTGCTTCTACAGGATTGGATGTTCAAACCATCAGTGCTTCCTCTCTGATTTTCAGCAACTATGCTTGTACTGCAGAGTGGCTTTGCCTTTACTAAACCCCAAACTAAATAATCATTTGGGGCAGGGATCCTCAAACTACGGCCCTCCAGCTGTTGTAGAACTACACATCCCATGAGGCCTTGAAATGCACTGACATTCACAGACATGACTAGGCATGATGGGAATTGTAGTTCCTGAACAACTGGAGGGCCGTAGTTTGAAGACCCATGATTTGGGGTGTACACAGCAGTGCTGGAGTGCAATTTGCTTAATGGGGACACTAGTTAGATTGACCGGTGTCCCCAAGAAATGACACTGGTAGGGTTTTAACCTCACTTCCTGTTCAGCTGTGTGACAGGAAATGAAGCCAATTTTAAGAAAAGGGACACAAAGCTCAACACAAAAATAAAAAAACACAAAGCAGGGGTTCTAACACTCACTTGGCTTCCCTCAAACACCCACAATTTGAATAGGATTGCCTTGCGCTAGATTTAAGCACAGTGCTGTAAATCAGCACGTCAAGCCTGTCCACCAATAGCAACCCCCCCCCCCCCCCCCCCCCCCACAGGCCATGTTTGCAGGTTTTCCTTCATCTTGCACATGTGCTTTAAAATAGTCTGGACAGCAATTCTTGATAAGAGAAATCCGCAAAACATGTCCTGTCGGGGGTACTTGAGGGCTGAGGACCACTGCAGAATAAATAAAATACTTACCAGTTTTTGTCTTTAAAGTCAGGGAGAATAAACATGGCAAACATTTCATGATTACACACCAGGAAAGAAGCTTAGACAAAAATCACACATAATTTGTTAGGCCCAAACCTAGTTCAGCTGCAGCTGTCAACATATGTAGCATGAAAAAGTAACAAAAGACAAACTTAACAATTTTAAAGTAATTTTTATTGGTCAACAAAACAAGGAAAGCAAAAAAAGACAAACAAACAAAAATACATTTCAAAATTCTAATTAACCATAGCTTTACACATTTTTCATAAAATAAGGCCACATAGACAAATACATCAAAGTGAACATCATTTAAAAATAAACCAAAACCATTGGCAAAATAAAACAAAACCCATGCAACAAACCACATTTGTGTTTAGCAACAGCATTTCTGCCAGCCTGCCCCTTCTGAGGGCAGCTGAGGACTGATCGATCCAAGCTTTTTATAACAGTGCTAGTAATGAAGCAATTGGAATCACATGAACAAATTGCAGTCTCTAGTTTGGGTGAGCTTGTAATTGGGCACACCTGCAATTAACCCAAACCACGCTCTATGAGCATCCAATGAGTGTTTTTCACCTTTTAAAAAGAAAGGATATTTTTTTTCTAAGTGTTTGAGCATGCTCAGTTCATCACACATGTAGGAACCAAGCTGCAATGGAATGAGAGCTTTTTTTTTTTTGTTTCCCCTGATCTGATGCTTTCCAGCCTGAAGGGGAGGTGTTAAAGACAGAAGTAAACACGCACATTTAATAATCTATTTGTGTGAAAAAAAAGGTTGCCAATTTTGTTTGGGAGCCACGTCGCACGACTGCGCAATTGTCAGTTAAAGCGACGCCGTGCCGAATCACAAAAACTTGCCCGGTCATTGACCAGAAATATGGTCCGGGCTCAAGTGGTTAAAAATTAACAAAACACAAAAGTGAGCCCAATTTTTGGGGATAATGTGAAAGATGATGTTACACTGAGTAAATAGATACCTTACATGTCACGCTTTACTATTGGAAACACTCCTGCAATGGGGCCAAAATGAATTCCGTGAATATCCCCATAGGCGACCTTTTTCTTTTTTTTCCAGGTTACCAGTTTATAGTTACAAAGAAGGTCTAGTGGTAAAAGTATTGCTCTCGCTCTAACGCACGCGTCAATACCTCACATGTGTGGTTTGAACGATGTTTATATATGTGGGCGGGACTTGCGTAAGTCCCGCCCACATATGTAAAAATTATTTTTACTTTTTGCTATAATAAATATCCCCAAAAATATATATTGAAAAAACTAAAAAACCCCTCAGTTTAGGCCGATACGTATTCTACATCTTTTTGGTTCCAAAAAATCGCAAATAGCGTTTAGTGTTTGGTTTTTGCAAAAGTTATAGCGTCTACAAATTTTTTTTTTTTGTTGTTTTAACTAGTTATTGGGGCGATCAGCGATTTTTATCGGTACTGCGACATTATGGCGGACACATCGAACAGTTTTTTGGAACCATTGGCATTTTTCTAGCGATCAGTGCTGTAAAAAATGCATTGCTTACTCAAAAAATGCCACTGGCAGGGAAGGGGTTAACACTAGGTGCGAGGGAGGGGTTAAATATGTTCCCTGGGTGTGTTCTAACTGTAGGGGGGGGGGACTGACATGTGTAAATGACAGATCGCTGTTCATGAAGGGGAACTCCAGACCCCCGAAAAAAAAATAAGGTGGGTTCCCTCCAGGTGCATACCAGGCTCTTAGGCTTGGTCTGGAACATAAGGGGTTAAACCCGCGCAAAAAAAATAGCGTGGGGTCCCCCCCAAGATCCAAACCAAGCCATTATCCCAGGCACGCAGTCTGGTCAGACAGGAATGGGGGTGGGGACGAGCGAGCGCCCCCCTCCCTCCTGAGCCATACCAGACCACATGCCCTCAACATGGGGGAGTGTGTGCTGTGGGGGAGGGGGGCACTGCCCCCCCAACCCAAAGCACTCTTGTCCCCATGTCGATAGGGACAAGAGCCTCTTCCCGACAACCCTGGCCGTTGGTTGTCGGGGTATGCGGGCGGAGGGCTTATCAGAATCTGAGAGACCCCTTTAATAAAGGGGTCCCCAGATTCCGGCCCCCCACCCTATGTGAATGAGTATGGGGGTACATTGTACCCCTACCCATTCACCTGGGGAAAAAAATGGAAAAAAATAATACACCACACATGAATAAATTAATTTATTAGTCAGCCGGGGGTCTTCTGCCGGGGCCCCCCACCACCACCCCATTAGGCCCCGGGCTTCGCCATCTTCTGCCGGAACCCCCTTCACCAGTGAGGCTCCTGCCTTTGGGGGAGGGTCCCGGGCTACTACGACGGTTTCTGCGGGGGGGGTGCACTGGCACCCCACCCCCGTCTTCAGCGACGTAATTCACCGGGACCCCCTTCACCAGGGAGGCTCCTGCCTTTGGGGGAGGGTCCCGGGCTTCCACGACGGTTTCTGCGGGGGGGGGTGCACTGGCACCCCACCCCCGTCTTCAGCGACGTAATTCACCGGGACCCCCTTCACCAGGGAGGCTCCTGCCTTTGGGGGAGGGTCCCGGGCTTGTACGGTGTCTTCCGCCGGAGGGCGCCACTCTCCGGGCTTCTGCGATGCCTTCCGCTTCTGCCTGTCTCCTCCGCGGAGCACAGGGCTTGTCTCCGCTGTCTTCTCCCTTCTCTTCCATTCGATGTTGACACGACGAGGTCCGGCGCTGGAATGCCGTCTGAGCAGTGGGCATGGACTTATATAGGGCAATGCCACCATGTGACCTCAACCCATGTGACATCACATTCCCATCATGCCCAGGGAATGTGATGTCACATGGGTTGAGGTCACATGGTGGCATTACCCTATATAAGTCCATGCCCGTCGCTGACACGGAATGTCAGCGCGGAACCTCGTCGTGTCAACATCCAATGGAAGAGAAGGGAGAGGACAGCGCAGACAAGCCCTGTGCTCCCGGAGGAGACAGGCAGAAGAAGGAAGAGAGAAGAAAGAAGACGGAAGAAAGCCCTGGCTCCGCGGGGGAGCCAGGCAGAAGAGGGAGCAGAGAAAAGACCGGGGAGTTGGCGCACCCCCGGCAGAAGACCAGGAAGACCGGAACCCTGGCGGAAGGCACCGGAAAGACCGGGGGATAGGCGCCATCCCCCGGCAGAAGACCCCGAAGTCCGGATGCCCCTCCCTAATGAAAAAGAGCTTAAATGGGGTGGGGGCATCCGGCGGAAGGCTCCGGAGAGGACCGAGGGATGGCGCCCTCCCCCGGCAGAAATCACCGAAGCCCAGGGTCCCGGCAGAAGATCGGGAGAGAAGAAACCCCCCCTTCTAAGAGAGCTAAAGAAGAAAGGGGGGGCTCCGGAGCTGATTAATAAAATATTTTATTGTGTGTGGTGTTTTATTTTACTTTACATTTCCCCCATGTGAATGGGTAGAGGTACGATGTACCCCATACTCATTCACATAGGGTGGGGGGCCGGCATCTGGGGGCCCCCTTATTAAAGGGAGCTCGCAGATTCCGATTAGCCCCGCCCGCATACCCCGACAACCAATGGCAAGGGTTGTCGGGAAGAGGCTCTTGTCCCTATCGACATGGGGGCAAGAGTGCTGTGGGGTGGGGGGGCAGTGCCCCCCTCCCCCACAGCACACACTCCCCCATGTTGAGGGCATGCGGTCTGGTACGGCTCAGGAGGGGGGGGGCGCTCGCTCGTCCCCGCCCCCATTCCTGTCCGGGCCAGACTGCATGCTTGGGATGAGGGCTTGGTTTGGATCTGGGGGGGACCCCCGCGCCGAATCGGCGCGGGTTTAACCCCTCACGTTCCGGACCAAGCCTAAGAGCCTAATGTAGCCCTGAAGGGGGACCCGCGCCGATTTCAAGTTTGAAATTTGGCGCCGAGTTCCCCTTCAGGGCTGAAAACAGCTCGGAGATTCCCGTGCGCCGCGTCACGCAGCGCATTCACGGGTACGCCGCTTGGTATTTACCAAGATTTTCACGGCGTACTGACAAGGCGCACGGGAATCCCTGACTTTTCTCTCTGCGCATGCCCAGTATGCAAATGAACCTCCCGAGGTTCAGGCGCACTGTGCAAGCGTACGGGGATCTGTTTTCAAAAAACACTTTCCCTTTCAATTCGGCCCGCCAAACACTTCAAAACACATGTCACTTCACTTCCCCTGCATCCCCCCACCTCCCCCCCTAATAAACTCCCGCCCAAACCCCCGCAATTTACAGTTTAATGTGCCGTGCGCCAGGTCTGTACTGGTGCACAATGCACCCTCTCCTGGGCGCACGGAGCACATTAGTAACTAGGGAAATACACTGCACTAGCAGCGTATTTCTTTAGTAAATCACCAAACGGCTGCTACTCCTGCTTTTACTCCATGAGTCATGGAGTAAAGGCTTGGTAAATCAGCCCCTTTGTGTGCTATTAATTTAAGCAGACTGTGATTGTCTATTGTTGTGTCTTAGATGAAGATCAGATCACAATTTATGATCAATTTGTGCAGAAATCCATATCATTCCAAAATGGTTCACATACTTTTTTTTGCAACTGTATGTAGCTATATAAATGCATGTTGGGCTCTACAGGAGCTGTAAGGCATAAATTGGCTATAAAGGAATACAAAAAACACATACAAGTTATACAAAATCAATAACCAAATCATAATATACAGTACCATTATATATAAATGGGTAACATGAAATTAGGTATCTAAATGAAAATAAAAAGGAAAAAGGGAAAACCACAATGCTTGTTTTGGCTCTTGTCTAGTCTATTTAGATTGGGCCTTTTTTGCCACCCCTTATACATACCCATACCCCAATCAATTGATATCTGGTTATTATGGGTCTCGCAGAGGGGAATGAATGTAATGATTGTAGAAAACATACCTACCGTATTTTTTGCCGTATAAGACGCACCGGAATATAAGACGCACCCAATTTTAAAGGAGGAAAATCTAGAAAAAAAATATTCTGAACCAAATACTGTAGTAAAATATTTGCCCCCCACTCATCATCATCATCACACCACCCCCACATTAGTAATAGCCAGTAACATTGCCCCCACATTAGTAATAGCCAGTAACATTGCCCCCACATAATAATAGCCAGTAACAGTGCCCCCACATAATAATAGCCAGTAACAGTGCCCCCACATAATAATAGCCAGTAACAGTGCCCCCACATAATAATAGCCAGTAACAGTGCCCCCACATAATAATAGCCAGTAACAGTGCCCCCACATAATAGCCAGTAACATTGCCCCCACATAGTAGCCAGTAACATTGCCCCCACATAATAGCCAGTAACATTGCCCCCACATAATAGCCAGTAACATTGCCCCCACATAGTAGCCAGTAACATTGCCCCCAACTCACTGTTTCAGATCGCTCTGGTAGGAATAGAAGATCCCACGCAAGCCCTCTGCTCTGCTCAGCGCGCACCGCCGCCGGGTGTACCAAGATGCCGACCGCTCCGGAGCTAGGCCAAAGCCGCGGCCTTTCCTAAGACCGCGGCGGCGGTGCGCTCCGCGGATCGGTGAGTCAAAAAAAGGTATATTCGTCGTATAAGACGCACCAACTTTCCACCCCCAGTTTTGGGGAAGAAAAAGTGCGTCTTATAAGGCGAAAAATACGGTATGTGTCCCAGATATGTAAGAAGAGAATGGAAACCCACATAAGTAAACACAGTGGATTACACCATGGATTTGATTTATCATAAGTCAATTTCTTTGCTCTAGATCACATACCCCCTCATGAGAGAGGGGAGACATAGACACAAAATGATTACAAATTGAAACCAGGTGGATTTATCAGCTGTCAGATCCTAAATACCCAGGCTTAAATTAAGCCATTAGCTTCAATCCATTTTTATAATCATGAATCACCTACTATGTCCTGCCTGTGATATCTCCCCCTCTGTCCTTAATATATCTTCTGGTCTAGTTTGTTGCTGTTCTCCTTTAACCTGCCATTGCCTGTTTATATCTATTCAATTTTGTTTGTATTCTTCATTTATTATTATGGTCTAGGTCTCTCTCAGAGGGCTTGTTTTGGCTCTTATCTAGTCTATTTAGATTGGGCCTTTTTTGCCACCCCTTATTCCAAATCTATTATTGGCAGCAAGTAGGGGAGCACTATGTCTGCCTATCTGGGAATCGTACGGATGTGTGTGGTTGGGAGGTCCCCCATCATGGGTAGGCTTCTGTTGTTCCACGGATGACCCAGTCCTGCATCACGTGGGAACCATTTTGACCTATTTTGGGTTTCCCCTGTCCCCCTTTTCCCCATGAGAGTTTGGTTGGTCATATTCCCTTCTATCCCACCTCTGTCCCCATTTTCTTTCCTGAAGTAAGTGGGCTCCTCATCCTTGGGATTCCCTTTGAAACCCTCTGCCCTAAATTTTATTGTTGGTTTGCCCTGTTTGGGTTGCTGGACTGGGGCTGGCCGGCACATATCTCAAGCCAATGATTCCATCCAGGGCTGGATGTGGGAATCAGCCTCTCTATGGACATCTGCCGTTATGACAGATTTTCCAAGATAGCGGCAGGAGACTCGACGTGCTGACATCTGACGTCATGTCATTGTTGCGTTTGCGCACATGCAATTGGTCCTTTCACATCCACGATCCACCGGCAACGTCAGACACCGGCTGATCAGGGTGAGCACTCATAAACAGGGCTGTTGATGGCATCATCACAACTCCTGTTGTAAGCAGGAGGGATGGCGTAATTTTCCCCTTGGTGGGCTGCCTGGTAAGTTATTTGCAAATCATCTTTTTAATTGGAGACTTGTTTCCAAATCCCGCATTTGAGTGAGCCTCTTTCAAATTCCCCTGGAAGTTTCTCCTGCATATTTATATTCTGTATGCATCATTGTGTTTATAGATTCTGTCTCTCAAGACCTGTGGGAGCTTGATTGCATCCTGGCTGCATTATCTGTGTCTTCTCCAGATCTGTTAGTTAAAGTGGTTTTAAACCGTTTACAGCGACTTTATGCTACAGGTAAGCCTATATTAAGGCTTACCTGTAGCTACCCAGGATATCTCCTAAACCTGCAACATTTAGGAGATATCCCCTGTCCCCTGCATGTGCCAATGTCATCTATGTGCCATTGCTTCAGTTTGTGTGCCATTACCGGTGGCTCCCCCATGGCCAATCGCAGCACTGGAGCCGCGATACCCGGAAGTAAACCCCGGGTGAGATGTCGCCACTGGAGGGGGGGACAAGGACTGCTGCTGGGGCTTCAATCTAAGGTAAGTATTTCATAATGAGCTAGTATGCTGTGCATACTAGCTCATTATGCCTTTGTTTTGCAGGGTTTTTTTATATTGGATTTACAACCACTTTAAAAGGCTGTGAATTTCTACTCCTCATCACTTGTTTGTGATGTGATGTCAAATCTGCATTTTGAGTTTATTTGCAGTTATTGATACAAGCTAACCCATTGATTGTTTTCCTTTCCCAATCCCATCCATTCTCTCCCCTCTCTCCATAACCCCTTTCCCTCCCCCTTTCCTTCATTTTTTCACCCTCCATTTTCCTTCTTCTTCTTCCTTTTCCCCTCCCCCTCCCCCCTTTCCCTTCCTCTCTTCTTTCCCCCTCCCTTCTTTCTCCCTTTGGCATTTATTCTATATTGAGAATGTCCCTTATTACTGTATTCATATAATGTCTTTTAGGGACTTTCTTAATATGAACAGAATACGAGTATAGCCTCATATAAAAAGTAATAATAAAAGGTAAAAACATACCATCATCCCGGTTGAAGTGGAAAGAGGGAGGGTGGGGACAGGGGAATAGTTGCTGAGGCTAAGCCTGAGGCTGCCCACCCAGTTGAATGAAAGGACTATCTCGGTACTGATAGAACACAATAAACATGATTGTATTAAAAGATTTATTATAAATAAAATTACAAAACAAACAAATGTACAAATCAACGAATGGTCAGGGTTTCGACTAGTTTTGCGGAATACCCCTTCATCAGGAAAACCAATCAAAAAAAATGAATAATACAATAAAAACATGTAATATGATTCAGCAATAAGGTATGTAGTGCATAAGGACAATAATAATAATAATAATAATAGCAATTTGCTCACTGGGTAAGCTATTATTGTCCGTATGCACTACATATTTTTGTTCTATCAGTCTGTGATGATTTTATATCCATGTATGTGTTAGAGAGTTAGCATATATATATATATATATATATATATATATATATATATATATATATATATATATATATATATATTAATATAATTAGTTTAGTTTTCTAATTTGGGATGTGGGTGCCTTAATCTCTTGAGTTAGTGCTGATATTTCAATGCTCTAAGCTACTAATAATTCTAATTTCTAGCTACTAATACACAAATATGCCTATCTCAAAATTCCATAAAACATCCTACAAGGTCTAATGATACTTAAATGGGTGAGAAGAGGGAGCCCTCCACAAAGCAATACAACTCAAATAATTTGGATGTAGCTCAATCGTCTTCTTTACTCATTGGGCTCGATTCACACTAATGCGCTTTTTGATGCATTTTGCATTTTTCAGAAATGTAGGGAATTTTTTTTAACATGGGCTTTTATGGAACATGTTCACATCAATGCTTTTTTTTGCCTGTGCATTTTTGGAAAGGGTCAGTGACTTTTTTTACCACAAAAAGCACAGTTTTGCATGTAATAGAATTCAATGGACCAGCATCCAAAACACGTTTTTGCAGCGATTTGCATATATTAATTTTTTTACACTGAATATAGCTGGTTGCTAAGGAGGGGGCCGGGAAGCCAGCCGCTGCATCCTTAACAACCAATGAATCATCAGTTGTCAGCGGGCTTCCCACTAAATGTAAAAATAAAAAAGTAAAAGAGAAAAAAAAAACAGTGTGGGGTCCCCCCAGGTCCATACCAGGCCCTTGGGTCTAGTATGGATTTGGAGAGGACCCCCACACTAAAAAAAAAATGGCATGGGGGTCCCCTCAAAATCCATAC
Organism: Rana temporaria; assembly: GCF_905171775.1. NCBI lineage: Eukaryota > Metazoa > Chordata > Amphibia > Anura > Ranidae > Rana > Rana temporaria. The sequence goes on along the minus strand of NC_053495.1, from coordinate 155,510,951 downwards.
CAGACCCTTATTTGAGCATGCAACCTGGCAGGTCAGGAAAGGGAGGGGACGAGCAAGTGCCCCCCTCCTGAACCATACCAGGCTGCTTGCCCTCAACATGGGGAGGGTGTTTTGGGTTCCCCCAAAGCATCTTGTCCCCATGTTGATGGGGACAAGGGCCTCTTCCAGGCAACCCTTGCCCGGTAGTTGTCAGGGTCTTCGGGCAGGGGGCTTATCGGAATCTGGAAGCCCCTTTTAACAAGGGGGCCGCCAGATCCCAGCCCCCCCGTATGTGAATGAGTATGGGGTACATTGTACCCCTACCCATTCACTTAAAAAAAGTAGTGTAGTGTTAATAAATACAGTAGACAGTTTTTGACAAGTATTTTATTAAAAATCTTCTTCTCTGCTTCTTCCTCTATCTTCTCCCATATCTTCATCCTCCCCCTGCTTCTTCTTCCACTGTTCTTCTGTCAACTTTTTCCTGTGTTTTTCTTCCTCTGCTGCCGCTCCCTCCGCCGCTCCTCCTCTGATGCTGCGTCCCACTGATCTGTCGGCGCCGATGTCTTGCATTACTTCAATAACGGTGGGGGCGTGGCGATCGGATTACGTCATCCGGTGGAACGCCCCCTTGTCACATCACAAACCCGTCATGCTCCGGGCAGTGACGTCACAAGGGGGTGTGGCCTTCATATGATGCAATCTAATGCCCCCCGTTATTATTTAAGTAATGCAGGACATCAGCACCGACAGATCATCGGGACATGGCATCGGAGGAGAAGTTGCGGCAGTGGGAGAGGAAGAAGAACACCGCACAAAGAAGACAGAAGAACAGCAGAAGAAGAAGAAGCAGGGGGAGGAGAATATCGTAGGATGAAGATGTGGGAGAAGATAGAGGAAGAAGCGGAGAAGATTTTTAATAAAATACTTGTTTACTTTTTTTTATTAACGCTACACTACTTTTTTTAATGAATGGGTAGGGGTACAATGTACCCCATACTCATTCACATAGGGGGGCCTGGATCTGGGGGCCCCTTGTTAAAGGGGGCTTCCAGATTCTGATAAGCCCCCCGCCCGCAGACCCTGACCACCACTGGGTTGTTGGGAAGAGGCAGGTGCAGAGCCACCCCTGCCCCAAAGCACCCATCCCCCCATGTTGAGTACATGCGGCCTAGTATGGTTCAGGAGGGGGGCGCTCACTCGTCCTCCCCCTTTCCTGACCTGCCAGGCTGCATGCTCGGATAACGGTCTGGTATGGATTTAAAAAGAAAATGGTGTGGGAGGGTCCCCTCCGAATCCATACTAGACCCAAGGGCCTGGTATGGACCACACTGTTTTATTTCTCTATTTTTTTTAGTCGGCAATTCTTTCTTTTTTACATTCAGCGGGAATCTGCTGACAACTGATGACTCATCGGTTGTTAAGGACACCGCGGCCATCTTCCCAGCCCCCTCCTTAGCAACCAGCTATATACAGTATAAAAAAAAACTGCAAAATGCGGGAAAATCGCGGTAAAAAAGAACTGCAGAAATGCTCAAAAGCAACATGCATATGTGTGAATCGAGCCTTAGGTGTTGTTACAAATTGCTTTATTATTCTTTGTAAAAAAGAACATAGAAACAGACAATAAACAAATTATTAGAAAAACTCCACCCATCATGTCCCCACTTAGTATTTCTCATATAAATTGATCACTTATTGTGAGTAGTAAGTCCATATATGGATAATCAACTAGCAGTGTTGTAAGTTTATTACGGACTGCAATAAACAATATTAATTAACTGGGATGTCTTATTAGTAGATAGTCCATTCATGCAGAAAATTTGATAATTGAGTAATCCAATATACTGAACTATCCGATTTTACTGTTAAAGACAATAACTAACAGTCTATAGTCAGTAAGGCCTGGTTCACACCTATGCATGTTGCAGTTTGCATATTCCAGGTGAATTATGCATTTTTCAATACACATTTTTGATTCATTAAAGTCTATGGAACCAAAAAACAGAAAAAAGTCCCTGGCCCCTTCAATAGAATGCATAGATGTGAACTACATCCATAGGAAACCATGTTAAATGGACTGTAGTGTATTTCTGCAAAACTGAAAACGCATTAAAAACATGCATAGGTGTAAACCAGGCCTTAGACTGACTCTTATCATCCCCCATTCAGACTTCCTCACACTGTGGATGACCATGAGTCACATTTAGTATAGTCCAATGTGGTAGACATAAACATGGTCTAGATGAGAAATATGCTGATCTCCTAAACCAGACCCCTCACAATGGTTTATTGTCTGCTCTGATTTTTGGGTTATGAAAAGACTACTGTCATGAAAATGTCTATATGGATAACAGTAAATAATTAAAGCCTAAGGCCCCTTCCCCACGGGGATGGATCCGTTTGCAGCGATCCGCCAGCTCAGTGGGAGATCTCTCCTCTGATGTCTGCTGAGCCGGTGGATGACAGGTCCCTCTCTGCTCACTGAGCGGGGAGGGGCTTGTCCAGCACCGCTGTCTTCTATGGAGAGATCAGACAAAAACGGACAGCATGTCCGTTTTCATCAGATCCCACCCGAACTCCAACGTTCTCTCTTCTTAAAATAGTTTGTTTAGATTAAGGAGACCCAAACAAACTATTACCTTCACTAACAGATATACTCGCTGTCAGTGCTGTATAAGGCTTTATTTCCATGGCCGTTTTTGGCAGTTTTTACAGCCACTTTTCTGAGCTTAAAAAACGGCTCTCCATGTTAGTCTATGGCCTCATGCCAACCATGACGTTTTTGAGCTGTAGATGGCTGAGCCGTTTTTAAGCTGAAAAAAAAAAAACAGGACCAGTGCGTTCTGAAGCTCCAGCTTTAGAGCTGTAAAAACGCCAGACGTTAAAAAAACGCTCAAAAACGTGCAAAAACGCTACCGCTGCGTTTTTGAGCTCCAGCTAAAAAAAAAAAAAAAAAAAACATGGACAGGCATTTTTAAGCTGCAAAAAGGGCTAAAAAAAGTGTCTGTAAAAACGTCCATGGAAATGAAGCCTAAACTGTATGTAGCATCAGCTTCCCACTCCACCAAAAGCTGGATCTTCCGTTTACCAATACTCCCCCGCACTTCCGCGTTGAGGGCCTCCAACTTGGCTTCCAGCAGCCGACATTCCATCCGCAAAGAGTCCAGAACGAAGCCTAAGAAGACAATGGATGATGTGGGGCCCTCAGTCTTCTCTGGTGCCACATACTTCAAAGTTCCCAATAGAACGGAGCAAATGTTAGACTCTGGAGGGCCCACACATAAGAAATCATCCAGATATATGTTATATATGTGACACGTATGCAATTGAAGTATGTTTGTTTGTATAAAATCGATTAAAAAACAATAAAATATAGAATAAAAAAAAAAAAAAAGAAATCATCCAGATAATGAATGACTGAGCTGACCCCCGAGACATTCCCGGACCACCCATTCCAAAAAAGCTGAAGGTCTCAAACAATGCACAAGAGATCGAACAACCCATGGGTAAGCAACGATCCACATAGTATGCCCCATCCCAAGTGCATTCCAACAACCAAAAACTACCTGGGTGAACCGGGAGCAACTGGAAAGCCGATTCAACATCTGCCTTTGCCATGAGCGCTCCCCGCCCACATCTGCGAACCCATGCTACCGCTGCATCAAAAGAAGTGTACTTCACCGTGCACTCCTCTGGTGCAATAGTGTCATTAACCGTTCCTCCTTTCGGAAAGGAAAGGTGGTGAATCAAGCAAAACTTGTTTGGCTCCTTCTCCTTCTTCCAAGTCCCATAGTGGGACTGTTGCAAAAGGGCCAGTCATTCGCCCCAAGTGTACCTCCCTCGACAGTTTCTCAGAAACCACTGAGGGCTGTAACAAGGCGGACCGCAGATTCCTAGCCTCTGAGGGAACAGCAGAGAGTGAACAGGGGATATTAAAACCGCTAGCAAAGCCCTCTTCTAGCAACCTGGCAGCACATCTGTCGGGATATCAATTGAGAAAAGGAAGCATCCTTTCCACTCGGACCGGAGTCGTCCCTCTCACCCGCAGGCTCTCCGGCACGGCTCTTTCCTCGCTTGAAACACTTTGACGAGGTATGATTGCCCCTGCACCCTGAACATGAGTGCTAAAAACCTCAGTTTGTGCCAAACTTATATGTTCCCTCATTAAACTGCCAGCAGTAGCGCCAACGTTTTTCGGCCGGTTGTCCTGTGGCCGAGGCACCTCTGACCCCCCCTGAAAAAACGAATTGGGAGCTCGCGCCGATGTCATAAGCCTCATCCACAAGCTGATGTCCTTATGATCCCAGCGCAGAGCAGGTCTGATGGCCATCCGTTTCCGGAACTGCTCGTCATAATGTAGCCACGCTACTCCTCTGTACGTCCGGTGAGCCTCGCTAATGGCCTCCAAATAAATGAACAACGCCGAACAGTGCTCAGGGGCCTTCTCTCCTATCACACAAGCAAGGATTGCGAAAGCCTGCAGCCCGTTGGTGAATGTGCGGGGAATCAACCGATAACTGCGTTTTTCCTTATCCTCCTTCTTACTCTCCTCCGGCTTCAATCTATCCAGATTGAATTTCTCCAGGGGTAGTAGTGTAAAAATCTCTACATACTCACCCTTCCAAATGTTCTCTTTGATGTCCGCCTTGAGATGAGCTCCCAAGGGGGCCTCAAAACAGATGTACATCTCACTTTTTGTGGCATCTGCCAGTCTAACAGAATCCTTCTTATTTTCCCTTGCCACCTCCAGACCGCCTGCCGCAGAAGCACCCCCCGTCACCCCGGATGATGCCTCACCACCTTGCCGCTGGCGTCCGGCTCAAACCGTCTAACCTAATCCCGTAGACCTGCCAGTAAGTCCTGATTCTCCGCCCCATCCCTCTTACTCTTCGGGGATGGGGGGATGACGACCTTTGACGACCTACCCGTAGCAGCGCCCCCCCTTACTACCCTGTCCCAACAAATCCTGCAACAATGCGCAAATAGTAGAGGAAGAAGTACACTTACCGGGCTGCCTTGGACGAGCCGCCAAACCAGAATCCCTCACTGCTTGATGTCCCTGGTCTTCGCCGCCATCCGACCCGGACAGTTCACCCTCCGACCTGTCATCCGGCTCAGCTGTTTGGCCACCGGCCCGCGGGCCGGCCACGTCGTCCAGGCATCTCCGAGCGGGGGGGGGGAGAGCTTGTGCTCGTCTCCCCCACCGCGGAGCTCCGTCCACAGTGCGGGATTCCTCCCGGCCTCCCCCACAGTCTCTGGCAGGGATCGCTGTGGCCCCTGTCGGGTCTCTGATTCTGACACTCAGCTCCTGGGGAGGCATCTGGACTGCAGCGCTCCAGCAGCCTAGACCACCAATCACATACTATCACCCGCCCCCCGTGGTGGATGCCGCTTCCTGCTCTTCTAACACCGCCGCTACCTTCTCCCGCAGCCATTCGGCTCCTTGGGCGGATGCCATCGCCCACAGCTGGGCCAAAAGCATCTCAACAGCAGCCATCACCAACCTATAGCTCAGGTCGCCCGGACAGTACAAGCTTCTTCCTCTTGCTAATGGAGGACTGACCAACGTCACTACCTCTTACTGGCTAGTATGCTGAGCACCGCCTCCAACCCCCAGGCCACCCCCCTTTTCTTAAAGGGGGAACTACCTGCTCTACTTATACTGCACTGTGACTGTCCCATCCTGTCATGCCATCCCTCCGCCTATTTTCTTCCTTTTTCTGCCCTGGGACTCTTTCCCTTTTAGAGCTCTTTCACATGGGTGGCCAGGGGGCAGTAAAAACAGATGTTTGAACTGCGGTTTCACCACTCCCCCGACAACCCACCTAAATTCTAACAATACAGTCAAATTGGGGCTGTACACATGCCGTGGCTGTGGCAATTTCAACTCACCTTGCAAAGTTTGTCAGGTGACACCACCTTTGATACTCTCCAACTGTGTGTAGGTGCAGAGTTGTCCGCTCTCTCCCAGGGAGTCTCTTTGATATGCCAACACCACTAATCCAGTGTGAGCATTCTAACACGGCTCTAAGATTGATATATCCCCAAGCCTGTATGCAGCTTTGTATATCTGCCGTTTGTATTTTCTGGATGTGAGGATTATACTATATCCACCCGTGTATATATATATACATACATATACTCTATATAGGATACTTCTGCTCTTTGTGGCTTGGCATATGCTTTTTGTGATCCTGCTAGTAAGTCTGTTTTGTTTTTCAACATAACAAGCTATCCTACAGATGTAACAGTTGACAGGGGTGCATGCAATGATCATATTTTATTTATTTACTGTATGTAGAACCTTTATCCCAAAGGGAAAAACAGTTTGCTGTGACTATGTATATTTTAACAGTCCATGACATGAAGCAATATGGGTAATGTATATATATATTTTTTATTCCCAAGTTTGACCCTCCTTCGACCGGTATATTAATTTAGACTGGAAACTACTTGCTGAAATAATATCATGTGGTAAGTTTACTATTATATATATATATATATATATATTCTTTAATACATCTACCAGGATTTTACTGCAAGGAAATAAGAGAAATGGGCTTATATGGTAATTAAATCAGACATTTCATCTTAAGGAAACCTGTGAGGGCAGAAATATGGGGACTGGCATTGCTGACTTGGGGCCAGATTCAGGTAGGAGAGTCGATCTTTATATTGGCGTAACGTATGTCATTTACGTTACGCCGCTGAAAGTTTTTCAGGCAAGTGCTTTATTCACAAAGCACTTGCCTGTAAAGTTGAGGCGGCGTATCGTAAATCACCCGATGGAATTCAAATTTGGCGGGTAGGGGGCGTGTATCATTTAGATCAAGCGCGTCTCCGCGCCGAACGAACTGCGCATGCGCCGGCCGCGACTGAATCCCAGTGTGCATGCTCCAAATCACGTCGCTAATTGTCAATGAAAGCAACGTGAGCGTAACTTACGCCCAGCTCAATTGTGAATCGACTTACGCAAACGACGTAAATTACGTCTGTCCCGACGTCCATACTTAACATTGGCTGCGCCTCACTATAGCAGGGGTAACATTACGCCGGGCGTAAGTCTTTCGCAAACGACGTAAACAGATACGCCGGCCTGGCGTACGTTCGTGAATCAGCGTATTTGCTTATTTGCATTTTTAACAACGGAAACGCCACCTAGCGGCCAGCGTAAATATGCATCTAAGATACGACGGTGTAAGTGCCTTACGCCGGTCGTATCTTAGCAACATTTAAGCGTATCTCATTATGAGCATACGCTTAAATTTGCGCAGGCTCAGATTAGGACTTACAACGGTGTATCTACTGATACGCCCATCGTAAGTCTTTCTGAATCTGGCCCTTGGTATTTAAGTTGCAGGTTCCAGGGCAATCATCCTGATCCTGGATTCATTATCTAGTGAATGGCCATCCTTGGGCACACAAGCAGGAACTGAGTTTAGTCTTTTATAAATACACCGGTTACATGTTCCTTCAAATTTGTAACTACTTCAGAGCCTGTCCCTTTAAACCCATATCAGCAATGACGGCTTCTATACTGTTATCCTTACAGACAAAATGTAATGATATTTTATATTAGGACGTCACTATCATCTAATTGTTCACCTCAAACTGTAAAAAAAACAATATATTTACTTAAAAAAACTGTCACCATATCCATTCAGGGAAAAGTGACAATGTCAGTGCAAAGGGACTTCAACACACTGATACTCACCTTGCCTCCCTCCACTTCTTCTTCCTCCATCACAGCTGTCTCCACAATCCTCCATGTCAGACACTAGGGGGAGCAGTGACATCACTTCTCTGTAATGATAGACCCAAGCACTGTCACTTGGTAGAAGGTAACATCCCTCATACCCAAAGCACGGGGGATTTTCACTGTCTGGTAGCAGCTCTAGTGGGTGAGGGTAGGTGGAGTGATGACAAGGTAAGTATCAGTGCATCAGAAAGGTCATCTATCTCTTTGAACAAAGATTTGCCAGCATCCAGACTTTTTATTGCAGAGACATACTGGGGGAGATTTACCAAAACTGGGACACACATAATCTGGTGCAGCTGTGCATAGTAACCAGCTTCTCAAGTCATATTGTAATTGAATGTTATTAAAAAACGACCTTTCCTTTTCAATCTGAGGCACTGAAATTTTCTGTAAAATGCAATATGGTTACCTGGAGATGTTCTGTGCACAGATGGTGTACAGAACACCCCCAGAAATGCATACATGCCAACTGTCCTGAATTTCCCGGGACAATCCCGGGATTTAGACCCTTTTGCCAATTTTATCGTTTCCCTGGAAATGTCCAGAGAAATAATTTTTTCACGATTTTTCACCACCGAGTTCCGCTCCGCCGGCCCCCATTTTCAAGAAGACCAGAAGTAGGCTGGCCACGAGGTTACAATAGATATTGAGCTGTGGCGCCGCCCACCCCCGCCCCGCTGCCAGTCTCTGTGAATTGTTATGGAAAGGGGTGGGGGATGGGTGGCGCCGCAATTCAATAACTAGGGATGAGCTTTGAGTTCGAGTAAGCTCATGTTGGACTCGAACATTGCATGTTTGCCCTTTCGGCAAACAATTTGGGGTGTTCGCGGCAAATTTCGAAAAGCTGCAGGACACCCTGTAAAAGTCTATGGGAGAAATATAAAGTGCTCATTTTAAAGGCTTATATGCAAGTTATTGTCAAAGTGTTTGGGGACCTGGGTCCTGCCCCAGGGGACATGTATCAATGAAAAAAAAGTTTTGAAAACGTCAGTTTTTATCAGGAGCAGTGATTTTAATAATGCTTAAAGTGAAACAATAAAAGTGAAATATTCCTCTAAATTTCATACCTAGGGGGGCATATAGTATGCCTGTAAAGCAAAGCTTGTTTCCCGTGCTTAGAACTGTCCCTGCACAAAGTGTCATTTCTGAACAGAAAAAAAGTAATTTAAAACCACTCGCGGCTATAATGAATTGTCGGCTTCCGGCAATACAGAGAAAAGTCATTAAGAAAAAAAAATGCGTAGGGGTCCCCCCTAAATCAATTTCCAGGCCCTTCAGGTCTGGTAAGGATATTAAAGGGAACCCCGTGTCAAATTTAAAAAAAAAATGACGTGGAGTTTCCCCCAAATATCCATACCAGACCCTTCAGGTATGGATACCGCTTTGGTATGATACTCTAAGGCCCTGTACACACGACCGGTTCATCCGATGAGAACGGTCCGACGGACCGTTTTCATCGGTCCACCGCTGAAGTGGCCTGATGGTCTGATGTGTGTACACACCATCAGTTCAAAATCCGATCGGGTCAGAACGCGGTGACGTAAAACACACGACGTGCTGGAAAAAACAAAGTTCAATGCTTACAAGCATGCGTCGACTTGATTCTGAGCATGCGTGGGTTTTGAACCGATGCTTTTGTGTACTAACCATCGGTTTGGACCGATCGGGCAACGGTCCATCGGTTCGATTTTAAAGCAGGTTTTAAAATTTTGGACCGAAGGACAACAGACCGATGGGCTATACACACGGTCGGTTTGGACTGATGAAACTGAACCTCGGTCCATTCTCATTGGTTTTGTCCGACCGTGTGTACGTGGCCTAAGGCCCCTTTCACATGGGGTAGTTTCGCTGGATGGACTCCGATAGCCCATCTTGAGATCGCTTCATTGATCCCCGCTAAGCAGGGGGATCTCCACTCACTGTGCAGGGAAGGACCTGTCAGAGCCCTGCTGTTCTCTATGGGGAGATCGGATGAAAAACGGACAGCCTGTTCATTTTCATCCGATCCGCTGGATTGGTTACTATGCACAGCTGCACCAGATTCTCTGTACAGCAGTTTTAGTAATTCTCCCCCACTATGTCTCTTCTTCTATAAAACATTTGTAGTGGCCTGCTCCTGTTGGGCAGTCACTGCTTTAAATTTAGAGGGGGGTCTGAGTGTTAGTTGACTCAGACATGTGTAATTTTGGCCAAATTTGGCCTCTGTTCCGGCCATGGCTGTGCTTGGAGTGGCCACCATTGTTCGCCTGGGGGTGTTATTACCATCCCAGACCAAGGATGGCAGCAGCAGAGTCAGGGTGTATTGGGTGTCCCATTTGGCAGCCAATCAGTGGGGGTTAGGGATGAGCTTCGAGTCGAACAACGAATAATTAGGGGTGTTCGCGGCAAATTCGAAAAGCCGCGGAACACCCTGTTAAAGTCTATGGGAGAAATCTAAAGTGCTAATTTTAAAGGCTAATATGCAATTTATTGTCCTAAAAAGTGTTTGGGGACCTGGGTCCTGTCCCAGGAAACATGTATCAATGCAAAACATTTTTTTTAAAAACGGCCGTTTTTTCAGGAGCAGTGAATTTAATAATGCTAAAAGCGAAACAATAAAAGTATAATATTACTTTAAATTTCCTACCTAGGGGGGGGGTGTAAAGTCAGCATGTGAAAAAGCGCATGTTTCCCGTACATAGAACTGTCCCTGCACAAAGTGTCATTTCTGAAAGAAAAAAAAGGCATTTAAAACCGGCTTTGCGGCTCTAATGAATTGTCGGCTCTGGCAATTCAGAGATGATTCATTCATAAAAAATAAAAATAAAAAGCGTGGGGGTCCCCCTAAATTCCATTAACAGGCCCTTCGGGTCTGATATGGATATTAAGGGGAACCCCGCCGTCAATTAAAACAAAAAATGACGTGGGGTTCCCCCCAAATATCCATACCAGACCCTTCAGGTCTGGTGTGGATTTTAAGGGGAACTCCACCCCAATTTTTTTTTAAAAAATGGCGTGGAGTTCCCCCCAAAATCCACACCAGACCCTTATCCGAGCACGTTAACCTGGCCGGCCGCAGAAAAGAGTGGGGGACAGAGTGCGGCCCCCTCTCCTGAAGCGCACCAGGCCACATGCCCTCAACATAGGGAGGATGTCCCCATGTTGATGGGGACAAGGGCCTCATCCCCACAACCCTTGCCCGGTGGTTGTGGGGATCTGCGGGCGGGGGGCTTATCAGAATCTGGGAGACCCCTTTAACAAAGTGGACCCCCAGATCCTGCCCCCCCCTATGTGAATTGGTAATGGGGTACACTGTACCTCTACCATTTCACGAAGGAAGTGTAAATAGTTAAAAACAAACACACAGACATCGTAGAAAAAATCCTTTATTAATAAAAAAAAATAATAATCCAGCGGTGGTAATCCACTCTCGATGCCGCTCCCTGCTCCAACGTTGTCTTCTATCCAGCGACGGATGATCTCTCCAGCGACGGGTGATCAGCGGTCCGGTCCAGCGATGAGAAGATACATCCGTCCAGAGCGCAGCAGGCGAGCTCCACTCTCCGCTGGACACAGCCCAGCGGAATGTCGCACTGAATCTTTGACATTTCTTATATAGGGGAAGCGGCCACCCATCACGTGACCCGCCCTCTCTGACGCACCCTCGTACGTCACTGGGAAAGACCGAACTTTCCCAGTGACGTACGAGGGTGCGTCAGAGGGGGCAGGGTAACAGTGTACCCCATTACCAATTCACATAGAGGGGGGCCAGGATCTGGGGGTCCCCTTTGTTAAAAGGGTCTTCCAGATTCTGATAAGCCCCCCACCCGCAGACCCCCACAACCACCGGGCAAGGGTTGTGGGGATGAGGCCCTTGTCCCCATCAACATGGGGACATCCTCCCCATGTTGAGGGCATGTGGCCTGGTGCGGTTCAGGAGAGGGGGGGCCGCACTCTGTTCCCCCCTCTTTTCTGCGGCCGGCCAGGTTAACGTGCTCGGATAAGGGTCTGGTGTGGATTTTTGGGGGAACCCCACGTCATTTTTTTTTAAATTGACGGCGGGGTTCCCCTTAATATCCATATCAGACCCGAAGGGCCTGTTAATGGAATTTGGGGGGATCCCCACGCTTTTTATTTTTATTTTTTATGAATGAATCATCTCTGAATTGCCAGAGCCGACAATTCATTAGAGCCGCAAAGCCGGTTTTAAATGCCTTTTTTTCTTTCAGAAATTACACTTTGTGCAGGGACAGTTCTATGTACGGGAAACATGCGCTTTTTTACATGCTGATTTTACACCCCCCCTAGGTACGAAATTTAAAGTAATATTACACTTTTATTGTTTCACTTTTAGCATTATTAAATTCACTGCTCCTGAAAAAACTGACGTTTTTAAAACTTTTTTTTGCATTGATACATGTTTCCTGGGACAGGACACAGGTCCCCAAACACTTTTTAGGACAATAACTTGCATATTAGCCTTTAAAATTAACACTTTAGATTTCAAATGTTCGAGTCCCATAGACTTTAACTGGGTTCTAAAGTTCTGACGAACATTTGGTGTGTTCGCAAGTTCTGATGCGAACCGAACAGGGGGGTGTTCGGCTCATCCTTAGTGGGGGTGATCATCCCGCTGTGCATGCTGGGGAGGGGTACGTAAGGGACAGACGCAGTTGGACCAGGGTCGTCGGTCTGTCGTCCCACCACCTCGTGGCCCACCTGGCCGGGGGTGCATGCTCCTGAAATCCTGGCTCCAGGACCACATTGTTCCAGGGTTGTGATCTGTCTAAGTAGGCACAGTAGTCAGACTGGGTCTACGCTTTCAAGGTGATCCTGTGCTGTCTGTCCTGTTGGAAGAAGCCACTTGATGAAGGAAGCCAGGGGAGGACCTATCCTGGAGAGGACCATGCAAGAGGCTGGTATATTGGGAGAAGGCCTGGAAACGTCATTGAAAGATGCACTATATACTGAGAGCTTTGATGGTGATCGCCTGTCAGATCTGAGTTCTACGGAAGTTAATCTGGAGAGATCCGGGTGCTGAATCCTGTGTTAGGGGATTCTGGACCAAAAGTGTCTCCTCATAAAGGAAGGTCTGTGGCAGAGAATGTACTTTATTCCGTGCGCCATCCCGGCTGCTAGGCCAGTGAGAGGGACCTATCCTGGTGTGCAATACCCACTCTGGCTAGAGTGGCGATGAACTGTTTGCTGGAAGCAGGAGTGTTTCCTAAATGAGATTATGCACCTGAACCTATCTACCTGTTTACCCTTCCACCCCTTCAACCACTTCTTCTTTCTTACCAAGTTCTGCAAATAAATCTTAGAAAAAGAAGTGGAAAGTGTGGACATTGAACTTTGCAACTCTCTTCTACTACCCTGGACGGCGAGAAAATAGAGGTAACATGCCACCCGAAATACTCAGCAGCTCCTGCGGGGGCAGTGCTACACGTTCATACCTGCCTGCTCACAAACTTCCTTTGAATGCACAGCTCAGTGTACTTCCGCAGCATTCCTCAGTGCTGGAAATAATTCATTCCTGTACATGTGTGTGGGAGTTACATCATCCTGGCCCAGCCAATCAAAGTACTTAAAGATGACAAACCTTGTAAAAGATTAGGTGAAGATGTCAATGCTGGAGAGGGAGTTCCTGGACAACATTGGAGCAGAGGTAATTATTGGAGGCATAAGTTCCCTAGGGTGACCACGTGTCCCGGATTGCCCGGGACAGTCCCGCATTTTGAAGGCCTGTCCCAGGCACCTTCATTCCAGGACAATACAGTGTCCCGGAATAAAGTTGACACAGCCACCCTCCTCCCCTCTATCCATTGCCCCCAAAAAAGGCCACCACATCGCCGCTTTACTCGCTGACAGCACTTATCCTGGCCAGAAAGGCACAATCCCTGCCCCCTGATTGTGATTGGAGAAACCATAAATCCCACCTCTTGTGTCTAATTACAGTAGGGCGGTGTAAAGTCAGCATTGGAACAAGGTAAAACAGGTCTCGGCCAGTCAGGACAAGTGCTGTCAGTGAGTAAGGTGGCGATGCGGTGGCCTTTTTTGGGCACGTGATCAGTGCTTCTGGGTAGAGCGCACATCCACCACCCCAGCTGTGCTGTGATTCATTACAGCACAAGCTAATTTTTGGGAAGGGGTCCCTGAATGGCCGTTTGAAAATGTGGTCACCCTAAAGTTCCCTTTAAGAAAGATTCCAATATCAGAACATGACAAGGTTTGCTTCCCTTCAGATTCCATCAATAAATGTGAAATGTTACTGATATTTGTATGCAGTTAGCAACGCATTAAGTCCCCTTTCACACTGAGGCGGTTTCCAAGCATTTTGAAATTTAAATTGTGCATGATAAGCACCTGAAAACTGCCTTCCATTAATTTCAATGCATGCTTTCACACTGGGTGTTACACTTGTGGGGCGGTGAAAAAAGTCCTACAAGCAGCATCTTTGGGACATATTTGGAGCACTTTAAATAGCACCTCAAAAATGCCCTTGCCCATTAAAATGAATGCACAGCATTTCTAAAGTGCTACAAAATGGGTATTTTTTCATATTTCTTTATGGTGACGTTGTCAGACCGCTAGCGCATCAAAAGCACTGCAAATGCGCAGCAAAAATGACCGTCGTTTTATCGGCAACTTTTGCAGCACTTCAGTGTGAAAGACATCTAACTTTGTGCAAACAACTTTTTATTTAAAATGACAAAGTATTTTCTCTCTCCACCCAACACTCTCATGCATTTTATACCACCATGGGCTGTCCTGAGCTGGTTGTTTTATGACTAAAAGCTGAGATCATGATGATCACAGCTCATCTCTCATGTGTGCCAGTTCATGAAGCTGAGATGAGGAGTGGAGAACATATTCTTCACTTCTCATCACAGGACACAAACTTCTGTCATTGAGATGACTGTTTTTTTTGAGGGTGAGATATGAAAAAAAAAAAATCACTGGCCATCGCTGTAAAATATCTCCGTCCCAGATTCTCCAGCTCCAGAGCTGGAGAATCTGCTTGAGAAGCTGCTGTGATGTGTGGAAGAAGGCTTCTTTATTCCTAATATCAGTGTGCTTAAAGATTGATATAAATAATAACTATATATGTTTATGCTTACAATATGCAAAAGATATATAAAATCATTCTAGCATTAACAGCACTCTTTCAGTACTAAACACACTGGGCTAGATTCAGGTAGCCGGGCGCATAAATCAGAGAGGCAAGTGCTGTATTCACAAAGCACTTGCCTCCTAAGTTATGGCAGCGTAGCGTAAATGGGGCCTGCGTAAGCGCGCCTAATTTAAATGAGGATGAGGGGGGCGTGTTTTATGTAAATGGGTGGTGACCCGACGTGATTGACGCTTTTTACGAACGGCGCATGCGCCGTCCGTGTACATATCCCAGTGTGCATTGTTACAAAGTACGCCGCAAGGACGTATTGGTTTCGACGTGAACGTAAATTACGTCCAGCCCCATTCACGGACGACTTACGCAAACGACATAAAATTTTCAAATTTCAATGCGGGAACGACGGCCATACTTAACATTGGCTACGCCACCTATGGGGCAGCTTTATCTTTACGCGGCGTATCTCTTACGGAAACGGCGTATCTTTACTGCGACGGGGGAAGCGTACGTTCGTGAATCGGCGTATCTAGGCATTTGCATATTCTACGCCGAACTCAATGGAAGCGCCACCTAGCGGCCAGCGTAAATATTGCACCCTAAGATACGACGGCGTAGGAGACTTACGCTGCTCGTATCTTAGCCTAATTTAAGCGTATCTGGTTTCCAGAATGCGCTTAAATTTACGACGGCGCAGATTCAGAGTTACGCCGGCGTATCTACTGATACGCCGGCATAACTCTCTCTGAATCTAGCCCACTGTGTTGTCATCACGTCTTGACCAGAGGGCACCCTCTGACAGAGATGAGATGATGAAACGTGTCATTGCATGACCACGTGGCTCTTTTTAAGTGTCAACAGCTTGTATATTATCCCGGGAACACTGCGGTCTTGATATTCAGGTAGCGGTTAAAGTTTACAGGCTGATTGCACAACAGTAAGAAAAACAGATTTGAAGCCACCTATAGATATAAATCTGGAACCCAGAGCCGCATCCCAAAATGCAGAGAAAAAAAAAAAACACAAAAGAGGGTTGCCCCTTGGATTGTATGGGCTAAGGCAGGGGTGCCCAACCAGTGACCCGGGGGCCACATGTGGCCTACGGAGCCCTCTGATGTGGCTCGTGACATCCTGTTCTGGGATAGCAGGTTGGCAAGCACAGATTGCAGGTTGCCATCACAGAGCACCAGAGTTGTGGATGAAGCCGGTGGTAGATGAAGTAAGCGGCTGCAGAGAAGAACCGCATAAGCTGATGCTTCCTGTAAAGCGATGCCTCCTGTCACAGGTGGGGTAACACCAAATGCACTCTGTAAACGGACTTGTGTCCCCTCCACTCATTGTGGCCCGCAACTGGTTACCAAGTCCCTTACATGTGCAGCATCCCACTCAGGACATGTGGGAACTGCAAAAGTATTACTTCTTTGTCATTGCTATATTGCATGTCATTTTTCATTGCTACACCTGTGGTATCCCTGTTCATAGGCTGGTCAAGTGTGCTTCATACTTCCCACCACAAGATGGGGATAGCACCACTCTGGGATATCTATCCCAGCTCAGGTTATCTGTGGTCAGTTATTCAGTGCAGGAAGTCAGTTTGCAGAGAGAAAGCAGAATGTGAAGGTGAGAGAAGGTCAGTCCAGAGAAGGGACAAATTGGAACTGCTAAAATCAAAGGATAAAAGCCAGTAATCGGCAGCAAAGACCTTTGAGTATAAAGGTGAAGGATTTCTTAGTCACCGGCAACCTCACCAATGTCACTGGATTCAAAAGAGACCAGGAACAAGTAAGCATTATACTGAACCACCGCCTGAGTCCAGGCCTACTAAAGCCTATTAGCAGTGGATCAGCAGAATTCCTCTATTTACCCAGAGACTGTATTCTAACTGGATGTTTGTACTGCAACCAAAACCAATCACAGTAAAAGCTGTGTCCTACCACTGTCTACCTCCTTCTTCAACATTGCTACTACAACTGGTTGTACCACCATTAACGGTACTGGCGTCACGACAAATACCAAGGGATATATATCAAGGGACCCAGCCACCACACACACTCTAAACACCCCTGTCATCACGGGCACCTCAACCACCATCTTGGCTGGCGTTTCCCTATAACAGAGCGTGCTCCGGAGGATGTCGGGCTGTCTTCCCCTTCACTGTGCGACCGGCCCAGGGAGGCTTTCTGCTAACCGTGAGTAAACCGATGAACTGTATTATTGCTGTCTCTCATCGGCCCACCGTGCACCTCACATGTTCCCCTGCGGTTCTGGCTCATCGCACATGGCCCTTGCTCTTCAAAAGGTTGGGCACCCCTGGGCTAAGGGGAAAGGGGAAAAAAAACAGATATGAAAGTAACAAGCGTATGTAAAAGGGTATATGTAAAATGTATTAAGTACAAAAAACACATAAGTATATGTAGCACTACCTCCGTAGGAGCTGCTGAGAATTATTTTGGGTCTGCCGTTACCCCACTGTTCACCGTCCCAGAACCAAACCAGTCTATGTCAGGGAAATGTCAGACAGATGTGAGCTCCAATCACTTCAGTCTTTTTCCAAATGCTTTATTAAACACAACTTGCAGTAGTAGAGGTAGAGGGATGGAGGGCTAGGGGGAGTTCAGATAACTTATTGCAGGTCACTGAGGAACTTTAGGATCCAAAAGCCAAATACCACTTTCTATCAGTGATTTCTTGCACACCTGGATAGGCCTCTCTCACCAACCTAGAAGCTGGTATGATGCACAAACAAAGTCTCTGCCACAGACTTGACAACTATAACGAAACTGTTGGAAAATTCTCTGCCACCGGATTGTGTGACCAGTAGTTGGTAGATTGAGGCACAGCTACACAGTACCAGAGCCTTTAAGCCATCCGGCAGTACTATGAGGGTGTAATGTTTGGGGTATCAAAAACTGCGCCCGACTGATAACCCACTACTGCGCCAAATGGAAAGAAGTTGAAGCGCCTAGCTGCTGTTTAGATAAATAATATGTGAAATAAAGAAATATATTATGTACATCAAGTGCCAATATAAAACCACTTGTAAATCTAAATATACAAGTGTACAAAGTGATATCACAATTATAAGTGAATAAACTCATAAATATGTAAACATGCTAAAAAAGTGAAAAAAGTTTGTGATGTTACAAAAAACGTGAAGTATTTAAAGGAAAGTTCGTGTGACTTCAAAAAAGTTGTTCCACTCTTCCAGGACTTCCACCACACCTCAGTGTTCAGTGCTCCAATCCCCCCTCACAGTGGACACTCACCACAAAATTATGCCTCCCACTCTCGTGTTTGGCTAACGAGCTTGTAGTAAGAGTATCTCCAAGGTATCATCAATATGAATCCCAGTGTCAATCCCGAGGATATTTCCAAAATAAAAATGCAAAAAAAGGAAAGAAAGTGCACAATAGTGTAAAAACGTAAGACCAGTTTATTAAAACACTCAAATGAACCTTCAAAAGTTGCACTCACAAAACGAAATCACAAAACCAGCTTTGTGTGATAACAGATCACTGCACACTTCAAACTCCTTAACTGCAGATAACAGTGGTCACGGCGGACCCTCGATTAACTGGATGATCTCACCACAATCCTTGGCACAGCATATCACTTCAAACGATACCTCCTTAGCTCGATAGTACAAACCAGCCAAGAGATGGCTACAAACAGTCCTAGATGTAACTTGGAACTTTTTTCAAACATGGATTAGGCCACGCCCCGACATGTTTCGACTTCCTGTCTTATTCATGGGTATGTCCGAATCCCCCATTTCCCTCTTTTATATATGCTCAGGGATAGTAGCAGCGAATAAAATCAGAGAGTGACGATTAACACACCGCCCCTTGCGTGTGTGCATCGTATCATCTGATAGCGAAAGCGTCACCCGATCACGTGTGATTCCGCGTCCAATGGGGTGAGAGCATCACCGTTTCTATGGGCGGGAGTTGTGTATAGCGTCTCACTCGTCACTTCAGCAGCGATGAGCGCAACCAATCCTGCTGCGCTTCTCTTGTATCCAATCGCCTTGCCAGAAGATGACGAATGAGCATATTGGTAATCATCTCTCTCTCGTCTAGGTGCTGCAGGTGATTCAAAGTTTGCTCCCAGCCTCGCCAACCTGTTCATGGCGGAATGGGAGGATAGATATATCTTCCGTAATCAGAAACAAGAGCTCATTTTCTATCGCAGATTCATCGACGATCTCTTACTCATCTGGGAGGGATCGGAGGAGGACCTTAAATTGTTCCTGACAGATCTCAACAGCAATAGAAACAACATCAAGCTTGAATATAATATTAGTATGAGTTCAGTAAATTTTCTTGATGTCAACATTGAACATCTAAATGGAAAATTGAAGACCAAAGTACATTTCAAAACAACTGATCGGAACAGTTACTTGTCGATCCGAAGTGGTCATCATCCGGCGTGGATAAGTAATATTCCGAAAGGACAGTTCCTAAGAGTGAGGAGAAATTGTACTGATCAATCAGACTATGTAGAACAAGCAACTATGTTGAAACAGAGATTTGTACAGAAAGGGTACAATGAAACCAAATTGAATAACATCATAAGAGATGTAGCAGAAATACAGAGGGAACAGTGTCTTAGGAAGAGGGAATCCTCTGAATACAACAACCAGCATCAATGGGGTGTCTTAACAGGCTTCCACTCTCAATATAAGGATATTGAAATGATTTTCCGCAAGCATTGGCATATCCTGTCCAGAGATACACATTTGGGGACTGTAATACCGGAACAACCTCGGTTTATTTACCGAAAGGCACCAAATTTCGGAGATAAGGTCGTCCGGAAAATTCTGGATCCCCCCAATCCTTCTATTAAAATTGACTTAAAAGGTTTTTTTCCCTGTGGAAGGTGCATATGTTGTCGAACAGTAAAAATACACAACAGGGGGAAATGTCAAGTAGTAGGAAGTGATGGCAGTCCGTTTGAGATTAAAGAGTTTAGCACGTGTAACTCCTCCTACGTGGTTTATTTACTTTGGTGTCCATGTGGTCTACTCTATGTGGGGAGAACCAAGAGATTGCTTAGGGTGCGAATCGCTGAACATCTAGCGAACATAAAAAAGGGCTTTGAATATCATAGCGTCTCGATGCATTTTAAAAAGAGACATAAACAGGATCCATCTTTAATCCAATTCTGTGGCATTGACGTGGTATATTTCGGTTGGAGGGGTTCAAACAGAATAAGGGACCTCTCACAGCGCGAAACCCAGTGGATATATCTGCTTAAATGTCTTCAGCCTCGGGGGTTAAATATAGAGGTTGACCTCAACTGTTTTATTAATAACTCTTGAGATATACAGCCTCTCTATCATATTCTCCATATTCAGGTTGTTTATCTATATCATTTATATATGCTATAGGTGAATATATTTTTTTCTTATATTTTTTTCTTCTATTGTTCGTTTCTGGGCTGTATCCAACTACTGAACTGCAGGATATTAAGCTAACTAGCATGGGTGATACCAGTTTAAACCCTTTTCTCTACAGTTATCAGTATTATGGTCAGACACCTAGATTCTATTTAATTTAATTTATCTGGTCATTTTGATGTCTGGTATTCATGTAAATTGGTTTATCCGTAATCAATATTGACTATTGACCATTCATTCCATGATTAATCGTTTAATATTTAATTTTAATTTATGTGCTCACTCATATGCACGAGAGTTACTTAAAGGCACATTGATCCGAATGGTTGGCTCTTGGTACTCTCGTGGTAATGTGTAGATGTATACATCATATTTTAATACATTAATTTTATACATAATTTATATATTTAAAGTACTGTTGTTCAAAGTATTTTTCTATATGCATATCAGATCAAAGTTATAGTGCTAATTTTAACTTCCAATAATGTATGTATTTTATTTACCTAATGAATGTATGACTAGTATTGAGATGTGTGCCATGACTGAGGATTGGTGGTCACGGGGACTCTCGAGAGACCGTCCCCCTTTTTAAGATTAATTTTTGTCCCCAGTATTTGGTAATTGTTATTATGCTCACACACTCTCATTTTTTAATACTAATTTGGGAGTTTTTGTAAACTGCTGTGTGATATGTCTGTGTACTAGATGTACACTGCACTTCCGCCTGGGTTTATGCTGCGAAGATTGTCTATTGGCTACGGGGTACACGTGACTAGTTGGTCGCGTCCCCCGTTGTCAGGACAACGCGGCACCCTGACGATAGCTTATGCTCATTCGTCATCTTCTGGCAAGGCGATTGGATACAAGAGAAGCGCAGCAGGATTGGTTGCGCTCATCGCTGCTGAAGTGACGAGTGAGACGCTATACACAACTCCCGCCCATAGAAACGGAGATGCTCTCACCCCATTGGACGCGGAATCACACGTGATCGGGTGACGCTTTCGCTATCAGATGATACGATGCACACACGCAAGGGGCGGTGTGTTAATCGTCACTCTCTGATTTTATTCGCTGCTACTATCCCTGAGCATATATAAAAGAGGGAAATGGGGGATTCGGCCATACCCATGAATAAGACAGGAAGTCGAAACATGTCGGGGCGTGGCCTAATCCATGTTTGAAAAAAGTTCCAAGTTACATCTAGGACTGTTTGTAGCCATCTCTTGGCTGGTTTGTACTATCGAGCTAAGGAGGTATCATTTGAAGTGATATGCTGTGCCAAGGATTGTGGTGAGATCATCCAGTTAATCGAGGGTCCGCCGTGACCACTGTTATCTGCAGTTAAGGAGTTTGAAGTGTGCAGTGATCTGTTATCACACAAAGCTGGTTTTGTGATTTCGTTTTGTGAGTGCAACTTTTGAAGGTTCATTTGAGTGTTTTAATAAACTGGTCTTACGTTTTTACACTATTGTGCACTTTCTTTCCTTTTTTTGCATTTTTATTTTGGGAATATCCTCGGGATTGACACTGGGATTCATATTGATGATACCTTGGAGATACTCTTACTACAAGCTCGTTAGCCAAACACGAGAGTGGGAGGCATAATTTTGTGGTGAGTGTCCACTGTGAGGGGGGATTGGAGCACTGAACACTGAGGTGTGGTGGAAGTCCTGGAAGAGTGGAACAACTTTTTTGAAGTCACACGAACTTTCCTTTAAATACTTCACGTTTTTTGTAACATCACGAACTTTTTTCACTTTTTTAGCATGTTTACATATTTATGAGTTTATTCACTTATAATTGTGATATCACTTTGTACACTTGTATATTTAGATTTGAATATTTATTTATTCTCATAGCGCTGTGGTTTTATATTGGCACTTGATGTACATAATATATTTCTTTATTTCAAGTACTATGAGGGTAACTTGGTTTAGGTGCGTCCTCCAAATGAGTCACCAGGCTCTTCCTGAGAAACCAGCCTTCTGCTCGGTTCTCTCCAAGAAATGTCCTCCCCTGGATCTTCTCAGTTGTTCGGCTTCTTCCCACAGGCAAGACAGCACAGGACCACCTCTGGATCAGTAGGCCCCCAGCCTGACTTCTGGGCCTACGTGTAGTAACACAGCCTCAGGCTAGCAGAAGAGAGCAGTTGTCACAACATACCTAAGGCCAGGAGGGCCATGAGGTCAGAGAGAGAATCACATGGCTTCTGTCTTAAATATCCTCTCCCAGAAGTACCCTCTGCTACGTCACTGGGTAAGCCCAGGGTCTTTCCTCTTCCAGGAAAGACCCTGGGCTTACCCATTGACGTAGCAGAGGGTACGTCAGAGGGGGCGGGGTCACGTGACGGGTGGCCCTGCCTCCTCTATATAAGTAATGTCACAGCTGCAGCGCGTCATTCACTGGGCTGTGTCCAGCGGTGAGAGGAGGTCGGGGATGCTGCTGCGCTGGATGGATGGATCTTCTCATCGCTGGAGCGGAGATCACCCAACGCAGGATCTTCTCATCGCTGGAGATCACCCGCAGCCGTCGCAGGATCAGGACAACGCAGGAAGCCGGGAACGAGTGGATTATCACCGCTGGAGTTTTTTTTTTTTTTTTTTTATTAATAAATGACTTTATTCTACGGACCCGAACCCGAACATCCAGGTGTCCGCTCAACTCTAGCTGTAATGAGCCCCTCCGATCTGCTGTGTCACAGGGAAGTCCAGGTGTTTTCTTCCCCCACCGATCCCCCGGCACAGGTGGCGTCCGGTTCCACCTCGCACACAGGCGTGATGACGTCAGACTTTGCAAGGCCGCCGACATGCTCATTGATTCAGTGCATTTTTGGATTTGTTATCTTGTAAGCATATTTTATCTTGGGGGAAGTTGGAAATACATTTTAACAAAATTACGCTATGTAGTTGTTCCTCTTCTTTCCATATTTTTTGTGTTTTGATGTGGATTCTTCACTTTGAGTGATCACTGGTCTATTAAGGAGTTTGGAGATATAAGTTACCATTGGTCTATCAAGGATATTGGAGATACAAAGTGCAATTTATTCAAGCGTGGGGTGAGTTTATTACCAATAGGAGAGGATTTCATTCCGTGTTGGTGGTGATGGAAGGTTAAAGATTGCATCTATCCTATTATCAGCTTTGATGCATGCTACAACATCTTTTGTTCTATGCAATCTGAACTTTTTTTTTTCACAGTGTGCCTACCAGGGCTCAAGTCCTGCGGGAACGCATGGGAACGGAGTTCCTGCACTTTTTTCACAGCAGGAACTCAGTTCCCATTGCAGGACTACTCATCTCTTTTGATACCAAAGGAGACAGGAACAACAAGCGCCCAGAGGCGATTAAGTTCACATGTGTTGCGCTATATAAATTTTCATTCATTCATTCATTCAGGACTAGAGCAGCCGAGAGCAGCCGAGCCACCCAAGCCAATCCTTCACTAAGCGGCGATACCCAGCTCAAGTCACTGTCAGGGGCAGGCGAACCTTAGTAATCCTTTATGTTACTGCCCACTTCCTGTGTATGGATTCATCAGTTAGTGTGCGGGTATTCTGTCACTTCCTCGATGCCGCAATGTCTCCTGGGAGCTTTTCTCATTGTTCCCAGGAGACATTGCGGAGGTCTGCCGCGAGTTATCGCGGGATTTAGAAAGAACTTGCGGCATCGAGGAAGTGACGGAATACCCGCACACTACCCGATGAATCCATATACAGGCAGGGCTGGACTGGGACAAAAATTTGGCCCTGGACTTCATCCAGACTGGCCCACTTTGACAGGTCTCTCCCATGGCGGCCGGACAACCCCCCCCCCCCCCCCCCCCGGCCACCCAAGCCCCCTCTCCCCCTTCACTGGCCATTCTACTTTATTAGAGTAGAATGACTGGTACTGGTCCTCTTATAGACAGTACCAGTGGGGAAGCTAGACAGTATTTCACCCGGGGCAAAGAATCAGTTTGGTGCCCCCCCTTATGGGACAAGATTAGGCAGAAGTGAGAAACTCCCAGGCCATAGCTGTTGAGTCAGCTGTCTGTCCCCTCCCCCCATGCTCCTCTGTCATCCCCCCTGCTCCTCTGGTCCTCCCCCTGCTTCTCTGTTCCTCCCCAGGTGAGCGCTGCGGGGAGGGAGAGGCGGTGAGCGCTGCGGGAAGGGAGAGACAGAGGAGCGGAGGGGGGGCGGCGGTCCACTGTCATTGAAGCCGGCCCACTGAGCCATCGGCCCACCGGAAAACTCCCTGTAGTCCCAATGGCCAGTCCATCACTGTATACAGGAAGCGGCCAGTAACAAAGGATTACTAAGGTACAGTGGATCGAAAAAAAACAAAAAAAAATGCGGTTTTGTAATTATGCATATGAGCGTATCCTTTTTTTTTGGTGGGGGAGTGGATCTTGGGTCGGAGTTCCCACACTTTTTTCCCCAGGACTTGACCCCTGGTGCCTATCTTCATCCTTTGGTAGCTAAACAGTATACCTCTCATATTTTGTAACTTTATGTTTTATAGTAATCACTTTGGCACACAGTGCATTTACTGTGAGAGTGCTGTTAATGCTAGAATGATTTTATATGCATATTTCATATGATTTGATTTATTTACAACAGCAGCTGAATGTGCATAACCCCTTTTTTTCTATGAGCGATGGGATCAGGATTTTTTTGCGACTGATATTTTGCATGTTATATAGGTTTATGTGTTTTATATATACAGTGTGTGTGTGTGTGTGTGTGTGTGTGTGTGTGTGTGTGTATATATGTATGTATATATATATATATATATATATATATATATATATATATATATATATATATATATAAATAAATAAAATAATGTAGCACTTCCCCCGCAGGAGCTGCTGAATATTTTGGGCGGCATGTTACCTCTATTTTCTCGCCGTCCAGGGTAGTAGAAGAGAGTTGAAAAAGTTCAATGTCCACACCTTATGCCCCGTACACACCATCACTTTATGTGATGAAAAAAAACGACATTTTCTGTGAAGTAAAAAATGACGTTTTTGAAACTTCAATTTTCAAAGACGAAGTTGCCTACACACCATCGTTTTTCTCACAATGTTCTAGCAAAGCGAGGTTACGTTCTCACCACTTTTTCCATTGAAGCTCGCTTCTGGGCATGCGCGGGTGTAAAAACGTCTTTTTAAACTACGTTTTTTGCTACACACGGTCAATTTCTGTGAAGTAAAAAACAACGTTTTGAATAACGACACATAAAATTGAAGCATGCTTCAATTTTTTTTGGTCGTTTTTTACAAGACATAAAACAACGTTTTCCCCCACACACGGTCAATTAAAGTGATGTTTTTAAAAACGTCGTTTTTTTTCATCACATAAAGTGATGGTGTGTACGGGGCATAACACTTCTTTTTCTAAGATTTATTTTCAGAACTTGGTAAGAAAGAAGAAGTGGTTGAAGGGGTGGAAGGGTGAATAGGTAGATAGGTTCAGGTGCATAATCTCAATTAGGAAACACTCCAGCAAACAGTTCTCGTCACCACTCAAGCAAGAGTGGGTATTGCTCACCCGGATAGGTCCCTCTCACTGGCCTAGCAGCCAGAATGGCGCACAGAATAAAGTACAGTCTCTGCCACAGACCTTCACTTATGAGGAGACACTTTCGGTCCAGAATCCCCTAACACAGCATTCAGCACCCAGAACTCTCCAGACTAACTTCTGTAGAACTGAGACCTGACAGGCGATCACCATCAAGCCTCTCAGTGTATGGTGCATTCTTCGATGAAGTTTCCAGGACTTCTCCCAAGATACCAGCCTCTTGCATAGTACTCTCCAGGATAGGTCCTCCCCTGGCTTTGTTCATCAAGTGGCTTCCTCCCGTAGGACAGACAGCACAGGATCACCTTGAAAGTGCAGGCCCCAGTCTGACTACTGGGCCTACTTAGATAAACCACACCCCCAGACCAACGTGGCCCTGGAGCCAGGATTCAGGAGCACGCACCCCCGGCCAGGCGGGCCACGAGGCACGTGGGATGACAGACCGACGACCCCGGTCCAAAATGGCATCTGTCCCTTAAGTACTCCTCCTCAGCATGCAGGATGATCACCCCCACTGATTGGCTGACAAGGGGGACACCCAATACACCCTGATTCTGCTGCTGCCACCCTTGGCCTGGGATAGTAATAACACCCCTAGGCGAACAATGGTGGTTATTCCCAGCACAGCCATGGCTTGAACAGAGGCTAAATTGCCCATAATTACATTTGCCTGAGTCAATTAACAACTCAGATCCCCTCTAAATTTAAAGCAGCGCCTGCCCAACAGGAGCAGGTCACTACATATATATATATATATATATATATAATGTAGCACTACCCCCGGAGGAGCTGCTGTATTTTTGGGCGATATATTACCTCATGGCTCCTCCAAAATTCCTAGGGGTGAATTTTGCATATAGTAGAAGTAAAGGAATGTCCACAACAGGTGCTCTTTGCAGTGCTCTTTATTACCCAGCCATGTAAAAACAGTAAACTTGTGGTGAGGAGAGTAAAGTTGAAGAAGAATGGAGAATAGCAGATTCAGGCATAATGATAGGAAACAGTCCTGCTCCCAAATGTAACCCTTCTATGCACCACTCCAGCCAGAGTGGGAATTTGCGTACCCGGACAGGCCTCTCTCACTGACCTGGCAGCCGGAGTATCACTCGGACAATTGTAGGATAAATTCTCTGCCACAGACCCTCCTTAGTGAACTTGAACTTGAGAAAGAGCCTCTGCCACAGACTCCCCTTGGTGAGCCTCAGAAAGACACCTCTGCCACAGGTCCTCTCTGGATTGAATTCTTGGAGATATACCTCCTTAGATGAGTTACGCCTGGATCTCCTTCAACTTGTCGCCCAGGTACCAACTGACAGGTGGTTAATCCCTCAGTGTCCGGCTACCTTGATCCCCGGTGGTTTGTCCAGGCCCTTTTGGACTGCCACCCTCTCAATGGCGCTCCTCAGACTGACTCCCCACCGAACAGCAGTACAGCTTGGGATCCTCAAAGGTGGGAACCAAGTCACTCACTGGGTCCCCGTCGCTGTTCAGATGCTCCGGGCCAGGAAAACCGCGAGGCAGGCATGCCCCGGGCAGGTAGGCCATATCGCCGGGACTCCGTGGTGTGGCCACCCTAAAGGTGGGTGCCACACTGGACGAAGAAGACCCAGACCAAATGGCGTCTGCCTCATAAATACACCTCCCACAGCATGCACAGCGAGGACAAATCCTCCTGATTGGCTGCTGGGAAAGAGCACCCAAACCTTGACTCCACTGCTGCCACCTGCAGCACCGGGGCTGGAAGAACACACCAGTACAACAGAATAAGCCCACAGCACAGCCAAGCTGAGACAGAGACCCTGTTTTGCATTTAACAATCTGGATCAGAGTTTAACTACACTTTCATCTACCCTTAAATTTAACTAGCACCAGTACTATAAAGTACATAGGCTCTACACATTGTATGTATGTATGTATGTATGTATGTGTGTGTGTGTATATATATATATATATATATATATATATATATATATATATATATATATATATATACACACACACACACACACATTATATATATATATATATATATATATATATATATAAACACACAGTATAGTTATAATGTATTGTCTTTTAGGTCCCACTCACACCTAAGCAATAGAGAATTGTGCATTTCCAAATTGCGCTAAAATTGTGTCAAAATACGCAATGCACTTTTGGATGGCACCCCAAATGCAGTTAGCAAACATGCATTTTGCTACACAAAGTGCTACCAACATGCCAAATGTTGCATTGAAAAAAGGCACAATACTCCATCCCCAAAAATGTAAAATGTTTAAGTTTGGGCCTTTTTTAAACATTTTGGTACAGTTTTTATAACAAACTTTTTGCTGCTTTTTTAACACACATTTTGGCGTGTTTTTTAAAACGCATTTTAGCACATGTACATGTTTATGTGCATTTTGGTGCTTTTTTCACATGTATTTTGATGATTTTTTTTACCTTCAAAATGCATGACATGCTTGTGGTGTCATTAGTTGTTAATGGGACCCCAAAAGTGGCTAGGAAATGTGCTATTTGCCAAAATATGCTAAAAGAAGCACCAAAAGTTGTGTTACACACACCAAAGTGCATGGTAAATTAACTTGCCAAAATGTACGTTAACGTGTCAAAATGTGTGTTTTGAAATGTAAAAGCAAGAAAAATCCACGCCTGATGCGCGTTAAAAAAATACAGCATCTTTTTAACTTTGGTTTCACTTTTTAAACTCAGCTGCTCTGTAATCACATAGATATCTCTCAAGCAGGGCCGGCCCAAGACATTGTGCTGCCTGGACCAAGAATGAAAAAAAATAAAATCACGCCCACCAAAAGGCCCCCCACATTCATTATTTTGTATCATGATAACTAAAGGGAACCCGTAATGGCCCTATACATGTATAAAAGGACCTGTCATGGCTCTATACATGTATAGGAGTAAAAAGAGAACCTGTCATATCTCCTGTCATTGTCACCTGCCACACATTGCGGATTGTCACTTATGTCACCTGCAACATGTTGTGGATTTTCATTAGCCACACGTTGCGGGTTGTCACTTGCCACGCCACATGCCACACTTTGCAGATAGTCACTTGCCACAACGTCACCTGCCACATGTTGCAGTTTGTCACTTGCCACACAGTCACCTGCCACACATTGTGGATTGTCACTTGCCACACATTGCGTAGTGTTACTTGCCACACATTGCGTATTGTCACATGCTGTGTCTCTGAGTGAAGGCAGGCAGCAGAGAGATGATGTAATCTCTCTGCTACCTGCGGCTGCACAGTGAAGGCGGTGAGAGATGACATAATCTCTTTGCTCCCCTGCCTGCTTATTCGCTGACTGCTCCCCCCAGTGGCGTAGCGAGGGTTGTCAGCGCCCAGGGCAAGGAAAGTAATTTGCGCCCCCTAACCTGTGGGCTTTTTGCACTGCCCGAGTCCTGTCCATTTCTTTCCTACAATAGTACTGACCAGCCTGATTCCTACACTGACCCCTACACTAACCTACCTGACCGCTACATTGACCCTTCACGATTCCTATACTGACCACTGCATTGACCTGAGTTATACACTGTCCACTACACTACACACTGACCACTACACTACACACTGACCTGACCACTACACACTGACCTGACCACTACACACTGACCTGGCTTACACTCCCCCCGGCCAACTACATGACTCATGAGGGAGTCTCTCACCTGCTGCTTTTCTTCCATCTGCACTCTGCCTCTGCAGTCTGCCAGTCACACTGCCCGCCATGGTGGGAGGAGAAGAAAGCGACTCACAGCTAAGTGGAGGCCAGCCCCGCTCACCAGCAATTGGGGATAGGCCAGCCCTGCCGCCACACGTGGTCCAATACAGAGCACCAGGGAACAGCCTGAACTGAAATATGGTGGCCAAAGCGCGGGGACACCGATCAAAATTAGGAGGACGGAGCCCCCCAAATGTTGCAGAATGTCGCCCCCCAAATGTTGCACCCGGTGCCACAGCCCCCCTCTCACCCCCCGGCTGCGAGTGTTGTGCTCACCCGCTCCTTTTACTACTACAGCAGCGGCTCCTGCCCCGCTCACTCGCTGACTGCGGGTGGAACGGGCTGGTTGGCGGGTGTCAGTTTGCCCCCCCCTAAAATTACCGCTTGGTAGTGGTACCCATGGTACCACCCGGTCCCATAATAGGGCCGGCCCTGCTTTCAAGATCACAGACAGCCCTCCACCTTCTACACAGATCTCAGGTTCACAAGAAAAACTTCTTTATTTCTACAAACTATGGGGTTGATTTATGAAAACAGGTGAGTGCAAAATCTGGTGCAGCTGTCCCAAACTGTCTCCTGTAATTTTTACCATTTTGACACTTTTTTTGGTAAATGTGTAGAAGTATAATGTACCTCTTACCGATTCACATAGGGGGGCTGGGATCTGGGGGTCCCCTTTGTAAAAGGGGGCTTCCAGATTCTGATAAGTCCCCCCGCCAGCAAACCCCCACAACCACCGGGCAAGGATTGTGGGAAGAGGCAAGGTGTTTTGGGGGGGACCCCAAAGCACCCTCCCCATGTTAAGGGCATGTGGCCTGGTACGGTTCAGGAAGGGGGGCTATTTTGTCCCCCCTTTCCTGTGGCCTGCTAGGTTGCATGCTCGGATAAGGGTCTGGTATGGATTTTGGGGGTGATCCCCACGTCATTTAAAAAAAAAAAAATTGGTGAGGAATTCCCCTTAAAATGTACACCAGACCTGAAGGGCCTGGTATGGATGTTGGGGGGACCCCCACACAATTTTTTTTTTACAATTTTAGCGCTTGGTTCCGCTTAATATCCATACCAGACCCAAAGGGCCTGGTAATGGACTGGGGAACGGGGACCCATGCTGTTTTTTTCAATGATTATTATCTACAGTGTATTGCCGGGATCCAGCAATACATTACAGCCGCAAGCAGTTTTAAATTACATTTTTTCCTTTACAAATGTCATTTTGCTGCTCTCATTTATAAAACTATGTATGGCTGCTGTGTAAGCAGCCTTACATAGTGTGGGGCATGGACTCAGTCCCCTGAGCCATGATTGGCCAAAGGCACCCTACCTTTGGCCAATCATGGATATCACAGCAGGTCAGGTACATAAAAGTAGGTGAACTAAAGCGCTGGCCAACCGTGAAAATTAATGTGTAACCAGTGAACAGATATAAACAAAATGCTGCTCAAATCTAAAATGTGCTAACAACAAATAAAAGGTATGAATAAAAAGTGATGAGCGCAAACTGAAAATCTAACAGTGAATAACAAGACAGTCCATAGGGACTGATAACAATCTATTTATAAACCAAATCAATGGGCTGTGTGTTAAAGTGAAAAAACACCCAAATAAAAAACTAAACTACCTCCAGTCACTGGGTAATGTGCATCAACGAAATCCTCCAAGGCCTGGGGTAGGATCCAAACAGTGGGTAACTCGTATTCCACAGAGTCTTCCAAGTGCTGAGGTGGAATCCAGGAACGTTCTCTGTGTCTACTGCCAGTCCAGGTCCAGGTAAAAGCGAAGTCAACTCAGCAGGATAGCCACACCATATATCAGGAGCAAATATGGAAATAAAAAGCTCTCATAGTGAAGTATGTAAGCACTTGTAGGTTTAATAAAGGTAAAAATGTGCTTACATCAAGAAAAACAGGTAAAAAACGCCAAACAGCAGTACTTCCGGTGGACGGTCAGGGTATCGCGTCACTTCCGGTCACGTCTAACCTTACGCGTGGTGTGGCTATCCTGCTGAGTTGACTTCGCTTTTACCTGGACCTGGACTGGCAGTAGACACAGAGAACGTTCCTGGATTCCACCTCAGCACTTGGAAGACTCTGTGGAATACGAGTTACCCACTGTTTGGATCCTACCCCAGGCCTTGGAGGATTTCGTTGATGCACATTACCCAGTGACTGGAGGTAAACGCTCTGTGAGCCCAGGCTTAGCGAAGTGTATCCAGTTTTTTCACATTGATGATCCAAGGACAGAAGACTTGTCCATCATTGACATAGCACTTCCATTCACTTATATTTTGGACTTTATTATTGAATTTAGTTTTTTATTTGGGTGTTTTTTCACTTTAACACACAGCCCATTGATTTAGGTCAGGTACATGCTTTGGCCAATCAGCAGCCATCAATGCACTTTGGTCTCGCAGTGCATTGACAGTCTAACCGTTCATTATGGCGTGATTGCATTTCCCACAAACTCCCTATAATGTTTGGTATTCGGCGGACGGGTGAACACCCGATGTTTGAGTTGAATTTACGTGCTTATCCCTACTGTTTATCTATCATGCACAACTTCACCAGATTCTGCACTCTCCAATTTTAGTAAATCAACCCTCTGTGACTGTTTTATATCCAGGTTCTGACAATGTCTTTAAAACACTCTGGGGCAGATCCACGTACATCGGCGCATAATTGCGTCGGGCGTAGCGTATCTAAGATACACTACGCCGCCATAACTTACTTTTTCTTTCGAATCCTCAAAGAATGCACGCCGTAAGTTACGGCGGCGTAGTGTATCTTTGGCGGCGTAAGGGCGCGCCATTCAAATGCATGTGATGGGGGCGTGTTTTATGTAAATACGTGTTGACCCGACGTAAATGCCGTTTTTTTTCAACTGCGCATGTGCCGTCCGTGGGGGTATCCCAGTGCGCATGCTCCAAATTAAACCGGAACAAGCCAATGTTTACGACTGTGACGTCATTCTACGCAAAGCCCTATTCGCAAACGACGTAACATTTTTAAAATTCAACGCGGGAACGACGGCCATACTTAACATTGGCTGCGCCTCATATAGCAGGGGTAACTATACGCCAGAAAAAGCCGAACGCAAATGACATAAAAAAAATGCGCCGGCCGGACGTACGTTCGTGGATCGCCGTATCTAGCTAATTTGCATACTCGACGCGGATTTCGACGGAAACGCCACCTAGCGGCCAGCGGAAAAATGCACCTTAGATCCGACGGCGTACTAAGACGTACGCCTGTCGGATCGAGCCCAGATGCAGTCGTATCTTGTTTTGTGGATACAAAACAAAGATACGACGCGGGAACTTTAAAAATTACGCGGCGTATCAATAGATACGCCGGCGTAATTCGTTTGTGGATCTGGCCCTCTGTAGTAGAATTTGCACATTGTTCTGCTAGTTTGTGAGATCAGTGCTAGTTACTATGCTGCCCAAAAATATATTTGTGATATAATCACAACAGAGGTAAAGCCAATGTACACACTACTTACAATCCAAATGGCCAACAATGGTGAGAGAGGTAGTGGGAGCAGTATTGGTGAGCAGACTGCACATGCAGCACACGGTAGCTCTTCCTTCTTATTTAAAATTTTTATTTTTATTGGGTTATAAAGAGCAGATAAGACAAAACTGTTGCATAATATACAAAGTACTGATAACAAAAACATAATTTATCTGAGAAATTTTTCTACAGAAAATAACAAATACAGGTACACATAGGTAGATTCACAAAGAGTTAGGCCGGCTTATCTACAGATAAGCCGACCTAACTCTGAATCTAAGCCGACCTATGTTTAAGTGTATTCTCTAACAGAGATACACTTAAACATATCTAAGATAGGACGGCTTGCGCCGTCCTATCTTAGATTGCAATGTTTAGGCTTACCGCTAGGTGGCGCTTACATTGTGGCCGGCCTAGATTATGTAAATGTGAATTAATGACGATTCCCGAACGAATGCGAGCCTGCCGCAGTCGATTAACGTCGTTTCCGTACGTGATAGGCCGCCTAAAGTTATTCCACCTATGAGGTGGAATAACAATGTTAAGTATGGCTGCCGTTCCCGCCGCGAGGTTCGAATATTTTACGTCGTTTGCGCAAGTCGTCCGCGAATCGGGATTTACGTCGTTTACGTACGCGTCGAAATCAATAGGCCCGTACGGCCTACTTAGCCACAATGCGCCCTGGGAAATGTAGGTGCCCGGCGCATGCGCAGTACTCAAAAACGTCAAAAAACGTGAGGTCAAGCCTCATTTCCATACTACACGCCCCCCTCCTAGTAATTTGAATTAGGCGTCCTTACGCCCGTTCGGTTTAGGCTACGCCGCCGAAAATTAGCAGGTAAGTGGTTTGAGAATCACTACTAGCCTAGTTAATTTTCGCGCGGTGTAGCCTAAAAACACTAGGCTAGGCCAACCTAAAGTTAGTCCTCTGTACGTGAATCTACCTAACAGTGTCCAGAAACACAGAGCACAGGGGTGATCTGCACAGCTAAACAGGACTGTACAAAATAAACAACTCGTAGGTAAAGAGTAGACATTTGAATAGTCTCATACTTCCACAATAGTCATCTTTGTTCAGTACATCACACATCTGTGCTTACAGTTGCAGGGAAGCCACCAGACTATGACATTGTGACATCAAGCCAGGGCAGGTTCCAAAGAAAGTCATTTAAAACCAGAAAGCAAAAAATCCTTCATTCCTTTGGGTGATGCCAGTGTTGCAGGACTTGGGGTTATGCTGGATTTGGGTGGGAACATTGCACCCGGACAAACAGGTTAACCTACTCGGTGTAAATCAGATTTGGTTTCTAATCAGGGTGTCTCAAAATGTGAGAGAATAATTCCTGGTAAATGCCTCATAGTATAGAGGAGGATGAAGAGGAGACACGTGGGGGTAAAAGGAAGAGAATGTTTACAGAAATTGACACGATAAAAGAAAGGCAAGGGGAGGCACAAAGGCCTGGTAATTTCATATGATGGAGAAAGTGAACCAAATCTGAGGAGTGAGTGGAGGTCAGAATAGGAGAACCACAGCTGGGAAGTGAATAGAGCAGAGATGGAGGAGGGTACTAAATAGTCACTTCTTGGATCTTCTTGGATTCCATGAGTGATGCCATTGACCATAAAGATTTTCAGTTTCCTGACTTTTATAAGCTCCGATACACAACACATCCAAAAACATTACACTTGTGGTCACCAACACAACCTTCTGCAACAAAATGCATAGATTTCATTGCCTCCATAGACAATGACTCTGTCACTTACATAGATGTGTGCAGTCTATTGCATTAGGGTGTGAACCTCAAAGAGCTGTGGACAGGGGGCCATATTCTGAGTAAGGATACGATGGTGTATCTCAGGATACTCCATCGTATCTCTCTTTTTTGGCCCGTGTATCTATGCGATAGAATCATTTTCGCATAGATACACTTAAGATCCGCCATGTGTAAGTCACTTACACTGTCGGATCTTAAATGTAATTACTCCGCCCGCCGCTAGATGGCGTTTACGTTCAGGTCTCATTTGTTTATGCAAATGAGCCTGATACGCCGATTCCCGAACGAATTTGCGTCGCGTAACCATCGCTAACGTCGTTTGCGTAAGCGTAAACTTACCCCTGCTATATGAGGGGTAAGTTTACGCAAGTCCCACGTAGGCCATGTTAAGTATGGCGTCGGGTCCGCGTCGCATTTTTCCGTCGGCTACGTCGTTTCCCTAAGTCGTTCTTGAATACGACTTTACGTCAATGACGCACACGTCGGCGTCATTGACGTTTTACGCCGAGAACTGGAGCATGCGCACTGGGCTATTTTAAGCCCGGTGCATGCGCAGTTCGTTAGAATCGGGGGCGCGCTTAATTTAAAGAGAAGCCGCCCCCTTGGAGATACGCGTGGCTACGCCGGGCCATTTACACTCCGCCGCCCCAAACTACGGAGCAAGTGTTTGGGGAATACAGCACTTGCTCCTGTAGGTTGGGGCGGCGGAGTGTAAATGGCTTACGCGCCGCCCGCGGGAAATCTAGGAGAATATGGAAAAAAGAAACGTTGCGCTATTAATATAAATTAAACTAAACAATCAGTTGATAATGGAAAAAATATGATGAAATTAAAATTAAAAAGACCCCAAAATTAAAAGGAAATAGAACACATGATTGAAAGTATAGTCTTTGTATCAATGGAAATGGTTAAGAGTAAGTTCATCAATATGGAATAAAAGTTCATAAGTTGAAATCATGTGTGGTGGCCGACACCACTAAATAAAAAAGGATGGAGGCTTACCGGATGGCAAGCAATAAAAGGCTTGCGGCTGCAAACCCCAGCCAGGGCCTTTTGATGATCCTCGCAGGGGGATGAGAAGGGATGGATGTTGAGACTTCCCAAACACGGATCCACAAGATTGCAGCGTGTCACAAGAAAAACTTAATAGTGAAGTACAACAGGACCAGCACATATAGGATATTTGTGACTCAAGGGACCACCACCACCAAAACACCCTATGGATGGGAGGCTTACCAGAGCATAAAGCAATACGAGCATGCGGCTAAACCCCTAGCCAGGGCCTTTGAGATCCTGAGCGGTGGTGATATATCCTGGAGTCCTCCGGTGTAATGTGGTCAGTAGATACATAGAAAGAATGATATTGCCCACATGAGAGCAATATCATTCTTTCTATGTATCTACTGACCACATTACACCGGAGGACTCCAGGATATATCACCACTGCTCAGGATCTCAAAGGCCCTGGCTAGGGGTTTAGCCGCATGCTCGTATTGCTTTATGCTCTGGTAAGCCTCCCATCCATAGGGTGTTTTGGTGGTGGTGGTCCCTTGAGTCACAAATATCCTATATGTGCTGGTCCTGTTGTACTTCACTATTAAGTTTTTCTTGTGACACGCTGCAATCTTGTGGATCCGTGTTTGGGAAGTCTCAACATCCATCCCTTCTCATCCCCCTGCGAGGATCATCAAAAGGCCCTGGCTGGGGTTTGCAGCCGCAAGCCTTTTATTGCTTGCCATCCGGTAAGCCTCCATCCTTTTTTATTTAGTGGTGTCGGCCACCACACATGATTTCAACTTATGAACTTTTATTCCATATTGATGAACTTACTCTTAACCATTTCCATTGATACAAAGACTATACTTTCAATCATGTGTTCTATTTCCTTTTAATTTTGGGGTCTTTTTAATTTTAATTTCATCATATTTTTTCCATTATCAACTGATTGTTTAGTTTAATTTATATTAATAGTGCAACGTTTCTTTTTTCCTTACTTGTATTGTGTTTGTATGACACTGTTGTGTTGCAGCTTAGTTAGGTATTTTTCTAGTGCCTTAGCGCGGTATTTCTTTTCTTTGTTTAATCTAGGAGAATATGGCCCAGGGTCAGTAGCAGGGCTCAAGTCCTGCGGGAACGCGTGGGAACGGAATTCCTGCACTTTTTTCACAGCAGGAACGCAGTTCCCTTTGCAGGACTAAAGCAGCCGAGCCACCCGAGCCAATCCTTCACTGAGTGGCGATCCCCAGCTTGACTCACTGTCAGGGGCAGGCGAACCTTAGTAATCCTTTATGTTACTGGCCGCTTCCTGTATATGGATTAATCGGGTAGTGTGCGGGTATTCCGTCACTTCTTCGATGCCGCAATGTCTCCTGGGAGCTTTTGTCATTGTTCCCAGGAGACATTGCGGAGGTCTGCCGCGAGTTATCGCGGGATTTAGAAAGAACTTGCTTAAAAAAAACATGTGCTTTAGTAATTATGCATATGAGCGTATAATTTTTTTTTTTGGTGGGGGAGTGGATCTTGGGTGGGAGTTCCCACACTTTTTTCACCAGGACTTGACCCCTGGTCAGTAGCCTCAACAGTGCACCAAGTTTTGGGAGATTGATGATGAAGAGGGTTTTGGATTCAAAATCCAAGTATTGCCAGAGAAGCAAATATTTCAATATTATATCTCATATGAATAGATGCCGTGTTATAAGACTAAAGCCCCGTACACACGTCCGAGAAACTCCACGGGCAAAACACATCGTTTTGCTCGTCGAGTTCCTTGTGAAGCCGCTGAGGATCTCGCCGAGCCAACTTTTCCCATTGACTAACGAGTAAATAGAGAACATGTTCTCTATTTGGCTCGACGAGTTACTCGTCGGTTTCCTCAGCCAAAAGTGTACACACGACCGGGTTTCTCGGCAGAATACGGCTCCGATCGAGTTTCTGGCTGAATTCTGCCGAGAAACTCGGTCATGTGTACGGGGCCTAAGAGGTTCCTTCTCATTACATAGTACTGTATATTGTTAACAAGACCTCCACTTTTAAATGCATTGAATGTAATCTGATTACTGATCAAAACACTTCCCAGAGTCACATCTCTAACTCTATATATTCTTCTTATGTTTTTATGTGCAGATAAGAGATTCACATAAAGTATTCTTAATACTACTGAATGCATTATATTTATTAGTTTATTGATATGACCCATTTAAATTTATTTTCTAGGTGCATTTTGAACTTCAAACGTAGAAAAAAGGACAGCATGAAGAAAATATATATATATAAATAAAATCAATCATTTTTTCAGATTTTCTTATATTTCCTGTCTTACATTTCCATGTGCCACAAAACTCTTAACTTTATTCTCTAATCAATAAAGTTTATTCAAATTAATGAATTGTGTGCAGTTGTGTTATTTTTACCAAGAATATTTAGAATATGATGTGTAAAGTATATAGGCCCAGAATCTCAAAGGGCTTACGACGGCGCAATGCAATGTGCGTCGTCGTAAGTCCTAATCTGGGCCGTCGTATATATGTTACGCATAGATAACCATTAGATCCGACAGGCGTAAGGCTCTTACGCTGCAATTTTTTTTTTCCGCCGCCAGGTGTCGCCTCCGTCATTTTCCCCGTTGGGTATGCAAATTTGCAAAATACGCGAATTCCCGAACGTACGCGCGGTCGACGCAGTGAAGTTACGACGTTTACGTTAGATTTGCGACACGTAAAGTTGCCCCTGCTATATGAGGGGTACCAATGTTAAGTATGGCCGTCGTTCCCGCGTCGAAATTTAAAAATTTACGTTGTTTGCGTAAGTCGTCCGTGAATGGGGCTGGACGCCATTTACGTTCACGTCAAAACCAATGACGTCCTTGCGACGTCATTTAGCGCAATGCACGTTGGGAAATTTTAGGGACGGCACATGCGCAGTACGTTCGGCGCGGGAACTCGCCTAATTTAAATGATCCACGCCCCCTACCCGGCTCATTTGAATTAGGCGGGCTTGCGCCGGGGGATTTACGCTACGTCGCCGCAACTTTACAGGCAAGTGCTTTGTGAATAAAGTACTTGCCTGCAAAACTTGTGGCGGCGTAACGTAAATGACATACGTTACGCCGCCGCAGTTTTACGCCCAGATACGAGAATCTGGGCCATAGTTTATTATTTGGGAAGGATATCTTCTGGAGCTTTCAGTATAAAGGTATTGTACTTGTAGCGCTACCCAGGGGAGGCCTGGCAGCCTTAGGCCTGGGGGGCAAGTCCAGTCAAGTGGCCCATTGAACCACCGAATCAGCTCACCATTCATACCCACCTGGTTTTTCAATGCAGTCTCACCAGTGCCCATCAATGCAGCCTGATCAGTGCCTATCCAATGCAGCCTCACCAGTGCCCATCCAATGCAGCCTCACCAGTGCCCATCCAATGCAGCCTCACCAGTGTTCATAAATGCAGCCTGACCAGTGGCAATCAATGCAGCCTCACCAGTGGCAATCAATGCAGCCTCACCAGTGGCCATAAATGCAGCTTCACCAGTGCCCATCATTGTAGCCTTACTGTGCCCATCATTGCCGCCTCACCGTGCCCATCATTGAAGCCTCACCATGCCTTCATTGCCGCCTCACTGTGCCTATCATTGCAGCTTTACTGTGCCCATCCAATGCAGCCTCACCGTGCCCATCATTGCCACCTTACCAGTGGCCATAAATGCAGCTTCACCAGTGCCCATAAATGCAGCTTCACCGGTGCCCATAAATGCAGCTTCACCAGTGCCCATCATTGCAGCCTCACCAAGCCCATCATTGTAGCCTTACTGTGCCCATCATTGTAGCCTTACTGTGCCCATCATTGCAGCCTCACCATGCCTTCATTGCCACCTCACTGTGCCCATCATTGCAGCCTTACTGTGACCATCATTTCAGCTTTACTGTGCCAATAATTGCAGCCTCACCGTGCCCATCATTGCCACCTTACCGTGCCCTCATTGCAGCCTCACTGTGCCCTCAATTGCCGCCTCATCGTGCCCATCATTGCTGCCTCACCATGCCCATCATTGCAGCCTCACCGTGCCCATCATTGCAGCCTCACTGTGTCCATCATTGCAGCCTCACTGTGCCCATCATTGCAGCCTCACCGTGCCCATCATTGCCACCTTACCAGTGGCCATAAATGCAGCTTCACCAGTGCCCATAAATGCAGCTTCACCGGTGCCCATAAATGCAGCTTCACCAGTGCCCATCATTGCAGCCTCACCGTGCCCATCATTGCAGCCTCACCAAGCCCATCATTGCCGCCTCACCGTGCCCATCATTGCAGCCTTACTGTGCCCATCATTGCAGCCTCACCATGCCCATCATTGCCACCTTACCGTGCCCTCATTGCAGCCTCACTGTGCCCTCATTGCCGCCTCACTGTGCCCATCATTGCCGCCTCATCGTGCCCATCATTGCAGTCTCACCAGTGCCCATCAATGCAGCCTGATCAGTGCCTATCCAATGCAGCCTCACCAGTGCCCATCCAATGCAGCCTCAGCAGTGCCCATCCAATGCAGCCTCACCAGTGTGTATAAATGCAGCCTCACCAGTGTTCATAAATGCAGCCTCACCAGTGGCAATCAATGCAGCCTCACCAGTGGCCATAAATGCAGCTTCAC
This sequence comes from Rana temporaria, assembly GCF_905171775.1. Taxonomy (NCBI): domain Eukaryota; kingdom Metazoa; phylum Chordata; class Amphibia; order Anura; family Ranidae; genus Rana; species Rana temporaria. The sequence continues at coordinate 155,470,483 of NC_053495.1, read as the reverse complement.
CAGTGACCATAAATGCAGCTTCACCAGTGCCCATCATTGTAGCCTTACTGTGCCCATCATTGCAGCCTCACCATGCCTTCATTGCCGCCTCACTGTGCCCATCATTTCAGCCTTACTGTGACCATCATTGCAGCCTAACCAAGCGCATCATTGTAGCCTTACTGTGCCCATCATTGCAGCCTCACCATGCCTTCATTGCCGCCTCACCGTGCCCATCATTGCAGCCTTACTGTGCCCATCATTGCAGCCTCACCATGCCCATCATTGCCACCTTACCGTGCCCTCATTGCAGCCTCACTGTGCCCTCATTGCCGCCTCACTGTGCCCATCATTGCCGCCTCATCGTGCCCATCATTGCAGTCTCACCAGTGCCCATCAATGCAGCCTGATCAGTGCCTATCCAATGCAGCCTCACCAGTGCCCATCCAATGCAGCCTCACCAGTGCCCATCCAATGCAGCCTCAGCAGTGCCCATCCAATGCAGCCTCACCAGTGTGTATAAATGCAGCCTCACCAGTGTTCATAAATGCAGCCTCACCAGTGGCAATCAATGCAGCCTCACCAGTGGCCATAAATGCAGCTTCACCAGTGACCATAAATGCAGCTTCACCAGTGCCCATCATTGTAGCCTTACTGTGCCCATCATTGCAGCCTCACCATGCCTTCATTGCCGCCTCACTGTGCCCATCATTTCAGCCTTACTGTGACCATCATTGCAGCCTAACCAAGCGCATCATTGTAGCCTTACTGTGCCCATCATTGCAGCCTCACCATGCCTTCATTGCCGCCTCACCGTGCCCATCATTGCAGCCTTACTGTGCCCATCATTGCAGCCTCACCATGCCCATCATTGCCACCTTACCGTGCCCTCATTGCAGCCTCACTGTGCCCTCATTGCCGCCTCACTGTGCCCATCATTGCCGCCTCATCGTGCCCATCATTGCAGTCTCACCAGTGCCCATCAATGCAGCCTGATCAGTGCCTATCCAATGCAGCCTCACCAGTGCCCATCCAATGCAGCCTCACCAGTGCCCATCCAATGCAGCCTCAGCAGTGCCCATCCAATGCAGCCTCACCAGTGTGTATAAATGCAGCCTCACCAGTGTTCATAAATGCAGCCTCACCAGTGGCAATCAATGCAGCCTCACCAGTGGCCATAAATGCAGCTTCACCAGTGACCATAAATGCAGCTTCACCAGTGCCCATCATTGTAGCCTTACTGTGCCCATCATTGCAGCCTCACCATGCCTTCATTGCCGCCTCACTGTGCCCATCATTTCAGCCTTACTGTGACCATCATTGCAGCCTAACCAAGCGCATCATTGTAGCCTTACTGTGCCCATCATTGCAGCCTCACCATGCCTTCATTGCCGCCTCACCGTGCCCATCATTGCAGCCTTACTGTGCCCATCATTGCAGCCTCACCATGCCCATCATTGCCACCTTACCGTGCCCTCATTGCAGCCTCACTGTGCCCTCGTTGCCGCCTCACTGTGCCCATCATTGCCGCCTCATCGTGCCCATCATTGCAGTCTCACCAGTGCCCATCAATGCAGCCTGATCAGTGCCTATCCAATGCAGCCTCACCAGTGCCCATCCAATGCAGCCTCACCAGTGCCCATCCAATGCAGCCTCAGCAGTGCCCATCCAATGCAGCCTCACCAGTGTGTATAAATGCAGCCTCACCAGTGTTCATAAATGCAGCCTCACCAGTGGCCATAAATGCAGCTTCACCAGTGACCATAAATGCAGCTTCACCAGTGCCCATCATTGTAGCCTTACCGTGCCCATCATTGCAGCCTCACCATGCCTTCATTGCCGCCTCACTGTGCCCATCATTGCAGCCTTACTGTGACCATCATTGCAGCTTTACTGTGCCAATAATTGCAGCTTCACCGTGCCCATCATTGCCACCTTACCGTGCCCTCATTGCAGCCTCACTGTGCCCTCCATTGCCGCCTCATCGTGCCCATCATTGCAGCCTCACCATGCCCATCATTGCCGCCTCACCATGCCCATCATTGCAGCCTCACCGTGCCCATCATTGCAGCCTCACTGTGCCCATCATTGCAGCCATATTGTGACCATCATTGCCGCCTCACTATGCCCATCATTGCCGCCTTACCATACCCTCATTGCTGCCTCACTATCCCCATCATTGCCACATTACTGTGCCCTTGTTGCTGCCTTACTGTGCCCTTATTGTCGCCTTACTGTATACTTATTGCCACCTTAATGTGCCCTTATTGCTGCCTTACTGTGCCCTTATTGCCGCCTTACTGTACCCTCATTGCCACGTCACTGTGCCCATCATTGCCACATTACTGTGCCCTTGTTGCCGCCTTACTGTGCCCTTATTGTCGCCTTACTGTACCCTTATTGCCACATTACTGTGCCCTTATTGCCACCTTACTGTGCCCTATTGCCATCTTTCTGTGTCCTCATTGCAGCCTTACCATCATCATTGTAAATCACCATCATCACACTTACTGTGCCAGTCAGTGCGTGGACTACGCATCTCCCACTGTGTCACAGAGCTGTCTGAAATTTTCAGCCGCGTTGTAACGGAAGTTCCGCCCTCCTCCTAGACCAGCTTGTGTGATAGACGCAGTGTTCCGTCTATCTAACACCAGCTGCTCTAGGAGGAGGACGGGACCTTTTTCACGGCGCGGCCGAAAATTTCACAGTCCAGCCAGCCCCCAGCCTGAGCCAGTCACAGGATGCGTCTCCTGTCATGCGTCTCTCTGCCTGCCTCCGAGACTCCTGAGAGTTGTAGTTTGATGCGCTGCTCAGTTCCAGCCACAGCCACCAGGAATGGTGCAGCAGTGCAGACTAGGGATGAGCTTCGTATTCGATCGTTCGTCGAATTACGAACGTTTTGGGCCGTTCGCGCCAAATTCGAGTTGTGTTTCACAGCCCATAATTCACTGCGTCAACGCAGTGCATTTCTGGCTGATGGTTGGCCAAGCATGCACTATGACCCGCATGCTTGGCCAATCATAGCTTGCAAAAAACAGAGAGCCATAATTGGCCAAATCCAGGGTGGCTTTGGCCAATTATGGCTCAGGGGGTTTAGTACACGCCTGCAGGTCGGCCTTGTGTAGTGTGTTGCAGTGGTTAAAAGAGAGAAGACAGAGAGAGAAGAGAGAGTCATTTTTAGTAGGTAGGTAGGTAGGTAGAGCAGGCAGGCAGGCTAGTCAGTTAAAGTTACAGTGTGTAGAGGATATATATGCATCCCAGGTGTTGTATATATATTTATACGCTGTATAGTTTAGCTAGATCTGCACTTCCTAATTTACTGGCAGGCAGGTGATTGTGCTAGCTGCAGTATTCTCACATGGTGTACTGCCTGTGTCCTCTGCAGTGTGCACCTAAAGCTACGTGGTGTGCATAGCTCCCAACTGTCCCTGATTTTGAGGGACTGTCCCTGATTTTGAGGGACTGTCCCTGATTTGGAACAATGTCCCTCTGTCCCTCTTTCTTCCTCATTTTGGTCTGATCTATATAGTTGTATATAAAATGCACTTTTTATCGTCTTCTTCTTCTGCCTTCTCCCGAAGTTGACACGTCGCCTCTTCTCGCTGCAATGACAGGTGCGCGGCTTGCATCTTACTTATATAGACCTCACAGTCCCATCATGCTCCGGTACCTACCCACGTGGGTAGGTATCACATGGGTAGGTACGGAGCATGATGGGACTGTGAGGCCTATATAAGTAAGATGCAAGCCGCGCACCTGTCATTGCAGCGAGAAGAGGCGACGTGTCAACATCGGGAGAAGAGAAGAAGAAGAAGACAACGTCACAGCACAGAAGAAGAAGAAGAAGAAGAAGAAGAAGAAGACATTCAGCGCTGAAGGAGAAGGCACCGGACAGCGGGAGGAAGAACCGGGGTGCGCCGAGTCAACAGCGGAGAGCGGCGAACATAAAAAAAAACCCCCGGAGAGCGGAGAAGACCCCCGGATAGCGGAAGAAGAAGCACACCACCCCCCGCCGAAGGTGTCGGAGGAAACCCGCCGGGGGGGGCGCTTTTATAAAAGCAACCCCCCCGGCGGTGGAAGAGAACCAGACGGCGGCGAAGAAGAGCGGCCCCCACCCGAAGACGTCAAAGAAGAAGCCCCCCCTGGTGAAAGAGCTAATAAAGAAGACAGGGGGGGCCTCCGGAGCAGACTAATAAATTATTTTAAAAACCCTTGTGTCGTGTTTATTAACTTTAACTTTTTGCCTCCAGGTGAATGGGTAGGGGTACGATGTACCCCATATCCATTCACTTAGGGTGGGGGGCCGGTATCTGGGGGCCCCCTTATTAAAGGGGGCTCCCAGATTCCGATAATCCTCCCGCCCGCATACCCCGACAACCAACGGCCAGGGTTGTCGGGAAGGGGCCCTGTCCTCATCAACATGGGGACAGGGTGCTCTGGGGTGGGGGGGCCGCAGTGCGCCCCCCCCCCTGCCCCAGAGCACCCAACACCCCCATGTTGAGGGCATGCAGCCCGGTACGGCTCAGGAGGGGGGGCGCTCGCTCGTCCCCACTCCTTTCCTGGCCGGCCGGGTAGCGTGCTTTGGATACGGGTCTGGTATGGATTGTAGGGGGACCCCCTACGCCGTTTTTTCGGCATAGGGGGGGGTCTCCTTACAACCCATACCAGATCTAAGGGCCCGGTATGCTCTTGAGGGGGGAACCCATGCCGGATTTTTATTTAAAATCCGGCGGGGACTTCCCCCTCAGGATTCATACCAAACGCCGCACACAGCGTTAGTGGATCGGATGGTAAACGGATCGTCCGTTTTTCGTCCGTTCCGTTTTTTTGACAGAAGAAAAATAGGGTTTTCTTCCGTCCAAAAAAACGGAACTTAATGCAGACGGATGCTAACGGACGTTAGCGGATGCTCATCCGCTAACGGACGTTAACCCATAGGGAAGCATTGCGGTCCGTTAACGGATGTCCAAAAAACGGACGAACGGAACGGACGTGTGAAAGAGCCCTAAAGCTACGTGGTGTGTACTGCCTGTGTCCTCTGCAGTGTGCACTTAAAGCTACGAGGTGTGTGTACTGCCCGTGTCCTCTGCAGTGTTCACCTTAGGCCTCGTACACACGAAACAGAGGACAACGGTCTGATGGACCGTTTTCATCGGTAAAAACTGATTGTGTGTGGGCCCCATAGGTTATTTAACCATCAGGGGAAAAAAAGCCAACTTGCTTTAAATTTTAACCGATGGATTCCTAACCGATAGGTCAAAACCGATCGTTAGTAGGCACGAACCATCGGTTCAAAATCCACACATGCTCAGACTAAATCTAAATTAGGGGACGGGAGCACTCGCTCTTGTAAAACTAGCGTTAGTTTTGGAGATGGCACATTCCAAGTTTTTAAAATTAGTGCCTCGTTTATTGCAGTGCATTTATTTCTTTGTTGTATTGTTCGAATAAACACATTGGGCCAGATTCACAGAAGAGATACGACGGCGTATCTCCAGATACACTGTCGTATCTCTGTGATCCGCCCGTCCTAACTATGCGACTGATTCATAGAATCAGTTACGCATAGATAGCCAAAAGATCCGACAGGTGTAATTGACTTACACCGTCGAATCTTAGGATGCAATTCTATGCCGGCCGCTAGGTGGCGATTCCATAGCGGTCGGCGTAGAATATGCAAATGACTAGTTACGGCGATCCACGAAGATCCGCACATTTGTCGCAATCCCGTACGTCGTCGCTAGTTGTTTTTACCCGTCGCAAAGTTACACCTGCTTTAACATGGCTTATCTTTAGATCAGCCATGTTAAAGTATGGCCGTCGTTCCCGCGTCGAATTTCAAATTTTTTTTTTTTGCGTAAGACGTCCGGGAATACGAAAAAAACATTTTAAAAAACGTCGGGCGCTGTAATTTCACGCAATGCACGTCGGGAAATTTCCTAACGGAGCATACGCAGACCGTTCGGCGTGGGAACGCGCCTAATTTAAATGGTGCCCGCCCCATTTGAATTAGGCTGGCTTGCGCCGAGCGCATTTACGTTACACCGCCGCAAGTTTACAGGTAAGAGCTCTGTGAATCAGGCACTTACGCTGTAAACCTGCGGCGGTGTAACGTAAATGGGATACGTTACGCCGCCGCGGTGTAACGTAATTGTCTGTGAATCTGGCCCATTGTTTTGCTGATGCTATTTAGACAGAGTTCTCCCATACTGACTTCTTTTATTTTTTGCTTGTGATCCGATTTTTTTTTTTTAGAAAACCAGATCTCCAAAATCATTTTTTGTACTCCACATATTTTTTTTATTTTTTTTGGGAGAAATTTCATTTTTTTTTCTCAAGTAATCACAACAATGTTTTTTTCACCCCCCCCCTCCCTCAAGGAGGTTGTGTCCTTTGTTAATTACACATTGTATTTCGGAAATGTTTAATGGCTATTCACCAGAAAAACACACTAGACAAGTATTTAACTTAAATTAAATCACCATTTATTCTGGATAAAAAAAAAATCAACATGAAGGGCAACAATTGACCAATCAACCAAATATATGCTGACTTTGGACACCAAAGGCACATTCCACCATGTTAAAACAACAAAATCAATAACATCCCTCTAATTTGGGTCACAATGTGCTCACCAAATCCCAGATATCAGAAGAGGCAGCAGATGTCATACATGACCCCAAGCTGTGGTACTACAACAACCTCAGTTCTCTGGCAAATCATCTTGAAGCCAGGGAAAATCTTTCTGGTCTTCCTTGCAGCCTTCCTTCCACGGCTCCCTCCACGGCCCTTTGCAGGTGGTGAGAATGTGGCAGCAGGAGGACGAGATTGGGCCTGGTCACCTGCTGACTGTCACTCGGCCCAGCCTCCCCCTGTCTGCCAATCACCCCTTCCTCCTCTTGGCTGATCTCTTCCTGTGTTTAAAAAAAGGGGCATGTTTTTTTTTTTTTGCTTCATCAAGCACACACATTTTCAAGCTCATGACTGTTGCATTTTTTGGTTTGTTTTTTTGGTAAATTGAACAGACTCACATTCTGACTCCTGCAGTTGGCATCCCTGTCACTATATTTTCTGCCCACAACTTTTGTTTTGGTTTTCAAGCTTTCATTTTGGTTAAAAAAACATCTCATTAACCCAAATTTTTTTGGAGGCCAATAAATATGTTGTAAACTACTATACCTGACTGAAGATGTTCAGATCTGGTTACTCAATCTCGGCCAGCTCTGCGGCACCCTCTGCAGGGGTGGGGGGAACAGTGGAAGGAACGCTGGAGGGAGCGGTGGAGGGAAGGGTGGAAGGAAGACTGGAAGGTGATTATCTGGCCTCGATCTGATCGTCCCGAAAACGGAAGTGTTTATAGTACCACAGCTTGGGCTCCTGTACTTCATCTGCTGCTCCTGACCTCCGAGAAACACGGACCTGTATCACACGCTTCTTGTAAGCATTCCTCATGTTATTGATTTATTGCTTATCATGGTGGAAGTTAGCTCTGGTATCCAGGTCTGCATATAAGTGAACAATTGGTCAATTGTTGCCCTTCGAACATTCTTGTTAGAATAGGATGGATTTCTGATTTCCCACTGGTTTTTAAAAGTTCCATATTTGTCGATGAATCGCATCATATTCACGGGCTAAAAAATCCTCTGCCAGGGCCCGTTGTCGCTCATCCATTTTTTGCAGCTGGTCAGCAAGGTAGGTGCTGTAGCCCTCAACAGGGTTAGGGGGGCCCTCATGATGGAAGCTGCCTCCCTATTGACCTGCAAACTCTCTTCCTCCAGCTAGGACATGTGCCGCGGTCTTTTTTTTTGTTTGTTTACGAAGAAATATGGTCTGGCATAGCAATGGCCCCCCTACCAGTGAAGTACTCCACGTATAGATCACGTGCATCTCGGGGCCAATCCAGTACGGCCAGTGTCCAGGCCAGTCAGGTTCTCAGATGATTGTCTCGCCTCAGGCCAAATGTTTGAAAGGTAGGTCTCTGAATGCCTGCGCAAATAATTATGAAAAATGCAGCAGGAAAAATGACAGTGTTCAGTTTATATTCCGCCATGAGCATGGCTGTCTGGAACAAGCTGAATTGTCTGGCCATTATCCCGAAGGTATTCTCGACAACCCTCCGGGCTCTGGCCAGCCGGTAATTCAAAACCCTCCTCTCTGGGGTGAGAGTCCTCTGGGGAAACGGCATCATGAGGTGTGGTCCAAGCCCGAAAGCTACATCCGCAACAAAAAACACAAAAGGTAGTGCCTCGACATTGTCTTCATCCCATGGCAGGGCCAGGCCACCAGTCTGGAGATGTTGGGCAAACTCCATCTGCGCAAAGACTCCACCGTCGGACATCCGGCCGTTCTTCCCCACGTCCACATACAAAAACTAGTACTGTGCCGACACCATCAACACAATACTATGAAAACCTTTGTAGTTGAAATAGTATGACCCCGAACGGGGTGGCGGCACTATGCGGACGTGTTTCCCATCTATTGCCTCTCCACATTAGAGAAGTCCTACCGCTGGGCCAATTAGGAAGCCACAGTCTGCCATTCCTGTGGCGTGGAAGGAAACTGTGGAGTCAAACAAAAATAAAAATTATTACTTTGGCCCAAAAACAATGCAATCACAATACAAAAGACATCCTTGTCCAACATCAGTATAACATTTATTAGTGGAGTGCTAATTTCATGCCAGAACTAAAATAGGCCCAATTATCAGACGCCTCACCCCTCTGATGGGCCATTAAACAGTTTAAGGGTGGGGTGTTTCTAGCTGAGTTTGGGCCCAGATAAATAAACCCTCTAGCACTCTGCCAAAATGGAATGAGAAAAAAAACATTGGGACACATTTTAAGGGGGGGGGGGCAGAACTACTACAATGGAGCAGACAAAAAAAAAAGTAGGAAACAGACTAGGCTAGGTGTGTTTGGGCCTAGGATAGCATGCTGGACAGGTTAGTGAACGGAAATATGCATGTAGGCCAAAAAAGGAGCAATGAAAGCTTACAACATGCATGGGGACAAAGGGGACATTCACAGCATATTACAATCATGGTAATTAGGGAATGATGCAACAAAATACAAGACAATAGCATACATTTCAGACATATACAGATTGTGATGTGAAAGGAGACAACTTACCTTAATATAGACCTTCTGTATCACTTGTATGATGGAAGAACACTAAAGCAGAAAGCAACCAAGTACAGCAAGGCCTGAAAAGAACGAACTGTAAAACAGAAATCGAGCGGACAGGAACGCACTGAAAAACAGATACCACCTGACTGCAAGTACTGAAAAACAGATACGAACCCACAAGCACAAACTGAACCCGAGAAAACGATCTGCAAAGCACGGATACTGAAAAGCGCGGATCGGCTCAAACCAAACTTTTACTAACACGCGGTAACACGGAATCAGCAAGAGCAGCCCCAAGGGTGGCGCCATTGTATATGACATTCCCCTTTATTGTGCCGACGGACCATCAGTCAGCTTCATCGGTTAACCGATGACAACGGTCCATCAGACCGTTCTCATCAGATGGACTGATCGTGTGTACGCAGCTTAAAGCTACGTGGTGTGTGTACTGCCCGTGTCCTCTGCAGTGTGCACCTAAAGCTACGTGGTGTGTGTACTGTCTGTGTCTGTGCTATTTTTCTCAATGATTTTCATCCATATTGCAGGGACCAGACATTACATTAAAGCCGCAAGCAGTTTTAAATTACTTTTTTCTTATAGTAATCTCATTTTGTGCAGGGACAATTCTAAACACGTGCCACTTCACAGGCATAGTATAGACACCCAGCAGGTATGATATTTAAAGGAATTTTTCATAATTTTTTTTCACTTTAAGCATCATTAAAATCACTGCTCCAAAAAAAATTACAGTTTTAAAAACTTTTTTTCCATTGATACATGTTCCCTGGGGCAAGACCTGGGTTCTCAAAGAAGTTTTACGACAATAACTTGCATATTAGGCTTTAAAAAGAGCACTTTTGAATTTGAACGTTCCAGTCCCATAGACGTCAATGGGGTTCTAAATGTTCGTGCGAATGGTCGGTCGGTCTGTTCGAAGGTTCTGGTGTGAACCGAACGGGGGGTGTTCGGCTCATCCCTATTGCAGACTACAACTCCCACAATGCAGCAGCCAGCCAATCCGCGGCCGTCGTGGCCGACTTTTACGATCTACAGGAAAAAATATAGCAGACAGGCAGCGCCGCCATTTTGAATATAAGGTAGCCGGCCAGGGGGGAAATCTCCACTTTTTCCCCTGGCCAGCCTGCCCCTGTTTACATTGCATGCAGACTATGGGTGCCATTGCTTCCAAATCTGTGCCGTAAACGGTGGCTCCCATGCACATGCGCGGAAGGGGCATCATTGCAGCTCTGGCCAATCACAGCACCTGAGCCCGCGAACCCAGAAATTAACTGGTAGAATGTCAGCCTTCTCAGTGGTGTGCGGGGACCGCTGCAACAGCTTCATTCTAAGGTAAGTATTTCATAATGAGCTGGTATGCAATGTATACTAGCTTATTATGCCTTTTGTCTTGCAGGGTTTTTGTTTGTTGTTTTTTGCTTTTATTTTTCTCTGAGGTTTACAACCTTTTTAACTATTCACAAGGCTTTCCCTTCTTTTATGTCAAAAGCTGATGGCCCTCTTTCACCTCTATCTCATGTTAAATTTGTAAAACGATGTTTGGCTCATTTGGGCCTTAGCTCTACATAATACTAACGCCTACTCTTTTCGAATTGAAGCAGAAACTACAGCTGCTATAGTGGGAATGCCTGCATACAGTGTTTGGGTAGTTGGGATTCTGTAAGATTTAAGCTTTATACCCATCCTACTCTTTGCATATATTACGCATACCTCCATTTTTTATTGGTTACATGAAAACAGTACAAATAGTCAAGCATTCATATATTTTCTGGGCACCTGAGTACATTTTAGGGTAAATTTGCACAGTAAATCTTGTTTTTCCTCCTGTTAAACCTCATGTTCTCTGGCGAGTTTTAAGGGGTATGTATGTTCTATTGAATCTGCCAAATGGAACCAGGAAATATCAACAGCTTGTTAAATCTTTAATGCCAAATTCTTCTTCATGGTCCCTGTTAACTTAATGTGTACTGTACACAATACTAAATAAAACACCTTCAAGTAAAATGTCATACTGTTTTTTTACCAGCTTCATCCACTGTGCACTTTGTGACAAAGTATTCGTACCCCTTGAAATTTTCCACATTTGTCATGTTACAACCAAAAACGTAAATGTATTTTATTAGGATTTTATGTGATACAAAGTGGAACATACAGTAATTGTGAAGTAGAAGATAAATCAAATGGTTTTCAATTTTTTTTTACAATTAAATATCTGAAAAGTGTGACTTACATTTGTATTGTAAGTCAATACTTTGTAGAACCACTTTTTTCTGCAATTACAGCTGCAATTCTTTTTTGGGTATGTCTCTGCCAGCTTTGCACATCTAGAGAGGGACATTTTTGCCCATTCTTATTTGTAAAATAGCTTAAGCTCTGTCAGACTGAATGGAGAGTGCCTGTGAACAGCAATTTTTAAGTCGTGGCACAGATTTTCAATTGGATTAAGGTCTGGACTTTGACTGGGCCATTCTAACACATGAATATGCTCTGAACTAAGCAATTCCATTTTAGCTCTAGCTGTATGTTTAGGGTAATTGTCCTGCTGGAAGATGAACCTCTGCTCCAGTCTCAAGTCTTTTGCAGACTCTAACAAGTTTTCTTCTAAGATTGCCCTTTATTTGACTCCCTCCATCTTCCCATCAACTCTGACCAGCTTCCCTGTCCCTGCTGAAGAAAAGTATCTCCACAAAATTATGCTGTCACCACCATGTTTCACAGGTGATGTGCAGTGTTATGCCGCATACAGACGATCGTTTTTTGTGATGAAAAAAAATGACGTTTTTGAAAACGTCATTTAAAATGATAGTGTGTGGGGAAAATGTCGTTTTATGTCTTCAGAAAAACGACCAAAAAAAAATTCGAACATGCTCGAATTTTTTGTGTCGTTTTTCAAAATGTCATTTTTTGTGTCAATGAAAATGATAGTGTGTGGGCAAAACGACGTTTTTAAACCCGCACATGCCCAGAAGCAAGTTTTGAGACGGGAGGTAAAACTACCATTCATAATGGAGTAAGCACATTCATCACGCTTTAACAGACAAAAAAGCACGAATCATCTTTTACTAACAAGTAACCAGCTAAAAGCAGCCTCAAGGCGAATAGAACTTCCCCTTTAGAGTGCCGTCACTTTGTTCATCATTTTTCAAAATGATGGTGTGTATGCTACATCGTTTTTGAAAATGAAGTTTCAAAAATGTCGTTTTTTTTCATCACTTCAAACGTCATTTTTTTTTCATCACAAAAAACGACCGTCTGTATGGGGCATAAGTTTTCCTCCACACCTAGCGCTTAGGCCGAAAAGTAAATTTTGGTCTCATCTGACCAGAGCACCTTCTTTCACAGGTTTGTTGTGTCCCCCACATGGCTTCTCGCAAACTGAAAACATGACTTCTTATGGCTTTTCTTTCAACAATGGCTTTCTTCTTGTCACTCTTCCATAAAGGACAGATTTGTGGAGTGCACACCTAATAGTTGTCCTGTGGACAGATTCACCCACCTGAGCTGTGGATCTCTACAGTGTCAGTACTAGGATCCCTTTAGGACCCAGCACAACTCACCTCACACAGCCTTTGCCTGGGTAACAGTGATTGGCCAGCTCACCTTTAAATCACCTGTATCATCATCCAATCAGTGCTCGTGATAGAGAGTTACCTTTGTGTGCCAGTGATTGAATCAGCTGATATTTGCTCTGTGTATTTTGTGTATGACCCGGCTCGTTTGACCCTGCTTGCTCGCTTCTGATTCGGTACCGTTTGGACTCTGATCTACCTGTGTATGACCCAGCTTGCCTAGACTATGCTTTGCCCGATTCTACTGTAGTACTTTCATCTGCAATGGTGAACTACAAGCACCAGCCAACATCCATCTGCAGCGGTGAACTACAAACACTAGACAACATCCATCTGTAGTGGTGAACTGCAGTGGTGAAGGTCCAGCCAACTTTTTCCTTCATCTGCAGTGGTGAACTACAAGTCCCAGCTGACCTGCTCATCTCAGACCTGCTCATGGTATGTGCTCTTGTTCTTGAACTGTTTGCATAGTCAGAACACCTGAAATGTTATCTGCTCCTAGCCTGACATACAGCTCCTCCAGAGTTTCCATGGGCTGCTTCTCTTATTAATGCTCTTCTTGCCCAGCCTGTCAGTTAGTTACAGAGGAGGTCTAGTGCTAGAATTATTACTCTCACTCTGACGCTTGCGGCAATACCTCACATGTGTAATTTGAACACCATTTACATATGTGAGCGCAACTTCCGTATGCGTTTTCTTTGCTGCGCGAGCTCGCAGGGATGGGGGTGCTTTTATTTGCATTTTTTTTTTAGATTATTAAATTGTGTTTAAAAAAATGATCACTTTTATTGCTGTCACAAGGAATGTAAATATCCCTTGTGACAGTAATAGGTAGTGACAGGTACTCTTAATGCAGGTGTAGCGCTACCCCCTCAGGAGCCGCTGGTTGTTTTGGGATCGGCGTATTAAGTTACCTTCAATCGTTGTCTAGGGTGATTTTAGTGAGTAGAGCAGTAAACGAATGTCCAATCAGCGGATACGATTTTCTGAATGCTTTATTGTCTCGGCCCAACACGACCAACATTAACATGAGATAGAAGAGAAAAGGTTGATGAAGTAAGAGAACCTTGCAGTATCAGGCCTTGGATAAGAGACAAGCAATCCTGCTCTCAGTAGTAATAGATACAGTTCAGCGCCACTCTAGCCAGAGTGGGTGAAGTGCCCCCGGACAGACTCCTGCCACGAGCCTGGCAGCCAAAGTGTCACTTTAACTTTAAGGTTGCTTGGAGGAACAGGCCTCTGCCACAGGCCTGGCTCTAATGGGGCCCCTTTCACAGGCCTAGAACTTGGATGAGCGGAATAGTTGAGCTTATCCTCCCAGTAAATTGTGCTTTGGGGTCACCGACTGACAGTACTAAGGTTATCTGTCAGTATTCGGTCACCAAGATCCCCGATGGTTCGTTCAAGCTTCCCAGACAACCTGCCTCCTGGTTCTCCTTGAGCCGATCCCCCACCGCACAGCACGCAGCTTGGGATCTCTTCAGTAGAGTTGGGAACCCAGTAAGTCACTGGGGCCCCTGGTAGCATCAGTTGCTCCAGGCCATGAGGGCCCAGAGTCAGGAACTCCGCGTTGTGCACGACCCCAAATTTTAAAACATGGTACAGCACAAAGTCCAACGTCACAATCGGAAATGATAGAACCTGGTTTATTTTCTTATTTTCCTTCCAGTGTCGTCACGCTTATAGCAGCAAACCACACACATCCTTGAGGGTGCTGTCTTCATTTCTGTTGGAGGAATGTGGTCCATAAAGTGACGACCAGTCAGGCGTTCCGGGTTCACAATGCCAGCAGCACGTCTTCCAGATCTGTTTACAGCCGTTGGCATTTGGTGCTTGAGAAATATGAGTTTGGCAACCTTCCAATCAAAGTCCTCATGAACCACAGGCCTGTCACTCTTTTTTTTTCAGTAGAATGAATGCATTCCACAGGCACTGTTCAAGAAGATGCCTAAAGATTTTTCTTATAATATTTTTTTTGTTTCTTACTCATCGCAGGATAAAAGGACATGGCCTGGTCAGCTCTGTCCCCACGGTATTGTTGTAATCCATCACGACCTGTGGCTTCATTATGTCTTTTCCACCTTTGGTGTGTACCAAGGTGCTGTGAATGGTACTAACTAGCTATGCACAAATAGTCCCACAACATGGACACTGACCTACCAGAAGTATTAAACGAAAAGCCGGATATAGAAGTTAGTGTCGGCCATTACAGGCCCCAAAAATTAGCCAACAGGTGTTCACCTGACAGCAAACAACTTTGTATTTTGTGGCTGGTGGTACATTAGGCATTCACCGGATACAGAAATAAGGGTCGGCCAGTACAGGCCCCAAAAATTAGCCCACAGGTGTTCACCTGACAGCAAACAACGTTGTATTCTGTGGCAGGAGGTACATTAGGCATTCACAGGATAAATAAGCGCAGTCCCCAAAAATTAGGCATTCAATGGACATAAAAGACCATGAATTGTTATGGGTGGTGGCGGATATTTGTGGCCTGTCATGAGGAATTTGAATCAAACTGGTCACATGTGTTGAATTCCTCCGAGAACCATGCCTCATTCATTTTTCGAAATTTGAGGTAGTCAACACTGTCGTGAGCTAGGCGAGTGCGCTTATCGGTCACGACGCCCCCTGCTGCGCTGAACGTCCTTTCAGACAGGACACTGGACGAGGGGCAAGCCAACAGTTCCATTGCAAATTGTGCAAGCTCTGGCCAGCGGTCAAGCCTGCCCACCCAGTAGTCCAGGGGTTCATCACTTCTCAGTGGGTCCACATCGGCCGTTAACCCGATGTAGTCGGACACCTGTCGGTCTAGGCGTTCCCTGATGCTGGATCCGGAGGACAGCTGTCGATGGGTCAGCTGAAAGAATGATCTCATATCATTAGTGAGCAACACATCTTCAAACCGCCCTCTTCTTGCAGGCGCTGTTGGATTGGTACCCGCAACTGTTTCTCTGTGAGTGGAAATTCCCCTACCAGTGCACGCAAAAGCAGAATGCACTAAACTGGAAGCAGTGTAGTGGCCTGGCTTCTGCTCATCATCCAGGATAATGTCATCCTCGTTCTCCTCCCCCATCCACGGACAACACCAGGGATCCCAGAAAGGTTTAAAGCATGCTCTTCTTGCTCCTACTCATCCACCCTGGCACCATCCTCCTCTGACTCCCCTTCAGACTCCCGTTGTTGACTTGTCTCGGGTGGAGTAGCCCCCCTGGGAATTTATCCAGTATTGCGACTTCCTCATCTTCCTGCTCCTGCTCCTCGACAGCTTGATCAATGACACAACGCAATGCACGCTCCAGAAAGAAGGCGTAAGGTACGATGTCACTGATGGTGCCCTGGCTGTGACTGACCAGTTTGGTGATCTCATCAAATGGGCGCTTTGAAAAATAACCAAGCTCCCTAGAACCTGTCCCGCCGCAGAGTTCGTATAGGTATTCGTTAACTGCACGTTTCTGCTGGAGCAGCCTATCAAGTGTAGCGCCCCCTTACTTTCAGTATGGGCACTACGCTAAAGTTAGTGGGGAATGGGAGAGTTATTTTGCTTCCATTCACAATTTGCTAAATTTGGGCTGCTGTCATTCCTGAACTGTCCTGTAGGTCAATCTGCGCTCCAGGGATGCGATCCCATCCCTGGGCGACAGTTGGCGCTAGAGGGGTTCTGGCACAGCCGCTTTTCCCCAGCAGCCAAATGGAGGAGTTTTCCCTCGCGGGGCATGCTGGAGGGAGAGTATATCTGTGGTAGACGCCATTTTGTGTGGTTCTTCGTGGGTTCCAGGTTCCAGGTGCCGCACCCACCTTCAGGGTGTGCGCATCCAACGGACCCGGGTGATGGCCTACTAGGCTGGGATCACATGCTACGCGGAGCTCCATGTACCTGAAAGGGGCCCCAGTGACTTACTCCCAGCTCTACTGAGGAGATCCCAGGCTGTGTGCCGTTCGATGGGGGGTCGGCTTGAGGAGAATACGGAGGCAGGTTGTCCAACAGGGCTTGAACGAATCGAATTTTTCATTTTCAAATTGTAGAATTTCGAATATTCAAATAAATTTTTCGAATTTTCGATTTTTTTCATTTTCAAAATTCGAATTTTCGAAAAAAAAAATTCTTCGGATTTTTATTTTTCGAATTTTCTAATTTCGAATATTTGAATTTTTCAATTTCAAATTTTTCATTTTCGAAGCTTGAATTTTTTTTTTTTCGAATTTTTAATTTTCAAATTTTCGAATTTCGAATATTCGAATTTTCGATTTGTTTTCATTTTCGAATTATCAATTTTTTTATTTTTCGAATTTTTAAATTTTTTCATTTTCGATTTTCAAAATTTCGAATTTTCGGATTTTTCATTTTCGAATTTTCAAATTTCGAATTTTTCTATTTTCGAAAATGCGAATTTTCGAAAAAAAAAATTAATTTTCAAATATTCAAATTTTTCAATTTCGAATTTTCGAAATTTCGAATTTTCGAATTTTCAAATTTTCAAATTTTCAAATTTTCAAATTTTCAAATTTTCGAAATTTCGAATATTCACATTTTTTATTTTTGGAATTTACGAATTTTTTACTTTCAAATTTTCGAAAAAAAAAATAGAAAATTCGAAAATTAAAAAAATAGAAAATTCGAAAATTAAAACATTCGAAATATTTATCAAATGGAGTTCCCATTCGTGTGGGGGAAAAAGGAAATAAAATATTTAGGGGTAAAAATAGCTATCTCAAAAGAGAGGATTTGCAAAGTAAATTTCGTACCTGGAAGATATTAAGACAGAACTTAGTAGACTCACGGTAGGTCAAATATCCTGGGGGGAGAATTAATATTTTTAAGATGGTAATCTTGCCCAAAATCATGTATAAGATACAGATGCTACTGATTGCTTTACCCCAGAAGTACTTTAAGACTCTACAAACAATTCTACTAAAATTTGTTTGGCAGGGTAAAAAAGCTTGCATCAGCTGGGCGACTTTAAAAAAAATAAGACACAAGGGGGATGGGGAGCACCAAACATAAGAAGTTATTATGAAGCAGTAATTCTCAAAAGAGTGATAGACTGGATTAGGGACACTAAGCAAAAAAGGTGGGTAAGCATGGAATACCAGATGAGCAATGTCTCACTAGGGAGTGTTATCTGGATTCCAGATAAATACAGGGAGTTAGGTAAACAATCACATAGTATTACACGTCACGCTATTAAAATCTGGGACAAAGTTCATAAGAGGGAACAATGGGACTTCAACTCACCATTAATGCCATTAAAAGACTCAAAATATTTTGCACCGGGGGTAGAGAAGATATCAGGGAAATGGATTAGGAAAAAAAATGCTCAGCTGAAAGATGTCATGACACGAGATAAATTAAGTACCTATGAGGAATTAAAGGGCAGAGGGGAGGTAATAGAGATAAACGAATGGCGGTATGGCCAGTTAAAACATTTTTTTGAGGCTCTCCCACAGCCGTGTAGATCTGCGGAAAACCTTCGTCCCCTTGAGAGAATCAGTGAAGGAGAAGAAGGGAGAGGAGTTATCTCTAAGATCTATAAAAATCTAATAAAAGTAGAGCAATTGGACATTCCACCATATATTAAAAAGTAGGAGGAAGAATTGGGGTCCTCTCTGAGTATCCCAGAATTAAAACAAATATGGAGAAGAGTGCATACCTCGTCAGCAAACAATAAAATAATTGAATTAAATTATAAATGTCTGACGCGGTGGTATATTACTCCAGACAAAGCCCACAAATATAAGAAAGAAGCCTCAGAATGTTGCTGGCGTGGATGCAGACAGATCGGAGATATGACTCATATATGGTGGCGATGTCCAAAAATCAAACGGTATTGGAGAAGGATTAGATATTTAATAACCAAAATAATGGACACAGAGATTCCAGATGATCCCTGGGGATGCTTGCACCAGAGGATCAGATTACCAACTAAACAAATCAGAAAAGTCTATTACCACATCTGTTAACAGCTGCTAAAAGCCTGATAGCCAGTCATTAGGGATGAGCTTCGCTTTCGATACGAATGGGGTCGTTCGGGTCGAAACGGGTCGTTCGCGCCAAATTCGAGTGACGCAAAGCGTCCCATAATTCACTGCGGTGTTGAGCGCTGAGGATTGGCCAAGCATTCTGTATGTCCCGCATGCTTGGCCAATCACAGCGCGCAAACAACGAAGAGCCATAATTGGCCAAAGCCAGGGTGGCTTTGGCCAATTATGGCTCAGGGGGTTTAGTACACGCCCCACACTATAAAAGGCAGCCTGCAAGGCGGCCTCGTGTAGTGTGTTCCGGCTTTTGTTAAAGAGAAGATCAGTCAGACAGTTAGAGAGAGATAGATAGAGACACAGGGCCAGATCCACGTACAGCGGGCGCAACTTAATTTTTGGGATTGAAGTTACACCGCCGCAAAATTTCTACCTAAGTGCCCGATCCACAAAGCACTTACCTAGAAATTTTCAGCGGTGTAACTTAAATCCGTCCGGCGCAAGGCGTGCCCAATCTAATGGGGCGAGTCCCATTTAAATTAGGCGCGCTCCCGCGCCGGACGTACTGCGCATGCTCCCGATGCGATTTTCCCAACGTGCTTTGCGCGAAGTTACATTGCGCCGAGTTTTGTGAATCGCGCCGGGTAAAAAAAGTTGCGTCGGGAAAAAAAAGAGATGCGGCGGGAAAAAAAAAAAATTAAAAAAAAATTTGACAGCGTCGCGGGAAAGAAGGGTCTACTTTTACATGGTGTACTAACTTTACACTTTGTAAAAGTAGCCCTAATTTTGCGTTTGCAAACTAACAACTTACGGAGACTTCACGAAGGGAAACCGCTTCGTGGATCTCCGTAAGTGCTAATTTGCATACCCGACGCGGAATTTTGACGAGAAATGCCCCCAGCGGCGGCCGAGGTACTGCATCCTAAGATCCGACAGTGTAAAACTATTACACCTGCCGGATCTTAGGAATCAGTCACATAGATAGAAATAGATAGAAACAGGGATACGACGGCGTATCAGTAGATACGCCTGCGTATCCCTTTTGTGGATCTGGCCCACAGTGTCTTTTCTACTAGATAGATAGATACAGTAGGTGAACCCGATTTTGTGTCAATCTCGCTCTCTTTCTCGGCGAGATTGAGCACCTACGAGCCCCATCGCGGGAGCCAGCGCCGAGCTGGCTTGCCGCGATGGAGACAGAGCCGTCATAGAAGCGACGGGAGATCCGACTTGGATTCCCGCCAATTCTACACGTGTGCGGCGTTTGTTATGAATCCTGAGGGGGAAGTCCCCGCCGGATTTTACATAAAAATCCGGCATGGGTCCCCCCTCAGGAGCATACCGGGCCCTTAGGTCTGTTATGGGTTGTAAGGAGAGCCCCCCTACGCCGAAAAAAACGGCGTAGGGGGTCCCCCTACAATCCATACCAGACCCGTATCCAAAGCACGCTACCCGGCCAGCCAGGAAGGGAGTGGGGACGAGCGAGCGCCCCCCCCCCTCCTGAGCCGTACCAGGCTGCATGCCCTCAACATGGGGGGGTTGGGTGCTCTGGGGCAGGGGGGCGCACTGCGGCCCCCCCACCTCAGAGCACCCTGTCCCCATGTTGATGAGGACAGGGCCCCTTCCCGACAACCCTGGCCGTTGGTTGTCGGGGTATGCGGGCGGGAGGCTTATCGGAATCTGGGAGCCCCCTTTAATAAGGGGGCCCCCAGATACCGGCCCCCCACCCTAAGTGAATGAGTATGGGGTACATCGTACCCCTACCCATTCACCTGCAAGAAAAGTGGTAAAAACACAAATAAACCACACAGTGTATTAAAATATTTTATTTTTCTGCTCCGGAGGCCGCCCCCTGTCTTCTTTATTAGCTCTTTTACCAGGGGGGGCTTCTTCTTTGACGTCTTCGGGTGGGTGGGGGCCGCCGTCTGGTTCTCTTCCACCGCCGGGGGGGGGTGGCTTTTAAAAAAGCCCCCACCCCCCCGGGGGGTTTCCTCCGGCGTCTTCGGCGGGGCTCTTCTTCTTCCGCTATCCCGACGGGTCTTCTCCGCTATCCGGGGGGTCTCGCCGCTCTCCGCTGTTGACTCGTCGCACCCCGGTTCTTCGAATTTTTCATTTTCAAATTGTAGAATTTCGAATATTCAAATAAATTTTTCGAATTTTCGATTTTTTTCATTTTCAAAATTCGAATTTTCGAAAAAAAAAATTCTTCGGATTTTTATTTTTCGAATTTTCTAATTTCGAATATTTGAATTTTTCAATTTCGAATTTTCAAATTTTTCATTTTCGAAGCTTGAATTTTTTTTTTTTCGAATTTTTAATTTTCAAATTTTCGAATTTCGAATATTCGAATTTTCGATTTGTTTTCATTTTCGAATTATCAATTTTTTTATTTTTCGAATTTTTAAATTTTTTCATTTTCGATTTTCAAAATTTCGAATTTTCGGATTTTTCATTTTCGAATTTTCAAATTTCGAATTTTTCTATTTTCGAAAATGCGAATTTTCGAAAAAAAAAATTAATTTTCAAATATTCAAATTTTTCAATTTCGAATTTTCGAAATTTCGAATTTTCGAATTTTCAAATTTTCAAATTTTCAAATTTTCAAATTTTCGAAATTTCGAATATTCACATTTTTTATTTTTGGAATTTACGAATTTTTTACTTTCAAATTTTCGAAAAAAAAAATTGAAAATTCGAAAATTAAAAAAATAGAAAATTCGAAAATTAAAACATTCGAAATATTTATCAAATGGAGTTCCCATTCGTGTGGGGGAAAAAGGAAATAAAATATTTAGGGGTAAAAATAGCTATCTCAAAAGAGAGGATTTGCAAAGTAAATTTCGTACCTGGAAGATATTAAGACAGAACTTAGTAGACTCACGGTAGGTCAAATATCCTGGGGGGAGAATTAATATTTTTAAGATGGTAATCTTGCCCAAAATCATGTATAAGATACAGATGCTACTGATTGCTTTACCCCAGAAGTACTTTAAGACTCTACAAACAATTCTACTAAAATTTGTTTGGCAGGGTAAAAAAGCTTGCATCAGCTGGGCGACTTTAAAAAAAATAAGACACAAGGGGGATGGGGAGCACCAAACATAAGAAGTTATTATGAAGCAGTAATTCTCAAAAGAGTGATAGACTGGATTAGGGACACTAAGCAAAAAAGGTGGGTAAGCATGGAATACCAGATGAGCAATGTCTCACTAGGGAGTGTTATCTGGATTCCAGATAAATACAGGGAGTTAGGTAAACAATCACATAGTATTACACGTCACGCTATTAAAATCTGGGACAAAGTTCATAAGAGGGAACAATGGGACTTCAACTCACCATTAATGCCATTAAAAGACTCAAAATATTTTGCACCGGGGGTAGAGAAGATATCAGGGAAATGGATTAGGAAAAAAAATGCTCAGCTGAAAGATGTCATGACACGAGATAAATTAAGTACCTATGAGGAATTAAAGGGCAGAGGGGAGGTAATAGAGATAAACGAATGGCGGTATGGCCAGTTAAAACATTTTTTTGAGGCTCTCCCACAGCCGTGTAGATCTGCGGAAAACCTTCGTCCCCTTGAGAGAATCAGTGAAGGAGAAGAAGGGAGAGGAGTTATCTCTAAGATCTATAAAAATCTAATAAAAGTAGAGCAATTGGACATTCCACCATATATTAAAAAGTAGGAGGAAGAATTGGGGTCCTCTCTGAGTATCCCAGAATTAAAACAAATATGGAGAAGAGTGCATACCTCGTCAGCAAACAATAAAATAATTGAATTAAATTATAAATGTCTGACGCGGTGGTATATTACTCCAGACAAAGCCCACAAATATAAGAAAGAAGCCTCAGAATGTTGCTGGCGTGGATGCAGACAGATCGGAGATATGACTCATATATGGTGGCGATGTCCAAAAATCAAACGGTATTGGAGAAGGATTAGATATTTAATAACCAAAATAATGGACACAGAGATTCCAGATGATCCCTGGGGATGCTTGCACCAGAGGATCAGATTACCAACTAAACAAATCAGAAAAGTCTATTACCACATCTGTTAACAGCTGCTAAAAGCCTGATAGCCAGTCATTAGGGATGAGCTTCGCTTTCGATACGAATGGGGTCGTTCGGGTCGAAACGGGTCGTTCGCGCCAAATTCGAGTGACGCAAAGCGTCCCATAATTCACTGCGGTGTTGAGCGCTGAGGATTGGCCAAGCATTCTGTATGTCCCGCATGCTTGGCCAATCACAGCGCGCAAACAACGAAGAGCCATAATTGGCCAAAGCCAGGGTGGCTTTGGCCAATTATGGCTCAGGGGGTTTAGTACACGCCCCACACTATAAAAGGCAGCCTGCAAGGCGGCCTCGTGTAGTGTGTTCCGGCTTTTGTTAAAGAGAAGATCAGTCAGACAGTTAGAGAGAGATAGATAGAGACACAGGGCCAGATCCACGTACAGCGGGCGCAACTTAATTTTTGGGATTGAAGTTACACCGCCGCAAAATTTCTACCTAAGTGCCCGATCCACAAAGCACTTACCTAGAAATTTTCAGCGGTGTAACTTAAATCCGTCCGGCGCAAGGCGTGCCCAATCTAATGGGGCGAGTCCCATTTAAATTAGGCGCGCTCCCGCGCCGGACGTACTGCGCATGCTCCCGATGCGATTTTCCCAACGTGCTTTGCGCGAAGTTACATTGCGCCGAGTTTTGTGAATCGCGCCGGGTAAAAAAAGTTGCGTCGGGAAAAAAAAGAGATGCGGCGGGAAAAAAAAAAAAATTAAAAAAAAATTTGACAGCGTCGCGGGAAAGAAGGGTCTACTTTTACATGGTGTACTAACTTTACACTTTGTAAAAGTAGCCCTAATTTTGCGTTTGCAAACTAACAACTTACGGAGACTTCACGAAGGGAAACCGCTTCGTGGATCTCCGTAAGTGCTAATTTGCATACCCGACGCGGAATTTTGACGAGAAATGCCCCCAGCGGCGGCCGAGGTACTGCATCCTAAGATCCGACAGTGTAAAACTATTACACCTGCCGGATCTTAGGAATATCTATGCGCAACTGATTCTGTGAATCAGTCACATAGATAGAAACAGGGATACGACGGCGTATCAGTAGATACGCCTGCGTATCCCTTTTGTGGATCTGGCCCACAGTGTCTTTTCTACTAGATAGATAGATACAGTAGGTGAACCCGATTTTGTGTCAATCTCGCTCTCTTTCTCGGCGAGATTGAGCACCTACGAGCCCCATCGCGGGAGCCAGCGCCGAGCTGGCTTGCCGCGATGGAGACAGAGCCGTCATAGAAGCGACGGGAGATCCGACTTGGATTCCCGCCAATTCTACACGTGTGCGGCGTTTGTTATGAATCCTGAGGGGGAAGTCCCCGCCGGATTTTACATAAAAATCCGGCATGGGTCCCCCCTCAGGAGCATACCGGGCCCTTAGGTCTGTTATGGGTTGTAAGGAGAGCCCCCCTACGCCGAAAAAACGGCGTAGGGGGTCCCCCTACAATCCATACCAGACCCGTATCCAAAGCACGCTACCCGGCCAGCCAGGAAGGGAGTGGGGACGAGCGAGCGCCCCCCCCCCTCCTGAGCCGTACCAGGCTGCATGCCCTCAACATGGGGGGGTTGGGTGCTCTGGGGCAGGGGGGCGCACTGCGGCCCCCCCACCTCAGAGCACCCTGTCCCCATGTTGATGAGGACAGGGCCCCTTCCCGACAACCCTGGCCGTTGGTTGTCGGGGTATGCGGGCGGGAGGCTTATCGGAATCTGGGAGCCCCCTTTAATAAGGGGGCCCCCAGATACCGGCCCCCCACCCTAAGTGAATGAGTATGGGGTACATCGTACCCCTACCCATTCACCTGCAAGAAAAGTGGTAAAAACACAAATAAACCACACAGTGTATTAAAATATTTTATTTTTCTGCTCCGGAGGCCGCCCCCTGTCTTCTTTATTAGCTCTTTTACCAGGGGGGGCTTCTTCTTTGACGTCTTCGGGTGGGTGGGGGCCGCCGTCTGGTTCTCTTCCACCGCCGGGGGGGGGTGGCTTTTAAAAAAGCCCCCACCCCCCCGGGGGGTTTCCTCCGGCGTCTTCGGCGGGGCTCTTCTTCTTCCGCTATCCCGACGGGTCTTCTCCGCTATCCGGGGGGTCTCGCCGCTCTCCGCTGTTGACTCGTCGCACCCCGGTTCTTCGTCTCGCAGTCCGGTCCCTTCTTCCGTGCTGTACGTCTTCTTCCGCGCTGTGACGTCATGTTCTTCACTTCTCTTCTTCTCCCGATGTTGACTCGCCGGTCCTCCTCGCTGAAATGACGGATGCGCGCCTTGCATCGGACCTATATAGGCCTCACAGTCCCATCATGCTCTGTACCTACCCATGTGATACCTACCACATGGGTAGGTACAGAGCATGATGGGACTGTGAGGCCTATATAGGTCCGATGCAAGGCGCGCATCCGTCATTTCAGCGAGGAGGACCGGCGAGTCAACATCGGGAGAAGAAGAGAAGTGAAGAACATGACGTCACAGCGCGGAAGAAGACGTACAGCACGGAAGAAGGGACCGGACTGCGAGACGAAGAACCGGGGTGCGACGAGTCAACAGCGGAGAGCGGCGAGACCCCCCGGATAGCGGAGAAGACCCGTCGGGATAGCGGAAGAAGAAGAGCCCCGCCGAAGACGCCGGAGGAAACCCGCCGGTGGGGTGGGGGCTTTTTTAAAAGCCACCCCCCCGGCGGTGGAAGAGAACCAGACGGCGGCCCCCACCCACCCGAAGACGTCAAAGAAGAAGCCCCCCCTGGTAAAAGAGCTAATAAAGAAGACAGGGGGCGGCCTCCGGAGCAGAAAAATAAAATATTTTAATACACTGTGTGGTTTATTTGTGTTTTTACCACTTTTCTTGCAGGTGAATGGGTAGGGGTACGATGTACCCCATACTCATTCACTTAGGGTGGGGGGCCGGTATCTGGGGGCCCCCTTATTAAAGGGGGCTCCCAGATTCTGATAAGCCTCCCGCCCGCATACCCCGACAACCAACGGCCAGGGTTGTCGGGAAGGGGCCCTGTCCTCATCAACATGGGGACAGGGTGCTCTGAGGTGGGGGGGCCGCAGTGCGCCCCCCTGCCCCAGAGCACCCAACCCCCCCCATGTTGAGGGCATGCAGCCTGGTACGGCTCAGGAGGGGGGGGGGCGCTCGCTCGTCCCCACTCCCTTCCTGGCTGGCCGGGTAGCGTGCTTTGGATACGGGGCTGGTATGGATTGTAGGGGGACCCCCTACGCCGTTTTTTCGGCGTAGGGGGGCTCTCCTTACAACCCATAACAGACCTAAGGGCCCGGTATGCTCCTGAGGGGGGACCCATGCCGGATTTTTATTTAAAATCCGGCGGGGACTTCCCCTTCAGGATTCATAACAAACGCCGCACACGTGTAGAATTGGCGGGAATCCAAGTCGGATCTCCCGTCGCTTCTATGACGCGCTTGCTGGGATGTGCTGTCACTATTCCAGTGAGTGCAAGATGTCGGCGAGATCTCGGCACCGTGTCGCCGAGTATCAGCGCGACGCTGTCGTGCTAAAAGCACAATATCACAAACACCTACTGTAGATAGATAGATAGATAGATAGATAGATAGATAGATAGATAGATAGAGCAGGAAGGCTAGTCAGTATAGTTAAATTTACAGTTTGTAGAGAATATATCTACATCCCTAGGAGTTGTACATATATTTATAAACTGTATAGCATAGCTAGATCTGCTATTAGTATTTGTCAGGCAGGAGATTGTGCTTGATGCAGTGCTCAAACGTGTTGTATTGCCTGCATAGTCTTTAGTTTAAACATAGTACCTAAACATAGTATTCAGTGTTAGTGGACGTGTGCTATTTAATTGCACATACACGCATTAGCTGTTACTGCACGTCTGCTATTTATTTGCACAGAAACGCAGTCGCTGTTAATGCACGTGTGCTGTTTAATAGCACCTAAACGTAGTTGGTCTGACTGCACGTTTGCTGTTTAATAGCACCTAAACGTAGTTGGTCTGACTGCACGTTTGCTGTTTAATAGCACCTAAACGTAGTTGTCTGACTGCACGTTTGCTGTTTAATAGCACCTAAACGTAGTTGGTCTGACTGCACGTTAGCTGTTTTATAGCACCTAAACGTAGTTGGTCTGACTGCACGTTTGCTGTTTAATAGCACCAGAACGTAGTTGGTCTGACTGCACGTTTGCTGTTTTATAGCACCAAAACGTAGTTGGTCTGACTGCACGTTTGCTGTTTAATAGCACCTAAACGTAGTTGGTCTGACTGCATGTTTGCTGTTTAATAGCACCTAAACGCAGTTGGTGTGACTGCACGTGTGCTGTTTAATAGCAACTAAACGCATTTGCTGTAACTGCACGTGTGCTATTTATTTGCACCTAAATGCAGCCGCTGATAATGCGCGTGGGCTATTTAATTGCACATAAACACAGTCGCTG
Organism: Rana temporaria; assembly: GCF_905171775.1. Classification (NCBI taxonomy): domain Eukaryota; kingdom Metazoa; phylum Chordata; class Amphibia; order Anura; family Ranidae; genus Rana; species Rana temporaria. Next base: position 155,443,342 of record NC_053495.1, on the reverse strand, counting down.
TAACTACGCGTGTGCTGTTTAATAGCACCTAAACGCATTAGCTGTCACATGTCACAGAGGTGGCAGGCTGGGCTAAGTGATGGCAGGATATTGGGAGGTGGGATGGCAGGGTGCTGGGAGTGAGGATTGCTGGGAGCAGGAATGGAAGGGTGCTGGAAGTGAGGATTGCTGGGAGCAGGATGGCATGGTGCTGGAAGTGAGGATTGCTGGGAGCAGGATGGCAGGGTGCTGGAAGTGAGGATTGCTGGGAGCAGGATGGCAGGGTGCTGGAAGTGAGGATTGCTGGGAGCAGGAATGGCAGGGTGCTGGAAGTGAGGATTACTGGGAACAGGAATGGCAGGGTGCTGGAAGTGAGGATTGCTGGGAACAGGAATGGCAGGGTGCTGGAAGTTAGGATTGCTGGGAGCAGGAATGGCAGGGTGCTGGAAGTGAGGATTGCTGGGAACAGGAATGGCAGGGTGCTGGAAGTTAGGATTGCTGGGAGCAGGAATGGCAGGGTGCTGGAAGTGATGATTGCTGGGAGCAGGATGGCATGGTGCTGGAAGTGAGGATTGCTGGGAGCAGGATGGCATGGTGCTGGAAGTGAGGATTGCTGGGAGCAGGATGGCAGGGTGCTGGAAGTGAGGATTGCTGGGAGCAGGAATGGCAGGGTGCTGGAAGTGAGGATTGCTGGGAGCAGGAATGGCAGGGTGCTGGAGGTGAGGATTGCTGGGAGCAGGAATGGCAGGGTGCTGGGAGTGAGGATTGCTGGGAGCAGGAATGGCAGGGTGCTGGAAGTGAGGATTGCTGGGAGCAGGATGGCATGGTGCTGGAAGTGAGGATTGCTGGGAGCAGGATGGCAGGGTGCTGGAAGTGAGGATTGCTGGGAGCAGGAATGGCAGGGTGCTGGAAGTGAGGATTGCTGGGAGCAGGAGTGGCAGAGTTCTGGAAGTGAGGATTGCTGGGAACAGGAATGGCAGGGTGCTGGAAGTGAGGATTGCTGGGAGCAGGATGGCAGGGTGCTGGAAGTGAGGATTGCTGGGAGCAGGAATGGCAGGGTGCTGGAAGTGAGGATTGCTGGGAGCAGGAATGGCAGGGTGCTGGGAGTGAGGATTGCAGGAGAAGTTTGGTTTGTGGAGAAAGCAGCAACTTTGAAGGTATTTTTATTTTGTTTTTGAGCAGCCATTAAAAAGGTCAGGGCAAGCACAAAGGGGGTGGGGTCAGGGGAGGAGCCAAGGGGCGGCAAAATAAGGTTTCGCCTAGGGTGTCAAAAATCCTTGCACCAGCCCTGAACACGTGCCACTACTATAGACACCCAGCGGTGTGATATTTAAAGGAATTTTTCAATTTTTTTTCACTTTAAGCATCATTAAAATTGCTGCTCCAGAAAAAACGACAGTTTTTTAAACTTTTTTTTCCATTGATACATGTTCCCTGGGGCAAGACCCGGGTTCCGAAAGACGTTTTCCAACATTAAATTGAATATTGGTCTTTAAATTGAGCGTTTTTGAATTAGAACGTTCGAGTCCCATAGACTTCAATGGGGTTCTAAATGTTCGCGCGAACCCGCGGTCTGTTCGAACGTTCTGGTGCCAACTGAACCCGGGTATGTTCGGCTCATCCCTACCAGTCATTGGCAAGACAGGGAAAGTCCCTCTATCAGAGAATGGTGCAATAAAATAAATTCCATTCAAAATTTCGAATTTTTAAGGTTTTCTGACATAGATGGCCTAGAGGAATATGAAGAGACCTGGTCTAAGTGGGTAGAGTTCAAACATTCAATGTCATTTGCAGAGTTAATGGGTGCATAGGACCTTATAAGACTTTTTCAGACCTTTAAGGTTGGATACAATACAAGAAAGTAATAAGATAGAAAATAAGATTGATCAGAAAAGATAGAAATGTAACTGGAGGTCTGGGGGGAGGGAAGAGAACGGGCAGAAGGGATATAACAATTAAGGAAGAAAAGTACAAAGCTCTGTAAAAGCAAACAAAATACATACTTGTTCTTCTTATATACAGAGTTTTATAAATAAAAATAAATAAATATATATATATATATATATAATATAAAAAATTACCCACAAATGATGCGAAACCCAAATAGAGACGTAATAAGCAATTTGATTGTGAGCAGGTCTCATGGTCGGTGGAGTCTGAAGTGGGTGGAAAAAAAAAAAAAAAAATCGAAATTTTGAAATTGTAACATTCAAACATCTAAAGTTCGAATATCTAAAATTCGAAAATGGGAAATTTCCGAAATTTTACAATTTCAGATTTTTTTTTTTATTTCGTTTCATTCTTTTTTTTTAGAAATTTTGTTTTTTCTCTATTTTTCGTTTTTTGCTTTTTCGGAAATCCAAAAATTCTGAATTTTCGAATTTCTGAATTCCGAATTTTCGAATTTCCAGAATTTACGAAAAAAGCAAAACAATTTTTTTTTTTCGATTTTCCCGAATTTACGAAAAAAAAGAAGAATGAAACAAAAACAATTTTTTTTTTGGAATTTCCCGAATTTACGAAAAAAAAAAAAACGAAAATAACATAAACGAAAAAAAAACATTTTTTTTGGCAGTGCACATGTCTAGGAGTCTGTCCGGGGGCACATCACCCACTCTGGCTGGAGTGGCGACGAACTGTAACTACTACTACTGTGCTGTCAAGAGCAGGATTGCAGGACCACCTACCAAAGGTACAAAGGTACATAAGGACTCATTGCATCCCCCTGGTAGGCCCATTGTTGCCTCTATGAACAGTGTAACAATTGGCTTCTCATTATACATCGATTCTTTTTTTCAACCTCTTGCTCCGAAACTCCCGTCCTACATACGTGACTCTATACATCTGATGGAACTCTTGTCCCCCTATACTTGGCAAGACTGCTACTCTTGGCTGTCTTTGGACGTCAATTCCCTATATACTTCTATTCCCCATGACACAGGTCTTTTGACTGTACAAGAATTTTTATTTTCTGATCCCATGCTTAATTCAAAACAAATGGCTTTTATCCTAGAGGCCACCTCTTTTTGTCTCAATCACAATTATTTTCACTTCAAAGGTGACTTCTACCTACAGACCCATGGTACAGCTATGGAGGCCAATTTCGCCCCTTCCTATGCCAACCTGACAATGGGCCTGTGGGAGAATTAATCTATATGGAAAGAGAATCCCTTCTCTAGACATATTATATTTTACGGCCGATACATTGATGACATTGTCATCATCTGGGACGGCCCCTCCAGCCTGGTAAACAACTTTGTTGATCATTGTAATGCCAACAGATTAGGACTCTCCTTCTCTTTTCTGTGGAATCAGGATAGCTTGGCCTTTCTTGACTTGGAACTCTGTCATGAACAGAATAACATATTTGCCCGCAATTACACCAAACCAACTGCGGGAAATTTCTACCTGCACTATGACAGCTGTCACCACCCACTTTGGGTGAAGGATATACCTAAAGGCCAATTTTGCAGACTACGTCAAAACTGCACTAGAGACAGTGATTATATTTCTCAAAGTGCACACTTAAAACAAAACTTTCTGGAAAAGGGGTACCCTGAGCCCCTGGTAGATCATGCCTATAATATCTTTCTTCCAGGTAATAAAACTAAAATCGCTAAATCACCTGAAAAACCTGCTGTGCGATTCATTACCGGTTTTCATGGACAGTACAAAAAAATGGAACAAATCCTCACTAAACAGTGGAACATACTCAAACAAGACCCCCATTTGACCACTACTTTGCGTGACAAACCCAAAGTATAGAAGGGCACCCACCCTTAAAAATAAGATAGCACCCAGTAGGCTTAAAAGTCTTAAATCATCTAGTGCTACCTGTTTGACCCCACTCAAGGGGATGTACAGGTGCAATAAACCCCGGAGAAAAACTTGTTTGTTTGTCACCCATGGCCAAAAAGACTACTCATAGAGGTAAGACATATCTACTGGACAATTTTTATAATTGTTCCAGCGACTATGGGGTTTACTGCATCGCATGTCCCTGTTAATTACTTTACGTTGGCCGCACCATTAATCCGCTAAGACAGCGGTTTGGTGCGCACTAACGCTTTGTTGAGGCCGGATGTGATGAACATAGTGTGCCTCGTCACTTCCTTGATCACCACGATCAGTCCACGGAGGGCCTGCGGGTATGGGTCATTGAATTCATACCTAAAGGCTATTCCGAGGCTGAACGGTTTTCCAGATTGTGTGAACGTGAGACTTTTTGAATCTTCACCCTTGATTGTCTTGCCCCCCTTTGCCTTAACGAGGAGTTGGATATTAACACTAGCCTCTAAAAACGTATATTTCCTTCACATCCAATTTCACCTTTTTATATGTGTGTGTGTGTGTGTGTGTATGTATGCACACGTGTGTGTGTGTTCCCGCACATACGGGCTCATTAGTGTTGGGCTCATTGCTCATAGTTAGTTTATTCTATATTTCCTTCCCATTTAAACTTTCGTACATATTGGCTTTTATCCATATCATCTGCCAATATGCACTTCTATTACTTATATTGTCTCTTGTATTTTTGGTGTCTTTTATGCCTCGTACAAACAGGCAAACATGTACGATGAAAACGGTCCGCCCGGAGATTTCTGTATGATGGCTGTACACACCATCAACAGAAATCCGCGCGTACACGATACGCGGTGACGAGGCCGTGCCGTCGCCGCGACGATGACGCGGCGACGTGCGCGGCCCTGGAAGTTCAATGCTTCCACGCATGCGTCGAAGTCATTCGACGCATGCGAGGGATGGTGGCCGCTCGGACATGTACGGTAAGTCTGTACAGACGACCGAACATGTCCGACGGGCAGGATTCCAGCGGGCATGTTTCTAATCAAGTTTAGAAACATTTGCCCGACTGGCGGGCAAATGTACGCTGGAATCCTGTCCGATCGGCCGTACACAAGACCGAACATGTCTGCTGAAACTGGTCCGCGGACCAGTTTCAGCAGACATGTTCGGTCGTGTGTACGGGGCCTTATATTCATTCATATTTTTATATTTTTATATTTACCCCACTAATGTAAATTCTTTATTATTATCATCATTATTATTTTCCCCTCTTAAGTATTATCTATAATCTTTGTAGGTGTTTCAATTTTTGTAGGCGATCTTCTTATTATACCATGTACACTTGGTGCTGCTTTCCAGGGCTGTAATTTAATTTGCCTTGGGGGGCCCTCTGGTGTCCAATGTCTGCAAATACGGTGTTTTTAACATTTACATGCCAGTTGTGTTCTTTTTATATATGTGCAGACATGAGCACAATATATGTGTAAACTCCGTACAAAATGTTTTAATTTAAATGAATCCATTTTTAAATTAGCCCGCTTCTAATTACCTCATGTACTTTGTTCTGCCTTGTTTGATAACCACAGCAATGCTATTGTGTTCTATCAGATCGTTTTCTCTGTACCCTCATTGGTTGGCTTCCACCACATGACCAGTTATAATACATGCCTCTTCCCCTATCTCATCACACTTGAAAAAGGAGTGCGCAGGTCGGTTCCTTGCGCATGCTCTGAAACGCGTTGTGGTCCTCTTCGGCCCCCGTCCAAGCTGACGTCATGTTCCACAGACGAGTTCCCAGCTAGCAGCGGTACATCATCACGGACACAGCCGGCTCCCCCCGGCTCCCTCCGGTTACTAGCAGCTGCTTCCAACCTGGATAACATGGTTCACTGATCGTCAGCCCAGACCTACACCAGCCTCCCTGACTGCAGCATAGTGTATTATGATGTAAGTGCTGGATAATTTTACTTATTACAATAAAACACAGTATACTCAGTGGCGCTTCTCTCCTTACTTTTGTTCTTGCATATATTGAGCTGGCTTCGCTCCTGGATAGCTGCCCTGATCTACTGCAATCACCTGCACTGGCTGTCCACAGCCATCAACAATAGTCTATTGGCACCTTGCTGGGACTGATCCTAAAATGGACTCATGAACTTTCAGACTATATACACCGCCGTTGTGGTTTGTTATTTTATTTTATATATATTTTATAAGTTTCAGCCCCAAAGTGATTGTTTGCACAGACATCCTGAGCGCTGTACCCCATCGCTATATTTGCAGTCCTTTATATAAACTAGGTTGTATTGTTAGCACACTGACACACGCCCAATAGAAGTACACGCCCACCAATATCTTTCAATCTGTCTCTTCGTGTATGTCTAAAGTGATTGCACCTGATGAGCAGGAACACATAATGCTGTTTGCAACTGTGTTAGACCTTGGTAGGGATGAGTTTCGAGTTTGAGTCGAAATCATGTTCGACTCGAACATTGCCTGTTCGGCCATTCGCTGAACAGCGAACAATTTTGTTTTTTTTTCGCGGCAAATTCAAAAAGCCGTAGAACACCCTGTAAAAGTCTATGGGAGAAATATAAAGTGCTCATTTTAAAGGCTTATATGCAAGTTATTGTCATAAAAAGTGTTTGGGGACCTGGGTCCTGCCCCAGGGGACATGTATCAATGCAAAAAAAAAGTTTTAAAAACTGCAGTTTTTTCGGGAGCAGTGATTTTAATAATGTTTAAAGTGAAACAATAAAAGTGAAATATTCCTTTTTTTTTTTTTTTACATTTTCAAAATTACAAGCATATATTGTCAATAAACATAGACATTATAAATAGTAGCAGTTAAGGAGAACACAAGTTCGATATTTACATCAAGCTCCAGTGTTTTTTAGAAGGCAACAACAAAAGAAAAAAAACAGTAATTTGAGTTTAACATATGTTGACCATTATCTGGAGACTTGCTAAAATATATGCTTAGTGTTGCATTTAGTAATTAAAAACCAGATATAGTAATATATTAACAGTGTAAGGTAATATGAGAATACATAAAGAAAAATATTAAGGGTCATAATTTCTAGACCTTGTATAATGTTGGGGTAATATATAATGAAGATAAACAGGGATTTATTGTATAGACATTAGGTTTGTACTGTTTCAATGGAGCTCTAAAGCTGAAATATACTGATAAATAAAAACATAAAAAAAAAAGTAATGCTGCTACCATTTTTGCATATAATAACAATATATGCTAAGAAAGAAAAAAAAAAAAAAAAAAAAACTAAAGAGGCAAGATAGAATAGAGGGAAGGGTAAGAAGATAGAGCTAAAGATAGTACATAGATAAGCAGGGGCGGACTGACAGCTCATGGGGCCCCCGGGCAAAAGGAGATCATGGGGCCCCCTGTGTCTCTGCCCATGTGTCTCTGCCCATGTGTCCCTGCCCACGTTCAAGCTGCATCCACACAAATCCTACCTACATATTGCACTGCCCATATTGCATGCATTCAAAGAATTTCTGGATGCTATGTTCCAAATAAATGTTTATTATAGGAATTAAAGAAAAATAAAATGTACATTAAAGTGCAACAATGGTACATTTTCGAAATTAAGGTTTTCATAAATTAGCACAATATTCCCGCATAGCTTTCCAATCGGCTCTTCATTGGTTAGATTGATAGCAGCGCAGCCATTGGCTCTCACTGCTGTCAATCAAATTAATGTTGTTGCACACCAGGGGGTGGGGCTGAGTCATACACTTATCGGGTATGGCCGCTAAGTGTATCACACAGGAGTGCGCCTGCAAGGTAACCCACTCGGGAGAGAGCTTCCCAGAGGGGGTTAGCTCTTGCGGGGAGGAACCGTGAGAGCCTCCGTGGGACCCCAGAAGATGATGATCGGGGCCACTTTGTGCAAAACAAACTGCACAGTGGAGGTAAGTATAACATGTTTGTTATTAAAAAAAAAAAAAACTAAACCCATACAACCCCTTTAACTATGAATTATGGCCCTAGAATTGCTCTCACTCTGATGTTCTGGTGGATACTATACATGTATCCATTATTATTTACATACATATGCTCATCCTACATAACCCTTTTTATATAGAGTGTGTGAAGGGATTATGGGTGTGTTTTACATTTTTTTTAAATAATTGTATTTACTTTAAATCATTTTCACTGACTACCAATGTAAAGAACATTCTTCCCACTGATCACCAATGTAAGGGACATTCTTCTCACTCATCACCAATGTAAGGAGCATTCTTCCCACTGACCACCAATGTAAGGAGCATTCTTCCCACTGACCACCAATGTAAGGAGCATTCTTCCCACTGACCACCAATGTAAGGAGCATTCTTCTCACTGATCACCAATGTAAGGAACATTCTTCTCACTGATCACCAATGAAGGGGGCATTCTTCTCACTGATCACCAATGTAAGGAACATTCTTCCCACTAACCACCAATGTAAGGGACATTCTTCCCACTGATCACCAATGTAAGGAGCATTCTTCCCACTGATCACCAATGTAAGGAACATTCTTCCCACTAACCACCAATGTAAGGAACATTCTTCCCACTAACCACCAATGTAAGGAACATTCTTCCCACTAACCACCAATGTAAGGGACATTCTTCTCACTGATCACCAATGTAAGGGACATTCTTCCCACTGATCACCAATGTAAGGGACATTCTTCCCACTGATCACCAATGTAAAGAGCATTCTTCCCACTGATCACCAATGTAAGGAGCATTCTTCTCACTGATCACCAATGTAAGGAACATTCTTCTCACTGATCACCAATGAAGGGGACATTCTTCCCACTGATCACCAATGTAAGGGACATTCTTCTCACTGATCACCAATGTAAGGGACATTCTTCCCACTGATCACCAATGTAAGGGACATTCTTCTCACTGATCACCAATGTAAGGGACATTCTTCCCACTGATCACCAATGTAAGGGACATTCTTCTCACTGATCACCAATGTAAGGAACATTCTTCTCACTCATCACCAATGTAAGGAGCATTCTTCTCACTGATCACCAATGTAAGGGACATTCTTCCCACTGATCACCAATGTAAGGAGCATTCTTCTCACTGATCACCAATGTAAGGGACATTCTTCCCACTGATCACCAATGTAAGGGACATTCTTCCCACTGATCACCAATGTAAGGGACATTCTTCCCACTGATCACCAATGTAAGGAACATTCTTCCCACTAACCACCAATGTAAGGGACATTCTTCCCACTGATCACCAATGTAAGGAACATTCTTCCCACTAACCACCAATGTAAGGGACATTCTTCCCACTGATCACCAATGTAAGGGACATTCTTCTCACTGATCACCAATGTAAGGGACATTCTTCCCACTAACCACCAATGTAAGGGACATTCTTCCCACTGATCACCAATGTAAGGAGCATTCTTCCCACTGATCACCAATGTAAGGAACATTCTTCCCACTAACCACCAATGTAAGGGACATTCTTCCCACTGATCACCAATGTAAGGCACATTCTTCCCACTGACCACCAATGTAAGGAACATTCTTCTCACTGATCACCAATGTAAGGAGCATTCTTCCCACTGACCACCAATGTAAGGAGCATTCTTCCCACTGACCACCAATGTAAGGAGCATTCTTCTCACTGATCACCAATGTAAGGAACATTCTTCTCACTGATCACCAATGAAGGGGGCATTCTTCTCACTGATCACCAATGTAAGGAACATTCTTCCCACTAACCACCAATGTAAGGGACATTCTTCCCACTGATCACCAATGTAAGGAGCATTCTTCCCACTGATCACCAATGTAAGGAACATTCTTCCCACTAACCACCAATGTAAGGAACATTCTTCCCACTAACCACCAATGTAAGGAACATTCTTCCCACTAACCACCAATGTAAGGGACATTCTTCTCACTGATCACCAATGTAAGGGACATTCTTCCCACTGATCACCAATGTAAGGGACATTCTTCTCACTGATCACCAATGTAAGGGACATTCTTCCCACTGATCACCAATGTAAGGGACATTCTTCTCACTGATCACCAATGTAAGGGACATTCTTCCCACTGATCACCAATGTAAGGGACATTCTTCTCACTGATCACCAATGTAAGGAGCATTCTTCTCACTGATCACCAATGTAAGGAGCATTCTTCTCACTGATCACCAATGTAAGGAGCATTCTTCTCACTGATCACCAATGTAAGGAACATTCTTCCCACTGATCACCAATGTAAGGAACATTCTTCTCACTGATCACCAATGTAAAGAGCATTCTTCCCACTGATCACCAATGTAAGGAGCATTCTTCCCACTGATCACCAATGTAAGGAACATTCTTCCCACTAACCACCAATGTAAGGGACATTCTTCCCACTGATCACCAATGTAAGGCACATTCTTCCCACTGACCACCAATGTAAGGAACATTCTTCTCACTGATCACCAATGTAAGGAGCATTCTTCCCACTGACCACCAATGTAAGGAGCATTCTTCCCACTGACCACCAATGTAAGGAGCATTCTTCTCACTGATCACCAATGTAAGGAACATTCTTCTCACTGATCACCAATGAAGGGGGCATTCTTCTCACTGATCACCAATGTAAGGAACATTCTTCCCACTAACCACCAATGTAAGGGACATTCTTCCCACTGATCACCAATGTAAGGAGCATTCTTCCCACTGATCACCAATGTAAGGAACATTCTTCCCACTAACCACCAATGTAAGGAACATTCTTCCCACTAACCACCAATGTAAGGAACATTCTTCCCACTAACCACCAATGTAAGGGACATTCTTCTCACTGATCACCAATGTAAGGGACATTCTTCCCACTGATCACCAATGTAAGGGACATTCTTCTCACTGATCACCAATGTAAGGGACATTCTTCCCACTGATCACCAATGTAAGGGACATTCTTCTCACTGATCACCAATGTAAGGGACATTCTTCCCACTGATCACCAATGTAAGGGACATTCTTCTCACTGATCACCAATGTAAGGAGCATTCTTCTCACTGATCACCAATGTAAGGAGCATTCTTCTCACTGATCACCAATGTAAGGAGCATTCTTCTCACTGATCACCAATGTAAGGAACATTCTTCCCACTGATCACCAATGTAAGGAACATTCTTCTCACTGATCACCAATGTAAAGAGCATTCTTCCCACTGATCACCAATGTAAGGAGCATTCTTCCCACTGATCACCAATGTAAGGGACATTCTTCCCACTGATCACCAATGTAAGAAGCATTCTTCCCACTGATCACCAATGTAAGGAACATTCTTCCCACTGACCACCAATGTAAGGGACATTCTTCTCACTGATCACCAATGTAAGGGACATTCTTCCCACTGATCACCAATGTAAGGAACATTCTTCCCACTGACCACCAATGTAAGGGACATTCTTCCCACTGATCACCAATGTAAGGAACATTCTTCTCACTGATCACCAATGTAAGGAACATTCTTCCCACTGATCACCAATGTAAGGGACATTCTTCCCACTGATCACCAATGTAAGGAATATATATAGGGAATAACACTCACTTAGGCTGGATTCACACCTACAGTATGCATTTTTAGTGCTTTTTGCATTTTGCAGATTTGCACTACAGAACGTGTTCCATAGGAAACCATGTTAAATGGACTGTTGTGCAAATCTACAAAATGCAAAAAGCACAAAAAATGCCATAGATGTGAATCAGGCCTTAGTCCAGGTTCACACTGACAGCGGGAATGAAATTGTGTGAGACAGTTCAGCTAAACTCTACAGAAACTACTTTTGGGAATCGGTGCAGCGCCAGAAATGGGGCATCGCACCGATTCGGGTAGTGCTATTACCATGCGATTTGACATGTCAAATCGCATGGTATATTGCTTCAATGTAAATCAGGTCTAAGTGCTATTCCCTATATATAACACTGATATCTATACACTGAGTGGCATTCAGTGTACCAGATATCAGTGTGCAGGGGCGGACTGACCATTCGGTCAGTTGGGCACTGCCTGAGGGCCCCGTGGTGGGAGGGCCCGGGCCGGCTCAGTCCGAAACCTGGAGGTGCCCGGAGCAGTGGCAGCTTATCATACACAATAAAAAAAAAAAACGAGTCTGTACCCCTGAGAAAGCAGTGTCTTGAACCATTAAATCCTGCTAGCTAGGATGATGTGGCTGTTGTATGAGAGGCTCGGGAGGGATGAGCTGGCCGGGATGGATGGCTCATCATGTGCACTAGTGAATAGCACCTGACCTGCTACCTGGTAAATAAGCACAGACACAGCACAGGGAAAGAAGGTAAAGTAACAATCAGCATGGCTCTTATAACACAGATGAGACACACAGTGCTTTCATTATGACACTGACCTGCTTCTGCACAGGCAGGTCTGTGTGGATGCCATGCCTGTGCAATTCACATTTCACTCTGCCTCCGAGTCCAGCAGCTCCTTCACAGACAGTCCTCCGCGGCAGTGACTTACGGCCCCGCCCCCTCAGCTGAATTCCACAGGGGGGAGAGGTGGCCTGAGCGCCTGTCACAGTGACTGTAAATCCCTGCACGGCTCCATCCATCTCCAGCTCACACCTCACAAGCCTCTCATACAACAGCGCAGCCACATCACCCTAGCTAGAGGGATCCAAGGCACTGCTTTCTCTGTTTTTTTTTCATTGTGTACTGTAGAAGCTGACGCTGCTGCAGGCACCTCCATGAGCGGACTGAGCCAGCCCGGGCCCTCCCACCACGGGGCCCTCGGGCAGTGCCCGACGGACCGAATGGTCAGTCCGCCCCTGTAGATAAGATAGAAAAGGTCAAAAGGGTCCCCGGGGTATCTATTATGTTTGTCTTATGTTATTAGCATATTAAATAGCTATTAGTAGTTATGTTACCAAGGTCTTAATAATGTGATGTCAAAGTTGGGAGGGAAAAAATGAGTCACCCAAGGATTCCAGATTTTTTCAAATTTTGCAATATTATCATTGGTAATGGCTTCCGTTTTTGAGTGGGTCATGGCTTGGTTTATTCTGGTTTTGGTTTCTGAGATCATTAATGTTGGGGTTTTCCACGCTTTGGCGATTGTCTGCTTTGCTGCCGTAGTGATTTGTAGAAGGAGTTTGAATTGAGTGTGGGAAATAGAAGTCAGTTTTAGATTTAGTAGTGCAATTGAAGGGTCAGGTTTGATTGTTTTTTTGAATAAGGTGGAGAGTATTAGAAAAACCTCTTTCCAAAAACATTTTGTAACCGGACATTCCCAAAATATGTGTATATGTGATCCTAGTTCACCACAGCCACGGAAGCAGAGTGGGGAGTATTGCGGAATATATTTCGCAATTCTGACAGGAACCAAGTACCAGCGCAAAAGTACTTTATAATTTGTCTCTAGAGCTATTATATTTTGTGAAGATGATTTTGTAGTGGTCCAAATTTTATCCCAATCAGATGATTCCAACTGAAGTCCAAGGTCTCTCTCCCATTTTTCCACGTATGATGGTGGATCTGCAGTAGGCAAAGTAATAAGGTGTTTATATATTATTGATATGAGACCCTTAGAGCGAGGTTCGCGTTTACATATACGTTCAAATTGCGTGAGTTCATCGAGTTTACTTATATTTTGTATATATGGCATGAAAAAGTTTTTGATCTGCAGATATCGAAAAAGTTCTGATTGGGGGAGTTGATGTCTATCACATAGTTCAGGAAATGTTTTAAGTGAGGTAGATGTTGACATATCACAGAGTTGAGTTATGTCAGAGGAAATCCATTTTTAAATGAGTTAGAGAATGTGCAGGCTGGGTAGAATAGTGGGTTTCTAATAACTGATAGAAGGGGAACATGAGGAGATTGCAGTCCTTTGATAAGTTTAAATTTATCCCAGATGGTAACTGTGTGTTTGGTAATCTTATTTTTAATATTTTTACGATCTGAGGGTTTGGACCAAATTAAATTTGTTATAGAAAATGGATCACAGTCAATTGCTTCAATTGCAACCCAGAGTGGGGTTTCGTATTTTGCGTGATATTTGGGGATGCATGCTATTTGAGCTGCATGGTAATAAAAGGCGAAATAGGGGAATCTTAGTCCACCTTTAAGTTTGGAAAGGTAAAGGGCCAGATTCACAAAGAGATACGACGGTGTATCTACAGATACACCATCGTATCTCTGACTTACACTGGTCCTATCTATGCGCCTGATTCATAGAATCAGATACGCATAGATAGGGCTTAGATCTGACAGGTGTAACTGTGTTACACTGTCGGATTTTTTTTTCGATTTAAAAATGGCGCCGGGGGCGTTCCTGCTGATTTACGATAAATAATATGTAAATCAGTGAGATATGCAAATTCACGAACGTACGCGGACCCGACGCAGTCTTCTTACGACGTTTCCGTAGCGGCGTACCCGTCGTATACTTACCCCTGCTTTCATCAGGCGCAGCCAATGTTAAGTATAGCCGACGTTCCCGCGTCGAATTTACATTTTTTAACGTCGTTTGCGTAAGTCGTTCTAGAATACGGATGGACGTCGTTTACGTAAGCGTCGAAACCACTGACGTCCTAGCGACGTCAGTGGGAGCAATACACGCTGGGAAATTCCCCGGACGGCGCATGCGCATTTAAATCGGCACGGGAACGCGCCTGATTTTAATAGTACACTCCCCTAGCCGCAGAATTTGAATTCCGCCGGGGGATTTAGGATCCGCCGTCGCAAGTTTGGAGGTAAGTGGTTTGTGAATTAGCCACTTGCCTCCTAAACTTGCGGGAGCGGATCTTAATTCACGTAGATCGAGCGGATCTATAGATCCGCTGCGCTACGTGAATCTGGCCCAAAGTGTCTGTTTAGATACACAATGTTTTAAAGAGCCCCAAATGAACGCTAGTGTTTTGCGTTGAAGATTTCTAAGAAAGTATGTTGGAACTGGAATGGGCAAAACCCGAAATAGATATAGTATCTTGGGTAAAATGGTCATCTTTATTATGTTTATTTTACCAATCCATGAGATTGGTAAAGAGGACCATTGTTTAAGGAGATTGGAAATTTGCTTTAGTAATGGCGGAAAGTTAGCCGAGAAGAATTCAGTTAAATTGGGAGTAAGAGTAATTCCTAGGTAGGTCAGGTGCGATGTAGACCAAGAGAATGGGAGGGAAGTTTGTGCTTGTTGTAAAGTATGGGAAGGTAAGGAGATATTTAAGGCTGTAGATTTTTGAGAGTTGATAATAAGTCCGGATAGCTGTGCAAAATGATCAAGCTTACTTATAAGGTTGGGAGCAGAAATATGAGGGGAAGACATAAATATTAGTATATCGTCAGCAAACAAAGATAATTTGTGCTGATGACCTGCTAAGTCTATCCCTTTGATTGAAGGGTCAGATCGTATAGCCTGAGCTAGGGGTTCAATAAGTAGGGCAAATAAAAGTGGGGAGAGTGGACAACCCTGACGTGTTCCTCTATTTATGTTAAAGCAACCAGATTTATATCCAGCATATTTAATATAGGCTTTGGGATTATTATATAGTGATGAAACCCAGTTAAGAAAGTGAGGACCGAACCCCCATTTTTGTAAGGCAAAATGTAGATAGGGCCATGATACTGTGTCAAATGCTTTTTTAATATCTACCGACAGAAGACACATAGGTATTTGTCGTGTTTTAGCTGTTTGGATTAATAACGTTGCCCTACATACGTTATCAGCTGCTTGGCGAAAAGGAATAAAACCAACTTGGTCTTTATTTATTAATGAACCAATAATATTGTTCAAACGAGTTGCTAGAATTTTCGCTAGTAGTTTGATATCAAGATTAAGTAGGGATATGGGCCTGTAATTAGCACAAGATGAATCATCTGAATGAGGTTTGGGGATCATTGTGATTATTGCTGTTAAGGTTTCAGGACGAAAGGATTGGTTGTTCAGAAGTGAATTGAAAGCATCTGTCAGCAATGGCGCAAGAAGATAAGTACATTTTTTGTAATATAGGGCAGAGAAGCCATCAGGACCCGGGCGTTTATTTGGTTTAAGGGATTTAATGGCTAATTCAACCTCAGCAGATGTAATGGGACTTTCAAGATGTTCATGTTGAGTTAAAGGAATCATTGGAAGTTTGATTTGTGAGAAAAATAATTCCGCAGAGGATTGGTCAAAAGATCCCTGATTGTTGTAAAGAGATGTAAGGTGTTTGTGGAAGGTTTGTAGGATTTTTTCTGGATTACTGGTGTAAGTATTATGAGGTAATTTTAATCGAATCGGCTTCTGTGGGTTGTTTAATTTTTTAAGTGCTCGAGCGAGAAGCGTGCCAGGCTTCTTAGCTTTGATATAAAATTTATGCTTGGATTTGCGTATGGTTTTATCTACGGATTCAGATAGGAAAAGATCAAGATTTAAGCTAGCTTCATCTAGTTGATTTTTTGTCACAGGGGTAGGATTCGCTTGAAAATGTGCGTGGCAACTGGCAAGTGTTGAATTTTGTTTCTAATATTAGTTGTAGCTTGTTTTTTTTTTTTTTTTCAATCAGTATTTATTAAGTTTTCACAAATACAGCAAATAGAATCCACAATGCCGAGTAGAAAACAGAACATAGCAGATGGGGACGCAGCCCCAGCAGTATAATATCTACATGTAACTGTGAACAGTGTGTGTAGCGGATCAGGAACAATAAATCCAACAGACTTTTTCTTTTTTAAGATATGATGCTTGGCGTAAGCAGATTCCTCGAAGGACTGGTTTGTGTGCCTCCCATAAGGTTAATGGAGAAATATCAGGGGTTTTATTATTTTTCAGATAGTCTTTTATGGCTAATTCTAAGTCTGTAGAGTGTGATGGATGGGATAGGGTTGAATCATTTATGTGCCATGTGGGGTCTTGATTTTTAGGTATGAGGGAAGTGAGGGTAGAAAGTATTGCACAATGATCAGTCCATGTAAAGGGTATTACAGAAGATGTGAGCAATTCCGGGGACATACTAATAGAGATTAGTATATGGTCGATACGGGAAAAAGACTTATGTGGATGGGAATAGAAGGAATATTGACGTTTCGTGGGATTGATTTCTCGCCAGGAATCTAGCAAGGAATGTTGTTGTAGAAGTCTTTGGAACCTACGAGATTGAGAATTGGAAGTGATAGGAATTGGGGACTTATCTAAATAAGGGTATAGAACTTGGTTCGAATCTCCACAGATCAAAAGCGTGCCCATTTTATGAGTCTCTATTACCTGGAACAAATGGGAGAGGAATGCTGTTGGATTTTTATTAGGAGCATAATAGGATACTACTGTGATTGGTGTATCATATAGATGCCCTGTAAGAATGAGATAGCGACCTTCTGGGTCTTTGGTTTCTGTCAGAAGAGAGAAGGGTGTAGCTCTATGGAATGCAATTAGCACTCCCCTTTGTTTAGTTTTAGCGGAAGCAGTAAAGACTTGGGGATAAACTGTACCAAAATATTTAGGTGTCGAGGTTTCAGTGAAATGGGTTTCTTGTAGGCAAATTATATGCGCCTTTGAAGAAGATAATGATCTAAAAACTTTGGTTCGTTTTTGTGGAACATTTAGACCTTGGACATTTAAGGTAAGGATATTTAAAGGAGCCACAATGATATTTTATAGAGAATATTATAAGACATATTTAAAAACAATTGAAAATCCATACTTACCCCGGGGAGGAGCAAAGAGAAAAGGGAGAGTGGAGACAGAATGTTGAGAAATAAAGAGAAAATGAGAGTCATTATTAAACAAATAATTAACAAAAACGTTTAGAATGCAAGAAGGTAAAACGTTGGCGTTCCCAGCGTGCAAAAGTGCAAGCTCGGAGGCACAGAGTCTGACCAGGGAGGCTCCTCACACAAAAAGGTGTGTGGGAGAGTCCAAGGACAGAAAAATGGAGGGAGCAGTGACAGTTTCTCGAGTCCCTCACGACCAAAAATATATCTAGAGAAGAAAAAATATATTATGACACCCATACTGGAAGTAAGCAAAAATAAATCAAATCTAAGAAATATTATAATATTTTCAACATTAGTAGATGTAAAATTGTAATCTAACAATTGTGTTTTATGTTTTCACGGGGAGAGTGTTAGATTATAAATGTTGTTGAATTATACAAATTACCTCTGGGTTGCCAGTTGTAGGAGAGGCAGTAATGTCATTAATAATTAGGATGAGAAGAAATAAAATACCAATTATTAATAATATATTAGTAATATTTACTTCTATTCAGTAAACAGTTTTGTACAAAAATAATATAGAACCCTTGCTGTGGGTAAAAAAGGATTAGGGGAAAGGGGCGGGGAGGAGGGGGTAATATGAGGGAAGTAGAAGGGGGTGAGGCGAGTAAGGATGGGATGAGGAGGGAAGGGTGCAATGGGAATAGGAAAAAAAAAATTTGGACAATTTAAGACTTCAATTATCCTAGACCAAAAAGGGGATAAAAAAATAATAATAATAATAATAATAATAATAATAATAATAATAAAAAAAAGGACAAAAGCCTGCTTAGGGGAAGTAAATTCAGGATGGTTAAATGACATTAAGTGTTTAGCATCCAAAAAGTGGATGAAAGATCAAAAATATTTAGTGAAATTCAATTTGATATGCAAAATGTATTCAGTCCATTGAGTCCGGAGCATCTTGGTTTGGAGAGTTGAATCGACCCCTCTTCGATGAGCTTTGTCTGGTTCTGTCATTTTGGACTTTGGAGAAATTTTGTGGAGAACTGGATGCTGTCCGTCGGCGAGGGCTGGCTGAAGGTCTTTCGCAGAGATGAAGTTTTTGTAGGGTTTTCAGTAGTTCATCAGGGGTTCTGCATGAGTGCTTGGTACCTTGATATGTGAAGCAAAGTGAAAAAGGGAATCCCCATTGGTATGGGATCTGATGTTGTTGTAGGTTTTGTAATAAGGGTTTCATCGAGCGTCGTTTAGCGACTGTTATTGGGGAAAGGTCAGCAAAGATCTGATACGGGTGGCCTTAGAAGATAAGGGATTCTTTGTTCCTTGCAGCGACCATAAGCTGTATTTTGGTGTGGAAGAAATGGAATTTCGCAATTATGTCGTGGGGGGACCTTCAGATTTGCGCGTTGCTAATGCTCTATGTATTCTGTCCATTTCCAGTCTCTCAATTGGAATTGACGATGATAACTCTTGAAATAGGGCAGTAATTGTTGATTGTAGATCAATAATAGACTCCGGTATACCTCGTATGCAAAGGTTTGAACGACGTGCGCGATTTTCAAAATCTTCTAAACGAGTTTGCAGCAAGAAATTTTCATCTTTAAAGTGGTTGTAAACCCACTTTTTCACTTTTACCTACAGGTAAGCCTATAATAAGGCTTACCTGTAGGTATAAAGAATATCTCCTAAACCTGTACAGTTTAGGAGATATTCCCCTCGCAATGCGGGCGGCGCATGCACAGGGGGAAATCCACGGCGAAAGGACCGGCATCCGCCGGACCCTACCGATTTAAAATCTCCCGCGCGCACGCGCGGGAGTGACGTCATTGCCTCTCCAGCCAATCACAGCGCTGGAGTGGCGATACCCGGAAGACACGCCGGAGCAAGATGACATCTCGCTCGGCGTCGACCAGGTAAGTGGTGTTTACCTCGTTCCGAGGTAAGTATTTCATAATCGGCTAGTATGCGGTGCATACTAGCCAATTATGCCTTTTGCCTTGCAGGTTTAAAAAAAAAAAAGTTTATGCGGTTTACAACCGCTTTAAGTGTGTCCAATTCAGTTTCATGAGTCATTACATTAGTTTCTATGTCATCCACTCTGTTTTCTAGTTCAGCCGTGCCCTGACCTAAGTCACGTATTTCTTTTGTTAATTTCTCGGTAATATGGTCGGAGGTCTGCTTTAATGCTTTCTGTAGCATTTTTTCTATTTGAGTTAGAACATTTGGGTGTAAAGAGCCTGTCTGTTGTGGCTGGCAGATGGTGCTGTCCTCACAGTCTGTATCATATAGTTCATGAGGTAACTGCAGCTGCTGCTTGGCAGCGTGAGGTAAAACTGTGTGAGGAGATTTAGGCATTTTACTGGGGCCTCTAGATGAATTATCCCTGATGGGTTTCATCTTATTTTTTCCCCGGACAGCTCCATAAATCATCTTAAAATGTTCCTAGGGTACTGAGGAAGACCAGGGTAAGCTTTTGAAATAATTACCCTTCCATTCAGGTGTGTATGCTGGCCGTGAAGTCCTGAGAAAAGGGGAGCCTCAGCAGGACATGTCTGTCTCTGTGAGCTCCACGCATGCCCCTCCAAGTGAAATATTCCTTTAACCACGTCAATACCAGCCCATTGTAATATGATGTCCACAGATGGTATCTCCCATCCTGGGTGGACATCATATGACATCCTGGGCTTTGTGAGGGGATATCTGAATGATGCCTGCAGCTATAGAGGCATAATTTAGATATCATTATTTGTCATTGGCGATTCTGTGCACCATAAGAATGATCATAGCGGCTTGATCGTTCTTAAAGGCGGCGGGAGAGAACATAACCCCCTCCCGCCGCCATTCGGTGCTTCTCCGGGCTCTCCCGTGTCATCGGGGGTCCGGAGAGAGAATCGTCTGGCGCCGCATGGGAAGCATAGAGATGACTGGTGACCACATGGTCACCAGTCATCTCTTTGACCGTCGAAGGCCCGGACACGATGTGATGACGTCACGCCCGGGTACCCGGAAGTAAACAAAGCCGCGACTGCGGCTAGTAAGCATGAGATTGTGATTTTTTTTCGCAATCTTATGCTTTCCATCCTGGAAGAGAGATGTGGGGTCTTATTGAGATGTGGGGTCTCCATAAAGAGGACCTGTCAAACACCATTCTTATTACAAGGGATTTTTACATTCCTTGTAATAGGAATAAAAGTGATCAAAAAAATGTAAATGTAAAAAAAAGTGTAAAAATATAAAAAAATAAGTAAAAAAATGTAAACAAATAATAAAAAAAAAAATTGAAAACGCCTCTGTCCCCGGTAGCTCGCGCTCAGAAGCAAATGCACACGTAAGTCACGCCCACATATGTAAAAGCCGTTGAAACCACATATGTAAGGTATCGCCACGTGCGCTAGAGCAAGTGCAACAATTCTAGCACTAGACCTCCTCTGTAACTCTAAACTGGTAACCTGTAAAAAAATTCAAAGTGTCGCCTATATGAATTGTCGGCTCCCGGCAATACAGAGAAAAGGCATTGAAAGTCATTGATAAAAAAAAAAAATATGCGTGTATGCGTGGGGGTCCCCCCAAATTCTATTACCAGGGCCTCATTCCCACAACCCTTGCCCGGTGGTTGTGGGGGTCTGCGGGCGGGGGGCTTATCGGAATCTGGAAGACCCCTTTAACAAAGGGGACCCCCATATCCTGGCCCCCCCTATGTGAATTGGTAATGGGGTACATTGTACCCCTAACATTTCACAAAGAAAGTGTAACAAATTGTAAAAAAAACACAGACACAGTTGGGAAAGTCCTTTATTAAAAAAAATAATAAGATTCCAGCGGTGGTAATCCACTCTTGGTCTCCGCTCCAATGCTGTCGGTATCCTGTGATGGGTGATCTCCTCTTCATTCAGGTCCAGGATCCAACGATGAGATGTCCGCAGCGCATCCTGTCTCCACCGGAGACACCCCAGGAGCCAGTGATTGCTCTTATGTAGCTGAGGGCGGGGCCACCCGTCACGTGACCCCGTCCTCCTCTGACGCAAGGGGAAACCCAGGTTTGTTTCCCCTTGCGTCAGGGGGGGACGGGGTCACATGTCGGGTTGCCCCGCCCTCAGCTACATAAGAGCTGTCACTGGCTCCTGCTGTGAACATCTCATCGTTGGATCCTGGAGCTGGATGAAGAGGAGATCATCCCATTGCTGGACCCCGGAGAGGAGATCACCCAACGCAGGATAACCACCAGGATTACCACCGCTGGAATCTTTTTTTTATTTTTTATTTTTAATAAAGGACTTTCCCAACGGTGTCTGTGTGTTTTTTTTTTTTAGAATTTGTTACACTTTCTTTGTGAAATGGTAGGGGATAAATGTACCCCATTACCAATTCACATGGGGGCGCGGGATCTGGGGGTCCCTTTTGATAAAGGGGTCTTCCAGATTCCGATAAGCCCTCGCCCGCAGACCCCCACAACCACCGGGCAAGGGTTGTGGGGATGAGGCCCTTGTCCCCATCAACATGGGGACATGGTGCTTTGAGGGGTCACAGACCCCCAAAGCATCCTCCCCATGTTGAGGGCATGTGGCCTGGTACGGTTCAGGGGGGGGCGCTCTCTCGTCCACCCCCTCTTTTCCTGCGGCCTGCCTGGTTGCGTGCTGGGATACAGGGTCTGGTGTGGATTTTTGGGGGGAACTCCAGGCCATTTTTTTTAAATTTGGGGTGGAGTTTGGGGTGGAGTTCCCCTAAAATCCATTTTTTATCACTAACTTTTCTCTGTATTGCCGGGAGCCGACAATTCATTATAGCCGTGAGTGGTTTTAAATTACTTTTTTTCCTTCAGAAATTACATTTTGTGCAGGGACAGTTCTATACACGGGAAACAAGCGCTACTTCACAGGCATACCATACACACTCTCCCCATGTTATGAAATTATGACACTATGGCGGACACTTCGGACAATTTTGACACATTTTTGGGACCATTGTCATTTTCACAGCAAAAAATGCATTTAAAATGCATTGTTTATTGTGAAAATGACAGTTGCAGTTTGGGAGTTAACCACAAGGGGGCGCTGATGGGGTTATGTGTTCCCTGAAGTGTGTTTACAACTGTAGGGGGGTGTGGCTGTAGGTGTGACGTCATCGATTGTGTCCCCCTGTAAAAGGGATGACACGATCGATGCAGCCGCCACAGTGAAGAACGGGGAAGCCGTGTTTACACACGGCTCTCCCCATTCTTCAGCTCCGGGGACCGATCGCAGGTCTCCAGCGGCGATCAGGTCCGCTGGTCCCGATCACAGCGCCGGAGCCGCGATTCCTGGAAGTAAGCTACTGGAGAGATGTCTGCTCATTATGCCTTTGTCTTGCTTTTTTTTTTTTAAGGGTTTACAACCACTTTAAGTAAGTATCGTATATACGTATATAGTATAAGCCGACCCGAATATAAGCCGAGGTACCTAATTTTACCACAAAAAATAGGAAAACTTATTGACTTGAGTATAAGCCTAGGGTGGGAAATGCAGCAGCTACTGGTATGGTAAATTTCAAAAATAAAAATAGTTACCAATAAAATTACATTAATTGCATCAGTAGGCTAAATGTTGTTGAAATATTTATTTCAAATACAAACAGTAAACTTTAAAGCGGTCCTCCACCCTAAAGTGGAGTCCCGCTGATCGGAACCCTCCCCCCCTCCGGTGTCACATTTGACACCTTTCAGGGGGGAGGGGGGTGCAGACACCTGTCTAAAGACAGGTATTTGCACCCACTTCCGGCCACACGCTACGGGCGAAAGACGGGCATTCCGTCACATCCCGTCTGTCGCCCGTTGTGTGCTGGGAACACTCGGCTCCCAGCACACAGCGTGTGAGCCAATCGGCGGGCGCAGCGCGACTCGCGCATGCGCCGTAGGGAACCGGGCAGTGAAGCCGCAGCGCTTCACTTCCTGGTTCCCTCACCGTGGATGGAGGGGGGAGCAGCAGGGTGACGAGCGATCGGCTCATCCTCTGCTGCGATCACCGCTGGACTCCAGGACAGGTAAGTGTCCTTATATTAAAAGTCAGCAGCTGCAGTATTTGTAGCTGCTAGCTTTTAATATATTGTTTTAGTGGCACATCCGCTTTAAGTGCAAAAGAGAGTCAACAAAAACAATATGGTAGCTCAATCAGCAACCAAGCTAAAAGCTAAAACACAAGTTAAAATCCTTCAAAACTGGATTCCTCCTCATCATCTGTATGTCCAAAGATAGCTTCAGAATTAGCTGGTGTGAGGTTATCAGGGTAGACAATGGTGCTAGATTCACGTAGGGCGGCGTAAGTGTGGGCGGGCGTAGCGTATCGTATTTACGCCACGCCACCGCAACTTAGAGAGGCAAGTGCTGTATTCACAAAGCACTTGAGTCCTAAGTAACGGCGGCGTAGCGTAAATGTGCCGGCGTAAGCGCGTATAATTCAAATTGTGAAGAGGTGGGCGTGTTTTATGTAAATAAAGCATGACCTTGCGTAAATGACGTTTTAAACGAACGGCGCATGCGCCGTCCGTGGACGTATCCCAGTGCGCATGCGTCGTATAGAATGCCTAAGATACGTCAAACACTGCCTACGACGTGAACGTAACTAACGCACAGCCCTATTCGCGTACGACTTACGCAAACGACGGAAACAACGGAAAATTCGACGCTGTCCGGACGTCCATACTTAACATTGGCTATGCCTCATATAGCAGGGGTAACTTTACGCCGGAAAAAGCCTTACGTAAACGACGTAAAAAAATCCGCCGGGCACACGTACGTTTCTGAATCGGCGTATCTAGCTCATTTGCATATTCTACGCGGAAATCACCGGAAGCGTCACCTAGCGGCCAGCGTAAATATGCACCCTAAGATTCATAGGCGTAGGAGACTTACGCCGGTCGTATCTTAGCAACATTTAAGTCTTTTTGAATCTAGCCCATTGTCATCATCACTGAGTTTGCAGTCATCACCAACACTGCTGTCGTTCTCATACAAAACGCTGTCTTCACTGCCATCCATAGCATTACTAATGCCAGATTTCTTGAAGGCGCGTTGCACCATGTCCTCTGGAATCTCTTCCCATGTATCACAAACCCACTTCGCTATCAATTCTATGTCGGTCTTCACCATATTTCCAACTTTTGTCGGTCAGGCTTGACCAGATGACATCCATTCATGCCACATCTTTCGCACACGGGCCCGGATTCAGATAGAGATACAACGGCGTATCTCCTGATACGCCGTCATATCTCTGAGTTCCGACGGTCGGATCTATGCGGCTGATACATAGAATCAGGTTCCGCATAGATCTCCCTAAGATCCGACAGGTGTAAGTGACTTACACCATCGGATCTTAGGCTGCAATCTCCCGCTGGCCACTAGGTGGCGTTTCGTTTTTTGTATGCGATGAATATGCAAATGAGGAGTTCCGCCGATTCAGAAACGAACGCCCGCCCGTCGCTTTTTTTTTTACGTCGCTTGTGTTCGGCTTTTTCCGGCGTATAGTTACCCCTGCTATGTGAGGGGTATCCTATGTTAAGTATGGCCGTCGTTCCCGTGCCGAGTTTAAAAATTTTACGTCGTTTGCGTAAGTTGATTCAGAATACGGCCGGACGCAATTTACGCTCACGCCAAAACCAATGACGTCCTAGCGAAGTCATTTGGAGCAATGCACGCTGGGAAATTTAGCCGGCGGCGCATGCGCAGTTAAATCGGCGCGGGGACGTGCCTGATTTAAATAGTACACTCCCCCTAGCCGCGGAATTTGAATTCCGCCAGGGGATTTACAATACGCCGCCGCAAGTTTTGAGGTAAGTGCTTTCTGAATACAGCACTAGCTTCAAAAACTTGCGCCGGCGGATCGTAAATCAGATAGATTACGCGGATCTAAAGATCCGCTAATCTATCTGAATCTACCCCAGGGTCTTTAAAAGGTTTATTTAAACACACATCTAGGGGCTGCAATACAGATGTAAGCCCACCTGGAATAACAGCCAAAGTAACTTCAGAAGTAGGGATGAGCCGAACACCCCCCTGTTCGGTTCGCACCAGAACCTGCGAACACACCAAATGTTCATGTGAACTTTAGAACCCTTTTAAAGTCTATGGGACTCGAACAATGTATTAGGTGAACTCCTGCGCTGTATGGGATAAAGGTGAAGGGGAGTGGGCCAGAGAAGGGACAGTGGGGTGGGTGGGCGTGAATACTGCAGCAAACACCAAGAATGTTGTCCTCTCAAGACAAAAGAATCGATAATGTGTAAAATGTGAAAGTATCTGCGCTGTAAAAAAACTAAGATGAGGGGGGGCAAATAAAAAAGGTGAGGTGACAGAAAATCCGTGGACAGTGGGCCGTGGGATAGTAAGTATATTGACACGGTGGGAGTGACCCAAAATGGAAAATACAGTGTGGTTTAGCCTAAACCGTGTATCAAAACACACATAAAAAATCTTCAAAATATCGATGATAAGTGAACAGTTCGAACAAAAAAACCTCCTCAAGTGATTAATAGAAATAAACAAATATCCGATTGGTAAAACTTGAAGGGAAGGTGAATACTTATGGACAATATTGGAGTGCAGTCCAACAAACAAACAAATAGAAAGTGACTGGTAAGTAAATGAGTGATTGGGTGTAGAAAATGTCAAACTCAGGTGAATAAGGTGTGTGCTCAGGTAGGTCCACACAACGTGCACCCTTCACCAGTAGTGAATCAGAAGGCTTACCTCTCTGCTCACATACAAACCCTAAATCACTGTACCAGCAGGCTGTTAAATGGATGTCTGCTTGTCTCACTCGTGGTACATACATATAAAGACAACGGTGTGAAAGTTGTAACTTTATCTTCTTACAGGCAATAAGGAGACAAAGTGCCCAAAATAAGGAGTGGCTGATTGTCCACTTACACAACTTACAGGAGTGTATGAGGAGCGTGTGCCTATCTCCACGAGCGCCGAGCTCGTATCCCAATCTTCTTCCAGCTGTCAATTTCTCTTTAGCATCAAAAGAGCCGTCCGCTCGTGGCGAGATATATGAGCGGGGATGGAAGGAGAGAGGGGGGGCACATCGCATAAACCGTGCAGCAAATAAATTTATTAAAACAAAGAAAAATAGGTAAAAGACTCACATGGGGCAGTCTAAGGGCGGTCCCGTAACCACGAACGCCGCGTTCGTCCACCGTCCGTCAGATGCTGCTCCTACTGTGTACTCTGTATTCCCGACGCGTATTCGTCACATCACGTGACTTCATCAGGGGATGGTAAGCTAGAGTACTGGGTCCTGTTTAAATAACGTCTCACTAATAGGACATAGCAGCGGCCATTTTATTGAAGTCCACGCCGTGTATTGGCGAATGCCGCGCCGGCGCCATTTTGCCTGAGTCTCCTTACTTGTGTTAATCTCCGCTGGGTAAAACGAACGGGACGGAGGGGGAGCAATCAGGGGGGCTGGGCCGGACTAGGCAGCGGCTGGCCTGTGCTTTGAGCAAGTGTCCACAGGGGAAAATTAAAAAAACATTCGGTTAAAATACAATAAAAAGAAAAAACTGTCTGATTGGACTTTTATGCTCAATATGTCCGGATTATGCATACACTATAATTATTTTTCCTAGTGAATAATAGTTCCTTTTAAAAAAAAAAAAGTTTTTTCTTTTTATTGTATTTTAACCGAATGGTTTTTTAATTTTCCCCTGTGGACACTTGCTCAAAGCACAGGCCAGCCGCTGCCTAGTCCGGCCCAGCCCCCCTGATTGCTCCCCCTCCGTCCCGTTCGTTTTACCCAGCGGAGATTAACACAAGTAAGGAGACTCAGGCAAAATGGCGCCGGCGCGGCATTCGCCAATACACGGCGTGGACTTCAATAAAATGGCCGCTGCTATGTCCTATTAGTGAGACGTTATTTAAACAGGACCCAGTACTCTAGCTTACCATCCCCTGATGAAGTCACGTGATGTGACGAATACGCGTCGGGAATACAGAGTACACAGTAGGAGCAGCATCTGACGGACGGTGGACGAACGCGGCGTTCGTGGTTACGGGACCGCCCTTAGACTGCCCCATGTGAGTCTTTTACCTATTTTTCTTTGTTTTAATAAATTTATTTGCTGCACGGTTTATGCGATGTGCCCCCCCTCTCTCCTTCCATCCCCGCTCATATATCTCGCCACGAGCGGACGGCTCTTTTGATGCTAAAGAGAAATTGACAGCTGGAAGAAGATTGGGATACGAGCTCGGCGCTCGTGGAGATAGGCACACGCTCCTCATACACTCCTGTAAGTTGTGTAAGTGGACAATCAGCCACTCCTTATTTTGGGCACTTTGTCTCCTTATTGCCTGTAAGAAGATAAAGTTACAACTTTCACACCGTTGTCTTTATATGTATGTACCACGAGTGAGACAAGCAGACATCCATTTAACAGCCTGCTGGTACAGTGATTTAGGGTTTGTATGTGAGCAGAGAGGTAAGCCTTCTGATTCACTACTGGTGAAGGGTGCACGTTGTGTGGACCTACCTGAGCACACACCTTATTCACCTGAGTTTGACATTTTCTACACCCAATCACTCATTTACTTACCAGTCACTTTCTATTTGTTTGTTTGTTGGACTGCACTCCAATATTGTCCATAAGTATTCACCTTCCCTTCAAGTTTTACCAATCGGATATTTGTTTATTTCTATTAATCACTTGAGGAGGTTTTTTTGTTCGAACTGTTCACTTATCATCGATATTTTGAAGATTTTTTATGTGTGTTTTGATACACGGTTTAGGCTAAACCACACTGTATTTTCCATTTTGGGTCACTCCCACCGTGTCAATATACTTACTATCCCACGGCCCACTGTCCACGGATTTTCTGTCACCTCACCTTTTTTATTTGCCCCCCCTCATCTTAGTTTTTTTACAGCGCAGATACTTTCACATTTTACACATTATGGGACTCGAACGTTTGAAATCTAAAGTGCTAATTTTAAAGGCTAATATGCAAGTTTTTGTCCTAAAAAGTGTTTTGGGACTGCAGTTTTTTCGGGAGCAGTGAATTCAATAATGTTTAAAGTGAAACAATAAAAGTGAAATATTTCCCGTACTTAGAACTGTCTCTGCACAAAATGTCATTTCTGAAGGAAAAAAAGTAATTTAAAAATGACTCGCGGCTATAATGAATTGTCGGCAATTCAGAGAGAATTAATTCATAAAAAAATAAAAAAAGGCGCGGGGGTCTCCCAAATTCAATTACCAGGCCCTTCAGGTCTGGTATGGATACTAGGGGAAACTCGCCGCCAATTTAAAAAAAAAAAACTTCAGGTCTGGTGTGGATTTTAAGGGGAACTCCACCCCAAATGAAAAAAAAATGGCGTGGAGTCCCCCCAAAAATCCACACCAGACCCCTTATCCAAGCACGTAACCTGGCCGACCGCAGAAAAGAGGGGGGATGAGAGAGCGCCCCCCTTCTGAACCGTACCAGGCCACATGCTGCGCTCTGGATCCCGGACCTGGATGATCTTCTCATCGCTGGACCGGAGAGGAGATCACCCATCACTGGATACCGACAACGTTGGAGCGGGGATTAAGAGTGGATTACCAGCTTAAAGTGAAACAATAAAAGTGAAATATTCCTTAAAATTTCGTACCTGGGGGGTGTCTATAGTATGCCTATAATGTAGCGCATGTTTCCAGTGCTTAGAAAAGTCCCTGCACAAAATGACATTTCTAAAGGGGAGAGGGGCTTATCGGAATCTGGAAGCACCCTTTAATAAAGGGGACCCCCAGATGCCACCCCCCCCATGTTAATTGGTAACAGGGTACTTAGTACCCCTACAATTTCACCCAAAAAAGTGACAAAAAAGGTAAAAAAAAAACACACACACACACACAGCTTGGTCCTTTAAAGTCCTTTAATAAAAAATAAAATACATTTTCAGCGCTGTAATCTTTCTACGACCCAGACCCACCGCAACGAATGATACAGCCTCCATAGGAGGCACCCAGCCGAATGACGCACACCCGTCTGACAGATCTTAAATAACCTATGGCAGGACCACCTGTGACGTGGACGGTGACCTCACTCCCCTCTGATGCGATGGGTTTCCAGCAGTTTCCCGTGGTGTCATGGGTGACCCCGACCCCCTCTGATACAACGGGAAACAGAGGGGGAGGGGTCACCTGTACACGTCACTGGGTAACCCCCCGGCATTTCCCCTTGCATCGGAGGGGGTGGGGTCATGTGACAGGTGGCCCCGCCCTCAGCTATATTAGAGCTGTCAGGCTGCAGCACATCATTCGATGGGTGCCTCCCGTGGAGGCAGGATCGTGTGCATCGTATCCTCGCTGGAGATCGAGAATGGATTACATCGCTTGAGATCATGAATGGATTACATTGCTGGAATTTTTTTTTATTTTTTTTTAACAAAGAACTTGTCCCAAGCTGTCTCCTGTGGTTTTTAACATTTTGACACTTTTTTTGTGAAATGGTAGGGGTACAATGTACCCCTTACCAATTCACATAGGGGGGCAGGAATCTGAAGGTCCCCTTTGTTAAAGGTGGCTTCTAGATTCCGATATGCCCCCCCACCCAAAGACCTCCACAACCACCGGGCAAGGGTTGTGGGGATGAGGCCCTTGTCCCTGCTGACATGGGGACATCCTCCCCATGTTGAGGGCATGTGGCCTGGTACGGTTCAGGAGGGGGGCACTTTCACTCTTGGAGGTCCAAGTTGCACTCTTCAATGAAGGAATGGGCGTTGCTGGTTAACTATATAGCAACGATGGAGGAGCTGATCTGTACCGCCCAATATAAAATATCAAACTTTTTGGAAACATGGGCACCTTGGCTTGAATATCAAAATTCACAGCAATATCAGGATCTGATCCGGGATAACACTTCCTTCCTTCATAGAAGGTGATCTGAGGAAGCAGTGGATTCCATTTACCACTCACAATGCTCAGAGTCTATTGCAAAGGGTAGCTGGTGGTCCTCCCCCTTGAGGTTTACCCCCCATTCCCCATTCCCCCTCCCCACCTCTCTATCTTGTCTTTTCTCTTTTCTTTTGTTTATTTTTTTTTTTTTTAATTGCATAAGAAGGATGCGGAATGATGAGCTGACCTAGGGGTTGGGTGCTATTCCTGTTCCATATATATTTTATAGTACAACAAGAAGCAACATTTTGTACATTTTAGAAGGCCCCCATTCCATTCTGACTCTGACAGGCTTATACTGAGGCATTTCCTCTCTAAATAATTATATCTTACCAAACTTCTAGGGAAATCTTTGTGTCTTCATGTGGGGTTTATTGTTGGCTCTTTAAGAGCTATGGGTGGAAGTGACGTTTTGACGTTGCTTCTGCCCTGCAATGGTATAGAGATGGGTGGGGGCCATCTTTGCCTCACTCGTCTCCATACTAAGCCAGGGAGAGAACCCAATCGCCTTTGCAGCTACCGACGGCTCCGGTAAGTGGCGGAGGGCATCAGAGCGCAGCAGGTGGGGGGGCCTCTCCCACCACCAATAAAAGTGATCTTGCGGCGAATCTGCCTTAGAGACCACTTTAATATGAAAGCAGACCGCCTGATGAAGAAGAGGATACCCGGGTTATGGCAGCTAGCTTCTGCCATAACAACAATATTCCTCTTCAACGTACCGTTGTATAACGACGGCGGGCGGTCTGTAAACTAATAAGATTAACTAGGGGGAAAGATTGGGAGTATTGGGAATAAGTGAAATCTTTAACAATTGTTTTTTCATGGGTCGCTGTGCTTCATGTGTTATCAGAGTTAAAGCTTCATTTATCAATATGTATGCACTTTATGAAAACTCCACAAGATGACACTCTTTAGAGTCTATTTATAAATGTTTACATCAATGATTCAAGCAACTTTTTTTTAGGATTCACATATTTTCCAGTTGAAACTATGAAAGTTGTGTGATTCTTGGGTAAAAACATGTGAGTTAAGGACCTTAGATTGTACACTGCTTGAGGGTTAGGGACTGATGTGAATGTACAATACATGTAAAGCACTGTGTAAATAATGTTGCTATATAAGTACCTATCTATATATATATAAAACTCAACGTGTGTGTGTGTGTATGTATGTATGTATGTTCCAGCATTACGTCCAAACGGCTAAAGATATTAACATGAAACTTGGCACACATGTTACTTATATGTCAGCAACAAACATAGCATAGGTGGTTTAACCCTTACCCACCCCCATTTGCCATGGTCAGGGTTTTCCTTTAAAGTCCCATTCAACTCTATGGGAAATACATGTTACTTCATGTTCCAGCATCACGTCCAAACGGCTAAAGATATTAACATGAAACTTGGCACACATGTTACTTATATGTCAGCAACAAACATAGGATAGGTGGTTTAACCCTTACCTACCCCCATTTGCCATGGTCGGGGTTTTTCTTTAAAGTCCCATTCAACTCTATGGGAAATACATGTTACTTCATAACTTCCAAACGGCTGTACATATTTCGATAACACTTGGTCACATGTTACTTATATGTCCACTTAAACTATAGGATAGTTAATTTATCCCTTAACTACGCCCATTTGTGAGGGTCGGGGTTTTTGTTTAAAGTCCCATGCAAATCAATGGGAAATGTATGTTCCCACATAACTTCTGTACGCCTGGAGATATTTCAATAATACCTGGTACACATATTACTTATATGCCAAATAAAAATATATGACAGTTAAATTAACCCTTACCTACACCCTTATATAAAAGATGGGTATATTTATATTACTATGATTTTCCTCCCCAAAAGGTTAAGATAGGAAGACTGGGCAACGCCGGGTATTCAGCTAGTAATAAATAAAATAAATAAAACCCTATGGTGCATTTATTATCAGAATTCAGCACGTGGATTTTACTACAAGGCCACAAGATGGTGCAGTAGCACATTAGTAGTAATGACATTTTCCTGATGAAGAGAAAATGGAGTTACACCTTAACCACTTCAGCCACGGAAGAATTTCCCCCTTAATGACCAGACAATTTTTTGCGATATGGCACTGCGTCTCAGGTAGTGGGGATTAGTCATTTCGTTTATCTGGACGGACATTAAGAGTAATTTTGTTTATTGTTGATATCCCGCGCTTTAGCTGCCTTGGAAGGACCGGACCTCGGCTCTCACTCACCCCTCCTTTATTATTATCCAAATCCCATCATGGTGCCTATTTTTTTTTTTTTTTAAACAGAAAAGTTTTTATTTATCTCCAAGAGGAGATATATTTTCATGTACAATTACATACAAACATAAAGAGTTATACAAGAATGTATATAACATCTTATTTCAAGGCGTATAAAGTAAAGCAGTATATTACAGACATTACAACACATAGAATCCTGAAAACAATTCATGCGAAAATTTCAATGATTTAGTAAAGGCTCTTATGAATTGATTTGTGTGGTTAGACGTGGAGGATTATTACCGGTGCATTTCCCTTGGGGGGGTGCATTGTGAGAGTGGGGGGAGACCACTGATTCAGTGTATTATAGTAGCATGATATGGGACTAGAGTCGGGGGGAAACATGCATGACATCAACTCCAGTCAACTCCAACCTAATGGGACTTTTTTTATCAAAGTGGGGTGACATTTAGGTTTTTACCCATGCGTTCCATATTTTCTCAAATTTTTGGGACATTTAAAGGGGTTGTGAAGGTTTGTTTTTTATTGTCTAAATAGGTTCCTTTAAGCTAGTGCATTGTTGGTTCACTAACCTTTTCCTTCGATTTCCCTTCTAAATGTTTTTTTCTTTGCTTTCTTTGTCTGAATTTCTCACTTCCTGTTCCTCCTCAGTAAGCTGTTCTGGCTGACTAACCCCCAGCCAGAATAGCTCGGATGATAGGGGCAAGCTTACTGAGAAGAAACAGGAAGTAAGAAATTGAGACAAAGAAAAAAAACATCTAGAAGGGAAATCAAAGAAAGATGTGCACTAGAGCACAACATGAATAGAAATTGAAGCCTGCATTTGCTTGACATTGGAGCTCTCCTCTTTTTTTTGTTAACTTCTCAGCTGAGATGCACGCTGCACTTCCTGTATCACCCATGGAGTGACAGACTGGCTCCTGTCTCATTACAAAGCAGCTGTGGTGCTATCTACAGTAGGTGACTGCGATATTGTGTCAATCTCGCTCCCTTTCTCGGCGAGATTGACCACCTACGAGCCCCATCGCGGGAGCCAGGGCCGAGCTGGCTTGCCGCGATGGAGACAAAGCCGCCATAGAAGCGACGGGAGATCCGACTTGGATTCCCGCCAATTCTAGCTG
Organism: Rana temporaria; assembly: GCF_905171775.1. NCBI lineage: Eukaryota > Metazoa > Chordata > Amphibia > Anura > Ranidae > Rana > Rana temporaria. The sequence goes on along the minus strand of NC_053495.1, from coordinate 155,409,589 downwards.
CGGCATTTGATATGCATCCCGAGAGGGAGTACTCCACGCTAAATTTTAAATTAAAAAACTGACATGGGTTTCCCCCCAGGAGCATATCAGGCCCTTAGGTCTGGTATGGGTTGTAAGGAGACCCCCCTACGCCGAAAAACCGACGTGGGGGGTCCCCCCACAATCCATACCAGACCCGTATCCAAAGCACGCTACCCGGCCGGCCAGGAAAGGAGTGGGGACGAGCAAGCGCCCCCCCCCCCTCCTGAGCCGTACCAGGCCACATGCCCTCAACATGGGAGGTTGGGTGCTCTGGGGCAGGGGGGCGCACTGCGGGGCCCCCCCACCCTAGAACACCCTGTCCCCATGTTGATAAGGACAGGGCCTCTTCCCGACAACCCTGGCCGTTGGTTGTCGGGGTCTGCGGGCGGGGGGCTTATCAGAATCTGGGAGCCCCCTTAAATAAGGGGGCCATCAGATAACGGCCCTTCACCCTAAGTGAATGAATATGGGGTACATCGTACCCCTACCCATTCACCTGGAGGCAAAATGTAAAAGTAAATAAACACACGACACAGGGTTTTTAAAATAATGTATTAGTCTGCTCCGGGGGCCCCCCTGTCTTCTTTAGCTATTTTAGCAGGGGGGGCTTCTTCTTCGCCGCCGTCTTGTTCTCTTCCGCTCTCCGGGGGGGGCTTCTCCGCTCTCCGGGGGTCTTCTCCACTCTCCGGGGGTCTTCTTCTATCTTCTCCGCTCTCCGGTTCTTCTCCCGCTCGCTGTCCGGTGCCTTCTCCTTCAGGGCTGGCCGCCGCTATCTTCGTGTGTAAGCTCAATTACTAGCAGGCGGCCAGCCCGCTCTTCTGTGGTGACGTCTTCTTCTTCTCTTCTCTTCTTCTGCCTTCTTCCGATGTTGACACGACGCCTCTTCTCGCTGCAATGACGGGTGCGCGGTGTGCATCCGATTTATATAGGCCTCTCTTATGATGTCACAGTCCCATCATGCTCCGGTACCTACCCACGTGGGGGGGTCTCCTTACAACCCATACCAGACCTAAGGGCCTGGTATGCTCCTGGGGGGGGGGGAACCCATGTCGTTTTTTTATTTAAAATTTGGCGTGGAGTTCTCCCTCTCGGGATGCATACCAAATGCCGCAGCTAGAATTGTTGGGAATCCAAGTCGGATCCCCGTCGCTTCTATGACGTGCTCGCTGGAATGTGCTTTGTCTATTCCAGCGAGTGTGAGATGTCGGCACTCTGTCGCCGAGAATCAGCGCGATGCTGTCGTGCTAGAAACACATTCTCGGCAACATGTACTGTATGGTGTCTTTTATATGCATGTAAGTGCTTTTAATAAAGACAATGCTACACTATATATATCTGTGGCTCGTTTTTGGGGAGCCCAATTTACAGATTACTTGAAAGGGACTGTGGGTATGCACTTGAGAGTGAAATACATTTGAGGAGTATCATTTACATTTATGATCAAGTGGGAATCCAATTGATTTGGGAGATTACTGATTGGAATCACAAGCGATTTGGAAGGATTGAGCCTAATGAGGAAGGAGCCCCTATATTATATGACTGTTGGTCACTCTGTGGCCAGTGACATCTGGTGAGCACTGTGAGGGTGGGACTCTGTGCTATGGGAAAGATTGCTGGTTTATGCCATATTTTGGAGGGAAAGACACATTAATTGCACAGCTGTGTCTTGGGTTTTTTAAGTCTGACCTGACATCGCTCAGGGCCCCACCCTACAGACAGGAAGTCTGTGCTGGGAGTCAGCTGGACTCCCAATCTCTCTGAGAGAAGTCAGAGGCCGTATGCATGTCTGAAGGAGGCAGATGTCATTAATGATTGAGCAGCAAGACGCTGACAGGAGTAAGCTAGGTTTGAGCTTATCTCTAGGAAAATATTTGTTCTGAGGAACAGAACTTAGGCCTAAGCTAAAGGCCTGAAACAGCCGGATAGCAAGTATGACAGCCAGGAGGCTAAACTGTTGATTTGGCAAGATACAGGAATGATGGAACCCCCTGCCAGGGCTGCTATTATATTTGTGAACTTTTGTGCTTTTAAATAAAAGTGGGCTACCAGGCCTTTAAAAACTCAGTTCTGGACTGGCGTACTCACTGGAAAACGCACCTATCGCTGGAGTCTAATAACCCCAATCTTACATATGGTGGAGGTATTGCTTCGGGCAGTTTTGGAAGAGTTCCAGATCCTCACTAGGGATGAGCCGAACATACCCGGGTTCGGTTCGCATCAGAACGTTCGAACAGACCGCGGGTTCGCGCGAACATTTAGAACCCCATTGAAGTCTATGGGACTCGAACGTTCGAATTCAAAAACGATCATTTTAAAGACCAATATTCAATTTAATGTTGGTAAACGTCTTTCAGAACCCGGGTCTTGCCCCAGGGAAAGTGAAAAAAAAAAAAATGAAAAATTCCTTCAAATATCACACCTGCTGTGTGTCTCTAGTAGTGGCACATGTTTAGAAATGTCCCTGCACAACATTAAATTATTATAAGAACAAAGTAATTTAATACTGGTTGCGCACGTGCTGTGTGGGAACAATATCTCGATTATTTTAGGGGTGGTGGGGGGGTGGCATTATCTTTTTGGGAAAGCAAAATTGTAGAAAAAAGGGCACCCCTCAAACATACTGTGAGGCCCCGTACACACGACAGAGGAACTCGACGTGCTTGGCACGTCGAGTTCCTCGTCGAGTTTTGGGATGAAGCCGCCGAGGAGCTCGGCGGGCCGGCTTCTCCCATAGAAGAACGAGGACAACGAGAAAATAGAGAACATGTTCTCTATTTTCTCGTCGAGTTCCTCGGCGGCTCCATCGAGCCAAAACTGTACAGACGACAGAGTTTCTCGGCAGAATCCGGGTTTTGACCGAGTTTCTCGGTGAATTCTGCCGAGAAACTCTGTCGTGTGTACGAGGCCTAATTGTAGCGCAACAAAGAGCCACATGCAAAGTATTGCATCAAAAATTGTTATTAGGCGCCCTTGTTACACAGGGGCATAAAAATGTGTCCGTATGCGCAACATAACACTGCAACCCCTCCCAATATCTGTAATTGGAGCGCAACAAGGAGCCACGTGCAAAGTATTGCATCAAAAATTGTTATTAGGCGCCCTTGTTACACAGGGGCATAAAAATGTGTCCATAGGCGCAACATAACACTGCAACCCCTCCCAATATCTGTAATTGGAGCGCAACAAGGAGCCACGTGCAAAGTATTGCATCAAAAATTGTTATTAGGCGCCCTTGTTACACAGGGGCATAAAAATGTGTCCGTAGGCGCAACATAACACTGCAACCCCTCCCAATATCTGTAATTGGAGCGCAACAAAGAGCCACGTGCAAAGTATTGCATCAAAAATTGTTATTAGGCGCCCCTGTTACACAGGGGCATAAAAATGTGTCCGTAGGCGCAACATAACACTGCAACCCCTCCCAATATCTGTAATTGGAGCGCAACAAGGAGCCACGTGCAAAGTATTGCATCAAAAATTGTTATTAGGCGCCCCTGTTACACAGGGGCATAAAAATGTGTCCGTAGGCGCAACATAACACTGCAACCCCTCCCAATATCTGTAATTGGAGCGCAACAAGGAGCCACGTGCAAAGTATTGCATCAAAAATTGTTATTAGGCGCCCCTGTTACACAGGGGCACAAAAATTGTGCCTTAGGCCACGTGCAAAGTATTGCATCAAAAATTTTTATTAGGCGCCCCTGTTACACAGGGGCATAAAAATGTGTCCTTAGGCGCAACATAACACTGCAACCCCTCCCAATATCTGTAATTGGAGCGCAACAAAGAGCCACGTGCAAAGTATTGCATCAAAAATTGTTATTAGGCGCCCCTGTTACACAGGGGCACAAAAATTGTGCCTTAGGCCACGTGCAAAGTATTGCATCAAAAATTGTTATTAGGCGCCCCTGTTACACAGGGGCATAAAAATGTGTCCGTAGGTGCAACATAACACTGCAACCCCTCCCAATATCTGTAATTGGAGCGCAACAAGGAGCCACGTGCAAAGTATTGCATCAAAAATTGTTATTAGGCGCCCCTGTTACACAGGGGCACAAAAATTGTGCCTTAGGCCACGTGCAAAGTATTGCATCAAAAATTGTTATTAGACGCCCCTGTTACACAGGGGCACAAAAATTGTGCCTTAGGCCACGTGCAAAGTATTGCATCAAAAATTGTTATTAGGCGCCCCTGTTAAACAGGGGCAGAAAAATTAGGCCTTAGGCACTGGTGGCGGAGCACAGAAAAACAAAATTTCTTACTAGCTAACAGCATGAAAAGTGAGGAGGAGAAGGATATTCCATCAGCAGCACAACAGGACAGTCACTCAGCATCAGCAGTCTCAAAGGGATCTGATATTTCAACACAAAATTCTTATTCAGTAACATCAGCATCAGGTGCTTGGTAGCCGGTGTTGATCCAAGCCTGATTCATTTTGATGAAGGTCAGTCGATCAACAGAGTCGGTGGAGAGGCGTACCCTGTGATCGGTCACAAAGCCTCCAGCAGCACTGAATGTACGTTCTGAAAGAACACTGGATGCAGGGCAAGCCAGTAGCTCAATTGCGTACTGTGCAAGCTCTGGCCAGTGATCCATCCTCAAGACCCAGTAAGCCAGAGGATTTTTCGTGGGGAAGGTGTCCAAGTCGGATCTTGCCGCTAGGTATTCCCGGACCATGTAAACCAGACGCTGGCGATGGTTGCTGGAACCGGTCAGACCTTGGGGCTGCGGACTAAAAAATTGTCTGAACGCATCGGTCAGACGGCCACCTTCTCCACCGCTCCTTCTCTGACTCACCGAAGCCTCAGCAAGACGTTGTCCAGGGCCAGGTTTTGGTAATCCCCCCGGTTCTGGGAACGCATTGCACAGACCCTTCTGCAAGGCCTCCCGCAGTAGTTTCATCTTCTGCTCCCTCTGCGATGGCAACATAAGATCCGTTACCTTACTCTTGTAACGTGGATCAAGGAGAGTTGCCAGCCAGTAATGATCCCTCTCCTTGATAGCACGTACACAAGGATCCTTACGCAGGCTTTGCAGAATCAGGGAGGCCATGCAGCGTAGGTTTGCAGAGGCATTCGGGGCACAGTCCTCTGGGTCACTGAGGACGACAGGATCCTCAGCCACCTCATCCCAGCCACGTAAAAGTCCACGTGTTCCTTGGGACTGTAAATGATCCCTTGAAGACTGCTGCTGTTGATGCTGAGTGCTAGGCTCCACCTCCATGCTGCTGATACAATCCTCCTCCTCCTCCTCTTCCTCATCCTCCTCCTCCTCTTCCTGTGTTCCAGGTGGGCAAGCAGGAACAGTGTCTGGATAAAGGGGGCCTTGAGAGGTAAGGAAGTCCTCCTCTTCCTCCCTCTGTTCTGCCTCAAGGGCCCTGTCCATTATTCCACGTAGGGTGTGCTCCAACATGTGAATAAGCGGGACAGTCTCACTGATGCATGCACTGTCACTGCTCACCATCCTCGTGGCCTCCTCAAATGGTGACAGGACAGTGCATGCATCCCTGATCAAGGCCCACTGGCGTGGTGAAAAAAACCCAAGCTCCCCTGAGCCAGTTCTGCTGCCATATTGGCACAGGTACTCATTGATGGCCCTCTGCTGCGTGTGCAGCCGCTACAGCATGGCCAACGTAGAGTTCCATCTGGTGGGCATGTCACAGATTAGGCGGTTCTTGGGCAGGTTGTATTCCCTCTGGAGGTCTGTCAGCCGAGCAGTGGCATTATATGACCTCCGGAAATGCACACAGACTTTCCTGGCCTGCCTCAGGACATCCTGTAAGCCAGGGTACCTGCCCAAGAACCGCTGCACCACCAAATTGAGAACATGCGCAAAACAGGGCACATGGGTGAGTTTTCCACGTCGCAGGGCAGAGAGGAGGTTGGTGCCATTATCGCTGACCACCATTCCAGGCTTCAGCTGGCGTGGCGTCAACCACCTCTGAGCCTGCCCCTGCAGAGCTGAAAGAACCTCTTCCCCAGTGTGGCTCCTGTCTCCCAAGCACACCAGCTCTAGGACCGCATGGCATCTCTTGGCCTGCATTCCTGCGTAGCCCGTCGTACGCCTACGGAGCACGGCTGGTTCTGAGTCAACATCACCACAGGAAGAGGCCACAGAGGAAGAAGAAGAGGAGGGGGTGGAGGAGAGAGGTGTGTCACAAGCAGTTGTAGTGTTTTGGAGGCGTGGTGGTGGAACAACCTCCAAAACTACTGTGCCTTGACCTGCGTCCTTCCCAGCTGCCAGCAGAGTCACCCAATGGGCCGTAAAAGACAGGTAACGTCCCTGTCCATGCCTGCTGGACCATGAGTCAGCGGTAAGATGCACCTTACCACTGACCGCCCTGTCCAGCGAGGTATGGACATTGCCTTCCACATGCCGGTAGAGAGCCGGAATCGCCTTCCGTGAAAAAAAGTGGCGTTTGGGTACTTGCCACTGAGGTACTGCACATTCCACAAACTCACGGAAGGGGGCAGAATCTACCAACTGAAAAGGTAGCAGTTGAAGTGCTAGCAATTTTGCTAAGCTAGCATTCAACCGCTGGGCATGTGGATGGCTGGGAGCGTACTTCTTTCGGCGCTGCAGCAGCTGGGGCAGGGAAATTTGTCTGGTAATATCAGTAGATTGGCCGGATGTACTACCACTACTACGTTGTGACACACCTATTTCTACACCTTCGGTGCAGGCTGCAGAGAGGACTAGGGGTCTAGTGGGGTTTGAGGTCACAGAAGGGCAAGGGGAGGACCGCTTTGGTCTTTGGTGTGGGTCTTTCTGGTATGCCTGCCAACGAGCTGCATGGCAGGTCGACATATGTCTGGACAAGCATGTGGTGCCCAAGCGGGTGATGTTTTGGCCACGCGAGATACGCTTGAGACATATGTTGCAAAGGTAGCATCTGATGGACAGGTTTAAAAAAAGGCCCACACCAAAGAACTTTTGCTGTACCGTTGAGACACAGCAGCGCCACGTAATGCAGTTGGTGTACTGCCCTTAAGCTGACCCCTGGAGGGCTTCCTGCCTCTTTGAAGATGTGCCTGTGCCTCGTCCTCTTCCTCCTCCTCCTCTCTCCTACCAGGCACCCAGGTAGAGTCAATGACCTCATCATCCCCTCCCTCCTCATCATCACTGGCGACAACCTGGCAGTATGCTCCAGCTGGGGGAACATCACTCCCAGATTGTTGTCCCTCTCGGCCACCCCCTCTCCCTGGGCTCACATCAATGCCTTCCTCTATCAGTGTTCCGTCATCGGAGTCTTCAAAACGCTGTGCATCTTCAGCTAGCATGTACCCAACACTGTGTTGAAACAGTTCGGGGGACTCCTCAGGAGGACACGGTGGGACTAGGGAAGGATTGTGTGATCCCATTGTGCAGAGGGTAGAGGACGCCTTGGCAGCTGCTTTGCCAGACAAACTATAATCAGTCTGTGTGAGAGAGGATGAGGAGGATGAGGACGGCTTGGTCATCCACTCAACTAATTTCTCAGCATGTTGAGGCTCAACACGGCCAGCTCCCGAAAAGAAGGACGAGCGGCCACGGCCACGTGCTGAAGAGGATGCACCACATCCATCACCAGCATTACCTCTAGATGCAGAGCCTGCTTGCCCTCGTGACTCTCTGCCTCTCTTTGTCCTTCCAGCCATAGTTATGCGTTCAGGTGTTATGTAACAAAATAGTCGCTGTCACACCAACTGCGTTCAGATGGTATTAAACAGCAACCACACAGTAAGAGCAACTTGGCTCAAGTGTAAAGTAACAAAATAGTCGCAGTCACACCAACTGCGTTCAGATGGTATTAAACAGCAACCACACAGTAAGAGCGACTTGGCTCAAGTGTAAAGTAACAAAATAGTCGCTGTCACACCAACTGCGTTCAGATGGTATTAAACAGCAACCACACAGTAAGAGCGACTTGGCTCAAGTGTTATGTAACAAAATAGTCGCTGTCACACCAACTGCTTTCAGATGGTATTAAACAGCAACCACACAGTAAGAGCGACTTGGCTCAAGTGTAAAGTAAGAAAATAGTCGCTGTCACACCAACTGCGTTCAGATGGTATTAAACAGCAACCACACAGTAAGAGCGACTTGGCTCAAGTGTAAAGTAAGAAAATAGTCGCTGTCACACCAACTGCGTTCAGATGGTATTAAACAGCAACCACACAGTAAGAGCGACTTGGCTCAAGTGTAAAGTAAGAAAATAGTCGCTGTCACACCAACTGCGTTCAGATGGTATTAAACAGCAACCACACAGTAAGAGCGACTTGGCTCAAGTGTAAAGTAACAAAATAGTCGCTGTCACACCAACTGCGTTCAGATGGTATTAAACAGCAACCACACAGTAAGAGCGACTTGGCTCAAGTGTAAAGTAACAAAATAGTCGCTGTCACACCAACTGCGTTCAGATGGTATTAAACAGCAACCACACAGTAAGAGCGACTTGGCTCAAGTGTAAAGTAACAAAATAGTCGCATTCACACCAACTGCCTTTAGTTGCTATTAAGCAGCACGCACGCAGTAATAGCGACTGCGGTCAAATGCGATTTAACAGCACGCACGCAGTGACACCAACTGCCTTTAGTTGCTATTAAACAGCACGCACGCAGTAATAGCGACTGCGGTCAAATGCGATTTAACAGCACGCACACAGTGACACCAACTGCCTTTAGTTGCTATTAAACAGCACGCACGCAGTAATAGCGACTGCGGCCAAATGCGATTTAACAGCACGCACGCAGTGACACCAACTGCCTTTAGTTGCTATTAAACAGCACGCACGCAGTAATAGCGACTGCGGTCAAATGCGATTTAACAGCACGCACGCAGTGACACCAACTGCCTTTAGTTGCTATTAAACTGCACGCACGCAGTAATAGCGACTGCGGTCAAATGCGATTTAACAGCACGCACGCAGTGACACCAACTGCCTTTAGTTGCTATTAAACAGCACGCACGCAGTAATAGCGACTGCGGCCAAATGCGATTTAACAGCACGCACGCAGTGACACCAACTGCCTTTAGTTGCTATTAAACAGCACGCACGCAGTAATAGCGACTGCGGTCAAATGCGATTTAACAGCACGCACGCAGTGACACCAACTGCCTTTAGTTGCTATTAAACTGCACGCACGCAGTAATAGCGACTGCGGTCAAATGCGATTTAACAGCACGCACGCAGTGACACCAACTGCCTTTAGTTGCTATTAAACAGCACGCACGCAGTAATAGCGACTGCGGTCAAATGCGATTTAACAGCACGCACGCAGTGACACCAACTGCCTTTAGTTGCTATTAAACTGCACGCACGCAGTAATAGCGACTGCGGTCAAATGCGATTTAACAGCACGCACGCAGTGACACCAACTGCCTTTAGTTGCTATTAAACAGCACGCACGCAGTAATAGCGACTGCGGTCAAATGCGATTTAACAGCACGCACGCAGTGACACCAACTGCCTTTAGTTGCTATTAAACTGCACGCACGCAGTAATAGCGACTGCGGTCAAATGCGATTTAACAGCACGCACGCAGTGACACCAACTGCCTTTAGTTGCTATTAAACAGCACGCACGCAGTAATAGCGACTGCGGTCAAATGCGATTTAACAGCACGCACGCAGTGACACCAACTGCCTTTAGTTGCTATTAAACTGCACGCACGCAGTAATAGCGACTGCGGTCAAATGCGATTTAACAGCACGCACGCAGTGACACCAACTGCCTTTAGTTGCTATTAAACAGCACGCACGCAGTAATAGCGACTGCGGCCAAATGCGATTTAACAGCACGCACGCAGTGACACCAACTGCCTTTAGTTGCTATTAAACAGCACGCACGCAGTAATAGCGACTGCGGTCAAATGCGATTTAACAGCACGCACGCAGTGACACCAACTGCCTTTAGTTGCTATTAAACAGCACGCACGCAGTAATAGCGACTGCGGCCAAATGCGATTTAACAGCACGCACGCAGTGACACCAACTGCCTTTAGTTGCTATTAAACAGCACGCACGCAGTAATAGCGACTGCGGTCAAATGCGATTTAACAGCACGCACGCAGTGACACCAACTGCCTTTAGTTGCTATTAAACAGCACGCACGCAGTAATAGCGACTGCGTTTCTGTGCAATTCAATAGCCCAGTTGCATTAACAGCGACTGCGCTTCTGTGCAAATAAATTGCACACGTGCAGTAACAGGTAATGCGTCTGTGTGTGCAATTAACTAGCACACGTTAAATAACACAGAATAATTATATTTAAAGTAAATCCCTAATGCAGGCAATACAACACGTTAGAGCGCTGCATGTAGAACAATCTCCTGCCTGACAGATACTAATAGATAAACTAGCTGAGCTGTACAGTTTATAAATATATTGACAACGCCTAAGGATGTGAATATATTCTCTACAAACTGTACTTTTAACTACTCTATCTATCAATCTATCTATCTATCTATCTATCTATCTATCTATCTAGTTAAGACACTGTGTCTCTATCTCTCTATCTCTCTCTGTCTGACTGACTGATCTTCTCTAGAACCGCCAACACACTACACTAGGCAGCCGTGCAGGCTGCCTTTTATAGTGGGGGGCGTGTACTAATCCCCCTGAGCCATAATTGGCCAAAGCCACCCTGGCTTTGGCCAATTATGGCTCTTCGTTTTTTGAGCGCTGTGATTGGCCAAGCATGCGGGACATACAGCATGCTTGGCCAATCATCAGCGCTCAACGCCCCAGTGAATTATGGGACGTTTTGTGTCATTCGAATTTGGCGCGAACGACCCGTTTTGTTCGATTTTCGACGAACGATCGAACGACCGATGTTCGATTCGAACATACGTTCGAATCGAACGCGGAGCTCATCCCTAATCCTCACATACCAAAAACAGTGAGTAGAAAGAAACTGTGTGTTTTGCAGCAACGCTGTGATGAACAGCCAATGTGAACTGAAAGTCAAAGTTTTCTGCTGTGAACTGCTGTTAGCTGTGTGTGGCAGCCAGGCAAACTGCATTGCACAGGAGTTCAATTGATGGATTGTGTTGCATACAGGTGGTGTACCTGTGGAAGTAAGCTCAGCATGGCCTAAGAAGATGTATCCACTTGGGAAGGCCCAGTGAGTGGATGGTTCAAGCGGAACCGCAAAGAGTGAAGTCTGCATGTGAAAGTGTGCCGTTTTGGAGACAGTACACCAACATTTTCCTGTGTTAAAAAGGAACTGTGTTAAAAACCATTGCCCTATTTGCAGTGATGGGGAGGTCAAAACGCAAACAAAAAGCAATGATTGCAGAAATGAGAGACATTATGGCTGGAGGGGTTGTTACCGACAGAACAAGTCCCAAACTGGTGAAAAATGCACTTGGCTGCACTGAACCAAGTCAAAGTGCATGCTGTTGCCCCTGGCAACTCTGGTGTAGGCCGGCCAGCTATTAATGTGAAAGGTGTTGAGAGCCAGGTGCGCTGTTTGCAGTGCAGTGAGTGGGGGCATGAAGTTTCCAAATGCCCTTTGTCCAAGGCTTCAGAAAAGCAAAGGTATGAGAAGCCTTCTCTGAGTGTAAAGAGTGAGCAGATGGGTGCAGTTGCCCATAGCAATGCCTATGATGTCAGGTCAGTGGACCGCAAGACAAGGATATTGTCTACAGAGGGTCGTGGCAACTTTAAAGCAACGCTGCCTCATGGAGAGAGCCAGCAACGTGCAGCTGGGAGAGCACCGTTTCCGTTAGCAACAGGAGAAAGTGTGTCAATGGGAAAGAGGAGCTACAGGGAAAAGGTATATCACCATCCCCATAAAGATGCAAGTGAAATTCTGCATGTTGGGAGAGTGCCATCTCCCTTAGCAACAGGAGAAAGTCGCCAAACACCATGCCTGGAATGTGGTCAGCTGGGGCATGGCATATTTTCTTGCCCTAGATTCTGGGGTGCAGCTGGAGGTAATGTTGCTGAGCAGAACTCTTTGTCGGTGGGCCAAGATTTCCTTTCAGATATATTTGCAGTTACCCCTGGCAACAAGGAGTTTTCTGTTGTGTCTGCAGGGGGTGCTAAACAGTGGGAGATGCCTGCTGTGATTTCATCCTGTGGCCACCAGGGGGAGTTGGCCAGTAACTATGCAACTGAGAGACAGCGCACTCAACTGAAGATAGAGTTATCTACTACGGGATATGGTAAGACTATTGCAGTTTGTGATCCAAGTGAAGTAGCAGTGTGTCCGGGGAGGAGATCTGCAGATGGTGTAAAAATGGACTTGATGCAGTGTGTTACCCAGATCAGTGGGGAGACACAGGTTAAAACCCTTCTTGCAGCAAGGTCAAAAACTGAAAAGGACATACGGACTCTGTGTGCACCTAAGGTAATCCAGCAGAGTGCTGGGAGAGATGTGTTAGGGCTGACCACAACAGTTGGTGTGCCATTTTCCCTAGCGATAGAGACAGGTGCTGCAGAGTTGCCAAGGGAAACCGCCAAGGAGCCTGTGATGGTGAAGCAAGTGGTTTCCCAGGACAACTGTGAAGGCGCCCTAGTGGGCAAAATAATTCCTTTGGAGAGGACGGGTGATGTGCTGAGTGGCATGCAGGGTGCTATGCATTCTGATAAAAAACAATCTGATAGAGATTATAAAACTGCTATGCTTATGAATGCTGATGATGAAGATATTGCTGATGATACATGTGCTTATGGTGATGTGATGCTTAATGAGGTAGGGGTGATCGCTAAACAGGATATGCGATTCCCCTTAACAACCATATATAAGGCTGCAGAGGTGTCCTTAGAAACCTCCAGGAAGCTCAGTGATGGATAAGAGGGTACTTGACCTTGGTGATGAGAAAATTGGTAAAACTCAAATGTTTAAAATTACTTCTAGTGATAATGGGTTACTACGGTCTGTCACTGCTGGCAGAAAAAGTCCTCATGAGTTTAATGAAGCGCCACCCGAGCAAAGTGGTGAAATTATGTTATTGCAGCCTGCTATGACGCCCTGACGACGCTCTTTAGTGAAACATGTCGGCAACCAGCACCTTTTCCATCTAATCAATCCTGTCATCAGTATCATATCAGGGCTTACAATTGATTTTATTGTCAATTTTTAATGTATTTAAAAATAAAATTTGTTATTTTTGTATAAAACTCTGTTGTTTTCCTTGCTCACCTATAATGGACACATGCCTCCACTAAGGTCCTATTTATTCTGACTTGGCTAACAACCACCCAGTTTTTCCCTTTTAACCTTTTAACACTTTAAGGACTGGAGCACCGTGTCCATTCTGGAAACCGTCCAATAACCTCTTTCAAATATGCAGCCTGCTATGTTTAAAAATGTGTTTGCAGTGGGTAACAGTGAAGTGGACACAATTTCTGCTGTGCTAAAGGGAGAGACTGCAGGACCGGTAGACACGGGTGCGTTGGCTTTCGCAGAAGTTAACCCTCGCCAGTTGGAAGGATCTGAAAAGGGCGCATGCATAGTAGAGGTTTTGTCCACAGCAAAAGAGATGAGGAATGTTGAGCGTCAGGTTGATGGGGTAATGAATAGCGATTTGGAGTCGCTCAGTGTTGCTGAAAGTGAGAGGATGAGTGTGACACATGAGATTTGCAGTGCCCATGGGGAGCCACAAGTTTTGCCAGTTGCCTTTGAGGTAGAGGTATCTTTAAGTGACTCAGCCGCTCACGCTTTAGCAAATGAGCCCCTCCACATCGTTAGTAAAAGAAAAGTTCCTAGAGTTCTGTGTTTAGATGCGGCATGTCTAGAAATAACTGAGATGTTGTTGCAATTGGTGAAAACCTTTCCAATGTACACCTGCATGTATCCACAGCAGAGGGGCGATGTGGTACTGCGTAGTACCAATCGGTGGACACAGGTGGTACAGGCATGGTTAGATAATGTTGATGAAAATTGGTTGCTATACTGTTGGTTAATTTTGTGCAAAGTTGTCTCACAGTTCTCTTCGAGAGTGCTTGCAGCGGCGGTTGTGTGTGGAAGGCGCTCAGGAGAATTGTTAGAGAAATCAGAAATAATAGACATAGGGGAAGTCTCTCCGTATGCTGATGTGATGGGGTGTATTCCTACTGGTGCGGTCCGAGGTACGGCTGAGCAGTGGTTGGTACATGGCGCGCGTACTGTCTCACCCTCTAGACCTCGTGTAAAAGAAGGGCTCGGAATGGACGTGGCAGTAGTGGGAATTCAGTCCGCCACTCGCAGAGAGGTGCAGTTTGAGGTACTCGGAGACACTTTGACAGGAAATAACAGTAATGGTAACTGCAACGGAAAAGTGTATGAGAAGCACTGTAGAGCACTATCGGAAAGTTTAGAGGTATTGGTTGAGGTACCAATGGACACAGAAATGGTTAAAGAGATTGGTGTGGGAAAATGTGCATTGGTAGGACAATTGCTATTGGACTGTTGGACAACAGGGAGCGATGTGAAACTGCGGGACTGTCCCATAGGGAGTAACTGCTTACCTGTAGGTGGTCCCTCCATAGACACTGTCCTAGCAAACAAGGGGACAAGAGGTCCCAATGACAATGTTGAGTTGAATAACCCCTTGTGGAACATTGCTAGTGAGGTTAAACAGAAGGATGTGGTGTTGATCTCAGATGGTTTGGTTGCCAAAGGTAACCACATAGGGGTTAGTGAACCTGAGAAACAAATGTTGTTGGTTAGGTAGTGAGAGCGGTCAGTCCCTGACAGATTTCATGGAAGTGGGTCCCCAACAGTCCCAGGAGAGTAGGTCTGTGGGAGGAAAAAGAAGGATCCTGAGGCCAGAAGGTAGAAGGGATAGAGAGATTAGTGGGAGCCCACGGTTCAGGAAGAAGTGCTGGTGGAAGCACACCCGGAAGAATATGTGGGTGGAGTACCCCTTTAGAGAAAAGGTTGGGCAGGTTAGGACTCCTGCTGCTGATAGTTGGCACAGGGGCGCCACGGCGAAGTGTTGGTGGAAACATACCCGGAAAACATGGGCCTACACAGCCTATGGCTGGCACGGAGGTGTCCCATTTGTAGTGGGGGGTCTATGTGTTCCTCCCTCTGGTTTAAAACAGGAGGGGAGGATATGTGAGGGTGGGACTCTGTGCTATGAGAAAGATTGCTGGTTTACGCCATATTTTGGAAAGAAAGACACATTAATTGCACAGCTGTGTCCTGGGTTTTTAAGTCTGACCTGACACCGCTCAGGGCCCCACCCTACAGACAGGAAGTCTGTGCTGGGAGTCAGCTGAATTCCCAATCTCTCTGAGAGAAGTCAGAGGCCGTATGCATGTCTGCAGGAGGCAGATGTCAATAATGATTGAGCAGCAAGATGCTGACAGGAGTAAGCTAGGTTTGAGCTTATCTCTAGGAAACTGTTTGTTCTGAGGAACCAAACTTAGGCCTAAGCTAAAGGCCTGAAACAGCCGGATAGTAAGTATGACAGCCAGGAGGCTAAACTGTTGATTTGGCAAGATACAGGAATGGTGAAACCCCCTGTGAGGGCTGCTATTGTATTTGTGAACTTTTGTGCTTTTAAATAAAAGTGGGCTACCAGGCCCTTAAAATCTCAGTTCTGGACTGGCGTACTCACTGGAAAACGCACCTATCTCTGGAGTCTAATAACCCCAATCTTACAGCACATATAAATATATCACGTCAGGTGGAGCACATTAATATAAGCACATTGCACTATATGAGGCACGGTGTTGGAGATAAACTGCATTGAAGAACCTCATCATCATTTTTATTGTTTATGCACATGCACATTCATGCTGAACTGTTTTTTGAAATTTATATTATAGTTTATAATTAGTAGTAGTTTCAGACCCATGTCCTGTTGGATTTTATGTTTTTTTGCACCCATTTGTTCACTGCTTTATACTTTATTCGTTTTCAC
Organism: Rana temporaria; assembly: GCF_905171775.1. Classification (NCBI taxonomy): domain Eukaryota; kingdom Metazoa; phylum Chordata; class Amphibia; order Anura; family Ranidae; genus Rana; species Rana temporaria. The sequence goes on along the minus strand of NC_053495.1, from coordinate 155,393,728 downwards.
AAATTTTTGGTGCAGCATCACTACCAATTATTTGATTATATTTGGTGTCGATTCTCATTTTTTCTTTCTCTACAAGAAAAGTAACCCTAGGTCAGACTTTATAGACATAGAAAACAATGGAAAGGTAGAAAAAAATATTACAATATTTATTGAAAAAAGTACATCATATAAAATGAGGCTTCATCAGGACCATTTCAAGGTTCAAAGATAGCAAAGAGAAAACTGATCTCACTGTCTTTTAGTAGAGTTAGCCTCATACATAAATATCCGTAAAAAATGATACATAGAGATGTCTTCCAGCAAGGAGACTAGTTCCAATAGTCTGTATATAGGTCATTTAGAAACGACCCGTTCTGCTAATGTAGGCAGATCACAGATCAAGACTGGATAGTTTCCAAAACAGGGGCAAAAAGATATCACAAGAGGGAAGTACAAGATAGCTAGCCAAGCAGTGAAAGGCTTAGGTATTAAACCCAGGATCCAAATGGGAGCTGCACAGAATAGGTTCATGTACTTCAATAAGTACTGTATGGCTGTCAGAGTACCAAGGCTCTGACAACCATACAGGGGCTATCCACGATCCTCACAGCTTGAGGATCATTGAAGTATCATTGTTTTTTGGTATACATGTTGCATTTTATAGTAACAAAATGCAGGTCAATGCAGCATTGGGGTGCAAAACAATTGTGTCCGTGCATTAACACGTGTTTTAGCGGTACACTGAAACACAGGTCAATGCACTAGTGTGAATTCACCCTTACTGATGAATAGAAACTGCAGTTACACCTATATTTTGCTGTAAATCAGGGGGTCTCTGGAATTTCTAAACACTGGACTAGTTAATTGTCCTTCAGACTTTAGAGAGGCCAGACTGAGCTCAGTGGGAGTAAAAAATGCACAAGTATCAGATGGCTTTCTGATCAGTGGAATTTAAAAAAATTACATAACGCAACGCCTGTGGTCAGCAGAATGATGAATAGTACCCCTTTGTACACCTTTGTTGGTATCAGTAGGGTGCCCTATTGGTGGTATCACTGGGAGAATTAGTGCACCATTGTTGTTGTCAGATGAACAGTGGTTCCCCAAGGGCCAATTAGAGGCAAGAAAAGGGCCGCATCTGGCCCACCAGCCACATTTAAGGGGCCAATGTTGTAGATTTGTTGAGCTTTCTAAATCACAAGCTTAAATCCTATTGTTGCCTTGTAGATGGGTCAGAACATCAAGCTGTATTATGGTAAGAAAACGATATACACATCATAAAAAGCACAGCAGAAACACCTGGATCGGGTGCAAAAAAAAGTAATATGTCTTTCAGGTATGACATATCCATTGCTACGCCTACAGGCAAATGCTTGCTGTGTATATTTAATGATTTAGAAGAAAAAATATATTGGCAACAGATTAAGGAAGCCTGCAGCCTGACTTCTCTTGGCAGAGGCATTAGAAAAAAGCATCTTTACTACAGTAGGTGAACCCGATTTTGTGTCAATCTCGCTCTCTTTCTCAGCGAGATTGAGCACCTACGAGCCCCATCGCGGGAGCCAGCGCCGAGCTGGCTTGCCGCGATGGAGACAGAGCCGTCATAGAAGCGACGGGAGATCCGACTTGGATTCCCGCCAATTCTACACGTGTGCGGCGTTTGTTATGAATCCTGAAGGGGAAGTCCCCGCCGGATTTTAAATAAAAATCCGGCATGGGTCCCCCCTCAGGAGCATACCGGGCCCTTAGGTCTGTTATGGGTTGTAAGGAGAGCCCCCCTACGCCGGAAAAAACGGCGTAGGGGGTCCCCCTACAATCCATACCAGACCCGTATCCAAAGCACGCTACCCGGCCAGCCAGGAAGGGAGTGGGGACGAGCGAGCGCCCCCCCCCCTCCTGAGCCGTACCAGGCTGCATGCCCTCAACATGGGGGGGTTGGGTGCTCTGGGGCAGGGGGGCGCACTGCGGCCCCCCCCCACCTCAGAGCACCCTGTCCCCATGTTGATGAGGACAGGGCCCCTTCCCGACAACCCTGGCCGTTGGTTGTCGGGGTATGCGGGCGGGAGGCTTATCGGAATCTGGGAGCCCCCTTTAATAAGGGGGCCCCCAGATACCGGCCCCCCCACCCTAAGTGAATGAGTATGGGGTACATCGTACCCCTACCCATTCACCTGCAAGAAAAGTGGTAAAAACACAAATAAACCACACAGTGTATTAAAATATTTTATTTTTCTGCTCCGGAGGCCGCCCCCTGTCTTCTTTATTAGCTCTTTTACCAGGGGGGGCTTCTTCTTTGACGTCTTCGGGTGGGTGGGGGCCGCCGTCTGGTTCTCTTCCACCGCCGGGGGGGGTGGCTTTTAAAAAAGCCCCCACCCCCCGGCGGGTTTCCTCCGGCGTCTTCGGCGGGGCTCTTCTTCTTCCGCTATCCCGACGGGTCTTCTCAACTCTCCGGGGTTCTCCTTCTGTCTTCGCCGCTCTCCGTTGTTGACTCGGCACACCCCGGTTCTTCGTCTCGCTGTCCGGTGTCTTCTTCCGTGCTGTACGTCTTCTCCTTCCGTGCTGTGACGTCATGTTCTTCACTTCTCTCCTTCTCCCGATGTTGACTCGCCGGTCCTCCTCGCTGAAATGACGGATGCGCGCCTTGCATCGGACCTATATAGGCCTCACAGTCCCATCATGCTCTGTACCTACCCATGTGATACCTACCACGTGGTAGGTATCACATGGGTAGGTACAGAGCATGATGGGACTGTGAGGCCTATATAGGTCCGATGCAAGGCGCGCATCCGTCATTTCAGCGAGGAGGACCGGCGAGTCAACATCGGGAGAAGGAGAGAAGTGAAGAACATGACGTCACAGCACGGAAGAAGAACTCATCACAGCTCGGAAGGAGAAGACGTACAGCACGGAAGAAGACACCGGACAGCGAGACGAAGAACCGGGGTGCGCCGAGTCAACAACGGAGAGCGGCGAAGACAGAAGGAGAACCCCGGAGAGTTGAGAAGACCCGTCGGGATAGCGGAAGAAGAAGAGCCCCGCCGAAGACGCCGGAGGAAACCCGCCGGGGGGGTGGGGGCTTTTTTAAAAGCCACCCCCCCCCGGCGGTGGAAGAGAACCAGACGGCGGCCCCCACCCACCCGAAGACGTCAAAGAAGAAGCCCCCCCTGGTAAAAGAGCTAATAAAGAAGACAGGGGGCGGCCTCCGGAGCAGAAAAATAAAATATTTTAATACACTGTGTGGTTTATGTGTGTTTTTACCACTTTTCTTGCAGGTGAATGGGTAGGGGTACGATGTACCCCATACTCATTCACTTAGGGTGGGGGGGCCGGTATCTGGGGGCCCCCTTATTAAAGGGGGCTCCCAGATTCCGATAAGCCTCCCGCCCGCATACCCCGACAACCAACGGCCAGGGTTGTCGGGAAGGGGCCCTGTCCTCATCAACATGGGGACAGGGTGCTCTGAGGTGGGGGGGGCCGCAGTGCGCCCCCCTGCCCCAGAGCACCCAACCCCCCCCATGTTGAGGGCATGCAGCCTGGTACGGCTCAGGAGGGGGGGGGGGCGCTCGCTCGTCCCCACTCCCTTCCTGGCTGGCCGGGTAGCGTGCTTTGGATACGGGTCTGGTATGGATTGTAGGGGGACCCCCTACGCCGTTTTTTTCGGCGTAGGGGGGCTCTCCTTACAACCCATAACAGACCTAAGGGCCCGGTATGCTCCTGAGGGGGGGACCCATGCCGGATTTTTATTTAAAATCCGGCGGGGACTTCCCCCTCAGGATTCATAACAAACGCCGCACACGTGTAGAATTGGCGGGAATCCAAGTCGGATCTCCCGTCGCTTCTATGACGCGCTTGCTGGGATGTGCTGTCACTATTCCAGTGAGTGTGAGATGTCGGCGAGATCTCGGCACCCTGTCGCCGAGTATCAGCGCGACGCTGTCGTGCTAAAAGCACAATATCACAAACACCTACTGTAGGTACATAAGAAATCAGGACAGGTTGTTCACAGTTTGATATTCATCATCACCTGTAATTGAACAGTACGCAGCATTTGGTGCCTAATGCCGCGTACACACGATCACTTTTTGCGATGAAAAAAAATGTCATTTTTTATCATGAAAAAAATGAAATTTTTCCAACTTCATCATTAAAAATTATGTTGCCCACACACCATCGTTTTTGAAAAATGATGAACAAAGCGACGGCACTCTAAAGGGGAAGTTCTATTCGCCTTGAGGTTGCTTTTAGCTGGTTACTTGTTAGTAAAAGACGATTCGTGTTTTTTTGTCTGTTACAGCGTGATGAATGTGCTTACTCCATTATGAATGGTAGTTTTACCTCCCGTCTCATAACTTGCTTCTGGGCATGTGTGGGTTTAAAACTTCGTTTTTGCCCACACACGATCATTTTTTATGACACAAAAATTGACATAAAAAATTTAAGCATGTTCGAATTTTTTTTTGGTCGTTTTTCAGAAGACAAAAAATGATGTTTAGCCCACATACGATCATTTTAAATGACGTTTTTAAAAAAAAAATTTCATCACAAAAAGTGATCGTGTGTACGGGGCATCAGACAACACTTCTCTGCTGGGACTTCTTATAATACAGAGAACATTTTAATTGTTGTATTTTTCCAAGTCCTAACCAGGTTTATAATAAAGAGAACCTGTCAACAACTTATAAAATCAAATGAAAGCACAGACCAAACAAATATTTTAAATGCTTATTTTCCATAAGCAGTTTTCTTTCAGTTGAAATTTGCCTTTGAACTCACTAGATCGTATTAACGTGATATTAAAGCCTATTTTTGTAATATTAATTATTCTTATTTTCTATTAAATATAAGTTAAAAATATAAAAACAAATCCTATTACAAGACAATACCTATATCCCCAACACTAACCACAACTTATATCAGGTATATTACCACATTTTTCATGTGACTACATAAACAAATAGACAAAAGGAAAAAAAATACAGAGAAAAAATAAAGAGAAGTAGTGAGAGATACTAAATAAGAAATCCTAGGCCCGGATCCACAAAGACTTACGATGGGCGTATCAGTAGATACGCCGTCGTAAGTCCGAATCCGCGCAGTCGCAACTTTAAGCGTATGCTCAAACTGAGATACGCTTAAATGTTGCTAAGATACGGCCGGTGTAAGTCTCCTACGTCGTCTTATCTTAACTGCATATTTACGCTGGCCGCTAGGGGTGTGTACGCTGATTTACGCCTAGAATATGTAAATCAGCTAGATACGCCTATTCACGAACGTACGCCCAGCCGTTGCAGTAAAGATACGCAGTTTACGTAAGGGTTTTTCAGGCGTAAAGTTAAACCACCAAAAACATGGCGCAGCCAATGTTAAGTATGAACGTCGGAACCGCGTCTAATTTTTCAAATTTTACGTTGTTTGCGTAACTCGTTCGTGAATGGGGCTGGCCGTAATTTACGTTCACGTCGAAAGCATGGCGATATGCCGACGTCATTTGGAGCATGCGCACTGGGATACCCCCACGGACGGCGCATGCGCCGTTCGATCGAAACGTCATTTACGTGGGGTCACAGTTAATATACATAAAACACGCCCACATCTTTGTCATTTGAATTCCGCGCCCTTACGCCGACACATTTACGCTACGCCGCCGCAACTTTAGACGCAAGTGCTTTGTGAATACAGCACTTGCCTCTCAAAGTAGCGGCGGCGTAGCGTAACTACGATACGCTACGCCTGCCTAAAAATACGCCGAGCTACGTGGATCTGGCCCCTAGCGTGCAGTGTATTTGTATATGTTCCAGCATATGTTAAATCAAGTTTGTTCCATGCCACCCTCCTCTCAGAGAGGCAAAATTCTGCCATATCCCCCACTTTTGATTAGGGATGAGCCGAACACCCCCCCCCCCCGGTTCGGTTCGCTTCGCAGCAGAACATGCAAACAGGCAAAAATGTGTGCGAACACCGTTAAAGTCTATGGGACACGAACATGAAATATCAAAAGTGCTAATTTTAAAGGTTAATATGCAAGTTATTGTCATAAAAACTGTTTGGAGATCTAGGTCCTGCCCCATGGGACATGTGTCAATGCAAAAAAAGTTAACAAAAAATGCCTTTTTTCGGGAGCAGTGATTTTAATAATGCTTAAAGTGAAACCTGGGGGGTGCCTATAGTATGCCTGTAAAGCAGCGCATGTTTCCAGTGTTTATAACAGTCTCTGCACAAAATGACATTTCTAAAGGGAAAAAAAGTAATTTAAAACTAATCACGGCTATAATGAATTGTGGGGTCCCGGGAATACAGATAACTAATTGAAAGTCATTGAAAAAAAAATGTGTGGGGGTCCCCCCAAATTCCATTACCAGACCCTTCAGGTCTGGTATGGATATTAAGGGGAACCCTGAGCCAAATATAGAAAAAAAATGGTATGGGGTTTCCCCCAAATATGCATACCAGACCCTTATCCGAGCACGCAACCCGGCAGGCCCCAGGAAAAGAGGGGGGATGAGAGAGCGCCCCCCCTCCTGAACTGTACCAGGCCACATGTCCTCAACATGGGGAGGATGTCCCCATGTTGATGGGGACAGGGGCCTCATCCCTATAACCCTTGCCCGGTGGTTGTGGGGGTCTGCGGGCGGGGGTTATCAGAATCTGGAAGCCCCCTTTAACAATAGGGAACCCCCAGATCCCACCGACCCCTATGTGAATTAGTAAGGGGTACATTACCACAGGAGACAGCTTGGGATAAGTCCTTTATTAAAAATAAAAAAAAGATTCCAGCGATGTAATCCATTCTCGGTATCCAGCGATGATCTCCAGCGAGGATACGACGCATGCAATCCTGCCTCCACTGGAGGCACCCAACGAATGACGCGCCGCCAGCCTGAAAGCTCTTATATAGCTGAGGGAGGGACCAGAGACGCAAGGGGAATCGCCGGGGTTACAGAGTGATGTGTATGGGTGACCCCACCCCCTCTGATGCAATGGGAAACCTGCGTTGCATCAGAGGGGGCAGGTTCCGCCGTACACGTCACTGGGTAACCCTGATGACTCCCCTTGCATCTCTGGCCCCATCTATATAAGAGCTGTCAGGCTGGCGGTACATCATTCGTCGGGTGGAGGCAGGATCGTGTGCGTTTGTTTTGTTATCTCGCTGGAGATCATTGCTGGTTACCGAGAATGGATTACATTGCTGGAGATCGAGAGTGGATTACATCGCTGGAACCTTTTTTTGTGAAATGGTAGTGTACAATGTACCCCTTACCAATTCACATGGGGGGCTGGGATCTGGGGGTCCCCTTTATTAAAGGGGGCTTCCAGATTCCCATAAGCCACCCCGCCCACAACCACCTTGCAAGGGTTGTGAGGATGAGGTCCCCTTAATATCCATACCAGACCTGAAGGGCCTGGTAATGAAATTTGGAGGGACCCCCCCCCACGCATTTTTTTTTCAATGACTTTCAATGACCCGACAATTTGAGCAGTTTTAAATTACTTTTTTCCTTTAGAAATGTAATTTTGTGCAGAGACTGTTGTAAACACGAGAAACATGCGCTACTTTACAGGCATACTATAGACACCCCCCAGGTACGAAATTTAAAGGAATATTTCACTTTTATTGTTTTATTAAAATCACTGCTCTCGAAAAAACAGCAGCTTTTAAAACTTTTTTTGCATTGATACATGTCCCCTGGGGCAGGACCCAGGTCCCCAAACACTTTTTGTGACAATAACTTGCATATTAACTTTTAAAATTAGCACTTTAGATTTCTCCTATAGACTTTTAAAGGGGGTTCCACAGCTTTTCTAATTTGCCGTGAACACCCCAAATTGTTCGCTGTTCGGCGAACAGGCGAACAGACAATGTACGAGTCGAACACCTCCCATTACCCCCCCAAAAAAACGAAGGTCTGTGTATGGTCCACAATAATTCAGTAAATTATAAGAGATGGGTAACAGTCCCTTATCAATTGTAAGGATTCAAATCCTGGGTACTCTGTCATTCTAAATCCCCTTAAGTGCAAGCCAATAAAATGATATAAATCAGGTGGTCTCTGGAATTTCTAAACACTGGGCTAGTTAATTGTCCTTCAGAATTTAGAGAGGCCAGGCTGAGCTCAGTGGGAGTAAAAAATGCACAAGTATCAGATGGCTTTCTGATCAGTGGAATTTAAAAAAATTACATAACGCCTGTGGTCAGCAGAATGATAAATAGTACCCCTTTGTTGGTATCAGTAGGGTGCCCTGTTGGTGGTATCACTGGGAGAATTAGTGCACCATTGTTGTTGTCAGATGAACAATGGTTCCCCAAGGGCCAATTAGAGGCAAGAAAAGGGCCGCATTTGGCCCACCGGACACATTTAAGGGTCCAATGTTGTAGATTTGTTGAGCTTTCTAAATCACAAGCTTAAATCCTATTGTTGCCTTGTAGATGGGTCAGAACATCAAGCTGTATTATGGTAAGAAAACGATATACACATCATAAAAAGCACAGCAGAAACACCTGGATCGGGTGCAAAAAAAAGCAATATGTCTTTCAGGTATGACATATTCATTGCTGCGCCTACAGGCAAATGCTTGCTGTGTATATTTAAGGATTTAGAAGAAAAAATATATTGGCAGCAGATTAAGGAAGCCTGCAGCCTGACTTCTCTTGGCAGAGACATTAGAAAAAAGCATCTTTACTAGGTACATAAGAAATCAGGACAGGTTGTTCACAGTTTGATATTCATCATCACCTGTAATTGAACAGTACGCAGCATTTGGTGCCTAAGACAACACTTCTCTGCTGGGACTTCTTATAATACATAGAACATTTTAATTGTTGTATTGTTCCAAGTCCTAACCAGGTTTATAATAAAGAGAACCTGTCACCAACTTATAAAATTAAATGAAAGCACAGACAAAACAAATATTTTAAATGCTTATTTTCCATAAGCAGTTTTCTTTCAGTTGAAATTTGCCTTTGAACTCACTAGATCATATTAACGTGATATTAAAGCCTATTTTATATTTTTATATAATTCAGTAAATTATAAGAGATGGGTAACAATCCCTTATCAATTGTAAGGATTCAAATCTGTCATTCTAAATCCCCTTAAGTGCAAGTCAATAAAAAGAAGATATATAGATATATATATATAAGAAATATAGAGACAACTGGTATTGCTGTCCACTGCCCACACCTTCAAAAAAGTAAGATTCCCCTAGAGCAGGGGTGGGCAATTATTTTTTCGATGGGGCCACATGAGAAACTAAAAATATTTTGGAGGGCCGGGCCAAAAGGCTAAACTCAATACTACATAAAATCAATTGTATTTCTTTATAAAAAGCAGTAAATATCATTGTTGGACAACTGGTACGAGTACTTGTTATAGTTAAACAATGAAAAAGTGAGGTTGCCTTACAAGAATTTTTTTTTAATTTATTAAACAAAATTTCCCAAAACAATGAACATTTTTCACTATTTGTGACTCATATTAGTGAAAATTTCCAGAGAGGATCAGAGACTGCGGACATGATACCAGAGAGGATCAGAGACTGCGCACATGATACCAGAGAGGATCAGAGACTGCAGACATGATACTAGAGAGGATCAGAGACTGCAGACATTGTCCTCATAAAGTCCTGCCAAACGACAATGTATGCTGTGTCATAAATTATGGTTTATGTATGTCTTATTGTCTTAGTGATTGATTCACATTACAACTTCATTGATAGCTTTTTTTTTGTATGATTTTTAGTTTTGCTCATTACTGCCACACACGTGCAATGCATGGCTGCATGTGTGTGGCAGTGATGAGCAAAAGCAAAAATCATACAAAAAATAAACATTAAACACAAATACATAAACCAGTGTGCCATCAATTGCTGCCAGTGTGCCATCAATTGCTGCCAGTGTGCCATCAATTGCTGTCAGTGTGCCACCAGTGTGCCATCAATTGCTGCCAGTGTGCCATCAATTGCTGCCAGTGTGCCACCAGTGTGCCATCAATTGCTGCCATTGTGCCATCAATTGCTGCCATTGTGCCATCAATTGCTGCCAGTGTGCCATCAATTGCTGCCAGTGTGCCACCAGTGTGCCATCAATTGCTGCCAGTGTGCCATCAATTGCTGCCAGTGTGCCATCAATTGCTGCCAGCGTGCCACCAGTGTGCCATCAATTGCTGCCAGTGTGCCATCAATTGCTGCCAGTGTGCCACCAGTGTGCCATCAATTGCTGCCAGTGTGCCATCAATTGCTGCCAGTGTGCCTTCAATTGCTGCCAGTGTGCCACCAGTGTGCCATCAATTGCTGCCAGTGTGCCATCAATTGGTGCCAGTGTGCCATCAATTGCTGCCAGTGTGCCACCAGTGTGCCATCAATTGCTGCCAGTGTGCCATCAATTGCTGTCAGTGTGCCACCAGTGTGCCATCAATTGCTGCCAGTGTGCCATCAATTGCTGCCACTGTGCACAGTGTGAGGTGAGGAGTCGGGACCGGGTCATTACTTGGCGGGAATTGGGGGACTTTTTTGAATTCGGGGACACTCACTCCACGTGGTGACGGGAATGGGCTGGGAATGCAGTCAGCGGGGGGCGGGAAAGGAAGCGTGGCCAGCTCCAATGGCTTCTTCGGCTGAATCAGCGGGGGGCGGGAAAGGAGGCGCGGCTAACACCCACAGGTTTCTTCGGCTGCACCAGCGGGGGGGGCGGGAAAGAGGTGCGGCTAACACCCGCAATTATTTCGGCTGCAAATTCAGACTTCAAATTCAGATTTCTAGCGATCCGCCCGGGGGCCGGATTAAAAGGTCCGCCGGGCCGTATACGGCCCGCGGGCCGTAGTTTGCCCACCTCTGCCCTAGAGGAAATCATAAAAAGAACCCCAATGGGAGAAGAAGTGATATACCTGGGGATATTTGTAGGGAGAGGTTTTTTTGGGGACTTTAATAAGTCACATGGTCAACAGAACATGCACCTTCATATTAATATGATAAGGCAGTGCTCCCCAACCTTTTTGACCCCGGGGACCGGCTGCGTGGATGAAAATTGTGCCAAGGCCCGGGGTTGGGGTTGGCATGCGGGGGGTAAACGATTTTTCGCGGGCAATTTGTCAGCGCATTATTTCTATTATTACATTGTAGTAATAAATGAAATAGTTCAACTCACCATAATGCAGAATCCATGGAAGCCCTGAGCGTGTCACTTGCCACGTTGCCTGTCACCAGATGCAAAATGTCACTTGCCACATCACCTGCCACGTTGCCTGTCACCAGATGCGGAATGTCACTTGCCACATCACCTGCCACGGATTCGCAGGGTTCTCGCATTGCAGCAGTGTGAACCGCCCCTTATTAAAAGTCCCAGTATAAAAGTATTATCAAAGCCCCAGTACAAAATTATTATTAAGGGGCAGTTCACATTGCTGCAGTGCAGGAACCCTGCGAATCCACTGCGGGTTCCCGCATCGCAGGTTTTCCGGCGGCAGTTCTCATTGCCCTATGCGAACTGCTGGGAGTGTCAGTTAAAAGTTAACAACACCCCCAAATCAATTTGCATATCACAGTGCGATCTGCAAATTTGGACAGGAATCGGATCGCATGGGTGTGAACACCCATGCGATCCGTTTCTGCTACGGACAAAAAAAAAAGGGTCCTGTGCGAGTTTGATGTGAATTCAGCCATACAATTTGCATGGCTGAAATCGCATCGCACAGAGATCGCATGTGATGTGCACTGCAGTGCGGTGCAAATCACATCCGAACTCTGACATCGCTGCAGGGTGAACCAGCCCTAAATGTCCCAGTGTAAAAATATTATTAAAGTGTCCCATTATAAAAAAAATGATTAAATGTCCCAGTATAAAAAAATGATTAAATGTCCCAGTATAAAAAAATGATTACCGTATTTATCGCGGTATAGCGTGCTCCCGCGTATACCGCGCACCCCTAAAGTTGCCCCCGAAATTCCTGTAAAAAAAAAGTTATATGAATTTATTACTTACAGTTTTGGTGTCTTCCCAGCATCCATCGTCCGGTCCGGTGTCCGTCTGCGGCCTCGGTGGTGTCCTCCCGGCTTCTCCAGCGTGCGCCTCAAGTCGAGTCCCCCCAGCTTCCCGCGCTCAGTTCGAACGCCTCCGCCGACATATACCGAGTGCAGTACACTCGGGTACATTCGGCAAGGCTTGGCTTCGCTCGCGCTCACGCTCTGTGACGTTTATGCGTGAGCACGAGCGAAGCCGAGCCTAGCCGAATGTACCCGAGTGTACTGCACTCGTTATATGTCGGCACAGGATATCAAACTGAGCGCGGGAAGCAGCTATCGGCGTATATCGCGCACCCACGATTTCCCCCTTATTTTAAAGGGGGAAAAAGTGCGCGATATACGCCGATAAATACGGTAAATGTCCCAGTATAAAAAAATTATTAAATGTCCCAGTATAAAAAAATGATTTAATCGTTATTTTTTTATACTGGGACATTTAATCTTTTTTATACTGGGACATTTAATCTTTTTTTACATTTAATCAATGTCCCAGTATAAAAAAAGTATTAAATGTTCCGGTATAAAATGATTTAATCGTTTTTTTTTATACTGGGACATTTAATCATTTTTTTATACTGGGACATTTAATGTCCCCGTATAAAAAAAATATTAAATGTCCCAGTAAAAAAAAAGTATTAAATGATTAAATGTCCCAGTATAATTTTTTTATAAATGTCTCAGTATAAAAAAAAAATGTGCCAGTATTAAACAATATAAAAGTTGCTCAGCAGTGCCCACTGTACTTACACAGTCTCAGCGCGGGAATGTGAGGGGGAGCCGTTTGCGGGAATGCATAGAGCGGGTGGGCGGAGAGATGACGTAATTCTCTCTCTCTGCTTTCTTTGGGCAGCTGCGCCAGTGTAGCGTAGCCTTGCACGTATGTAGGGCGGGACAGCGGCGCACCTCTGCGTAGCGCAGAGAGATGGTGTCATCTCTCTGCTCGGGCAGCTAAATTTCCAATGGATCTCCCCGGATATATCGGCGGTACGGCCCGCCAATGTGTCCTGTGCGTTGCGGCTCGGCTGGAGAGGCTTTGGGCCGCGGCCCGGGGGTTGACGACCCCTGTGATAAGAGGAGAGAAGTTGGGATTTCTCTCCTTACAAATAAAAGCTTTAAATTCTATCAATACCTAAATGTCCTCAAAATTCTGAAAAAAGAACAAGGCTTAAAAAATAATTGCTACAAAAATATGGCCATCCTCTTATCTGGGCAAATACTGCACAAGAACTTGAAGCTCCCATTCTCCGATGCTGAATTTGATAGAGCAATCAAAGACATGAAACTAGGCAAAGCCCCAGGTCCAGATGGCCTACCCCTACAATACTACAAATCATTTTCAAATATCCTAAAACCATGCTTTCTAAAAGCTTGTCACTCACTCCAATTAGAGCAACACCCTCCATCACAACTACTAGAAGCACACATAATGATGCTACCTAAATAGGGCTAAAATTAATCCCAGGTCACTAATTATCGACCAATCTCCCTCATAAACATAGACGTAAAAATATATGCCACTACCTTTACTCTTATCTCCTATTTTCTTTGATCTAGTTGGATTTATACCAGGTAGAGAAGGACGTGACAACACGATCAAAGCACTTAACTGCTTGCCGACTGCCCACCGTCATATTACGGCGGCAAGTTGGCTCTCCTGCGCGAGAGCCCGTAGCTCTACGTCGGCTCTCGCCGCCGGGCACCCGCGATTGCTCGTTACAGAGCGGGAACCGGGAGCTGTGTGTGTAAACACACAGCTTCCGGTCCTGTCAGGGGGGGAAATGCTGATCTTCTGTTCATACAATGTATGAACAGCGATCAGTGATTTCCCCTAGTGAGGCCACCCCCCCTACAGTTAGAACACATGTAGAAAGAAATGTTTGGACAGCCGAACTCTGGAAAAACCTCCTTGGTTGCCTTTTTTTGATAAAAGTGTTCATCACAGCAAAGACAGGGGCATACAGCTGACGTTTCGCACTACAATCAGTGCTTACTCATAGCTCCACAGTTAGAACACACCCAGGGACATACCTAACCCCTTGCCCGCCCCCTAGTGTTAACCCATTCATTGCCAGTGGCATTTTTATAGTAATCCAATGCATTTTTATAGCACTGATCGCTATAAAAATGCCAATGGTCCCAAAAATGTGTCAAAAGTGTCCGATGTGTCCGCCATAATGTCGCAGTACCGAAAAAAAAAACGCTGATCGCCGCCATTACTAGTAAAAAAATATATTAATAAAAATGCCTTAAAAAAAAAACCTATTTTGTAAACGCTATAACATTTGCGCAAACCAATCAAACGCTTATTGCGTTTTTTTTTTACGAAAAATATGTAGAAGAATACGTATCGGCCTAAACTGAGGAAAAAAAAAGTTTTTTTATATATTTTTGGGGGATATTTATTATAGCAAAAAGTAAAAAATATAATTTTTTTTCAAAATTGTCGCTCTATTTTTGTTTATAGCGCAAAAACTAAAAATTGCAGTGGTAATCAAATACCACCAAAAGAAAGCTCTATTTGCGGTAAAAAAAAGGGCAGCAATTTTGTTTGGGAGCCAAGTCGCACGACTGCGCAATTGTCAGTTAAAGCGATGCAGTGCCGAATCGCAAAAAGTGCTCTGGTCTTTGGGCAGCAATATGGTCCGGGGGTTAAGTGGTTAATATCCACCACTGCCTCACATGCGTTTTTTTTTTTTGCACTATAAACAAAAGAAGAGCGACAATTTAGAAAAAAACACAATATTTTTTACTTTTTGATTTAATATATATCACAATAAAAAAAAAATATATATATATTTTCCTCAGTTTAGGCCGATACATATTCTTCTACATATTTTTGGTAAAAAAAAAACGCAATAAGCGTATATTGATTGGTTTGCGCAAAAGTATTTTTTTTCTAAAAAAAAACAGACAGGGTACTCATATTTAGTCAGAAAAAACAGGCATATCAAAGGCTGCAGTCTGTCATGAATAGCATTTGTTTTCAACCACAAAGAAGGCCGCAGTTGACATGTGACAGTGTCGTAATGTCAGAGCTCGACCCTACGCAGCGTTTCGTCCAGACACCAAATGTCTCTACTTGGTTTCCCTTCTTTCCCTCTTAATCCCACCAAAATCCTTCTCTCTTCTCCATCTTTCGCTCCCCCTTCTATCTTAGGTCTCCTCTTTTTTTCTTCTGCTGTCTTGTTAATTATTATCATTACCTGTGATGTACATTCATCCCAATCACGTATGTACTCTATTCCTTGTTAAAATTAATAAAATATATAAAAAAAGAGCCTTTATATCATTTTAATGAATGACGGAATGAGTAACTTGTATAGTGCTACAAATGCGAACTAAATCGCCTCAAGGTGCTTTTGCAGCCAGTGTCCGCCTGTGTCTTCAGAAGAGATGGGTCTTAAGCTTCTTCCTGAAGGCCAGATGGTTTTCTTCCAAGCGGATGTCCGCGGGTAGAGCGTTCCATAGCCGGGGTCCTTGGACTGCAAATTTTTGCTCGCCTTTTGATTTGTAGTGGGTCTTGGGAATGTGAAGGAGGTTCTGGTTAGTTGAATCCCAGGGTTCTTTTCCAGTTACCAGTCTGGCTGCTGTCTTATGGACAACTTGTAGACGTGAAATTTGGTATTTGGGAAGTCCTAGGTAGAGGTAGTATGCGTAGTCGAGTCAGGAATTGATGATTGTTGCAACTACTGCTGCCTAGTGTCTCCTTCTGGGATGAAGAGGATGAGTCTACGCAACAGGTGAAGAAGGTGGTGAGATTCGCTGACTACTGCTCCTATTTGTGCATCCATTGTCGTGTCTGGGTCAAAGATGACTCAGAGGCTTTTGACTTTAGTGCTGGGGGTGATGGTTTGTCTAAGGATGGTGGGTGGTGTGAATGTCATGCTAGGGTTTTTGTTTCGGTTTGCATGGAGGAAGAGGAGTTCTGTTTTGATCCATTATGCTTGAGGGAGCTCTCCGTCATCCAATCGTTGATCAATGTTTTTCCAGTATGTGGTGTTGGTCTTTTTTGTTGGTGATGCGTAGGTAAAGTTGGGTGTCATTGAGGGTAATATCCCTCCAAACATCATTGGTTTTATAATTTATTTATTTTAGTTGTCATACATACAGAGAAATAAACAATTTTATTAATCCAAACATCATTGGATGGAAACCTTGACCTAGATGATTGGTAGTTTTCGTCAAGAATAGTTTTATACATGTGTTTCTTTGCAAACAATTGAACATACTTTACTACCTCAAAGCTATCAACTTCTTGGGTAGGACAGAAGGTAAGACCCAGGCTTAAAACCTTGATCTGATCTGTTAGAGAGTGAGAAGACAGATTAATCAATTGGAACCCGTCTTGGTCACATTTGTGGGAGTGAGTGACTGTGTATTGAAAATCTTTTTGGGATCTGGGGTAGGCTGAGGAACAAAAATCGTTTGTCCCCCCAACGAGGGTATTGGACGAAAGTCCCCCAAACTACTGTTGGGTGTAGCTGGGCTTATCTTTGACGCAGATGGTAAACCTTGTGATAAAGTAGAAGGAGAAATAGACCCCATATCACCAAGAGTGGCTGAAATAGATTGTGCATATGAAGTTTTATTGTAAGAGTGAGGAAGCTGTCGATTACGATCAAGATGTGAAGTGCATTTTGGTGCTGATACTTGAGGACCTGACCCTTCTTTACGCTGTAGAGGGCATATTCTTTCTGAGCATTAGCTGTGCCTGAAAAGAGGAAACAGTTGATCTATCAGAATCACTAGGATCATTCATAACAATATTTTGATGAGATGACGTTTTATTTCTACATCTTTTGTTATCATGTGGCCACCAGTATGTTTGATTAGAATCATATGCTATCTTATAACGGTAATATTTGTTTACTTTTGTTTGAAGAATATCTACAACAAAGGTTTCCAAGTGCTTACTCACATAATTTTCCTTATCATTAAATGATGAATCAGCTTTCAATTTATTGTTATCAGCATGCAATTTTTCTATTTCATTGTCAATTACCTTAACCACTAGAGGCCCGAGTGTAGCCGAATGATGGCTACAGCGCGGACCTACAATGCCGGGAGGACGTCAATAGACGTCCTCCCATTTCTTCGTTCCCCGCGCGCTCCCGAGAGCGCATCTGGGAATTTCTTTGCTGGCCGATCACAGATCGCTGTAAATAGCCAATCACAGCGGCTATTTACAGCGTGATCGGCATGGCCAATGAGAGATGATCTCAAATGTAAACATATGAGATCATCTCTCATTGCCGGCTCTCTCCCCTCACACAGAGACTGCGTGTGAGGAGGGAGAGCGACCTGTGAGTTAATACAGTTAATACACTTGAATACAGTGCCCATACAGTGCCCCATTGGTACCACAGTGCCTGTTGGGGATCTGTGCCCACCTGTGCTGTACCAATCTGACCACCTGTGCCATCAGTGATCAGTGTCCACCTGTGCCATCAGTGATCAGTGCCCACCTGTGCCATCAGTGATCAGTACCCACCTATGCCACCAGTGATCAGTGCCCACCTGTGCCACCTCAGCAGTGCCAATCAGTGCCCACCTGTGCCGCCACATCAGTGCCCACCTGTGCCACCTCATCAGTGCCAATTGGTACCACAGTGCCTGTTGGGGATCTGTGCCCACCTGTGCTGTACCAATCTGACCACCTGTGCCATCAGTGATCAGTGCCCACCTGTGCCATCAGTGCCCAACTGTGCCATCAGTGATCAGTGCCCACCTGTGCCATCAGTGATCAGTGCCCACCTGTGCCACCAGTGATCAGTGCCCACATGTGCCACCTCATCAGTGCCAATCAGTGCCCACCTATGCCGCCTCATCAGTGCCCACATGTGCCAATCAGTGCTCACCTTTACCGCCTCATCAGTGCCCACCTGTGCTGCCTCATCAGTGCCCATGTGCCGCCTCATCAGTGCCCACCTGTGCCACCTCATTAGTGCCGACCTGTTCCACCAATCAGTGCACATCCGTTCCACCAATCAGTGCACATCTGTTCTGCCTCATTAGTGCACATCTGTGCAATCAGTGCTCATCTGTGCAGATTCCTCAGTGCCCATCTGTGCCACCGCCTCAGTGCCCATATTTTCCACCGCCTCAGGGCCCATCTGTGCCACTGTCTCAGTGCCCATCTGTGCCACCACCTCAGTGCCCATCTGTGTAATCAATCAGTGCACATCTGTGCTGCCTCATCATTTCACATCTGTGCCGCCTCATCAGTGCCGCCTCATCAGTGCCCAACAGTGTAGGCTTGGCACACACCTGTGTCGCATCACCACCAGCAACCATGTCCAAAAGATGCTATTCTGCCGAGGAGGCGTACCAAATACTTTCCATGCCTGACGAGAACAACGGCAAACCATCTTTTTCGGATTCCCCTTCAAATTCTGAGTCGGACTCAGATTATGAGCCAGTCCTCACTCGTGCAACACTGACCGACTCAGAGGAGGAAGCTCTGCCCGCCAAACGAAGGCGTTTTGGTGAGAAGGCAGTGCCATTCACCAGCACCGCAGTGCCATCCACTAGCACCACAGTGCCATCCACCAGCACCGCAATGCCATCCATCAGCACCACAGTACCTCGGCAAGAAAGGCCAAGGACCCATACCGGCCTTCCCTATGCCCTCCAGAACCCCTTGTGGCTTCCTCCTAATTCAGGAGAAGCCAACATTTCCCCTTTCACTGCCCAGCCAGAAGTCCAGGTGGACACGGACAATTTTTCCCGAATCAATTTTTTTAATCTCATTTTTACTGAGGACATGCTATCCAGAATTGTGACCCAGTGCAACCTATATGCCCAACAATTTATTGCAAATAACCCAACATCTTATTATGCCCGTCCCTTCGAGTGGAGAGACCTAACGGTGGAGGAATTGAAGGTTTTGTGTGGGACTCAACCCAAAAAACACCTTGCGTTCCTTTTGGTCAACCCGCCCCATCTACCACATGCCAATCTTCTCCAAGGTAATGCCCAGAACCAGATACCTCATGATCATGAGGTTCCTCCACTTTAATGATAATACCCAGTGCCTTCCCCGAAATCACCCAAATTATGACAGGCTTTTCAAAATTCGGCCCTTACTAAATAATTTTTCAGAAGTATTTCCCCAGTTATATACCTTGGACCGGCACGCATGTGTGGATGAGTCCATTGTAAAAGTTTGTGGCAGGCTTAATATAAAGCAATTTATCGCCAGCAAAAGGGCCTGCTATGGGGTGAAGGTATACAAACTATGTGACCGAGTCACAGGGTACCTGTATGTCTTCTTAGTGTACAAGGGAAAGACACCCAGCATCCCCCCAATTGCCCAGACTACTTGGGATCAAGCGGCAAAGTTGTTTGGCAACTCATCAACCACCTACTGAATAAAGGCTACCATCTATACGTAGATAACTTCTACACCTCTCTTTCCCTGTTCCACAACCTTCACCAGAAGCAGACGCCAGCATGTGGCACGGTAAGAAAGAACCGAAAGGGTTTTCCTCAAAGTCTTGTGAATAAGAAGCTGAGAAAAGGAGAATTGGCAAGTCTGCAAAACAAGGAGGTTCTGGCAGTGAAGTGGACAGACAGAAGGGATGTGTATATGTTATCTTCCATCCACAATGATACCTTCGTGGAATTCCCCAGAAGGAATGGCCCCATCCAAAAGCCCACATGCATCCACAATTTGTTTATGGTGGGGGGGAGTCGACTTCAATGACCAGATGCTCGGACATACCATTCGTACAAAAAAGTTGCAATACATTTTTTTCAATTGGCCATATATAACTCGTATATAATTTACCGCAACTCCACCCAAAAGCCCAAAAGCTTCCTTGACTACCAGGAGGACCTTATCACCGCCCTTATATTCTCGAACAGCCCTCCCCAAAACATCCAATCTGATGTTTTTAGTCGACTCTCCGAATGTCACTTTCCCGATAAAATCCCTCTCACAGCAACAGGCCGACGGCGTAAAAAAAATGTAAGGTGTGTACCAGTGGGGGAATCAGACGAGACACATCTTTCTATTGTGCCGAGTGTCCTTCCCAACCAGGCCTCTGTGTAGTTGGCTGTTTTCACCGTTACCATACTTCACAAAATTATTAGTGAAGTATGGTAAACGTAATCCTCAGTTCCTGCCTTCACACTCCTTATGCCACTGCCTGCTCTGTAACTGACCCTGGCTTGTTATTCGACCATGCTTCTGCCTAACGATTCTGTAATACCTCTGCCTGATCTGGAACTGACCCTGGACTGTTATTCGACCACGCTTCTGTCTACTGATTCTGTAATACCTCTGCCTGATTTGGAACTGACCTTGGACTGTTTAACCATGTTTTTGCCTGCCTTATGGACTGATCTTGTACCCTGCTACTAGACTAGTGGGATTCAACACAGGGGTCTCACATAGGTGAGGGGCTCCAGAATTGTTTTTCTGGATGAAGAAAACAATTTTGTTTTCTCATCCTAGATTAGGGTCTGGAGACTTGGAGGCTTCAAAGAGATTTGGGTGGGAGAAGCCTCTACCCCTGTCCCCATTCTGTCCTGAACGAGGCCCTACTTCTGCCTGATGCCTGTAGGACTTACTGCCATTATGTCTCTGCCTGTCACACTGACCACACCACATGTTCCTGTCTACTACCAGGACCAATATTTTTGGCACTGCTGACAATATCTCTGCCTGCACTGACCCTGGACTGTATATGGACAGTATCCCTGCCTGCTGCCTGGTGTATGCCATTGCTGACCAAGTCCCTGCCTGCTGCCTGGACCAGTGCTATCCTGCTGTGTATAACTGCGCTACTAAAACCACATGTAATCTTTTGTTTACACTTTGCTCAGCATAATATATTTTAGGGTGTAATTCTTGGTATGTGCATGCTATGTGTCCCTGGAACACATGACGGTGTTCCTTGCATGTTGGATCTCTGTGTGTGGCCAGGCTGTGCAAAAGTCCCACACATTTGGTATCGGCATACTCAGGAGGAGTAGCAGAATGTATTTTGGGCTGTCATTTTTGCTATGTACATGCTATGTGTTGGAAATATCTTATAAATGGACAACTTTGCGTAAAAAAAAATGCGTCTTCATTTTTTTCCACATTTTCCAAAAATTTTGGGGAAAAAATGAACCGTTCAAAAGACTCATTATTCCTCATAGATTATACGTTGGGGTGTTAGCTTTCCAAAATGTGGTCATTTTTGTGGGTGTTTCCATTATCCTGGTGCTCCATGACCTTCAAAAGTGTAATAGGTGGTTGAGAAATGAGATGTGTAATTTATGCTCCTAGAACGCCTGAAGGTGCTACTTCAATGTAGGTCCTCTGTATGTGGCCAGGCTGTGTAAAAGTCCCACACATTTGGTATCGCCATACTCAGGAGGAGTAGCAAAATGTATTTTGGGGTGTAATTTTTGCTATGTACATGCTATGTGTTGGAAATATCTTATAAATGGACAACTTTGCGTAAAAAAAAATGTGTTTTCATTTTTTTTCCACATTTTCCAAAAACTTCTGGAAAAAAATTAACCTTTCAAAAGACTCATTATGCCTCAAAGATTATACGTTGGGGTGTTAGCTTTCCAAAATGGCGTCATTTTGTTGGCGTTTCCATTGTCCTAGTGCTTTAGGTCCTTCAAAAATATATTAGGTAGTCAACAAGTTACAGTAGATGTGTAATTTATGCGCCTAGAACACCTGATGGCGCTCCCTGCATGTTGTATGTATGTAGCCAGGCAGTAAAAAAGTCCCACATATGTGGTATCGTTATACTCAGGAGGAGTAGCAGAATGCATTTTGGGGTGTCATTTGTGGTATGCACATGCCATGTGAGAGAAATAAGCTATTACAATAAAAATGTTGAGAAAAACAAAAAATAAAAATCTTAATTTTGCAAAGAATCGTGGGAAAAAAGTTACAATTTCAAATAACTCACCATGCCTCTTAATAAATACCTTGGAATGTCTACTTTCCAAAAAAGGCTTATTTGGGGGGCATTTGTACTTTACTGGCTTGTTAGGGTCGCAAGAAATGAGATAGGCTGCCAGTACATCAGATGAGATAAATTTTTTAATGATTTTCACTATAGCTTGTAGACTCTAATGCCGCGTACACACGGTCGTTTTTTGTGATGAACAAAAACGTCATTTTTTATCATGAAACAAAACAACGTTTTTCAAACTTCATTTTAAAAAACGACGTTGCCAACACGCCATCGTTTTTTCAAAATGCTCTAGCAAAGCGCGGTTACGTTCAGCACGTACGACGGCACTCTGTTCCATTCAAGCTCGCATCATAACTTGCTTCTGAGCAATGCGCGGGTTTAAAAACGTCGCTTTAAACGTCGTTTTACCCACACACTATCATTTTAAATGACACAAAAAACTACGTTTTGAAAAACGACATAAAAAATTGAAGCATGTTCGAATTTTTTTTTTATCGTTTTTCAGAAGACATAAAACACCGTTTTCCCCACACACGGTCATTTTAAATGACATTTTTAAAAATTTTGTTTTTTTTTCATCACAAAAAACGTCCGTGTGTACGCGGCATAAAACTTTCACACAGACCAAATCATTTCCAAAAATGTTGGATTATTTTTATCAAAGATAAGTAGCAGTATAAATTGTGGCCAAAATTTATGAAGAAAAATGAATAATTTGCAAAATTTTATCACAGAAACTAAGAAAAAAAATTTTTTTTCCAAATTTTCTGTATTTTTTAATTTATAGCGCAAACACAAACAAACCCAGAGGCGATCAAATACCACCAAAATAAATCTCTATTTGTATGAAAAAAAGGACAAAAAAATCATTTGGGTACAGTGTTGCAGTGTTGTCATTCAAAGTGTGAGAGCGCTGAAAGCTGAAAATTGGTCTGGACAGGAGGGGTGTTTAAGTGCCCAGTAAGGAAGTGGTTAATGTCTCTTTGATATTGAGAGCAAAGTGACTCCATCATTTTGAAGCTACAGTACATCTCTAGAGATTTTCATCTCTGAAATCAGGTTCAACTTTATTCAAATTGGGAAAAATCCGAATACGCAGACCCCATGGGACAATTTTGACCTTAATATATTTTTTAAAATATCTCTTATTCCGAAATAGATGGGACTTTATCTCCAGTAATCTCTTCAGACTGATGAAAAAGCGATCCAATGTTATGCCTCCAAATGAAGCACCTTGAGCTTTATGGATCTGATTCATGAGTCCATCAAATCTTACCCCCCGATAATTGGCCATTCATTGAACACAGACTGTACACAATTAAACAACAAATATTTACACAAAATATAATAATTAGACTAGTTTGAGTTTCAAACAACCGGCATTGATGTCTTTCACCTAGTTTAACAAAATATTATTTATTGCTGGATTTTGGATAATCAACGGCACCACATCCCCACATTTAAATAGATTTGATTAGGAGAAGATAATGGGGTTCTTAAGGTGCCACAAAAAGATTGATACAAAACAATCAGGATTTCATCATACTATAAACATTTAGTAGATGAACAGCAGTAACTTCTTGCTGTACATGTTTCACCATACGGTGGCTTCACCAGGAAAAAAAGTTCTGCATGCATGATCACTATAATTTGAGAACAATATATAAAAAAAATACATCATTGATGTAAAATATCACATCATAATACAGAATACATAAACAAATCAGACAATCTCAAAAAAGCATAAGATGGAAAAACTAACTCCAGTGTATCCCTACCTGGAAATGATGTATATCCTATATATACAAAAATGGCTCAGATGTCAGGAGGATATTGAAATTAGGGAAATATTTGGTGCACCACAGAGAACGGCACAGGGACTCCAGTGGCAATAGGCCTATATAATAGGAGGATATTTAATAAGCCACCAAAAAATATATAATAAAACTAAACTTGAAAACACATATTTGTGACCAATGTGTCTAATCTACCGGTATATCCAATTTGTAAAGGTTATTGTTCAATCGAAGAAAGCATCCATCCTGACAAAAAAAGCTTTCCGTTGTTTCCCCAATAGGGAGATTAATTTTTAAGAAGGAAATTCTCAAGCTGTCATAAATCCTAACTGGCAACAAGTGAGAGAGAGGGGAACAATTCAATGATGTTCAAACCACATCAATCATAGCCAGAAAAGGGATCCAAATAAAGTCAAACAAATACTTTACCTTTGTACATTTAATTCCCCACATCTCCCTCTGCTCCAATATCAGTCTGCAGGCTAAGGAGTTATTTTATGTCCCATCCTTTTTCTCAGCATCCAATGGAGCAGATGGAGGCGTGGACATCCGGAGGGGACGTCACATGAGAGTGTGGCGGACAGACCACGCTATGATGGAAAATCTGGCCGTAACAGGGAACGGCTTGAGGCTGGAGAGCCCTCGGTCGCTTAGCTCCACCCATACCCCAATGGTAATGGGGCAAATGGACAGAGACCCACAGTGCCTTGCAAAAGTATTCACCCCCTTGGCATTTTTTTGTGTTTTGTTGCCTCACAACCTGGAATTAACATGGATTGTTTGAGGATTTGCATCATTTAATTTACAGAACATGCCCACAACTTTGAAGATTTTTTTTTATTGTGAAGCAAGCAACATATAGGACAAAATACAGTGGTAACGCGGTTAACAAGCATTTTGATAGACAAGCAACTTTTTTTTAAGTTCTGAGTGTTGTCTCGCAAAACAAGCAGAATTCAACCTAATGGGGCCTGCACCTGCAGTACCGCATTTGGCGTGAGGTGCGGGGGTGCAGGAGCCGAGCAGAGCCAAGCGGAGCCACTTGGAACCGTTTGGAAATACTTAGAATTACTCAGTTCCCGGGTGTTTCTGAGCCTTTCTGAGGGTTTCCGAGGTCAGCTGAGCTCTCCGGCGCCCCTAACCTCTGGCCACATGTGGTATTGCATGCCGTTGAAGTCAATGCGAAACTAATTATTTTTGTTTCCATTGACTTCTATGGGGAAACTCACTTTGATATGCGAGTACTTTGGATTACGAGCTTTGACCAGGCCATTCCAACATATTTACATGTTTCCCCTTAAACCACTCAAGTTTTGCTTTAGCAGTGTGTTTAGGGTCATTGCCCTGCTAGAAGGTGAACCTCCGTCCTAGCCTCAAATCACACACAGAGTGGTACAGGTACATTTTTCCCTTAACGCTGACCAGTTTCCCAGTCCCGACTGCTGAAAAACATGGGGATGGTGTTCTTTGGGTAATGTGATGTGTTGGATTTGCGCTAGACATAGCATTGTCTTTGATGGCCAAAAAGTAAAATGTTTGTCTCATCAGACCAGAGCACCTTCCTCCATACATTTTGAGAGTCTCTCACATGCCTTTTCGCAAACTCAAAACGTGGCATTTTGTTTTTTGCTGAAAGTAATGGCTTTCTTATGGCCACTCTGCCATAAAGTCCAACTCTATGGAGTGTACTGCTTATTTTCGTCCTATGTACAGATACTCCAGTCTCTGCTGTGGAACTCTGCAGCTCCTCCAGGGTTACCTTAGGTCTCTGTGCTGCCTCTCTGATTAAAGCCCTTCTTGCGGTCCGTGAGTTTTGTTGTGAGGCCGTCTCTTGGCAGGTTTGCTGTTGTGCCATGTTCTTTCCATTTGTTCTGTCCACCAGATGTCTTTACTGATTATCTGTGTTGTTAAAATTACATGTAAGGTTTGTAATTTACATAAGACAATCATATGTGGAGTGCAGGCTCCATCGAGAGTTATTTTTTGGCATTGCTGCAGTTGTTCTGTTTATCTGTTTATTTGATTTACTGTATGTGTAGTTAAGGAAGTTGTTAGTAAGCAGGGAATTCTGGGTAGAATCCTCACAGGAAGTGAACCAGCCACCATCCTTTGAGGAGATACTGCAGGAAGCAAGACATGTATTTCTCAATCTATCGCCATCACCCCTTAGAAAACGTAAAAAGTATGTTTTTACCATCTCCTCCTATATTGTAAATCGTTGTTTCTGTAATGTATGCTGTAATGTATGCAATATTGTACTTAATGAGGTCTATTTCTGTTATTTTGTAGTTTCACCTGGCTTGTTCTAATAAATCTGAGATCAAAGAAATATGGTATCTGAAGTTTATGGGACAAGTAGGTTTAGCTATTTGTCTTTGAGATAGAACAGTTGTCAAAGATTTGGATATTTTCTTATAACCTAACCCGGACTTGTACTTCTCAACATTGTCCCTTATTTGCTTGGAGAGTTCCTTGTTCTTCATGGCACTGTTTGGTTAGTGGTGCCTCTTGTTTAGGTTTTGCAGCCTCTGCGGCCTTTCAAAAATGTGTGTATATGTAATGACAGATCACGTGACACTTAGTGGGCATTATTTAACTAATTATGTGACTTCTGAAGGTAATTGGTTGCACCAGAGCTTTTTATGGGCTTCATAAGAAAGGGGTGAATACATACGCACATGCCAATTATCAGTTTTTATTTCTGAAAAAGTATATATTTTTCTAGTTTTACATCACCAACTTAGACTATTGTGTTATGATCCATCACATATAATTTACATTAAAATAAGTAAAAAGCCAAGGGGGTGAATACTTTTGCAAGGCACTGTAATTAGGGGGCACACAAGGCAAGTGGTTAATGGCACCAACACCAAAAACAACCACAGGACACAACTCCCAAGTAGAGCAAGTGGCGGTGACACCCTGGGCACCCATATGGTCACCTATCTCCAAACAATAAACCTCACTCAAAACAATTTAAAATACACCAACTAGTGGTCAAACATGGGAAATACAACCCAAGCACAAAAAACGTATTTATATTGACATGAGTGCCTTGTTAAGTAAACATAAACCACTTAAAAGGGAAAGGAATTTATATAGAAATGTGATATTTAATATAGGGATACCTGGGAAGTTTCCAAACCGCTGGCTGAGGATACAGGAGGGATAGCATCCAGTGGTCTTTCCAACAGCAAATGCAGAAACAGCTGCTAGAGTGGGAATGCCTGCATACAGAGTTTGGGTAGATGGGATTCTGTAAGATTTAAGCTTTATACCAGTCCTACTCTTTATATTCATTATGCATATCTCCCCTTTTTATTGGCTCCATGAAAATAGTACAAATAGTCAAGCAGTCATATGTTTTTTGTACATACAATTGGGTTTTCCGTCTGAAAAACCTTGGATGGTATTTCTGACCGAATTCCGCTCAAGCTTAGCTTGCATACACACGGTCACACAAAAGTTCTCTGAACTTTCGCCCGTCAAGAGCGTTGTGACATACAACACTACGACAAGCTGAGAAAATTAAGTTCAATTTTCCGAGCATGCGTCAAATTGTTTCCGAGCATGCATTGGAATTCTGCATGTCGGAATTGCTACAGACGATCAGAATTTCCGATTGAAATTTTTTCTGTCGGAAAATTTGAGAACCAGCTCTCAAATTTTTGTTGGTGGAAATTCTGACAGGAAAAGTCAGATGGAGCCTATACACAGTCGGAATTTCCCACCAAAAGCTCACATCGGACTTTCAAACTCTTGTTGGAAATTCTGACCGTGTGTATGAGGTATTAGGGGTAAATTGTTTTTCCTCATGTTGAAACTCAAGTTCTCTGGCAAGTTTTAAGGGGTTTGTCTATTGAATCTGCCAAATGGAACCAGGAAATATTATCAACGTCTTTTTTAATTTTCTTCATGGTTCCTGTTAACTTAATGTGTACTGTACACATTACAAAATACACACCCCAAGCATTTGTTCTTAGGCACTTAAAGGGAAATGTCATATTGTTCTTGTACCAGTTTTATCCACTGTGAATTTTGTGACACGTATACTGCATTATTACAATGTTCTGCCCTGTCTTCATTATCTTTACCTCATTGCCCCTTGTATATACTTGCAGGCATTATAATTGTAAACTTCCAGCCAAATGTAAAACTCTAGCTCACCCAATAACAAGCATATACACAGCCTCTAACCATCAACCATATATACAAATTCCCATCCCCATTATTTTACATCCCTGGCTCTAGTGGGCTTTGTTCATAATGTAGATATTAAAGCAGAACTCAATCCTTTAGAAAGAAAGAGATCTGCTTTAATGATACCCCTTGTGACTTAAAGGGCATAGAGATAATCATTGATTACAAAGCTCTCCTTTGCAGGCCTACTTGATGCCATGAAAAGAGACGTGGTATCTCTTGTAGTGTTGCTCACGAATATTCGTATTGCGAATATTCGGCTCGAATATAGCATATTCGAGTAATCGCGCTATATTTCGAATTTCGCTGTGAATATTCGCAATTCCGAATATTCGATTTTTTTCCAATTTTATTTTTAGAACAGATCACATCCTAGATATCTCCATCGACGTTTAAAAGCATTGCTGGTATGATTAGAGACCTCGGGCCGAGTAGCTGAAGCGTTCATTGTATTTTGCCGAAAAATCGCAATGCGATTATTCGGCAATCGCAATATCGCGCGATTATTTTCTTCGCCCCTATCTTCCGCATCAGAGCGATTTGTTCAGTTTCATTTTTAAAACAGATCACATCCTAGATATCTCCATCGACGTCTAAAAGCATTGCTGGTATGATTAGAGACCTTGGGCCGAGTAGCTGAAGCGATCATTGTATTTTGCCGAAAAATCGCAATGCGATTATTCGGCAATCGCAATATCGCGCGATTATTTTCTTCACCCCTATCTTCAGCATCAGAGCGATTTTTACAGTTTCATTTTTAAAACAGATCACATCCTAGTGATCTCCATAGACGTCTAAAAGCATTGCTGGAATGATTAGAGACCTTGGGCCGAGTAGCTGAAGCGATCATTTTATATTGCCGAATATTCGCAATGCGAATATTCGGCAATAGGAATATTGCGCGATTATTTTCTCTGCCCTTCCTTTGCATCAGAGCCAATCAGAGTTCTCCTACCACAGTTGTCATAGGTTTGCAACCAATAGGAACCTGCCTGTACGGACATTATATAAGGTCACTCCCAGCACCATTTCATTGCAGATTCAGAAGGTGGCTAGAGAGTGTGGAGACTGTTTCTGTGTTCCTGGTTGTGTGTGCCTGTTTGATCTAGCATCATCATCATCATTGTCCTTCATTGATACTTAGTGATTTCAGTGCATATTTTCCAGATTATCAACTGCTTTTTTCAAAGCAATAGACCCAAGAGCTTTATTCAAAGCTAAGTTTTGTGCTGTGTTGTTCAGCTTGTGTTACTGTTTGATCTTGCAGCTTCGCTTTTCAGTGATATTTGCTAGTAATTTCAGCGCACATTTTCCTGAGCTTTTCTAAAAGAGCTTTTCTAAAAGCTACGTTTTGTGTTGTTCAGGTTAGTTAGATTTCTGTGTAGTAAGTGTACATACTGTTAGTGTACATTTATTTCAGCTAGCTTAGTTTAGTGTGTGTTTAGTGTCTGTGTTTTGTGTTAAAAAAAAAAATAAAATTTTTATTAGTTAGTGTTTTTTTAGTGCATTTTTTTTATTTTTTGTAGTCCTTGTCTTTGGTGTACTAGTTTTATTATAGTTTAGTAGCTGTCTGTGTACGTCTTTGTCTGCGTGCCTGTCTTTTAAAAAAACACAAAAAAACATTTTCCTCACATTTCCCCCCCCCAATAAAGTTTACCCCCCCCACACACATCAGCAATTAAGAGCGGCATCCGTGGCCGTGGCAGCAGGGGTAGGGGAGTTACTCCCAGTGCTGGGTCGCTGCCAGCACGGGGTACCTCTCGTGCCCCTACTAGTGGTAGAGGATCGGGTGGAAGGGGACTCCGCCTCATGCAGGATTTTTTTCCATCGGGCAGCCGCCCGATATTGCCATCTCAGGCTCAAGTAGTGGTGGACTACATGGGGCACAGCAGTGCCACTGAGTCGTTGGTCCCGACTCCCAGTAGTACCACCATTACACCGGTGCCTGTAGTACCCCCCCCAGCCCCCAAGAGTCCAGCATCTTACTGTTCGACAGCGACAGTGAGAGGGATCTCTTGGGGGAGGCCGTGCATCAGGCAGACCTCCAGCTCTGTCCTGATGGTCAGGACCTTTTTGAAGGGATGGATGAGGAGGATGGGATACCTGCTGGCAGTATCCCAGAGACATCCCTTCAAACTGGTGCTGCTGTTTTGGTGCAGGAAACAGCAGCACCTAGTCAGACCCAGGCGTGGGTGAGGGGACAGCGGAGCCAGGCTATCGGCTCCATGTCAGTTGGTTCCCTCAGACCACAACATCTCAGCCCTTGGTCTGACATCTCTGGGGGCGAAGAGGGTGACCCATCATGGTTGCCATCTGACTCGTCGGCTCACTGCGTCAGTGACGACGGGGAAGGTAGGCACCCTGGGGAAACGGTGCGCCAGGTCACCACCAGGGAGACCATCGTCAGGGTCTCCACTGGTGATGGCAGCAGGAGGTGTCAGCAGCAGCAGCAGGCAGCTCCACCTGTGCGCACCGAGTCCCAGCAGGTGCAAGTCAGCGTCACCCCATCTGACAGGAGGGCGGCGCTGAAGTCACCTGTCTGGAACTACTTCACCCTGGTGGCAGACAACCCTACCGTGGCCGTCTGCCAGATCTGTAAAGTGAGGGTGAAGAGAGGGAAGTGTTTGGCTCGGGTGGGTACCACAGCCCTGAACCAGCACCTGAGGATCAACCACTGGCGGGTGTATGACGAGATGAAGCGTGGTGGTGGTAGCAGTGCCACCACCACAAGTGAGCAGGGTACAGCAGCCCCTGCCACAGCTTCATCTCTTCCCAGCAGGTCATGCCCCCCCGCTCCCTCTAGTAGAGGTACTGGTACCGGCAGCCAGACCTCTACTTTGACAGCACCCTCCGCGTCTGTGTCCCGCACTGCCGTCCGGCGCCAGGCGTCGATTTCAGACGCCTTTGAACGCACCACTCCCTTCCCCCCTGGAGACCGACGTGTGCGTTCCCTCAATGGGCTCCTGGCAAGGGTTATTGCCCAACATCTGCTTCCCTTCAACATAGTTGACAGCAACCCCTTCAGGCAGATGTTGGAGCAGGCCCAACCCCAATGGCGTGTCCCCAGCCGCCATTTCTTTGCCAGGACTGGTGTCCCTGCCCTACACCAGCACATTGTGCAGAATGTAACCCTGTCGCTGGATCACGCTGTCAGCGACAGGGTTCATCTGACAATGGATGGCTGGACCAGCAGGCATGGGCAGGGGCGCTACATCAGCTTCACGGCCCATTGGGTTTCCCTCCGAGGCGCCGGGGAGGGATCGGCGGCAACAGATCTTGTGGTGCCGCCCCGGGGTGTCCAGGGGAGAACTGCTGGTCTCCCTCAAGCCACTGTCTCCGCAGCTGCTGAGCCTCCCAGCAAGCGCCCCCGTAGCTACTCAAGTGTGGGGCACGTGCGCTGTTAGGCCGTGCTCCAGCTTGTTAGTTTAGGGGACCGGAGACACACTGGAGAAGAAGTGCTGAAAGCACTTCAGGCTCGGGTCCAGAAGTGGCTGACACCCCGAAGGCTCCAGGCAGGTATGGTTGTCTGCGATAACGGCAGCAACCTACTCGCCGCCCTCAATGCTGGCAGTCTGACCCACGTGCCCTGTCTGGCACATGTCCTCAACCTGGTGGTGCAGACGTTCCTGCGCACTTATCCCGGGTTGAGTGACATTGTGCCAAAGGTGCGTAGGATTGCCAGCCACTTCAGGCGCTCCCCAACTGCTACCGCGTCCCTGTCCGAGTTGCAGCGGGTCAACAGGCTGCCCCTTCACAGGCTGATTGTGGACAATGTGACGCGGTGGAACTCCACCCTCCACATGCTGAAGAGGTTGTGGGAGCAGTGAAGGGCGGTGAAGGAGTACCTGCTGGACCTAGGCACTGAGAGGACTTCACTACAACTCCCTTTCATCACCTGTGCGGAGTGGGGGCAGATACACCAGGTCTGCCAAGTGTTGTCCTCCTTCGAGCAGGCGACCAAGATGGTCAGCAGTGAGCATGTCGGCCTCAATAACGTGCTGCCAATAGTGTTCATGCTGGAGAGGACACTAGATCGCCTGCTCGAAGCTGGGGAGAGTGCCTTGGTGGAGAAGGAGGAGGCAGCAATGCTCCACCGAGACCAGGGCCAGGACGAGGAGGAGGAGGATGATGATGATGAGGAGGTGGTTGCTGGTGTCGTCCTGGAGTCAGGGCCTGGTCAGGAGGGAGAGCCGGTGTTGGGGGCACCGATAGTCCGGGGGTTGGGCATCTCTGAGCGTGACCAGCAGCGCCTCAGGGATGAAGAGTCGGACCTCATTGACCTGGGCAGCAGTGAGGAGTCACAGCAGGCTGTGCTCTTCCCCATGGCTGCCCACATGCTGAGATGCCTCAGGAGGGACCCCCGGGTTAAGACCATCAAGGCGAGGGATGATTTTTGGATGGCCACCCTTTTGGATCCCAGGTGCAAGGGGAAACTGGAGCAGTTCATCCCAGCCAGCCGGAGGCAGCGCCGGATGGAGGAACTGCAGGCAGGCATTGTCAGCCGGTTGGAGCAGGCAACTCCCCGGCCTCCAGTTGTCCCCCCTCCTCTCACCCAGCAGGTGGCTGCACCCAGCAGCAGCCGAGCAGGGGACCTAATGGATGAGATGAGGCTGTTCTTCCAATCGGAGCGACCCAGTACCAGCACCAGCAGCAGCAGTCACCACCAGCGGCTGGCCCACATGGTGGCAGACTACATGGCGTCCGTCGGTGCTTCTGACAGTATGAGCACCGACGACCCCATGGAGTACTGGGTTGCCAGATTGGACACCTGCCGCGAGCTCGCTCAGTATGCGCTGGAGTTATTGTCTTGCCCCCCCTCCAGCGTACTATCTGAGCGGACATTCAGCGCGGCAGGTGGGGTGGTCACGGACAAGAGGACCCGTCTGTCCACAGACTCCGTGGACAGACTCACATTCATAAAGATGAATGAGTCCTGGATCGGCGGTGACTTTCTGGCACCCGTCGTCGGTTCAGGGCGCTGAAGGGTCCCTTGTCATGCATTCCCTGATGGAGCCCCGGACTTGATGTATTTACAGTGCTGAATATAACTATTTGAACACCTGAGAAAATCAATGTTAATATTTGGTACAGTAGGCTTTGTTTGCAATTACAGCGGTCAAACCTTTCTTGTAGTTTTTCACCAGCTTTGCACACACTGGAGGAGGAATTTTGGCCCACTCCTCCACACAGATCTTCTCTACATCAGTCAGGTTTCTGGGCTCTCGCTGAGAAACACGGAGTTTGAGCTCCCTCCAAAGATTCTCTATTGGGTTTAGGTCTGGAGACTGGCTAGGCCACGCCAGAACCTTGATATGCTCCTTACAGAGCCACTCCTTGGTTATCCTGGCTGTGTGCTTTGGGTCATTGTCATGTTGGAAGACCCAGCCTCGACCCATCTTCAAAGCTCTAACTCAGGGAAGGAGGTTGTTGCCCAAAATCTCGCAATACATGGCCCCGGTCATCCTCTCCTTAATACAGTGCAGTCACCCTGTCCCATGTGCAGAAAAACACCCCCAAAGCATGATGCTACCACCCCCATGCTTCACAGTAGGGATGGCGTTCTTGGCATGGTACTCATCATTCTTCTTCCTTCGAACACGGTTAGTGGAATTATGACCAAAAAGTTATATTATGGTCTCATCTGACCACATGACTTTCTCCCATGACTCCTCTGGATCAGTCAAGACAACTATGTCAGAAGTAATTTCACACTCTATATACTCCTATTACCACTGCTGTTCATCATGGCACCTCCTGCCCAAGTGATATGACTCTGTATCTACTACTACTACTACTGCTGCTGCTGCTCAGTCAAGACACCTATGTCAAAAGTTATTTCCCACTCTATATACTCCTATTACCACTGCTGTTCATCATGGCACCTCCTGCCCAAGTGATATGACTCTGTATCTACTACTAATACTAATACTGCTGCTGCTCAGTCAAGACACCTATGTCAAAAGTTATTTCCCACTCTATATACTCCTATTACCACTGCTGTTCATCATGGCACCTCCTGCCCAAGTGATATGACTCTGTATCTACTACTACTACTACTGCTGCTGCTGCTGCTGCTGCTCAGTCAAGATACCTATGTCAAAAGTTATTTCCCACTCTATATACTCCTATTACCACTGCTGTTCATCATGGCACCTCCTGCCCAAGTGATATGACTCTGTATCTACTACTACTACTAATATTGCTGCTGCTCAGTCAAGACACCTATGTCAAAAGTTATTTCCCACTCTATATACTCCTATTACCACTGCTGTTCATCATGGCACCTCCTGCCCAAGTGATATGACTCTTTATCTACTACTAATACTGCTGCTGCTCAGTCAAGACACCTATGTCAAAAGTTATTTCCCACTCTATATACTCCTATTACCACTGCTGTTCATCATGGCACCTCCTGCCCAAGTGATATGACTCTGTATCTACTACTACTGCTGCTGCTGCTGCTGCTCAGTCAAGACACCTATGTCAAAAGTTATTTCCCACTCTATATACTCCTATTACCACTGCTGTTCATCATGGCACCTCCTGCCCAAGTGATATGACTCTGTATCTACTACTACTACTAATACTGCTGCTGCTCAGTCAAGACACCTATGTCAAAAGTTATTTCCCACTCTATATACTCCTATTACCACTGCTGTTCACTGATACCACTGATAGTTAATTTATCCCTTAACTACCCCCATTTGTGATGGTCGGGGTTTTTCTTACATTTCCCATTGATTTGCATGGGACTTTAATGTTCCCACATAACTTCTGTACGCCTAGAGATATTTCAATAATACCTACTATACATATTACTTATATGCCAAATAAAAATATATAACAGTTAAATTAACCCTTACCTACACCCTTATATAAAAGATGGGTATATTTATATTACTATGATTTTCCTCCCCAAAAGGTTAAGATAGGAAGACCGGGCAACGCCGGGTATTCAGCTAGTAATAGTATAAAATGTTTTCGGTTATTATTAAGCTAGATGTGTTGATGTTGATGTGTTAGATGTGAAGTTAGATGTGTTTAAAAAACTAACAATCTCAATAAGAAATGAAACCTTTGCAAAATATAACATTTTTTATTAAAACAAAAAAAAAAAAAAAATTTAGACATGAGCTTCTGAAGCTCTGCCACCTCATCAATGGTTTTCGCCAGTTGTTGCACCAGCTGTTGATTTTGGCGGGTAAAAAAAAGAATCTGCTGCTCATTTGAGAGTATTCTCTGTGTCATATTTTTCATGGCAGATTGTTTCCTCTTGAGCTTTTGTAAAACTGTTAGGATATAAGAAAAAAACATTTGGATTTCAAAGACCGTTACGAAAGATTATTTTCAGCCCTAAAAATAATAAAGTCTGACTTAAGAGCCTCTATGAAAGAGGATCTGGCAGAGGCAATTCTCTTCCTTAGAACTCTACATTGCATTTATTTGCATTTGCTAAGCCTAGAACTACATTTCAAGATTAATATAAACCATTTCTAGGTTTTGCAGATTTTGTTTTTGGTTCATTATAGATAAGCTTTGTTTTTGTTCTAAAACAACCAAATAATGTGGTCTGTACTTTTGAACTGGTAAAGATCCTGTTCCTGATGTTTATGCCTGCTGCTACTATCCAGTCACTTGATTGTTTTCATTGTGTTTGTCTTTTGCTTAAACTGTGCAATACAGTAGACTGTTGGCTTCCCAGCCAGTAGTCCTGTGGTAGGTTGCGTTTCTTTCCCTCAAGGAATGTATAAAATACATTCGCATATTAATACAGAGGAGTCGGAGTCGGGGAGTCGGAGTCTGAAGTACATAAAACTGAGGAGTCGGAGTCGGAACATTTATCTACCGACTCCACAGCCCTGCTTTAAATGCTGTCCATTTTTAGAGCTACATTTTATTGTTGAAATTTTATTAATCTCTGTGCACACATTTACCCTCCTGATTCATGGTAAAATTAACCATCTCATCATGCTCCTCTTCCTCGTCACCCACTACTCCACCAGAAGTTTTGGGGGGGGGGGTGCAGCTCCTCCTCTTGCTCCTCCACAGGAGCTGGGGATGGTGATGTGGATGGCCCTGGCTGCTCCTCCTCATCCCTCTCCTCCTCTTCCACATCCTCCTCCTGCTCCTCCTCTGCGGCCTGTCGCCTTGTGCACTTGGGGCGCACAGCTGGTAGAGAAGCTCCTATAAAACACAATGTTCATATATGTTAAAATGTTTTCTAATGACGTATGCAAATTCTGTGTACTCTGCTGTATTGTATATGAATACAAATTAATTTATATAGACGGTTAACCAATGGGACAATGTTATATTAAAGGGTCTTGTGGGCACTACAGGGGACTGAGCGTGAGCTGGGCTGCCACCATGGTAAAATGAGCTGTTTTTGTCTCCTTTGTTTTGTTCAGACAATCTCATGTTAAAAAAAGGGCCTGATGGAGTACACGGGATTACTATAACAACCCCACGCCTAACACAGGAATTTAGTGGGAATCTATATATATAAAACTCAACGTGTGTGTGCATGTATGTATGTATGTATGATCCAGCATCACGTCCAAACGGCTAAAGATATTTACATGAAACTTGGCACACAGGTTACTTATATGTCAGCCACAAACATAGGATAGGTGGTTTAACCCTTACCCAGCCCCATTTGCCATGGTCGGGGTTTTTCTTTAAAGTCCCATTCAACTCTATGGGAAATACATGTTACTTCATAACAGCTGTAGATATTTCGATAACACTTGGTCACATGTTACCTATACGTCCACTTAAAGTATAGGATCGTTAATTTATCCCTTAACTACCCCCATTGGTGAGGGTCGGGGTTTTTGTTTAAAGTCCCATGCAAAGCAATGGGAAAAGTATGTTCCCACATAACTTCTGTGTTCCTGTCTGCTGTCCCATGTCTTTTTTCAACAGTACTATGAATACCTTGGCTGGTGGTGATATATGTTACCACAACATGGCGTCTTGGTTAACAACATCTGACCTTACATGAATTACA
This sequence comes from Rana temporaria, assembly GCF_905171775.1. Classification (NCBI taxonomy): domain Eukaryota; kingdom Metazoa; phylum Chordata; class Amphibia; order Anura; family Ranidae; genus Rana; species Rana temporaria. Next base: position 155,356,799 of record NC_053495.1, on the reverse strand, counting down.
TATGACCTTACATAACTGTCACCAAAGGAGCTGCGGTGGCTCAACGCGATTGCCACTGCGCTGACAAGCGATTCACCTCTGCAGCTAGGGGTTCGGATCCCGCTCTCGGCTACATGTGAATTGAGTATGGTGGTCTCAGCCCGGCCCCCGGTGGGTGTGCTATGCGAGGTAAGCCTGCGCTTAGTACGCCCACCCCCCTCCCACAAAAACCACCACACTTACACACGCACTCGAAATTGGGTTAACATGCACGCACTCTGACCACGCGGTCTCTAAAAAGAGAGGCGAAGGACTAACGGGGCTGGTTGAGCGGGCAAATCCTCTCACTCCCTTATAGGGAGTCCCTCTGCCCCGTTGGGCTTCGAAGCGGAGCAGGTAGGACGGTCTGTGTGGGAGGACCCCCTCACACCCGCCATTGCCACCCGGGGCATGGAGAAAGGTGGCAGATTGCCTCTGGGGGAGGCCTGCCTACTCCCAACTCCTGCAGTCCGGCTCCTCTCTCGAGTTCACGCACAAAATACACTTTGGAAAAAAAAAACATAACTGTCACCAATAACTTACCTGGATGATATTTATTCCGGATATGCCTGACACGGTCCATGTGGCGCCTCTTCATATCGGACCATTTTTTCACGATCGCCAGGCGATTGTGTTGGCCGCCTAATTCCACCATTAGGGCGCTGACAACGGCCTTTTTATCAGGCTGCCTGCGGAGCTGATCATACCCCTTTTCTAGGAACCTCTGCAAGATGAAGAACAAAGTATATTGTAATACTTTTGTTTAAAGCCTTATGGATATATGACGTAAATGTATGGTATTCAACAATTGGAAGCATTCTCGCCTTATTAATCAATGACAGGGGTAACATGACAGATTTTATATCCTGCCATTTCGGTCGCCACCTTTTTTGCATAAATATAGCAGCCATTATCATTTGCATAATTATGTATATATGATTAACAACACAGGATACACGTATAGGGGAGATATGCGTTGCTATTCATCTGACCGCTAAATTTATTTTTGGACACTGATAATGGGCCTGTACAATAGATTATTTTTTTTCATCCCTATCTTTATATAGGAACAATAATATGTTTGTTTCTTTTGACTTTTTGATGAATTAATTTTGAATAAATAATGGAGTTGATGTTATTTAACAACTACAACTACCAGCATGCTCTGATACACCATGTAGCTCACCGTCACCAGCTGTACAACAATTATACTTTAACTCCCAGCATGCCTGGACAGTCAATGGCTGTCCGGTAATAACGGGGAGTTGTTTTGCAACAGCTGTAGGCTCCATTTAGGAAACAGTGCCGTACAAGATGTTTTCTTTTAATGCGGAGGTGAGGGTGGCTATGTAGGGGTATGTGTATATGTTTTGTTTTTTCATTTATATTTAGTGTGGTGTAGTGTTTTTAAGGTACAGTCAGAGGGGCATGGGGTTCACAGTAGTTTCCCGCTGAGGGTTTGAGCTGCAGCGCCAAATTTGCTTCAGCTAGAAGCACACTGTAAGCCACAGCCCATGTGAATGTACCCTGTACATTTACATTGGGGGAGAGGGGGGGGGGTAATTGCAGCCAGTTGCATGCAGGGAGTTGTAGTTTTGCAACAGCTGGAGGCAGAATTATTTCACATTGGTCACTTTCCTCACTCTCCCATCTTCCTTTTCCCCACTTTCTTTTATTATTTTTCCCCGTGTTCTGTTTTGTTTGTCACTCTTTTTGTTTTGGTGCTTGCACTTTATGTGTGGCGAGTAGGGTGCTGGTCCTCGGGCCGGTCTCTGAAAGTCTTGGGAGTTGGTAGACTCGGCCTTCTGGTTAGGTTCACCGGCTCTCATGGGGTCTCCCTTCGGGGGAGCCTCACCGAGGAGGGTTCTGTTTCGGCAGTCCCTCCGAGGATGTTGGGTCCTTGTGGCTTCGGCTGCTTGGACCAAGATGGGTCCATATGGCTTCGGCTGTATGGACCACAGTAACTCTTTTCCCTGTCAGGAGCCTAAGGCCCCGGGGGATCAGAGACGGGACCTTTTCGGAGGACCACTGACGTATGCACCCGTCGCAGTTTTTTGTGATGTCACTCTTTAGGTGTGTGCACATTTTTCCCTGCACCGGGTGGAGTTTTTGGGTTGTGTTTTGCACGCCACAGGCTTTTCAACAGAAAAAAAAACAGCTGGAGGCAGAATGGTTGCAAAACACTACGGGTTTGTTACCTAACTCAGGGTTTCAAGACCAGTCCACCTCCAGCTGTTGCAAAACTACTACTCCCATCAGCCACGGTCTGTCAGTGCATGCTAAGAATTTTACTTTTGCTGCATCTAGGGTGCCACAGTTTAGAGACCCGTGCATAAAGGTCTGAAAAATGTGGGCCTGCAGAACATACAATACTAGAAGTGCCAGCATTCCCAGGCCTGCTGGAAGTTGTAGTTCTGCAACATCTAAAGGGCAATATGTATTCGAACGTCCTTGGGCCTTGAGGACCCTGAAGTCAGGACGTTCGCATACGTCCTATGTCCAAAAAAATGTTAAATTCATTATGCTAAATAACAAGGAAAAGTGCCTAAATACACATTTACCAACCAGGGTGTCTGCAGCTGTCCAGGCATGCTGGGAGTTGTAGTTTTGTAACAACAGGAGACACATTGTTTGGGAAATACTAATATCTGATCTTATATACTAACTTTTAAACTAGACTAAAATGCAGTTAAAGATAATGAAATAACAGTGGTCAAAATACTTACACAAATCAGCGTCTTTTCCTCAGAGAGTGTGAAATTGCTTCCAACCATTCTGCTATTGCTATTGCGATGCGATCATAAAGTTGGAAACTGGCAAGGGTCCAGGAAATGGTCGCGTGTTGGGCAAGTGTTGTTCGCGCGATTGCGCATGCGCGATCGAAAATTCGCAATATATATCGCAATCGCAATATATTTATCGCTAAAATATCACAAATATTCGATTTCAGAGTGCTCCTACAGCAGTTTTCGAAATATCTGCAATCAATTTCGCATTCGCATTTTGTGAAATTGCGCTAAAGTATCTCGAATATTCGATTTCAGAATGAGCCAATCAGAGCGCTCCTACAGCATTTGGGGAAATTCCGCAATAATTATCGCATTCGCAATATTGCGAAATTTCGATAAAATATAACGAATATTCTGAGCCAATCAGAGTGCTCCTACAGCATTTGTCGAAATTGCGCAATAAATATCGCATTCGCATTTTGCGAAATTTCGATAAAATATCACGAATATTCTGAGCCAATCAGAGTGCTCCTACAGCATTTGTCGAAATTGCGCAATAAATATCGCATTCGCATTTTGCGAAATTTCGAAAAAATATCAAGAATATTCTGAGCCAATCAGAGTGCTCCTGTCGAAAAATCGCAATTATTTTCGCATTCGCAATAGCGAAAAAACGCAATCATTTAATTTCGATAAAATATCACGAATATTCGAATTTAGCGAATATATCTCGAATATTCGAATATATATTCGAGATATATCGCGAAATCGAATATGGCGTATTCTGCTCAACACTAATCTCTTGCACTGTGCACCATATTACAGGATGTGATATTATCCCCTTGGCCTCATTACGCAGAATTTGCAAGAGACAGATACTTGGCAATGCAGATTGTTCACAATCTGATAACCTGGTCTGCATAGGGGAGCTTTGTAATTAGTGAATACCTGTATTTTCTGGTTGATGTAAGAGTTAGCAGCATCAAACACTATATCACCAGCAATGGTAATGTCACAAGCTCAAGATCCGAAGCATATGGTTTTTAATGGTTTAACTCACTTCTAGCATGTTTTAATGATCTCTTGACTTTAAGCCTAACTCTAGGTTTTATGCATTTGAAATAGTTCATTTGTACCAAGCTGGTCCAAACAAGCTATTAAGACCAAAATAATTTCTTAGCTAGGCTTTAAAAAAAGACCAAGGAATTTCAAACAGACCACCACATTTTATTTCCTGCATTCACTGCTTTTTCCCCCCTCTCTGGGATTAGGCCAAGCTGAACAGGTCTGGTATGGGTTTTACAGGAGATATTATTAAAAAAAAAAAATAGGGCAGTGGGTCTCCCCACATTCTATACATAGTAAGGTAGACTAAATACACCAGTCCATCCAGTTCAATGTGTGTGTGTGTGTGTGTGTGTGTGTGTGTGTTTGTCCCCACCATTCCCATATTTCTTTAAGGTTGCATTCAATAATTAGTTTTTCTGAAATGACCAACACTCACCTCTGATACTACCAAATGTACATGGGAGTGCCACATGCTTACCACTCTAACAGTAAATAATCTGTTATACAGTTTAAGGTTAAACGGCTTCTTGTCCACCTTAATTGAGTGGCCACAGATCTTGACCTGAGACTAAACACTTTTCTCCTCATGCTATATTCATGATTTTCTTGGGTAAGCTTAGATAGAGTACCTGATCCCGTCCAGCCCCTTTCATCTTCCTTTCTTGTTCCCCTAATCCTTTAGGACCTCCTCATCAGCTAGACCTCCATTGCGGACTATTCTATGAGTCCCAGATCTAATGGTATTCAAGCTGTTTTATATCCGTGTGTTTCCCCCTAGATTATATTTATCCTTCCACTCCTGAGGGTGTTTTTTTTATAGAGTACTAAGTTTAAATATTCACAATGTTGGTTAAACATGCATCCCCCTTCTCCTTACTATGTCCTTTAGCCATGTTAGAATTTTTTAAATACCTCTAAGCTCATGGGCTAGCATTTATACACGTTTTTTGTTTGATTTTGTATTCATTAAACATTAATAACTGTAACAACACACATAAAAATGTAGGCAGCGCTAAAATAAACACCTGGAAAGATGTAAACTGGATAACTCAATATATTAAAAATAAATTAATGTAACATATAATAAACTGAAAAGTCATTAAAGTGCATATATAATAAAGTCCATAAAATAAATATTGAATGGATGATGAAAAGTCCACAGGAATTTTCAAAAGGAGGTTTCCTAATTTGGAAGATGCCTAGCCTTTCACCAACACCTCCACACGTGCAAAGAAAGGGGAGTACTCACATCCCCCTCTGTACGAACTCTTACCAGAAATAGTAAGGTAATAGGCAGGAAATAATGCTGGTTAACAATCCTGTGATATCCAATTTAAGTCCGATTTCCTAGGACCAACTTCACCAAAGGGGCTTGATTAAACATAAGATCACAGTGTCCAATCATATGAGGAAAAACAGAAATATATCCATAGTGTAATTCTGTATAGAAGGGCTTTATTTTCCTCTAAAAAAACTTTTAGGAATTACACTTACAAGAATATAAATACAATAAGCATTAAATGAAGCAGTACAGTTGTGACAGCCAGATACGTTATAAGGAATGTCAGGGTATCTCCTACCGCAAGCAGCAATGACAGCAGTGATAGTGAGATCCGTGTCTCCAGGTAGCGTACTGAGACTGTAATGTTTGATCGTCGCTGTCATTCAATGTTACTGTCAGAAAGCAGCATGTACTGTATGCCATTTTTACTTTTGCCCACATTTCAACTTCAACTTAGTGAACAAGAGACTTTTTGTGACGTCACCAAGCTCCGCCCGATGCTTTTCGTCACAACACGTGACTTTTTCAAGGGTATGGATACTGGGTGTAAATAGCAAAAAATTCCGCGCCTAATTACCTAAATAATAAACCTACAAAATAAAAAAGCTGCTCCTCATAAACAATGCTGGATTGTGAACGTTAGAAGTGAGGATAGAGGGCGCTAAATACTAAACACAAATCCCAATTAGTGCAAAAGTGTCCAAATCCAAAATCAGCACCTGATCCGAGATTGAATGATAATTAAATCAGCATATGTAAAAAATGTAAAAAAATACAATTGACTAAAAAATAAAAATAATAAATAAAGTCCCAAGATATTGCAGACAGCGCTGCGCATTCGTGATAAATGTGATTCAATGTGATCAAATATAAAGAGTCTTTAAAGTCCCAAAAATAGAAAAAGAGAAGAAAGTTGTCCAAAACTCTTCAATTAAAGTGATCTTCTTAGAAGGGAAAAGGGTGCCACCACCACACTTAAAATCTTCAATTCCACCCAAGGTGTAAGTATATATATTGCTCTTACCAGAGCTTGTTGACCACTTTAGTGAAAAAGATGGTCATACAAGCTTATGCAGGATTGTGCCTGCGCACATGAGAATATGGAGAAAACCGATAGTAGATCCAGGGGCTCCAAATGGGATATATATATGAAAGGAAAACCAAGGAGATGCCAATAGCGTGATAACGTTTAATTAAAAATACATTAAAAACATGGAAAACAGCCAAATGGCCTCTTACTTAAAAGGGTGCCCACCCGGCACTGAGGCTGCAGACTTGCTACCGCCAATATGCGGTTCGAATTACCGGCTCAAGGGGAGGAAGCTGCCGCCGTCACACCACCATAGAAACCTCGCTGTCAACACCACAGAGCGGGGGGATGTCACGTGACCAGGACCGCCTCCGACGTACGTTTCGTTGTGAGAACGTCTTCAGGGGGCGTGCCTGGTCACTGATGCATCATGGTATTTGTAGTAGGTAAGGGCCGCTAATTGGTCGAATGGGAAATCTAATGCGGATTCAGCCTCGGTGCTAGGACAACACTCACAGGTTATATTCCACAAAACATAGCGCAATACCACAAGGTCTTAACTCAATAATCATAAGATTGGATACATACATATGTATTTAAAAAAATATACTTTAAAAACTTTTAAAAAAACAGCAGAGAGAAAAAGGAAAACAATAAGTTAAAAAATCCGCAACTCTCGCATCCCTCCGGACGTGCAATACCATTGACACTGGATACATCTCGCGAAAATACAATGACATAAACTATGGTAATCCACCCCAAAGGAGATAGATAAGGACTTAATACCAAGAGGTGAAAAATTGGTTTATATATAGAATAAACTACAAAAACCAATGAATTATAAAAATAATAAACTAATTAAAAAACAGCACGTGAAAGAGGAATAGGAGGAGCACCTCCCCTAACTCCCTGTGGATGTGCATACCCAAAAAAAGGCTAGAATCTCCCAAAATATTATTGTAGGTTAATTATGATAGACAATCTAATGACAAGGAGTCTAAATCTTAAATTGTGGACAGGACCCCATAGGGGGAACATAACAATAGCCACACGTTCACTATAAACTATGAAAAAATAAAGAAGTGATAATATTTAAGAAACAGGAGATCAACTTGGTATAAAAAATCAGTCATCAGTTAAAAAACAATTGAGATCTAGCTCAATGTTCAAACCTGTTGGTTGCATCGTACGCAATTTATGAACCCATTTCATTTCGTTTTGTGAAACGCTGCGTAACATATGTGTACCTCGCCAGTGTTTAGTAATTGTCATGAATATGCATCAAGTCTGTCCGCTTACCTGATCTCCATGTGTTGTTTAGAGACAGATCCTGTTCTGGTTTCCCTTTTTATCACTTCCTCTTCCTGTATGGCTCCACCCTAGTCCATCCCAGGAAGCCTATATTAACCTTTGCTCTACAGGTCTGCAGTGCTGTTCAACAGTGTTCCTATGCTTAGTTCCTGTCTGCAGTGTAATCGCTAGTTCCTGTTTGCAGAGTGCTACGATCATCTTCCGTGTACCGTTTTGGCTTGTCCCCGACTTCCTTGTCTGCCTGTGCCCCTGACTATTTGCATGTTCCACGGTTATCCTTGTCTGCCTGTTGCCCTGACCTCGGCCTGTCCATCACCACTGTTTGGCCTGCTGACTGCTTCCCCCTTCTCCCTGCGGAGTGTGACTTGAGGAATCTCGGGGATGCGACCTGGACCCAGTTGCGGCCAAGACCATCCCTACCATCAAGGGCCCTGGTGAATACAAAACTGGGTCTTAGACTCCGCGCCCTGGGTGATCTTAGGTTCACGCTTCGTCTCTGCTAGCAGCAGTCGGCCATAGGATTCACCACCCTGTGGTGCATCCCTGACCCCTACGGGGTGCACTTGTCACCTGGCTACGGGTGACCTGACAGTAATTTTATCAATACCGTAGAAGGTACAAAGGCTAGGGTCACTCCCATGATGGCTAGCAAAGTGCCTAGACACATCCAAATTATTACAAACACATTTATATAAATATGATGGTGAAATCAAAAATAAAAAATTAAAGAAATACCAGAGGGATATTAAAGATTTTGAAGAAAATAAGGTATATAAGTGGCAGGAGACCATTAGGTTGGGTGAGTCCCCTGATACCAGCTTGGATGGTGAACGTCCACTTCCACCTACCAAGAGTACAGAAAAGAAAAAAACGGTGCAAATATCTAGTACCCCAAAAAATCAGCTATTAAAAATAAACCATCTACTCCCTACTACAAACCCTCTTCTTACCCTCCACCGAATGTTTATGGTCATCCCCATTCCCAGCCAGTGGAAGTTTATAATAGATTTGGTCCCCTGGAAGATAGGGGTCCAGACCATCATTATTATGAACCTTATCGTCCACAATATCCTCCTAGACCACCGCGAGGTGGGTATAGGGGTAATGTCCGAGGGAGACCAGCCCCCTATTACAATCAGTACCAGGGGGGGGGATGGGAGGGGGTGGAAGGATACTTACCGTATCCCCCCCAGATCCCCCTTATATCCAAAAGACCATTCAGAAAAAGAGGACGACGAGGAAGAGGGAGAGAGAAAAAGAAAAAGGCTAGATTAACAGAAGGAATTTTCAACTTGGCTGAAGTAGAATTTTCCAATCATGAATTGGAAGTTCTTCAACAGGGTCTGAAGTTCGCTCCAAATAAAGATATTGATAAATTCGAAGTTTTCATTGACATAGAAAAACATATCAGGAAACTGAATATTAAAAAACATTTTGCAGGGAAGATACATGATCCTAGACCTAAGAGCCCAGAAAAATGTACACATAGTGGGCTAAGGAATCAGTCCGTCTTTAATCCACAACAAGGCTCCAATCATTATATTGAGGTCTTTCGGACGTTGGTCCAGGATGAGATACGTGATATGGAAGTAATTTCATCCAACTCAAATAAACATTTTAGAGAAGCAATTAAAACAATAGAAAGCAACAAAAATATAGTGGTTAGACCAGCCGATAAGGGTGGAGGCCTTGTTATTCTTAAAAGAGATTATTACTATCAAGAAATGCAAAAACAATTAGAAGATCTCAAAACCTATCAACCCCTTGGGTGTGATCCCACCTTCAAACTTCAAAACCTACTTATTCTTTGGGTGAATGAGGGATTGGAAAGAGGGATTTTAAATCCTAAAGAAGCAGATTACCTTGTCATACATGCGCCTAGAGTTCCGGTCTTATATACCCTACCTAAGATCCACAAAAATAAAGAGAACCCACCGGGTAGACCCATAGTAAGTGGGATTGGTTCTCTTTTTTCACGCTTAGGAGAGTATCTCGATGGTTTTTTTAAACCCCTGGTTTCACAGAGCCCGTCCTACTTAAAAGATAGTAAAGATTTGATATTGGCACTCCCAAATCTGCCAGCCACCCCATATACCATTATGGTTACGGTGGACATCGAATCGCTCTACACAAATATTAGACACTCCGTAGCCTTGATTGCCCTTCGGTGGGCTTTGAACAGGTATTCAAAGTTAAAAAAAAGTCCAGATCAATTACCTGTTAAGGGGACTTGAACTAGCTATGAAGAATAATTACTTTTGGGCTAACAATCAGTTTTTCAACCAAGTAGGTGGTGTGGCGATGGGCGCTCGCTATGCACCCAGCGTTGCGAATGTTGTTTTAAATAAGTGGGAGCACGAAACTATTTTTTTGAATCGACATGAATCACTGAGATTCTATAAGCGTTATATAGATGACATCATCTTATTCTGGGAGGGACCGGGTGAATGCCTTATGACTTTTGTAGCACAAATGAATCAAAATAATTATGGACTGACTTTTACAGCCGAAACCAGTATGCTCTCTGTAAATTATTTGGATCTTACTATTAAGAAGGTTAATTCTAATTTCCAAACACTTACTTACTTCAAACCCACAGACCGGAATGGATACGTGCCCACTCATAGCTGCCATCATCCCTCCTGGATAGGGGCAGTCCCTAAGGGACAGTTTATGAGGTTAAAAATAAACTGTGATACTGAGGAAGATTTTGAGATCCAAGCCAAACTCTTAACCACTAGATTTCTGGAAAAAGGATACACAGGGGATACACTGAAACATGCCTATGATCAAGTTGCCATTTTGGATAGACAATCCTTGTTGGTCCCTAAACCCAAAAAAAAGTATAAGAATGAGGTACCTTTTATATCTGGGTTTCACAGGCAGTATCGTCAAGTAGAGTCAGTGTTCAAACGCCATTGGCACATTTTGATGAAGGACAAAGATCTCATCACTTCAATCCCTAAAGTGCCAAAATGTATCTACAAGAGAGCACCAGGCCTCAGGAATAAAATTGCTCCTAATGTTCCCGATCCACCCAAGAAACTGGTCACCTTTCTGGATGGATCGGGTTTCCATCATTGTACCAGGTGTAAAGCATGTAGGACAACGCGGAAACCTGGAGACAAGAAGAAAAAAATTGAGTTCAGATCTAATGTCACAGGGGAATCTTTCAAAATCAAACCCCTGATCACATGTGCTTCTGACCATGTCTCGTATGTTCTCGAGTGTCCCTGCTCTTTACAGTACGTGGGGAAAACTACCCGTCAGTTAAAGATTCGAATTAATGAACACTTGGCGAATATAAAAAAGAGTTTCCCTAATCATAGCGTGTCTAGGCACTTTGCTAGCCATCATGGGAGTGACCCTAGCCTTTGTACCTTCTACGGTATTGATAAAATTACTAAACACTGGCGAGGTACACATATGTTACGCAGCGTTTCACAAAACGAAATGAAATGGGTTCATAAATTGCGTACGATGCAACCAACAGGTTTGAACATTGAGCTAGATCTCAATTGTTTTTTAACTGATGACTGATTTTTTATACCAAGTTGATCTCCTGTTTCTTAAATATTATCACTTCTTTATTTTTTCATAGTTTATAGTGAACGTGTGGCTATTGTTATGTTCCCCCTATGGGGTCCTGTCCACAATTTAAGATTTAGACTCCTTGTCATTAGATTGTCTATCATAATTAACCTACAATAATATTTTGGGAGATTCTAGCCTTTTTTTGGGTATGCACATCCACAGGGAGTTAGGGGAGGCGCTCCTCCTATTCCTCTTTCACGTGCTGTTTTTTAATTAGTTTATTATTTTTATAATTCATTGTTTTTTGTAGTTTATTATATATATAAACCAATTTTTCACCTCTTGGTATTAAGTCCTTATCTATCTCCTTTGGGGTGGATTACCATAGTTTATGTCATTGTATTTTCGCGAGATGTATCCAGTGTCAATGGTATTGCACGTCCGGAGGGATGCGAGAGTTGCAGATTTTTAAACTTATTGTTTTCCTTTTTCTCTCTGCTGTTTTTTTAAAAGTTTTTACAGTATATTTTTTTAAATACATATGTATGTATCCAATCTTATGATTATTGAGTTAAGACCTTGTGGTATTGCGCTATGTTTTGTGGAATATAACCTGTGAGTGTTGTCCTAGCACCGAGGCTGAATCCGCATTAGATTTCCCATTCGACCAATTAGCGGCCCTTACCTACTACAAATACCATGATGCATCAGTGACCAGGCACGCCCCCCTGAAGACGTTCTCATAACGAAACGTACGTCGGAGGCGGTCCTGGTCACGTGACGTCCCCCCGCTCTGTGGTGTTGACAGCGAGGTTTCTATGGTGGTGTGACGGCGGCAGCTTCCTCCCCTTGAGCCGGTAATTCGAACTGCATATTGGCGGTAGCAAGTCTGCAGCCTCAGTGCCGGGTGGGCACCCTTTTAAGTAAGAGGCTATTTGGCTGTTTTCCATGTTTTTAATGTATTTTTAATTAAACGTTATCACGCTTTTGGCATCTCCTTGGTTTTCCTTTCATATATATATCCCATTTGGAGCCCCTGGATCTACTATCGGTTTTCTCCATATCCTCATGTGCGCAGGCACAATCCTGCATAAGCTTGTATGACCATCTTTTTCACTAAAGTGGTCAACAAGCTCTGGTAAGAGCAATATATATACTTACACCTTGGGTGGAATTGAAGATTTTATTTGTGGTGATGGCACCCTTTTCCCTTCTAAGAAGATCACTTTAATTGAAGAGTTTTGGACAACTTTCTTCTCTTTTTCTACTTTTGGGACTTTAAAGACTCTCTATATTTGATCACATTGAATCACATTTATCACGAATGCGCAGCGCTGTCTGCAATATCTTGGGACTTTATTTATTATTTTTATTTTTTAGTCAATTGTATTTTTTTACATTTTTTACATATGCTGATTTAATTATCATTCAATCTCGGATCAGGTGCTGATTTTGGATTTGGACACTTTTGCACTAATTGGGATTTGTGTTTAGTATTTAGCGCCCTCTATCCTCACTTCTATGGATACTGGGTGACGAGGATAAAGCTTTATACTGATGGTAATCATCACATTAGCATAACAATGAGTAAAGGGCTGGACATATAAAAATAAACCAACTGGAATGGGAACAAGGGTCACACAAATTGAACACAGAACACTCGGCTCTCACTAACCTTATAACAGCAACAGAACATCAGCATTTAAAAGGAAATCCATATTATTATATTTATCAAAGCATGAGATATATATAATAAAACGCATGGAAATAAATAAAATATTAAAATTCTGTTCTGTTTACAGAAGGGCTCCCACACAGAGACCTGAAAGCCCAAACAATTCTACATCCTCCCTCAAAGAAATCTTTGAAAACGTTTTTTATCCGTGTAAAAACTGCTATGCCTGCTGACACACAAAATTTAAGAAAAATAAAAAAGTTCAGTGCCACTACCACAGGAAAGACATACAATATCAGAGATTTTATTACATGTAAAACTGAGGGGGTGGTCTATGTTTTGGAATGTCCATGCCATTTCCAGAACATTGGTAGAACAAAAAGACTCCTCTTGAAATGGTTAAGAGAGCATGTTCAAAACATAACGTCTGACTATCCCAAACATAGTGTGTCCAAACACTTTGCAGAATTTCATGGGAAAATCTTAGCTCTCTCTCTTTTTGGGCCCCGTTGGAGAGGAAGCAATACAGTTATTACTCTTAGTAAATCTGAATCTCGTTGGATATATGAAATGCAATCTTTTGCCCCCCTAGGTTTGAATATAGAGTTCGATTTGAACTGCTTTATTTCCAATTATTAGCATTATAACTTTATTTTTCTTTATACCACAGTGGTTCCTATTTTATCTCTATATGATTCTATTTAAGAAATGTGGATTATTTTTTTTTTATTTAATATTTTTCATTTTTTTTTTTTAATTTTCATTTAAATTCAACTTTATTTTTATATCTAATTCTATTTTATTTTTATTTACTTTTTCTATTTTCTTTTTTCCACTTCTTGGGTTTTTATATATATATTCCATTCTTTGATGACTAAAACAATATGGCTTTCCTTTTAAATGCTGATGTTAGTAGATTAGTGAGAGCCAAGTGATCTGTGTTCATTGAGTCAATTTGTGTGCTCCTTGTTCCTATTCCAGTTGGTTTATTTACATGTATACAATAGGAGAGGTAACTGTCAGCGCAGATACAAAGTACATATATGGGTAGGAGTATGGTGATTAGTCCATTGGAAATAGTAGTAACAGGCAGTTCAATGGTTAAAAATGCAGGTGATGTGGCTGTTCAATGGCGGCTGCTGTCCTCAGAGAGCTGACTCTGTGGTAAACAAAAAAGGGGTAGAGAAAGGAAGCGCCACCTAAGTGCAGTATTAAAGAGGTTCTTCCGGGAGGAGGGTCAAACAGGGAGAACAAAGGCTGATTGGGCTACGCGCTCGGAGCCACTGCTCCTTCTATTGGCCAATAGAAGGAGCAGTGGCTCCGAGCGCGTAGCCCAATCAGCCTTTGTTCTCCCTGTTTGACCCTCCTCCCGGAAGTGTTCCTGGGAAGTAATCACGTGACCTGTCACGTGACCTGTGAGGCTGGAACAGATTACATCCTGAAGGCCACAGGACAGGCCTGAAGACTCCACACAATCTGCTTTCTTCACTTCTAAAGCAGCCCATGGATCCGGGACGAGGACTACAGGATGTTACAGATGAGCCTTCTTTTCTTACCTTCTTGTAAGTGTGTTTTTTACAATGGTTTATTTACATGTGTCCAGCCCATTACTAATTGTTATGCTAATTTTATTATTACGATCAGTATAAAGCTTTATCCTCGTCATCCAGTATCCATACCCTTGAAAAAGTCACATGTGTTGTGACACAATGCGTCGGGAGGAACTTGATGACGTCACTTCCAGTTGCGGTTGTGACCGGAAGTCCCTGTGTATTGACACGTTTTTTGTTGCTGGCTTTTTGCCATTTTTAAACTGTCATGTTACTTATATATTTTTAAATAAATCAAAGATTTTTTATCTACTACACAATGGAGGCTTTTCTCTTTTATCCTGTGGATCTAGAGAGATTTATTTAGAGGAGCTGGTCGGGGAAACTTGGGTTCTATTGAGAAACAGTCTTGATACTGCAGTTACCCGCTGTCCAGGATACATTCAACGAGGAGGAGGAACGACACATTGGTGTGAGATATCTGTTGATGCATGACTAGACTCGTTGAGGTCTATCTTGAAGATGAGAGACTAGCACATACTGGGGGGCAGATTAGAGAAGGCTACCTACAGGCTATCATCCTTCATCTACAATTTCCCTCCCTTTCTCCCTTTCACTCGTTTGCACCTACTTTTTGCACTTTCTATACCCCAAGAGACAATTTTTTATTTTTTTTACATTTTTTTGGTACTTTGGATGCACTTTATATAGGATTATTTGTGTGTGTGTATATGTATATATATATATATATATATATATATATATATATATATATATATATATATACAGTACAGACCAAAAGTTTGGACACACCTTCTCATTCAAAGAGTTTTCTTTATTTTCATGACTATGAAAATTGTAGATTCACACTGAAGGCATCACAACTAAATATAAAAATAAATAAAATATATTTCATATTCTAGGTTCTTCAAAGTAGCCACCTTTTGCTTTGATTACTGCTTGGCACGCTCTTGACATTCTCTTGATAAGCTTCAAGAGGTAGTCACCTGGCGCAGCACCCCATCACTCTCCTTCTTGGTCAAATAGCCCTTACACAGCCTGGAGGTGTGTTTGGGGTCATTGTCCTGTTGAAAAATAAATGATGGTCCAACTAAACGCAAACTGGATGGAATAGCTTGCCGCTGCAAGATGCTGTGGTAGCCATGCTGGGTCAGTATGCCTTCAATTTTGATTAAATCCCCAACAGTGTCACCAGCAAAGCACCCCCACACCATCACACCTCCACCTCCATGCTTCACGGTGGGAACCAGGCATGTAGAGTCCATCCGTTCACCTTTTTTGCGTCGCACAAATACACAGGGGTTGGAACCAAAGATCTCAAGTTTGGACTCATCAGACCAAAGCACAGATTTCCACTGGTCTAATGTCCATTCCTTGTGTTCTTTATAAAAAAGAAAATGTAGCGCCCAAAATATAAATAAACCCCTAAAAAAGGGTGAATCTAGCGTGTACCCTAAAGGTAAAAGACTAATAATCAAAGTCTAATGCCTCTTCATACACTATCGTGAAATAGTGAAGTGAATATTGGGAGCTGTGATGTGAGAAACAAGCTCCTATATCAAAACCTTACATACAAATCTGTGCTATAAAAAATCACCAGGTAAAAATACATATGTGAAATAACTGTGGTGTGATCACCATACTTATATATAGAAATATAATATGCAAAAATCAATGAATAAAGAAAGACAGTCCTCCAAGGCCAACGTTCCACTGTTGATCAAATGTGCCTTAATATAGAAGGCGTGAACTCAATCCTGCAAATATCACAGAGTCTGCCAAGAAGGACAAAGTCTAAACTTGTGCAAATAAACTTTCAGTGTTGGGTGGAGCAAAATCTTCAATACCAAGAAATCTTCAGCACTGGACACGAAAATAGATAAATGGGTGGGTACCCTTACCAGAAATGGTGGACCCTCTCAACCACCATACGGTGGGAGGGTCATCAAGGCTTGTATAGACCGATTGTCTGGGTCCAGTGGTCCTCACTCCGCGTGTCCAATCCAGAAATGGTTAATGAAGCGCTTGTTTTTTCAAGGTAGATAACCAAAGTTGATTGATCGATAGTAGCTCAAAACACCCAAAGTGGTAAAAAAGGAAAAATATAGAGGTGCTCCTCATAGTGTAAAAACATTTAATAAAAAAGCATTGCAAATATACACATGCAGTAAAAATATGAAAAAACTTCAAACAGCCACACAGGAAAAAATAGATCACTTAGCTAATAATCAAAAGAAAAAATAGCACAAGTAAAAATTAAGTGAATTATGGCAGCAAACTCCCACCTTGGATAAAGGTATAGGGAGTATATCCAACAAAGTTGAGAGTGCAATGGGAATGCAGTGGAGTAATCACCCGACCGGTTTCGTCGCTACACAGACTTCTACTGGGGTATCTGGAACAGTGGCTCCGAGCGCGTAGTTCCAGATACCCCAGTAGAAGTCCGTGTAGCGACGAAACCGGTCGGGTGATTACTCCACTGCATTCCCATTGCACTCTCAACTTTGTTGGATATACTCCCTATACCTTTATCCAAGGTGGGAGTTTGCTGCCATAATTCACTTAATTTTTACTTGTGCTATTTTTTCTTTTGATTATTAGCTAAGTGATCTATTTTTTCCTGTGTGGCTGTTTGAAGTTTTTTCATATTTTTACTGCATGTGTATATTTGCAATGCTTTTTTATTAAATGTTTTTACACTATGAGGAGCACCTCTATATTTTTCCTTTTTTACCACTTTGGGTGTTTTGAGCTACTATCGATCAATCAACTTTGGTTATCTACCTTGAAAAAACAAGCGCTTCATTAACCATTTCTGGATTGGACACGCGGAGTGAGGACCACTGGACCCAGACAATCGGTCTATACAAGCCTTGATGACCCTCCCACCGTATGGTGGTTGAGAGGGTCCACCATTTCTGGTAAGGGTACCCACCCATTTATCTATTTTCGTGTCCAGTGCTGAAGATTTCTTGGTATTGAAGATTTTGCTCCACCCAACACTGAAAGTTTATTTGCACAAGTTTAGACTTTGTCCTTCTTGGCAGACTCTGTGATATTTGCAGGATTGAGTTCACGCCTTCTATATTAAGGCACATTTGATCAACAGTGGAACGTTGGCCTTGGAGGACTGTCTTTCTTTATTCATTGATTTTTGCATATTATATTTCTATATATAAGTATGGTGATCACACCACAGTTATTTCACATATGTATTTTTACCTGGTGATTTTTTATAGCACAGATTTGTACGTAAGGTTTTGATATAGGAGCTTGTTTCTCACATCACAGCTCCCAATATTCACTTCACTATTTCACGATAGTGTATGAAGAGGCATTAGACTTTGATTATTAGTCTTTTACCTTTAGGGTACACGCTAGATTCACCCTTTTTTAGGGGTTTATTTATATTTTGGGCGCTACATTTTCTTTTTTATATTTTTTCACCTTATATCCACATGGTATGTTGGCAGCCTGATTCACGTTAAATATTTGGTTTGCGCATCGTTATACATACACTTGTGTTCTTTAGCCCAAACAAGTCTCTCCTGCTTGCTTCCTTTCTTTAGCAGTGGTTTCCTAGCAGATATTCTACCATAAGGGCCTGATTCACACAGTCTCCTCTTAACAGTTCTAGAGATGTGTCTGCTACAAAAGGTAGCTACTTTGAAGGACCTAGAATATGAAATATATTTTCAGTTGTTTCACACTTTTTTGTTATGTATAATTCCACATGTGTTAATTCATAGTTTTGATGCCTTCAGTGTGAATCTACAATTTTCATAGTCATGAAAATAAAGAAAACTCTTTGATTGAGAAGGTGTGTCCAAACTTTTGGTCTGTACTGTGTGTATATATATATATATATATATATATATATATATATATATATATATATATATATATATATATATATATATATATATATATATATATATATATGTCATTGGATTGCACCTTTTGCACATTGTTGCTGGATTGCACTTTTTGCACAATTTTGTGAATAATTATATATTCATTTATATTTGTATTATATTAGCACTTTAAATAATATTTAGCGCCGCTTCACTATATTAACTATATTATCTATATTTACACTGGTACTGGCAACACTACAGAAGCCCAGCAGCTATATATATTCTTGCATTAAGCACTTTATTACTCTGATCGTTTACACCTTTAGTAGTGCATTAGTACCTCACTGATTATTTTTTGCAAGAGTTCATTGGAACCTGTTCATGTAACCTGAAGCAGCATAATTTAGGTGTAGCTAGATTGAGTGTGTAGTGACATGGGATAGAACATCTTAAAGGGGTTGTAAAGGAAAACATTTTTTTTCATAATAAGCATCCTTTACCTGCAGACATTCCTCTTTTCATTTCCTCATTGTTCGTTTTTGCTCAGAAGTTGCTCTATTTCTTCTCTGTTCTGTTCACTTCCTGCTTGTCTGATTATTACTCACCACTGTGAAGGGAGGCTTTACTGCAATGGTCAGTGAAGTGCTCGCCCCCTCCTGGGAACTACACCAGTGCGGCAGGACACTCTCTATGTTTTAGAGACTTCAAGGAGGTGTGAATTACTGGGCGTGCCGCAATTCTAATGGGAAATGTAGTTCTTACATGAACGAGCGCCGCAAACCAGGAAGTGAATGAGAGAACAGAAACTAGAACGCCGGAGGTGATATAGATGAAGGAATTTAATAGGCATTTACTTGTTTTTTAACAGAATCATTACACTATTCTGTCTGTCTACCTTGCAGACATTATTTTAGGCAAATTTTTTTTTCCTTTACAACTCCTTTAAGGAGGACTTTTCATATGAAATATGAGCTGTAACATGCTAAGATTTCAAAAATAGTGTAAGAAATGTGATGTCCACAAGGAAACCAACATTTTCAGGGATGTTAAAATTCTGGGTCCCCAACAGTTCTAACTGGTTCCTCCTGCTGACAGTGCTGGATTTATAATGGGTCAAATAGGGCAATTGCCTTGATCTCTCCTCCCAGAGGTTGCCCCAGACTTCCTTTATAGAAAAAATGTAATTAATTTTCCCTTGAGACATTAGTAGTGTGTTCATTGAGGAAATTGTTCACATTGCAGTCTTTGCCAAGCTTGAGTCTTGTCCCACTCCATTTCAACAGGCAGTCTTATTACACGATGAAGGGATGGCTGATACCTTTCCAGGTGTTAATGCCTTAGAATGTATTTGAGCATGATGGTCACTAGTCAGGAGAAAGGTCGTTCCGCAAATTGGCACTTGTAAAGAATTATCTGAGAGCCACAATGAACCATGAAAGTCTATGTGCTCTGCACCTACTGGCTGTTGAAATCCTCAAAATGATACAGGTTGATGAGTTAGTAAGGACTGTTACCCAAAGGGTTCAGCTTGTATAAGAGCTGTGTGAACCACCAAGCTTAGGCAAAGCATTCAGAAAGCTTTGAAGCATTTAAAGTACCATTCAGCTCCAGTTTGTAAATGTTATAAACAAATTCTAAAGGGAGTGTTGATTGCTGCTTTAAACAAGCTGATAGCATACTTCAGATCTTCTTGAAGCTTGTTGAAAGTCTGCTTAAGCCTGCTAGCAGCTGGTTTAAAGTGGTAATCATCACTCCTATTAGAATCTGTGTTCAGCAATTAAAAACTGGAGCTGAATGGTACTTAAAAAGCTTCAAAAAGCTTGCCAAAAGCTCTGCAAATGCATTATCAATGCTTGCTGTTCACACTGCTCTTATACAAGTTGAAGCCTTTGTGAAACAGACCTTAAAAGATTTTGCAAATGCCAAGTACAGGAAGAAAGACTTTTTGTAAATATTGTAGTAAGATGCATAACTGTGATGTATTGAAGGAATAAATGTTGGAGAAGAACAAAGATGGACTTTATAGGCACTAATCGTTGAAAAAAGTATGTTTTATTGATGCAATCCCACAAGGGTTATTGAATCAACATTACAGTGGATACATATGTAAAATACATTAAAAAAAAAAAAAAAATTATCACAAAAAATTGTAATAATTCACAAAGGATTAAATTAAACCAATATTGGTCCAAGAGAGACATCAAAGAATTATGATGGCTAGCATGTGTAATGGTAGATTTCAAACAAGCTCTACATGTTTCGCGGATGACCGCTTCTTCGGGAGCTATTGGTATTTCATCCATGGTAATGGATAAGGTTTTATATGAAACCCTGTAGAGAGTACTTATTAGGGTAGATAAAATACAATTTTTGTCGGTCGGTCCTGGTGGTATGGCAGCTGGAGATATATCCAAATGAGAGCCAGTAAATGAGCACGCTGGTCAAGTACTTTGATAAATAAGGATGTTGAAAACATCAAAAAGCATATTAATGTAAGAGGGACAAATGTCCCATAGGATTTAGATATTTAATTCTAAAATACGTGATGACCAGGAGACACTCTATGGGCTGCAAAGTAGGTCGTATCAGCAAGACCGTTTTGAGCCGCCGACAGCACCGTTAGTGTTGGGAAAGAGCCTGACCAGCGTGCTCATTTACAGGCTCTCCTTTGGATATATCTCCAGCTGACATACCACCAGGACCGACCGACAAAAATTGCATTTTATCTCCTCTAATAAGTACTCTCTACTGGGTTTCATATAAAACCTTATCCATTTAACCTCATCGGTCCACAGAACTTGTTTCCAAAATGCATCAGGCTTGTCTATATGTTCATTTGCAAAGTTCAAACGCTGATTTTTGTGGTGAGGACGTAGAAGAGGTTTTCTTCTGATGACTCTTCCATGAAGACCATATTTGTACAAGTATCTCTTTATAGTGGAATAGTGTACCCCAACTCCAGTGTCTGCCAGATCTTTCTGGAGGGATCGTGCAGTCAAACGTGGGTTTTGAATTGCTTTTCTCACAATCCTGCAAGCTATTCTGTCTGATATTTTTCTTGGTCTTCCAGATCTTGCTTTAACTTCCACTGTTCCTCATGACTGCCATTTCTTAATTGCATTCCAAACAGAGGATATTGACATCTGAAAACGCTTTGCTATCTTCTTATAGCCTTCTCCAGCTTTGTGAGCGTCAACTATTTTCAGTTTCAGTTTTCTAGAAAACTGCTTAGAAGAACCCATGGTGCTGATTGTTGGGGCAAGGTCAGATGAGTCTGGGCATTTAAAACCTTTGAGATTGACATCACCTGGTCTTCCCAGACGATGATTGAGAACAATCCATGACACTGGCAGGTCTCAGCTTTGCAAAGGGGGCAGTGCATGCTATAAATTCTGCAGGGTGCCCAAACTTTTGCAGATGGCATTTTTTTGTTTTCTGTAATTTTGAAAGTGTAAATGATGGATATACAATCTAACTTTTTTTTTACATATTATAAGAATGTCTAATCTGTAATTTGATGCCTTTTGGAGATTTTTCCATCTTTCCTTGGCGTCGTTATGCACATTAATACACATTTTTACCTGGGGTGCCCAAACTTTCGATCCCCACTGTATATAAGAACTGTCAAATGGCAGAGCAGGCAGTCGGCGGTTAGCCTTAGTCATGGACGGATCATTTTTTTCGAGTTTGGCGGTGGCATTATAATTGACAATGAATCTGCATCGAGGTAATTTTTTTATTTTATAAAAAAAAAGAATTGTCAAAAAGTGTGTGTGTGTGTCTTTTATTTATTTTTGAGACTTCTTTGGTGAATGGGTAGCGGTACCCTATTCTCATTCACATAGGGGAAAGCTGGGTATTGGGGTTCCCCTATTAAAGGGGGTTTCCAGATTCCAATGAGCCCCCCTGCCTGCAGACCCTCACAACCACAGGTTGTCAGAAAGAGGCCCCCCATGTTGAGTGCATGTGGCCCGGTATGGTTCAGGAAAGGGGGTGCTCACTCATCCCCCCTCTTTTCTGACCTGCTAGGCTGAATGCCTGGGGTGGGGTTCCCCTTAAAATCCATACCAAACCCAAAGGGTATGGTATGGATTGGGGGGACCCCATGAAGATTTATTTACATTTTTGTATTGCTGGAAATGGCATTGTAAGTTCAGATCCTATAGACTTATTAGAGTTCAGGAACTTGGGTCCTAACTTTTTACATGTTCGGGACTTCTGGTGTGAAACAAACAAGGGGGTGTTCAGCCCAACTCTATTTGTTATGTGCCAACCCCTTCACTATAAAATGGTGGGTACCCAGCAGTCATTTTTCAGTGTTTGTTAAAGTAGTTTACGGAGAGCTGACAGTCTGTGTAGAGGGAAAATTAGTTGCAACACAGTGATATAATGTGCTAAATTAATAAGGGTAGCAGTGTGGTGGGCTATAGATTTTGGGTACATATTGTTTTATTTTTCTAGGGATTTTTTATATTTTGGGGCCCGCAATATACACTTGTTGCTCAAACAAGTAAAGCGGTTCTTTGTTTGTACCATACTGGTGTGTTAAAATATTGTGCAACAAAGCAACACATATTATTCCCCTCTATTGTTATAACTAAAAATGTAATTTAGAAAAAACATTAGGCAGGCCTAAAGGGAGAGACAAAAGTTCTGTATGCAGTGGTATTAGAGGGCAAGTAAGTCCTGAAGGACAAATTAATGATCGGCCACAGCATCAAAAGGCAGGGTGTGTTTGCCTTTTCTATTTCAGAATGGCCATTCTTAGGCCCCAAAATGAGTTTTGACGCCAAAGTTTCAGACGTTTCAGATGCCAAACGCTTCTAAACACGGCTAAACGCGGTAACCTGTGTTTAACAGCGTTTCGTTTATAGGTGTTTTTCGTTTTTGCCCATTTAACCACTTCAGTTCTGGACCATTTGGCTGGCCAAAGAACAGAGCACTTTTTACGATTCTGCGCTGCGGCGCTGCGATGTGGCTCCCAAACAAATAGAGTATTCTTTTGGTGGTATTTGATCACCTCTGCGTTTTTTTATGTTTTGCGCTATAAACAAAAATAGAGCGACAATTTTTGAAAAGAAAACAATATTTTTTACTTTTTGCTATAGTAAGTATCCCCAAAAAAATATATAAAAAAACACATTATTTCACAGGTCAAAAAACAAAAAACAAAAAATAAATAAATAACAG
Organism: Rana temporaria; assembly: GCF_905171775.1. NCBI lineage: Eukaryota > Metazoa > Chordata > Amphibia > Anura > Ranidae > Rana > Rana temporaria. Next base: position 155,333,534 of record NC_053495.1, on the reverse strand, counting down.
ACCCCCCATAACCCTTTTATGGCCAATAACTTTCATTGAATGACGTTTTTTTTTCTTTATTTTTTTACATGCACTTTTTTTATTCCACTAGCAGTAGGGAAACCCATTGACAGCTGGTGATGACTCATCGCTTTTTAATGATGACGAGGCCGGCTTCCCAGCCACGTTCCTTAAAAAACTGTTTATACTGTGCCCTGATTGGGCAAAGCTTTGCCCAATCAGAGCACAGAATGCATTCTGTTCAGCATTTAGTGCATTGCAGGGTGTTTGTCGGGGGCAAACACTCTACAAACTCATGCTCGAGCTGAACCGTTCACCCATCCCTTGCCGACAGCAATAATATATGTTAATGAATTTGGCAAATTTTCAGGGCTTGGCATAAATTGGGAGAAATCTATGTTGCTGCCTCTAGAACCTTTTCCTGAATGAATGACTTGTATAGCGCTACACATGCAAACTGAATCGCCTCTAGGCGCTTTGCCACCTACATTGTCTCATATTAAGGTAATGTCTTCTATAAAGTACTTGGGTATAAATATGTCAGCCTTTCCTCAGGCTTTCATTGCAGATAATATTGCTCCACTATGGTCTATATTTTAAATTTAAAATACAACTTGGAGTAAAATTACCTCTACCTGCAGTAGGTCATATTAAACTTATTAAGATGATATGGATGCCCCAGCTCCTGTACTACCTATATAAAACGTTCCTGTTTGGATACCACTGCATATTTTTATTAAAATGAATAGTCATTTTAGGGATTTAATTTGGCAGATGAAGGCCTCTCGTATAAAATTAGAGCTATTACAGTACCCTAGGGATGCTGGAGGATTAGCAGTACCCAACCCGATGATATATTTTTTGCTGCACAACTACAGCACTTAGCAGGATGGAATACTGAACTATCATCAATTCCCTTGTATTGCTTATTTTCCTGTGTTTGGAGGTTAGCCACCACTGTATGTCCTGGAGGGGGCAGTAGGGGGTGCTTCACTTGGTGCTATACCCACAGTGGGTTTAATGTGCTAGGTATGGGATACTGCTGAGAAAAGGACAGGGAATTCCTACCCTATTACTAGATATGCCCCAATTTTGGGAAATTATAGGCTTTTTGAGCTTTCTACTCTGCAGGGTTTTCAGAGGTGGGAGAGAGCCGGGGTAACTACCTTAGCACAATTATATGAAAATTACTCTCTTAAAACCAGCAGCTGAGGGTAGAGTTCTCTCTACATCCGAGATGGTTCTATCAGTTTCTTCAATAGCGTCATGCATTACGTGCTCAATTCTCCACAGATGAAGTGGTCTTTTCTCCAACCCCTGCTCTGGATTGAATAGTACAAGCAAAGTTAACCAAGGGACTTATTTCTGTTACATACTGTGTAAGAAATGACTAGATAGATTTTACTGAATTTCCCTATTCGTTCCAGGGATTGGTAGGAACAGGATATTGGCCCCATCTCTGAGGAGGTATAGAAAGAAATACTCTTTTTTTCTTTGTTTAAGTGTTGTATTTGTGACGTCCTGTGCAATATGTTTTGTATTTTTGTGATTTAAATAAATAATCACAGTTAAACCACTGGGTTATAATTTGTGTCCATCCTCCAATATTGGCTGTGGTACCAAGTCACAACTCTCTACTAATATGGATGTTTACTCTCTGGCACCTCTATGTGGCATTTTGAGGTATAACATATAGTGTTCGCATCAAATTCATCCTTTTTATTAATATTGCTCTTATTAATTTTTACCAACCTACTAGTTTATTTATTTATTTATCTTTTTATCCATTTGAGATCCATAGCCTATCCTAAATTATGTTTTTAACATTTTATGGAGCATGAGTTGTTTAACTGTTTGTTTATTTCTTAAAATCACTGTATATTTAATTTAATTTATTTTCATTTCATTCATTTGTATTTTATTCATTGCATATTTAATTTTCACACTTTTAAAAACCTCTATTTAAATTTAGATGTCTCCCTATATGTTTATTTTATTTTGGGATACCAAATATGTATTTTTATGTTGCTTTAATTTAAAATGGGTGGAACTTTGGCCAGTGACATTATCACTAGTGTTGCTCACGAATATTCGCATTGCGAATATTCGACTCGAATATAGCATATTCGAGAAATCGCGCTATATTTCGAATTTCGCGGTGAATATTCGCAATTCCGAATATTCGCATTTTTTCAATTTGATTTTTAAAACAGATCACATCCTATCGACGTCTAAAAGCATTGCTGGTATGATTAAAGACCCTGGGCCGAGTAGCTAAGCTGAGGCGATCCTTTTATGTTGCCAAATTGAAAAAAAAAAATTGCGATTTTTCGCTATTGCGAATGCGAAAATGATTGCGAATTTTTCGATAACTGTGGTAGGAGAACTCTGATTGTCTCTGATGCAAAAGGGGGGGGCTTTGTGTATGTGTATGTTATGAATATTTGTATGTTTGATATTATTATTTTTTGTAAGAAGGAAAAAATTGCGCATACCTTAAAAAAGGGGAGAATACAGCAGCAACTCAAAAATGTTATACAACATAAATGAATACAAGACAGAAAATGGAGTCGCTCTACAAGAATAAAAAATATGTCTAGTGACAAGACATGTGGGCAAATTATAAAATAAGCAAGCGCAAATAACTTGTGAAATACACAGTGAAACAAATATATAAAGAAATATAGTCCCAATAATAGAAAAATAATCTTTCATAAAAATGTCTTTGATATGTGAAGTGAAAAAAAGTCCAAAGCATGCAGCATGAACGTGTTCAATCTTCAAGGTGTTTGATTGACAAATGGCTGTGACAGATGGATAGAGTAAAGAATCACCACCAATGCAAAACACTTTTTATTTTGTATTGTAAAATATCACGAATATTCTGAGCCAATCAGAGTGCTCCTTCTGCATTTGCCGAATATTCGCAATTATTTTGTATTGTAAAATATCAAGAATATTCTGAGCCAATCAGAGTGCTCCTTCTGCATTTGCCGAATATTCGCAATTATTTTGTATTGTAAAATATCAAGAATATTCTGAGCCAATCAGAGTGCTCCTTCCGCATTTGCCGAATATTCGCAATTATTTTGTATTGTAAAATATCACGAATATTCTGAGCCAATCAGAGTGCTCCTACAGCATTTGTCGAAATTGCGCAATAAATATCGCATTCGCATGTTGCGATATTTCGATAAAATATCACGAATATTCTGAACCAATCAGAGCGCTCCTCCAGCATTTCTCGAAATTGCGCAATAAATATCGCATTCGCATGTTGCGATATTTCGATAAAATATCACGAATATTCTGAGCCAATCAGAGTGCTCCTACCGCAGTTATCAAAAAATCGCAATTATTTTCGCATTCGCAATAGCGAAAAATCGCAATCATTTAATTTCGATAAAATATCACGAATATTCGAATTTAGCGAATATATCTCGAATATTCGAATATATATTCGAGATATATCGCGAAATCGAATATGGCATATTCTGCTCAACACTAATTATCACGCTTACTGGCTGCAATACAGAGGAATGCTGTACAAGCTTGTGGCATTCTTTATATTGTGAGTGACACTATTTTTAATTCATTGAATGCAGTTTAAAAATGATTACACATGCTCTTGTGCCTTCTCCCCATGACATATATGATTCCTTTTACAGGGCATATCACTTGTGGCCGGATGATCCATGGTGAAAGGTGGTGGGGGCGCATGCGCGGACGCCTAGCGGGACGGTAATGCCTGACTAGAGCTCCGCTCCGTGATCGGAAGAGACCCGTGAATAACGAAGAAACAGAGCGGGTGACAGCGACGAAAATATTTGGAAAGGCTGTCGGAAGGGTGCGGGAATCTTTCGATACCACAATGGTGCTGAACGGATCGAAAGGAAAGGGAAAATCACTTAACAAAGGCGGCGCTCAGCATCCTAGGAGCGCAGCACAAAAAAAGGCGCCAATCTCCTCAGAAGCTTTCGCCTCAGGGAGCATTAAAAAGGCAGTATCAGCCAAAGTCTCTAAACGAATGGCTTCACTAAGGAACATAGCTTCTGACAGTGATGAGGAGGAAATAGAGCAGGAAGACACATCACTAATTAATCAAGGCACAGTAGTTCCTAACAGCCTTATGAAACAGTTTGAAAAAATGCTCCACAAGGCGCTGCAAAATACCTCAGACCAGATTACAACCAAACTCACAAAGGAAATCAGAGAGCTAGGATGTCGCACAGATGCGCTCGAGTCTAAAGTAGACGAAATAGAGAATTTCACTCAAGATTGCGTCTCTGAAATTGAAAATCTTAAGGAAGAGAATTTGACATTACAGAACAAGCTTGAGGAATTTGAAAACCGAGCCAGGAGGTCGAATTTACGGTTTAGAGGTATACCAGAAACTGTCATTGATCTGAACGGAGCAATGTTGGCGCTGTGTCAGGAAATATTGCCTGGCATTCCGGCTGACAGGCTGGAAATGGATAGAGTCCACCGTGCACTAACCCTGAGGAAACCTGATGGACCCCCGAGAGACATCATAGCAAAGTTTCATTTTTATAAAACGAAAGAGTTGATCCTGCAAAACACCAGGGAGAAAAATAAGCTTACCTTTCAGGGGTATGAGTTTCAAATCTTCGCAGATATCTCGCAACTCACGATCAATAAGAGAAGAGCAATGAGACCTCTCCTCCAGGAGTTGCAACAGCGCCACATCAGGTATCAGTGGGGCTTCCCCTTCTCCCTGCGCTTTACCTACCAAGGAACGAAGATCGTATGTAGAACCCCAGAACAACTTCATCAAGCGCTGAGTGACTTTAAAATAATAGACAGCTCACCAGCGTCGACAGCAGCTCGTAGAAGATCGGCATCAAACTCCCCTCGCAATGACTCGCCACGGCAAAACCAAGACAACGGTATCCAACAATTGCATAAGCGTGGTAGATTCGTGGAGCATTCGCAGGAGCAAGAAGACACAATGGACTGATACTTGCGATCTTAAGCATTTTACTTCCATTTTGGTGCAATAACTAGTATACCATTTGCAGTTACTTTGCGCTTTATGAGCAGCAGCTCTGAACTCTTTCCGTTGAACACCCTTTTTGTTGTTCTTTGTGTTTTTCTGCTACCCAGTATATGGTATATCTATTCACCCTAGGGCCTAGGGTCATGCACCGCCTCTCAAAAGTTACTGGATGCTCCTATTCCCTCTACAGTAGGTCTACTTACTGCTCCCCCCCCCTTATCGAGAGTGAGTAGGCACAGTTGCCAAGTAATTTTCACCTTAGTTATCCCCTCTCTCATTCTTTTTTAAAAAAAATTCTTTAAATCCCTGAAGTGCCTTTTACACATATCACCTGCCAGACTACAGTCATCATGGTCATCCTTACTGAGCATCTTCAGGGATTGTTCTGCCTTATTACAACCCTAAGTATTGAGTGGGGCAAAGGGAAATCCTCACTCCCAAAGCTCGATGCGAGGCGTTTCACGGATTCCGCTCTCCCCCCATATACACAGCAGAATGTCTTCCCTAGGGAGAACATCTCACCCAGCTATTTACATGTAAATATCTAGAATCGCTTGTACAATAGTATCCACCTGGGATTCTTACAAGAAATTTTTTAGGTAGCGGGTCTCCAAGACACGGAACCCACATGTGCCACCATTGGCTCCCCTCTGGACTCCGCAATTGCTTGCGAGGATCAGACGCGGGCCCTCTTTCCCCTGTTCGGATGTCTCCCCTCCGAACACGGGCCAGATTTGAATACTTGTAGTATATTATATTGTGCATCTGTTTGCTTTGCAGTAATGGTTTGTTTTTCTTTCTTGAAGGCTATCGTTTTCAGGAACCCCCCCTCCCCTCCTTCTCCCCAGTCTGTGCGGTTCAGTTCGGGATACCGATGCTTGGGACTCCAAGGTAAGAGACACGCTAAGGTTTGGCTACCATGGCTCCCCTAAACGTACTAACCCTGAATGTACAGGGTTTAAATATACCGCAGAAACGAGTTAAGGCATTCAGATACTTCCTAACCAAGAAAGCACACATCCTATGTCTGCAGGAGACGCATTTCACCCCGAGTACGACCCCTAAATTCTTCCATGCCTCATACCCTCAGGTTTACACAGCCTCAGCCCAATCCAAAAAACGAGGTACGCTAATAGCCTTCCATAGATCCACACCATTCACTATTAGGTCAGAAATCTTAGATCCAGAAGGCAGATATGTTATCTTAACTGGTCATATACTAGATAATGCAGTCACAGTAGTATCGTACTACGCTCCCAATTCAAACCCTCTACCGTTCATGTCGCATCTTCTGCAAGTCGTAAATGCACATAAATTTGGGTCACTCCTCATTTGCAGAGACTCTAACCAAGTACTCCTCCCTTTCCTTGACAAAACGCCTTTTTCCCAAACACATCAGACCAAATGGAATCTTTCCAACTTGCTGGCAAAATACAACTTAGTGGATTCATGGAGGGAAACAAATCCAACTAAACGCAGCTATACCTATTACTCGAACCCCCATAAATCGTTTAGCCGTATTGACCATATATTCCTAACGATTGGTATGCTACCAGAAGTTCTGGATTCAAACATCATCCCTATCCCGTGGTCTGATCACAACGCAGTTCTTACCACCCTATTCTCTATGATTCCCAAAAAACATGACCCAACATGGTACTTACCTGATGTAATCCTTAAACACCCATCCTATAGAACGGTAATAGAACAGAATTTAGCTGAATATATAGCACTCAACACGACCCCAGATGTCTCTGCGCTCACGCTCTGGGAGGCACATAAGCCGGTACTACGAGGGAAAATACAGAGACAATTGGGAATCCTTAAAAGGGAGCGGAAACAGTTATTTAATAAATTAGAGGCAGAACATGATTCAGCCTTTGTGGCTTTCCAAAATGCACACACACCTGCGGCAAAAGCCCGACTGGACAAGGCACGAACGGAATTAGACTTATTCCTCACAGAATCGGCAGATAAGGCGTTACTTAGGAATAGGCATACCTTTTATAACAAAGCCAATAAATCAGGTACTCTTCTTGCGAGATCGCTCAATTCTATCAATAAGAAGTATAAACCGATCCAACTTAAAACAACTAGAGGCACTATTTCTAGCAACCCAGTCAAAATTGTGCAAAAATTTAGTGCACACCTCAAAAAATTATATACTGACTCGAGCACCTTTACTGAACAAGAGGCGGATGCCTTCTTTTCCAATTTGCAACTGCCTCAACTGAAAGATTCTCACAAAATGATGCTGGAGGCACCAATCACGCAAGAGGATGTCCTGAGCGCCATTAGTGAACTAAAGTTGAATAAAAGACCAGGACCCGATGGATTCACCGCACGTTACTACAAAACGTATGGTGATCTACTCTCCCCCATGATGGTGATGGCCTTCAATGAATTATTAAATCAGAAATCCTTTAGGCAGGAATCCCTCACTGCCACTATATGCATGATACCTAAACCCCATTCTGACTCGACCCTATGTGACAATTATCGCCCGATATCCATGCTAAACACGGACGTGAAGCTACTCGGTAAAATATTGGCCGGTAGACTAAACAGTACAATAGGAACTTTGATACATCGGGACCAGGTGGGCTTTATTCCCAACAGGCAAGCAGGAGATAACATTAGAAGGGCAAGCCTATTGGCATGCATAGCAAAAAAGAGGAAAATCCCTGTCTGTTTCCTCTCTTTGGATATCAAACAGGCATTTGATTCAGTCTCTTGGTCATATATGGAATTTGCGCTTTTAAAATGGGGCTTTGGCCCTAACTTTATAAAATGGGTCCTGCAACTTTACCAAAACCCGAAAGCGTATGTGAAATATGCAGGCTATAAGTCGGAAATGTTTGATGTCCAAAGAGGGACCAGGCAGGGTTGCCCGCTTTCCCCATTACTATTCGCTCTCCTGATAGAGCCACTGGCACAAAAGATAAGGCTGGACCCCAAGGTACTTGGCATTGAGTTAGGAGGCGTAAAGCATAAATTATGCCTTTACGCTGATGATATCTTGTTGTTTCTCTCGTCCCCCCAAGTGTCGGGGCCCAATTTACTCCCAATTTTACATCAATTTGCGTCAATCTCTGGCTTGGCAATAAACCCCAAGAAATGCCTGGCACTCAATGTCTCCCTTTCTCACACGGAACTGACGGCTGCAAAAGTGGGCCTCCCGTTTGAATGGCCGGTCAAAAGCATCCCATACCTGGGCATACATTTATCCGCTTGCAACTCAGATCTTTATTCATGCAACTATCCAACCCTCCTGAAGCAATTAACGAATTTACTAAAATCCTGGACACAACTCCCTCTTTCTTGGTTTGGAAGAATCTCTGCTATAAAAATGACCTTACTGCCTAAACTTCTGTATCTTTTTAGAGTACTCCCCATACCAGTCCCTGCGCATTACCTACGGGTAATTCAAAAAAGAGTCTCCTCCTTTGTCTGGGGGCCCTCTAGGCCGAGGATTAAACCACAAATTTTACACCTTCCGAAGGCAGCAGGGGGGCTTGGTTATCCCAACTTTGCAAAATACTATCAGGCAGCGCAATTGGCTATCCTGACTAAATACCATGCTACAAGAGAAGCACCGATGTGGGTGTCCATTGAGGCAATAGAAAGTGATCCTATTTTAACCTCAAATTTATTATGGGTCACCCCAAAACAACGGAAGCATATAAATAACCCCGTCATGAAACATTCGCTATCCCTATGGGACAAAGCTAAAAATAAATATCTTCTGATGTCCCCTTTAACCCCCCTGCTGTCTTTCATTAAAAACCCGGCCTTCTACCCGGCGTGGGTCTCCCCTAAATCCTTCAAAGACTGGGTGGACCGAGACTGCACACAAAAGCATAAATTCTTTGAATTAACAAAGTTGATCCCTTTCCCAATCCTGAGCAAGCGTTATGGTATACCTCCCAAGGAAATCTTTCGGTATCTACAGATAAAGAATTTTTTCCAACCCTCAGACAGCTCGGCAATAGCAAATAGCCGATTGTCGGCATTCGAAACTATATGCAATAACGCCCCACACGCCAGGAAAGTGATATCTACATTGTACCACCTTATGCTCTCGAACTCCTGCCCGGAAAAAATATCTTACGTTCGTAAATGGGAAGAAGATTTGGGAGAAGAGCTGAGTTCGGAGGACTGGGGTCAAATATGGAACAACACCAAAACTGTGTCAGTCAACATCCTAGCGGCAGAAACAAATTTTAAGGTACTCTCCAGGTGGTACTTGGTTCCCACTAGGGTGGCCAAATTCTCTAGAAATTACTCGGACTTATGTTTTAGAGATTGTGCAGAAAGGGGGACTTACTTTCATACCTGGTGGTTGTGCCCAATAGTGTGGAATTTTTGGTCAGAAATATTTAAAATAATTACAGTACTTATGAATAAAAATGTCCCTATGGACCCTAAAACAGCCTTACTCAACCTAAAACCGCATAATGTCCCACACGCTCACTTCAGCTTAACGAAACAGCTCTTGACGGCAGCTAAACAAACAATTGCGAAAGCCTGGAAATCACCAACCTTAAACTTGACTGAGGTCATTAACAGAATGAATACGGCAATGGTATTCGCAAAAATGTCTGCAATTGAAGCAGACACAATCACCAGGTTTGAAAGCATATGGAAGCCCTGGCTAGATTATATCACGCACAACACATTCAACGGTGAAGTTCTGAAGCCATGGTAGCCCAGCCATATAGGAGATGTCCTACCCATTGATATAAGCAGCGCTATTAAACTCCCGGCCTGAACCGGCAGACTCCCTCCCCCCTCCCTCCTCCCCCCTCCTCCCCCCCTTTTTTTTTTTTCTTTCTTATTTTTTTTGTTTTCTTACTACCTTCTCTTTTTATTTTATTTATTTATTTTAACTATCATCTCACCCTTCAAGTACGATCTTTTTCCTTATGCTTCCTTCTAGGTATAGGAATTAGAAGAATAAGGATGACCAAGACATTACTTGCTTAACTTGTAGTATTGAGCCAAACAGGAATTCCTAGAAGGCCACCCTACTAAGATCTAGGGACTGGCGTTATATGACCGCGAAGCCTGGAATGTAATCAATTGTAGTCATGTTAGACACTACACCTCCTGACTTTAGATTACTAAGTTATTCTTTTACTTACACTGGATGAGGTGCATCAGGCGTAGCTACATCACCTCCTCTACTTAAGTAATCATTTAATTGTTTATTTATTTGTTTATACATCAACAAACTTTGGAATTCCTTTCCACATGTTGTAATAGTTCTCTAATTCTGTTACTTGATTGCATATTTGTCATTACTAATGCCTAATAAAGATATTTTGACAAGGAAAGGTGGTGCCATGTTGCATACACCTTAAGCACAGTTGATCTCTTGTATTTTAGAGCTCCTATCTATCTGCTAAGCAAGCTTTGGTGCAGCGGTTTGGTGTGACTCACTGAAGTGGACACATTTGGTGGAGTGATTTTGAAATCCTCACTGCAGTTATTTGTGGATTTCAATTTTGGACATTGCTTTTACCTTAAAGGGGCAGGCACATTATATGATTTTTCATGATATGTATACCTTATTGATGTAATTTTTTTACAGATTGCGATGATGTGGTTTTTAGTTCTCATTGTCTTAAATGGGAAAGTGCACCTATATTTTACATATTGTTTAGGGTATTATGTAGTTGAATAGTGTGCAGCTTTTCCATTGGGTTATGTACACTGAGAGCAAAGATTTTTTGGTATACTCTCCCTCGTAAATTGCAGCCTTACCAAGCTGCTTACATACTGTTGAGACAGTGTACAATATTTGTGACTATTGTCTACATATCTATCACGCAATGTTCTATTTTTTTGCACTTTTAACTGCAAGAGCAAACAGCATGAGTGACACTAGATCTCACCACCTGCTAGGTGACTGGCAATAAGTGACACCCAGCTTACAGTCACCTTCTCCAGCACCACAGTGCTTGCATACAGGCCTGCCGCGACAAGGCAAGCAAACCAAGCAATTGCTTGGGGCCCTGAGCTGGCCTGGTGCCCCAAGCAGGGCCCTTGCCTCACTTCCTATAAATGCTGCAGCCACCTGAACCACTCTATAGAGAGCCTTAGGCGGCTGCAGCACTGCTGCCTCTCTCGTCACTTTATCTTCTTTCCCTGTAGCATTGCCAAGCTCCTCTTCCTTCCTCCTGTCAGTCCGGCCAGGTACCGCGCGGTACAGGAGATTCAGTTTCCTGTTCCAGGCCAGACTGACAGGAAGTGCACACTGAGTGCTCACTTCCTTTCAGTCTGGCCGGCAACAGGAAACTGAATCTCATGCGCGCGGTACGGTAGGGAGAGGGGGGGTAAAAATACATAGGGGGAAGTAAAAAGAACAAAGGGAGGGGATTAATAAGGACATGGGGAGGGGGAGGGGGGAGTAAGAAGGACACAGGGAGGGAGGGAGAGGGGGAGTAAAAAGAACATGGGGGAGTAAATAAAACATAGGGAGGGGGAGTAAAAGAACACAGGGAGGGGGAGGGGAGTAAGAAGTACACAGGGAGGGTGGGAGGGGAGTAAGAAGGACAGAGGGAGGGGGAGGGGAGTAAGAAGGACACAGGGAGGGTGTGGCTGAACATAAACTGTATCGCTATGCTGTTGGGGGGGGGGGTTGGGGGCCTCCCTGTCCATTTTGCTTGGGGCCCCCAAATTATTTCAAACGGCCCTGCTTGCATAGTTGCAGTGCTGATGCTTAGAAACCAGTCCTGCAAAATATAACATAAATATCCATTGTTAGGTACATAACCCACTTATATCCATAATTTATTTGGCTACCACTGTCCAACAACAATGCAACTGCATCAATGATCACCAATGTAAATAAGACACTCCGCCACTGATCACTAACCAAGTAGGACATCTCAAAGCTGACCACCAATGTAATGGAGCACCAATGCACTGACCTCCAACATAAGAAGGTTCTTTACTACTGACCCCCCCAACAACTGAGGCTATTCTAAAACTGACCACATTGTAAGGGACCACCCTACCACTGACCAACATAAGGAGGCATGTTAGCTATGATGTTTAAAGTAAGGGGCACATCATTGGTTACCAACATAAATGGGCACTATTGAGAAAACAGAATAATATCAGGGGTCAGGAAAGCATACTAAATGAGTTACTAAAACCAACTTCCAGTTACCAAAGGGTCATAGGTTCAACAAAAGGAAGGTTTGGGTTGTTATTTTTTTTCCATCCATGCAAAATGTGACTTAGTTATCAGTTCCTGACATGTTGTAATGTGTCTCTCAGGGCTGAGAACACCACACAGACAGTAAACGGCTAAGATACCTCCATGATGGGTTGCAGGAAAGAAAATTGTTCAATTTTCTCAACAACATAGTCAGTGTTGATAGGGGAATCCCTCCCACAGAGCCCTTGTGTTCTCCTGGCGGGGATGGATTCCCCTCGCCCACAGGGATTATTGCTAGTGGTTATAACAGCTGCTAAATAATCTAAAATCTGACAGGCTGGTTGTACCCAAGTTGATCAATATGGGTATATTCAGCCTGCCCATACATGGTTCAGTTCAGCAAGAACTGGCCGAGATTTGAAATGTCTATGGTCAGCTTAACCACTTAAAGACCACACACTGCAGTTGTATGTCGGCTGTTTGAAGAGGAATACCATTGTTATGGCAGCAACTAGCTGCCATAACCCTGGTATTCTCTTCATCAGCGGACGGTCCTCTTTCAGATAAAAGTGGTCTGAGTGGTGTATTTTATCAGGGGCTGGAATGGGCCCCCCTTCCTCCGTGCTCTGGTCATCTCCACCAATTATCGGAGCTGTCGGTAGCGGCGGAGATGATCATGTCCTTCCCCCTCACAGGCTGGATTCAGTGAGGAAAAGATGGCCCCCGCTCAGCTCTACACCATTGGATGGTGAAAGCGACGTCAAACATCACTTCTGCTCAATGGTCTTAAAGGGACATTATAATTTGTATTGCATTTTAGTGTAAATGTTAGATCTGAGGTCTTTTTGACCCCAGATCTCACATTTAAGATGTCCTGTCATGCCTTTTTTTCAATTATTGGATGTTTACTTTCCGGAATAAAAGTGACCCATTTTTTATTTTTAAAGGACAGTGTCAAAATAAAAAATAAAATAAATAATATATTTTTTTTTTAAAGTGCCCAGTCCTGCCGTGCTTGCGCGCAGAAGTGAACGCATACATAAGTTGCACCTGCATATGAAAATGGTTTTCAAATCACACATGTGAGGTAATGCCGCGATCGCCTACTTTGTAACTCAGAACTGGTAACCTGTAGAAATGTTTAAATGTTGCCTATGGAGATTATTAAGGGTCAAAGTTTGCCACCATTCCACGAGCGGTCGGAATTTTGAAGCGTGAAATGTTCGGTATCAATTTACTCGGCGTAACATTATCTTTCACAATAAAACAAATTGGACTAACTTTACTGTTGTCTTATTGTTTAATTCAAAAAGTGTATTTTTCCCCACGGTGTGACAAAGTATTGCAATGACTTCTATTTTATTCTCTAGGGCAGTGGTCATCAACCCTGTCCTCAGGGCCCACTAACAGGCCAGGTTTTATGTATTACCTTGGGGAGATGCAGACTAGAATATTGCAATCACTGAGCAGAAAATTATATCACCTGTGATGTATTTCAGTTATCTTGCAAACCTGGCCTGTTAGTGGGCCCTAAGGACAGGGTTGATGACCACTGCTCTACTGTGTCCAAAAAATATATATTTATAATGTTATGGGGTTCTACGTAATTTTCTAGTAAAAAAAATGATTTTAACTTGTAAACACCAAGTCTGAAATATAGGCCCTGTCCTTAAATAGTTAAGATGGTGTTGCTTTGTGTCTCTCCGTTTTGCCTTATATGTTCCAATGGGATCCACCAGTGAGGTGCTGCAGCCAAGACAAGTGGCTCTTTAAATAAAACTGGACATTCATTGACTATGTTTTTAGGTTTTAGCTCAAAGTTTGATGTATTACTAATTTTTGCACAACTCTTCCAAGTTGTTTTAATTAGCACATATACACTATTGAGAACCTGGCTGGTGGGCATTATGAGATGCATTGCTAATCATGACAATTTAAAGAATTCAGTATAGCAGGATATCCCTAAAGATTCTATATCATTTTCTAAAATATACACTATATAATATTTAATATAGCAATTTATCTGAGTAATTACTCTGCAACCCTCTGTTTGTGGTTACCTTATGGTAAAAACAAAATATAGTCCTGGCAAGCACTACTGTTGGATATTTCATCATCATTAACGTTTTTTTCATGTCTAGGACACGTGCCAGTGTGGGTGGCTCTATGTTGTGTGTTTAATGATGTCACTCAATTTAACAAGTATAAAAGAGGAGCTGAGATATACAGACAATCACCAACTGAGTTGAAATTAAGAATCAGTACAATGAAGATCATCCTGCTTTTTGCCCTGTTCGGTCTGAGCTTCTGTCAAGGTAAGCACTATTAATCATTAAATAAGATTTCTAGAAAAATGTGGATGCATTTTTAAGGGCCTTCAAACAGTATTAAACTATGTCTATGTTGCATTATAGATACTGACTGTCAAAAAATAAATTCTAATGCAGACGACCCTAATTGTCTGGCACAAGCACTAACGGTACAGTAGTAATTAACATGAAAACAAACAATCTTTTGTTCTTATTTATTTGGTTAATGTGTCATCAAGACAAGGTACAGTATAGTTTGCTGTTTTAATTTACTTCAATAGGAATATGTGTAATGCATTTTATGTTATTAGGCAAGAAAAAAGTAGCAGCTTGAAGTGAGATACCCACAATAATAGATAGAAAATGAGAGAAGCTGCTCTAAATAGTCCCAAATTGTGCAGGAAAAATTATTCGAACGGCATGTTATTGATCAACATATAGGATGGAATTAATCCTCTTCCCAGTGGCACCACAGTGAATCCAACCAAAAAAAGTTTCCCGCCACCCTAAGAAAAACCTGCTTACCGGATGGCAAGCAAAAAAGGCATGTTGTTCTAGCCCAGCAATATTTGGGACTATTTAGCAAAGCTTCTCTCATTTTCAATGCATTCTATGGGTGACATCCAGTACAACAGCTCAAAAAACTAAATCACATTGTTATGTTACCCATGATTTTATGATTGGAATATAGAATGGATTATAGGGCCCAGATATTCTATGGTTTAGAACTGTTCTTGGTTACATATACATTTTGTTACAAAAATATTACATCTTGTATTACCTTTTTGTCATCTAAAGATATATTGCATCTTTAGTTTTATCTTTTAAAGCATTATTCTCCTCTATTTGTTTCATAAAAAATAAAAAAGTTCCTTGCATTTACAAGAAATAGAGATGATGTTTACTTAATTTTGTTTGTTCACTTTGTGAATAAGGAAAAATTGTGTTCACATTTAATACACAGGATCGTTACTTAAGGCAGCCTATACACTGATCTTTTTTTTATTTTGTTGTTCAATTAGTTGGTACAACAAGAAAAGATCAGATTCCCCAATCCACAGACACAATGTGAATGGGGGTATCACTCCAACAGTGCTTTTGTGTTCTGTCGCTGGGGAGCAAGTGGCACTGATCATTATTTTACTAAGCTAAGGGAACATTCACTTTGCTAAGTAAACAGTCTATTCATTTACTAAATGATCTCCACTTATTTTCAAAGCTCAACTTTCCAAATAAACTATCATCGCCCTGTATTATTACAATGCATTTCTTTGTTAATAGTGTTAGATATATTCATCACTAACTTATGTCGTTCATTTTCAGGAGTTTGGATTTTTTTTTCCCGCTGCTGCAAACTTCCTCTGTGCATACAATAAATTTCAGGTACATTTTATTGTGACTGTAACAAGGTGTTACAAAATAAACCTATTTTGAAAGCACTGCTTATAAAGAGCCACTATACAAAAATAATGTGTGTGGAGCATCTCATTTATCCAGGTCATGATATACCTAGTCATAGTTAATAGTCACATTCACCTCTAGTTATCTACTACTAGGTATGAACAAATTTAAATATTTTTCTCATGAAGAGAGAGCTGAGAATAACAAGTGAAGCTGAAATGTAAGTTAATGTATGCAGTGCTGGGACAAGGTCATTTGGTGCCCAGGGCGAAGGAGGCAAACCCCCCAATTATCGTCACCGTTGTGACTATCTGTGCCTCTCTCAGCACATATTCCCCCACACCGTTACAGTGCACTCCTCTCTGCACAACCTCAGGCTTTGGCAATCCTTCACCTCTTCTGACGGTCACCAGTCTCTATGGAGCAGAATTGTGCTCAAGGGCTCGAGGGCAGCAGCAGTGGTACACACACATCCCCCCAGATCTCCTCCATGTACCAATCCCTCCAGATCCCCCCCTCTGCACAAATCCCCCCAGATCTCCTCCATGTACAAATCCCTCCAGATCCCCCCTCTGCACAAATCCCCCCAGATCCCCCCTCTGCACACATCCCCCCAGATCTCCTCCATGTACAAATCCCTCCAGATCCCCCCTCTGCACAAATCCCCCCAGATCTCCTTCGTGTACAAATCCCTCCAGATCCCCCCCCTCTGCACAAATCCCCCCAGATCTCCTCCATGTACAAATCCCTCCAGATCCCCCCTCTGCACAAATCCCCCCAGATCCCCCCTCTGCACACATCCCCCCAGATCTCCTCCATGTACAAATCCCTCCAGATCCCCCCTCTGCACAAATCCCCCCAGATCTCCTCCGTGTACAAATCCCTCCAGATCCCCTCTCTGCATAGATTCCCCAGCTCTCCTTTCTGTACAAATCACCCCAGATCCCCCTCTGCACACATCCCCCCAGATCTCCTCCATGTACAAATCCCTCCAGATCCCCCCTCTGCACAAATCCCCCCAGATCCCCCCTCTGCACACATCCCCCCAGATCCCCCTCTGCACACATCCCCCCAGATCTCCTCCATGTACAAACCCCTCCAGATCCCCCCTCTGCACAAATCCCCCCAGATCCCCCCTCTGCACACATCCCCCCAGATCTCCTCCATGTACAAATCCCTCCAGATCCCCCCTCTGCACAAATCCCCCCAGATCCCCCCTCTGCACACATCCCCCCAGATCTCCTCCATGTACAAATCCCTCCAGATCCCCCCTCTGCACAAATCCCCCCAGATCCCCCCTCTGCACAAATCCCCCCAGATCTCCATGTACAAATCCCTCCAGATCCCCCCTCTGCACAAATCCCCCCAGATCCCCCCTCTGCACAAATCCCCCCAGATCCCCCCTCTGCACACATCCCCCCAGATCTCCTCCATGTACAAATCCCTCCAGATCCCCCCTCTGCACAAATCCCCCCAGATCCCCCCTCTGCACACATCCCCCCAGATCTCCTCCATGTACAAATCCCTCCAGATCCCCCCTCTGCACAAATCCCCCCAGATCTCCTCCATGTACAAATCCCTCCAGATCCCCTCTCTGCATAGATTCCCCAGCTCTCCTTTCTGTACAAATCACCCCAGATCCCCCTCTGCACACATCCCCCCAGATCTCCTCCATGTACAAATCCCTCCAGATCCCCCCCTCTGCACAAATCCCCCCAGATCTCCTCCATGTACAAATCCCTCCAGATCCCCCCTCTGCACACATCCCCCCAGATCTCCTCCATGTACAAATCCCCCCAGATCTCCTCCATGTACAAATCCCCCCAGATCCCCCCTCTGCACACATCCCCCCAGCTCTTCTCTCTGCTAAACCCCCCCCCCCCCTTTTTCACTGTTCTCTCTCTCAGTCAGCACATATTCCCCCTCCCCCACACCTTTACAGTGCACTCCTCTCTGCACCTCAGGCTTTGGCAGCCCCTCACCTCTTCTGACGACCACCACTCTCTATGGTATGCACAGGCTTTTTTTTTCTTACTTCAGCTGAGTACAGAGAGCTCTGCCTGCTGCCTGTAGCACAGAACTGAGGAGGAGTTTCAGAGCTCCTCGGCTTCATGCTGCAATGTATCAGTAGTGGCAGCAAGCAGGGACGAGCTGCCTCTGGAATCACTAGCTTACAGTGCTGGGAGCAGAATTGTGCTCGAGAGCAGCAGTGAGTGCCCAGAGCTAAAAGAGAAAAGCCAGGAGAGGAGAGGGCTGCCAGAGGGGGAAAAGTCCTGGTGATACACACACACGGAACTTACTGAACTTCTGCTGGTTCCTCCTCAGCGGCTCCTCCCGCAGTTTCAGCAGCAGCTCTCTTCTCTCCTCCTATCCCACCTCCGGCTGTGAGTGATGTCACGCTGCTGGGACGGGACTACAAATCCCCTTCATAGGGGGAGAGAAGGAGCAGCGCTGACAGGTATGGCTGGTGTGGACTGTGTAGGCTTGTGCTGGGTGCAGGAGCGCACTCAGCACATAACATCAGTAAGTTACAGATGACTACTAGTGGCGCCGGCTAGTGTGTACAGTAAAGCACACTGGCGGCACTTCACCTGCGCCCCCCTCCTGCCCGCAAATGGTAGCGCTCAGGGCAGCCGACCCTTCCGCCCCTGCCTTGTACCGGCCCTGAATGTATGTAATATAGATGTTATCCTTCATAATATGGATTTGACTAATTCTAAAAAGCACGAAAGTAGATTAAATAGTTAGAAATAAAAATATATCTAAATAAGCATAACATTTTTCAAGATCTCTCAGGGTTTTTTTTGTGTTTTTTTTATGTACCTACTATGCTTTGTTTTATCTCTTATTTTTTTTCTTCCTGTTTACTGAAAGGGAGATTTCTATTTAATTTCCATCCTGTAAATGCAACCTGAAATGAGAGGAAATCTCTATGAAATAGGGGGTATTTTGTTCTTAGACAACTGTTAAAAAACAGGTGTCCCCACATTGCAAGATTTCCCCTCAACTCTTGTCCTGGTGACAGTTGTAACATTTTACATTTTTCATCACCTTATGTTACATAGTTACATAGTAGGTGAGGTTGAAAAAAGACATTAGTCCAATCTATGTGTGTGATTATATGTCAGTATTACATTGTATATCCCTGTATGTTGTGGTCCGTCAGGTGCTTAGCTAACATGTTTTTACGAAAATAAGACCTACCCCAAAAATAAGACCTAGTGTGCTTTCCGGAAAGGGCTGCAATATAAGCCCTACCCCGAAAATAAGCCCTAGTTTAAAGTGCTGTTGAAATACTAGAGTCCACTCTATTACAGTGTTATTAGTGTAGACTGTGTGGGTTAGATTCAGATAGGTTAGCGGATCTTTAGATCCGAGTAACCTATCTGATTTACGATCTGCCGCCGCAAGTTTTTGAGGCAAGTGC
Organism: Rana temporaria; assembly: GCF_905171775.1. Classification (NCBI taxonomy): domain Eukaryota; kingdom Metazoa; phylum Chordata; class Amphibia; order Anura; family Ranidae; genus Rana; species Rana temporaria. The sequence continues at coordinate 155,314,212 of NC_053495.1, read as the reverse complement.
TTAATTCAGAAAGCACTTACCTCAAAACTTGCGGCGGCGTATCGTAAATCCCCCGGCGGAATTCAAATTACGCGGCTAGGGGGCGTGTACAATTTAAATCAGGCGCGTCCTCGCGCTGATCGAACAGCGCATGCGCCGTCCACGAATTTTCCCACCGTGCATTGCTCCAAATGACGTCGCAAGGACGTCATTGGTTTCGACTTTAACGTAAATTACGTCCGGCCGTATTCGCGAACGACTTACGCAAACGACGTAAAAAATTCAAAATTCAACCCGGGAACGACGGCCATACTTAACATAGGATACGCCGCATATAGCAGGGGTAACTATCCGCCGGAAAAAGCCGAACGCAAACGACGTAAAAAAAAAGTGCCGGGCGGGCGTTCGTTTCTGAATCGGCGGAAATCCTCATTTGCATATTCGTCGCATGTAAAAAATGAAACGCCACCTAGCGGCCGGCCTGGAATTGCAGCCTAAGATCCAACTGTGTAAGTCACTTAGACCTGTCGGATCTTAGGGAGATCTATGCGGAACCTGATTCTATGAATCAGCCGCATAGATCCGACCGACGGAACTCAGAGATACGACGGCGTATCAGGAGATACGCCGCCGTATCTCTATCTGAATCCGGCCCTGTGTGTTTATAAGCCATAAGGGGCATGGCAATAATTTTGCACCCTCAAAAACTGCCATGTATACATGCATATGCTGTATATTTATAATTGTATGTACACACATATGTATATACAGTATATAACCTGAATGATGAGGGTTATTTTACTGGGGCAGCCAAGCAGTGACATTCATCTGTTCCCTCATCACATTGGGACTGTTTCTCTTCTCTTTCCCTGCTATTTCCCTGCTATTAGTATCTCTGAGGTGGAGAATTTAGGGAGGGAGATCATTTCCTCTCATTTTGCTACAGTGGGAGACTGAACAACATCACAGCCACATAAACAGCTGTACAGTGGAGATAAGTGATAATCACTATTGTGGCATACAGTATATAGGCTTCATAAATGGCCACTTTAATCACTGCCAATAGATTGGATTAGGTGTTTCGGAAAGCATTTTGTTGTCTGGAACACTGTCACATTTGCCGTGACAGTTTAGGTCAATTTCCTTACTATAGAACATCATGGCATACAGGAGCACAGAAACCAGCTGTCACCTGTCTAAAGGTTTTCATTAAAGTGTTATTGGTTTGTTGAGATTGTTTTAAGAGATCAATTTTTTATTAGGGCAGTTACAATAACTGTTTAAAATATATTTTATACAAACCATTTACTCTGTATTATATGATTAATGACAACAGATGCTTTCACTTTCCTTTTTAGTAAGTTTGACTCTGTGTTATTTTTTTTATTTTTTAGGAGGATCAAAACACAGAGAATTACAACGCTGCAGCCAACATATTCATCAAGGCACTGGTATGGAATACTAATTTTAAGACTTTATGTATAGATTAGCTGTTCAAGAATAGATTTTTTATTAGGAAAATATTTACTAAAGTCTAGAAAAATTGACCTCTACCGCACTGGAAGATTACAGTGGTGGGGTTGGAGGAAGCAGGATGGAGTAGGTTTTCAACAGAAAAAGGAATCAGCACAAGGGACACATCCTACTGACTGTAAGTTATGCCCTTTGAGCTGAATATTCTTTTTTAGATTGGCTGCCCTTAGGCTTTAAACTGAATGTAAAATATATATTTTTAATAACAAACATATATACTTGCCTGTTCTGTGCAATGGTTTTGCACAAAGCAGCCCAGATCCTCCTCTTCTGGGGTCCCAATCAGTGCTCCTGGTTCCATCCCCCTTCTGAGTGCCCCCATAGCAAGCGGCTTGTTATGGGGCACTCATGCAGGCCTGATCCTGAGCTCTATGGGGTAGATTCACGTTGGGAGCACGTATGTTTGTGCGGGCGTAACGTATCCTATTTACGCTACACCTCCGCAACTTTGACAGGCAAGTGCAGTATTCACAAAGCAAAGTTGCGGCGGCGTATCGTAAATAGGCTGGCGTAAGCCTGCCTAATTCAAATTTGGAAGATGTGGGCGTGTTTATGTTAATTTATTGTGACCCCACGTAAATTACGCTTTTTCCGAACGGCGCATGCGCCGTCCCTGAAATTATTCAAGTGCGCACGCTCCAAATTTACCCGCAAAAATTCAATGCTTTCTACGTGAACCTAAATTACGCACAGCCCTATACACTTACGCAAACAACTTAATCAACGTAAAATTTGACGCGGTCCCGACGTCCATACTTAACATTGGCTGCGCCTCATATAGCAGGGGTAACTTTACGCCGGAAAAAGCATTACGTAAACGGCGTATCTGTACTGCGACAGCCGGGCGTACATTCGTGAATAGGCGTATCTAGCTGATTTACATATTCTAGGTGTAAATCAGCGTACACTCCCCTAGCGGCCAGCGTAAATATGCAGTTAAGATACGACGGTATAAGAGACTTACGCTGGTCGTATCTTAGAGAAATTCTGGCGTATCTGATTCTTTGAATCAGGCGCCAGGATACAACGCCTCACACTCAGAGACACGACGGCGTATCTGGAGATACGCCGTCGTATCTCCTACCTGAATCTGGCCCTATGTGTCTATTAAAACACACAGCGCAACTCAGCCCCATCTCTGCTCTTTGCTGAGAGAGAGAGAGAGAGAGACCTTGCTCTCAGGTACAGCACTGGATAGAGATCAGGCTCAATTGGTAATGAGGGATGGGGGAAGGAGCAGAACACACAAGTTTACCTTACTGCAAATAATGAATTCTACCTTTAGAACCACTTTAAATGATGCAGCTTATAGACATGGAAAAAAGATACTACCCAAATCACAAAAATTAATGGAATTCCCTGATCTACCATTTTCATTTAAAGAGGAGTTCCAGTCTGTAAATGGAAAAAAAGTCAGCAGCTAAAAATACTGTAGCGGCTGACTTTTAATATTTGGACAATTACCTGTCCAGGGATCCTGTAATGTTGGCACCCCTGCCTGATTCGTCAATCGACTTTGGGTGCAGGCTCTGTAGTATGGGAAACAGGAAGTGAAACCTTGCAGTTTCACAGCCTGTTTCCTACTAAGCATGCGCAAGTCACACGGCGGGGGGGAGAAGGCTGTAAACAAGCAGAGCTTCCTTTATTATTACTTTTATCATCTCTAATAATGTACTTTATACTCTTTTTGCAGAACTGTACAGGCTGCCATGTTGATAAAATTCTTGGTACTGGTAATAGTATTGTAAGTCTCTCTCCATCTACCTATATTTTGTATGTCTCATTTGAATATAATGTATGTCATGTGTTTCCAGCTCATGAGCCACATTCAAACATGACAAATGACAGAAATCTAAATGATTTCAGTATTCCTAATTCAAAAAAGCATCATCCAATCACTGTGCAAAGTGCAGGAATCTATGCTAACCAATCACATTTTGCTATATTTATATATATATAGCTCTATACAGTGCTGGGACAAGGTCATTTGGTGCCCAGGGCGAAGGAGGCAAACCCCCCAATTATCGTCGCCGTTGTGACTATCTGTGCCTCTCTCAGCACATATTCCCCCACACCGTTACAGTGCACTCCTCTCTGCACAACCTCAGGCTTTGGCAATCCTTCACCTCTTCTGACGGTCACCAGTCTCTATGGAGCAGAATTGTGCTCAAGGGCTCGAGGGCAGCAGCAGTGGTACACACACATCCCCCCAGATCTCCTCCATGTACCAATCCCTCCAGATCCCCCCCTCTGCACAAATCCCCCCAGATCTCCTCCATGTACAAATCCCTCCAGATCCCCCCTCTGCACAAATCCCCCAGATCCCCCCTCTGCACACATCCCCCCAGATCTCCTCCATGTACAAATCCCTCCAGATCCCCCCTCTGCACAAATCCCCCCAGATCTCCTCCGTGTACAAATCCCTCCAGATCCCCCCCCTCTGCACAAATCCCCCCAGATCTCCTCCATGTACAAATCCCTCCAGATCCCCCCTCTGCACAAATCCCCCCAGATCCCCCCTCTGCACACATCCCCCCAGATCTCCTCCATGTACAAATCCCTCCAGATCCCCCCTCTGCACAAATCCCCCCAGATCTCCTCCGTGTACAAATCCCTCCAGATCCCCTCTCTGCATAGATTCCCCAGCTCTCCTTTCTGTACAAATCACCCCAGATCTCCCTCTGCACACATGCCCCCAGATCTCCTCCATGTACAAATCCCTCCAGATCCCCCCCTCTGCACAAATCCCCCCAGATCTCCTCCATGTACAAATCCCTCCAGATCCCCCCTCTGCACAAATCCCCCCAGATCTCCTCCGTGTACAAATCCCTCCAGATCCCCTCTCTGCATAGATTCCCCAGCTCTCCTTTCTGTACAAATCACCCCAGATCTCCCTCTGCACACATCCCCCCAGATCTCCTCCATGTACAAATCCCTCCAGATCCCCCCTCTGCACAAATCCCCCCAGATCCCCCCTCTGCACACATCCCCCCAGATCCCCCTCTGCACACATCCCCCCAGATCTCCTCCATGTACAAACCCCTCCAGATCCCCCCTCTGCACAAATCCCCCCAGATCCCCCCTCTGCACACATCCCCCCAGATCTCCTCCATGTACAAATCCCTCCAGATCCCCCCTCTGCACAAATCCCCCCAGATCCCCCCTCTGCACACATCCCCCCAGATCTCCTCCATGTACAAATCCCTCCAGATCCCCCCTCTGCACAAATCCCCCCAGATCCCCCCTCTGCACAAATCCCCCCAGATCCCCCCTCTGCACAAATCCCCCCAGATCTCCTCCATGTACAAATCCCTCCAGATCCCCCCTCTGCACAAATCCCCCCAGATCCCCCCTCTGCACAAATCCCCCCAGATCCCCCCTCTGCACACATCCCCCCAGATCTCCTCCATGTACAAATCCCTCCAGATCCCCCCTCTGCACAAATCCCCCCAGATCCCCCCTCTGCACACATCCCCCCAGATCTCCTCCATGTACAAATCCCTCCAGATCCCCCCTCTGCACAAATCCCCCCAGATCTCCTCCATGTACAAATCCCTCCAGATCCCCTCTCTGCATAGATTCCCCAGCTCTCCTTTCTGTACAAATCACCCCAGATCCCCCTCTGCACACATCCCCCCAGATCTCCTCCATGTACAAATCCCTCCAGATCCCCCCCTCTGCACAAATCCCCCCAGATCTCCTCCATGTACAAATCCCTCCAGATCCCCCCTCTGCACAAATCCCCCTCTGCACACATCCCCCCAGATCTCCTCCATGTACAAATCCCCCCAGATCTCCTCCATGTACAAATCCCCCCAGATCCCCCCTCTGCACACATCCCCCCAGCTCTTCTCTCTGCTAAACCCCCCCCCCCCTTTTTCACTGTTCTCTCTCTCAGTCAGCACATATTCCCCCTCCCCCACACCTTTACAGTGCACTCCTCTCTGCACCTCAGGCTTTGGCAGCCCCTCACCTCTTCTGACGACCACCACTCTCTATGGTATGCACAGGCTTTTTTTTTCTTACTTCAGCTGAGTACAGAGAGCTCTGCCTGCTGCCTGTAGCACAGAACTGAGGAGGAGTTTCAGAGCTCCTCGGCTTCATGCTGCAATGTATCAGTAGTGGCAGCAAGCAGGGACGAGCTGCCTCTGGAATCACTAGCTTACAGTGCTGGGAGCAGAATTGTGCTCGAGAGCAGCAGTGAGTGCCCAGAGCTAACAGAGAAAAGCCAGGAGAGGAGAGGGCTGCCAGAGGGGGAAAAGTCCTGGTGATACACACACACGGAACTTACTGAACTTCTGCTGGTTCCTCCTCAGCGGCTCCTCCCGCAGTTTCAGCAGCAGCTCTCTTCTCTCCTCCTATCCCACCTCCGGCTGTGAGTGATGTCACGCTGCTGGGACGGGACTACAAATCCCCTTCATAGGGGGAGAGAAGGAGCAGCGCTGACAGGTATGGCTGGTGTGGACTGTGTAGGCTTGTGCTGGGTGCAGGAGCGCACTCAGCACATAACATCAGTAAGTTACAGATGACTACTAGTGGCGCCGGCTAGTGTGTACAGTAAAGCACACTGGCGGCACTTCACCTGCGCCCCCCTCCTGCCCGCAAATGGTAGCGCTCAGGGCAGCCGACCCTTCCGCCCCTGCCTTGTACCGGCCCTGGCTCTATATTACCTGTTCTGCAACACTTTGGGTGATTTTAGCCCAAATAGTGCAGCGCTACCATGAACTGAAACAAAATCTTAAATAAATGTTAGCGTAATGCAACACGCAATTCAATAAAAGGATTCAAATAAATAAAATATTATACACACATAAGTGCTTCCCATTAAAAGTGCATCAGAAAGTTTATTTGTGTCAAAAAAGTCCATAAACCAACATAATCCTGTGCACTCACAGTAAGTTATCCAAACTTCCACAATAATAATTCTTCTGGTGTGATACAAATGAACCTCCTCCTCCTTATGCATATACTTGGTGCAATCACCACCAGTGGTAAGTTAGGCTGCTCACCTTCAATCCAGACAATTCAAAGGTTCTTTCTCCTCTTTAAGGGAAAGTAAGGAAACCATTACTGCCTTTGCAGTGATCCATTAGGCCCTTTTCACACTGGGGCGTCGGCGGTTAAGCTCTGCTATTTTTAGTGGCGCTTTTATTGTATTAGTGAGGGTATTCAGCTCTAAAGGGAGGTGCTTTTAACCCCCGCTAGCGGCCGAAAAAGGGTTAAAACCACCCGCAAAGCACTGCTGAAGCAGCGCTTTGCCAGCAGTATAGCCACGGTGCCCATTCATTTCAATAGGCAGGAGCGGTGTACACACTGCCCCAAAGATGCTGCTAGAAGGACTTTTTTAACCGTCCTGCCAGCACACCGCTCCAGTGTGATAGTCCTCGGGGCTTTCACACTGGAGTGTGAGGAAAGGCTCTTTCAGGGCGCTTTGCAGGCGCTATTTTTAGCGTTATAGCGCCTGCAAATCGCCTCAGTGTGAAAGGGGTCTTTGAGTCATCCAAGGTTCAGACATGGCAATGAGCCAAGTGCAGCACATAAAACTGAAATAGTGCTCACCATTGTTATACTTAGGAGAGTAAAGGAATAAAAACATTCACAGGAGTATAATGTACAAGACGCAGTGGTCATCAACCCTGCCCTACAGGGCCCACTAACAGGCCAGGTTTGCAAGATAACTGAAATACATCACAGGTGATATCATTTGCTGCTCGGTGATTGCAGTATTCTAGACTTCATCTCCCCATGGTAATACATAAAACCTGGCCTGTTAGTGGGCCCTGTAGGGCAGGGTTGATGACCAATGTACAAGAGCATAAGAGAAAGAGGCAGCAGTGCTGATCCCTCCACCTCTCAGTACAGCAGTATGCAGCTCACCGCTCTTCCTGTTCTCCAGCAGCACACAATTAGTGTGTGATGTCATCAGCCTCACAGCCCCACTCTTTAGATGCATAACGTCCAATCACACAACTTATTCAGAAAGGTCCTCGGGTGATTTATTTTAAAAATTGTAAAATCCACAAACTTTACATGTGATAAATCCATGCAATCTCTTGAGCCATCGCTGTCTTTGCTCAGGTAAATTATGTATAAAGCTGAAACAGAACATTCCTTTTAAATTGTTAATTGCAACTGGAAACATGTAACACCTGTGCACATATCCCTCCACTACTTTGTATCAAAGAACTCTCTCTCTCTCTCTCTTACAGAGCAACAGGGAAGTGTTTGAGAGGCGGTACAAAGGAAATATCTCACCTCCTCACCACCTGTTTTAACCATATAAATGCCACACCACTGTGCTACAATCATGTGCACTGCATGTGGCTGTGGGACGGTTGTAGACTGGCCCCATTCACTTGACTGTGTCAACTTGATTTATGTTGTGATAATCTATATTTCATCCTCTGTGTCATCTCCCTGATATAGTACAGACCCCAGGGACACTTTAATGTATAAACTACAAAAGAGCTCTGACATGCGTTGTACCCTTTGATGTCGTTTTTTTGCCCATGTATAAGTGTGTAAAAGATGAACCCTTAAAGGGGTTGTAAAGGATTTTTTCCCCCTAAATTTAGCTTCCTTTACCTTAGTGCAGTCCTCCTTCACTTACATCATCCTTCAATTTTGCTTTTAAATGTCCTTATTTCTTCTGAGAAATCCTCACTTCCTGTTCTTCTGTCTGTAACTACACACAGTAATGCAAGGCTTTCTCCCTGGTGTGGAGAAAGCCTCTTAAGGGGGGAGGGGGCAAGCAGGCAAGTCAGGACACTCTTTACTTTGCAGAGAAAGGAGCTGTGTGTTAGTGGGCATCCTGACACTCCTGCTCGCCCCCTCCCCCCTCAAGAGGCTTTCTCCACACCAGGAAGAAAGCCTCGCTATATGGTGTGTAGTTACAGACAGAAGAACAGGAAGTGAGGATTTCTCAGAAGAAATAAGGACATTTAAAAGCAAAATGGAAGGATGAGGTAAGTGAAGGAGGACTGCACTAAGGTAAAGGAAGCTATTTAGGGGGGAAAAAATTCCTTTACAACCCCTTTAATCATGTTAGAACAATGTACACAGGACAAACATGGAAAATATTCATTTTGTTTAAGACATAAAAAGGTCAAAGGCTGTAGATTAGGAAGAACCAGATTCACTACTGTATACTGTCCAATATAGACTTGTCTTTTCTATGTGGTCATTCTCTGTGAGAGCCGTTCTTTGATACAAAATGGTGGAAGGATGTGTGCACAGGTGTTACATGTTTCCAGTTACAAATAACATCTAGTCACACCTTATTTGTGCCTATGGAACTGTTCAAGTTGGTGTGACTCCAACTTTCACCGAATTGAAAAAGGTTCCTGCACTATTTATGGTGATTTCATGTGCGACTTGTATTGACATCTGTGCATGAAATCACACAGATATCGGCGAGCCCCACATGAAATCACACAGATATCGGCGAGCCCCACATGAAATCACACAGATATCGGCGAGCCCCACATGAAATCACACAGATATCGGCAAGCCCCACATGAAATCACACAGATATCGGCGAGCCCCACATGAAATCACACAGATATCGGCGAGCCCCACATGAAATCGCACTGATTTGCGACTTTGAAATCACATTTTTAAGCCGCATTCAGTGTGTTTCAGTTTTTTACATACTTTACCTGAGGAAGGACCGTGGGCATTTCAAAAATGTTATACACATTGCATGGATTTATCATGTATGAAGTTTGTGGATTTTGCAATATTTAAATTAATCACCCAAGGTGCTGCAGGACAAGTGTTATAGTGTATCTTCTATATATGGGAGCAGAGGGTATAACTCATAAACTGTGTGCATCAGGATTGGATTGAAGGTAAGTGTTTCCAGCAATAAATATATATATACAGTATTTCACAAAAGTAAGTACATCCCTCACATTTTGGAAAATATTTTATTATATCTTTTCATGTGACAACACCGTACACTTGGCTACAATGTAAAGTAGTGCGTGTACAGTTTGTAAAACAGAGTAAATGTGCTGTCCCCTCAAAATAACTCAACACACAGCCAATAATGTCTAAACCGCTGGCAATGGGGTACACCCCTAAATGAAAATGTCTAGATTGGGCCCAAAGTGTCATAATTTTGTGTGGCCACCATTATTTTCCAGCACTGCCTTAACCCTCTTGGGCTTGATGTTCACCAGAGCTTCACAGGTTGCCACTGGAGTGCTCTTTCACTCCTCCATGATGACATCACAGAGCTGGTGAATGTTAGAGACCTTGTCCTCCTCCACCTTCCATTTGAGGATGCACCACAGATGCTCAATAGGGGTTAGGTCTTAAAACATGCTTGGCCAGTCCATCACCTTTACCCTCAGCTTTTTTAGCAAGGCAGTGGTAATCTTGGAAGTGTGTTTGAAGTCATTATCATGTTGGAATACTTCCCTGCGGCCCAGTCTCCAAAGGGAGGGGATCATGCTCTGCTTCAGTATGTCACAGTACATGTTGGCATTCATGGTTCCCTCAATGAACTTTAGCTTCTTAGTGCAGTCCCATAGCATAACACTCCCACAACCATGCTTGACTGTTGTCTTTGTACTCCTCATCTGGTTGCTGCCACACACACTTGATACCATCTGAACAAAATAAGTTTATTGTGTTCTCATCAGACCACAGGACATGGTTCCAGTAATCCATATCCTTAGTATTCTTGTCTTCAGCAAACTGTTTGCAGGCTTTCTTGTGCATTATCTTTAGAAGAGGCTTCCCTCTGGGATGACAGCCATGCAGACCAATTTGATGCAGTGTGCAGAGTATGGTCTGAGCACAAACAGGCTCAGAACTGACCCCCCACCCCCTCAACCTCTGCAGCAATGCTGGCAGTACTCATAGGTCTATTTCCCAGACAACCTCTGGATATGACGCTGAGCATGTGCACTTAACTTCTTTGGTCGACCATGGTGAGGCCTGTTCTGAGTAGAACCTGTCCTGTTAAACCGCTGTATGGTCTTGGCCACCATGCTGCAGCTCACTTACAGGGTCTTGGCATAATATAGGCCATCTTTATGTAGTTTAACAATTCTTTTTTTCAGATCCTCAGAGAGTTCTTTGCCAAGAGGTGTCATGTTGAACTTCCAGTGACCAGTATGAGAGAGAGAGAGAGTGATAACACCAAATTTGAGTGGGACCTGAGACCTTTTAACACTAAGGAGTCACATGACACCGGGAAGGAAAAATGGCTAATTTTGCTCTATTTGGACATTTTCACTAAGGCCCCGTACACATGGTCGGACAAAACTGATGAGAATGGTCCGACGGACCGTTTTCATCGGTTCACCGCTGAAGTGGCCTGATGGTCTGATGTGTGTACACACCATCAGTTCAAAATCCGATCGGGTCAGAAAACGCGGTGACGTAAAACACATGACGTGCTGAAAAAAACGAAGTTCAATGCTTCCAAGCATGCGTCGACTTGATTCTGAGCATGCGCGGGTTTTGAACCAATGCTTTTCTGTACTAACCATCGGTTTGGTCCGATCGGGCATCGGTCCATCGGTTCGGTTTTGAAGCATGTTTTAAAATTTTGGACCGTAGGAAAACAGACCGATGGCCTTTACACACGTTCGGTTTGGTCCGATGAAACTGAACTTCGGTTCATTCTCATCGGTTCGGTCCGACCGTGTGTACGGGGCCTTAGGGGTGTACTCACTTTTGTTGCCAGCGGTTTACACATTAACGGTTTACACAAATTTACACTGTTATACAAGCTGTACACCAGGGGTACTTAATTAAAATTCAAGGAGGTCCGGCCGTCAAAATTTTCTTTGGCCCGAGGTCCGAATCTCAAGTCTGTGTTATGACTCTGAGAAAGATTGAAGTCATTGTATTTCTATTAAAACATGAGAAATGTACAATTTCACAGTGCCCCTTTACATCAGGTGTCCCCATCACAGTGCCCCTTTACATCAGGTGTCCCCATCACAGTGCCCCTTTACATCAGGTGTCCCCATCACAGTGCCCCTTTACATCAGGTGTCCCCATCACAGTGCCCCTTTACATCAGGTGTCCCCATCACAGTGCCCTCTTACATCAGGTGTCCCCATCACAGTGCCCCTTTACATCAGGTGTCCCCTTTACAGTGCCCCTTTACATAAGGTGTCCCCATCACAGTGCCCCTTTACATCAGGTGTCCCCATCACAGTTCCCCTTTACATCAGGTGTCCCCATCACAGTGCCCTCCGACATCAGGTGTCCCCATCACAGTGCCCTCTTACATCAGGTGTCCCCATCACAGTGCCCCTTTACATCAGGTGTCCCCATCACAGTGCCCTCTTACATCAGGTGTCCCCATCACAGTGCCCCTTTACATCAGGTGTCCCCATCACAGTGCCCCTTTACATCAGGTGTCCCCATCACAGTGCCCTCTTACATCAGGTGTCCCCATCACAGTGCCCTCATACATCAGGTGTCCCCATCACAGTGCCCCTTTACATCAGGTGTCCCCATCACAGTGCCCCTTTACATCAGGTGTCCCCATCACAGTGCCCCTTTAAATCAGGCATTCCCGTCAGAGTGCCTCCTTACATCAGATGTCCCATCAGAGTCCCCCTTAACATAAAATGTGCCCATCAGCATGCCCCTTAACATAAAATAAGGGTCACGCTGATGGGCACATTATATGTTAAGGGACCCTCTGATGGGCAAATTTTATGTTAAGGGACACCCTGATGGGCACATTTTATATTAAGGGGCACTTTCCGATGAGCACAACAAAAAGTGCCCCTTAACATAAAATATGCCCACCAGAGTGCTCATTACCAAAAATGTGCCCATCGGAGTGTCCCTTAACATAAAATATGTCCACCAGCGTGCCCCTTAATATAAATGTGCCCATCAGTGTGCCCCTTAACATAAAATAAGGGACACGCTGATGGGCACATTTTATTTTAAGGGGCACTCTGATTGGCACATTTTATTTTAAGGGGCATGCTGATGGACAAAATGTAATTTAAGGGGCACGCTGATGGACAAATTTAATTTTACGAGGCATGCTGATGGACAAATTTTATTTTAAGGGGCATGCTGATGGGTATATTTTTAATGTGCAAACTGATGGCCACATTTTATGTTAAGGGGCACTCTGATGGGCACAACAAAATATGTCCACCAGTGTGCCCCTTAACAAAATATGCCCATCAGTGTGCACATAAAAAAATATACCCATCAGCGTGCCCCTTAAAATAAAATTTGTCCATCAGAGTGCCCCTTAAAATAAAAAAAGGTGCCCATCAGCCTGACCTTTAATTTATATATGCCCAGCAGTGTGCACAATAAAAATACTTGATCACTAGTTAAGTGTATAACACATACCTTGCATGCAGGAGGGCACATCTTAAATATCGAAGGGGCGAAAGCTGCGAGACATCAGGAGCCAGGACCCGGGAACCGCGAACAGCGGGGGGGGGGGGTGGTGACATCACGCCTCTACTCGCAGGGGAGCCCGGGAACCGCAAGCAGCAGGGGGGCGGGGCGTGCGTGACTGACGTCACGCCCCTACTCACGGCCCGTGAGTCAACTTTTGTTTTCGCCGAGACCTGCAGTGAGGAGCAGGGGGCGGGCACATGCACGCAGCGTCAGTGGTTGCTGAGGAAACCCGCGATCCCAGCAAACTAACGCTGCCATTTACATTATACTGGCGGTCCGGGAAGAAGCGCCACTCGGTCCGGACTCGGACCGCGGGCCGCCATTTAGTGACGGCTGCTGTACACTCACTACTTTACATTGTAGCAAAGTGTCATTTCTTCAGTGTTGTCACATGAAAAGATATAATAAAATAATTACAAAAATGTTTGGGGTCTACTCACTTTTGTGAGATACTGTATATAACACAAATTATTCCATTCTCACAGAAATATATATCAAAGTTCACAAACTTTCATAGTAAATGTCCAAATGACAAAAATAAAAAGTGTGTGTGCCTGTGATCATTAAACATCAAAGCTCCTAATGCCGTAAATATATCCCCATGTTTTTTGGGACCTGTTACTGTGAATATTGTAGATATTGTGAACACTTTCCAATCTCATACAGTAATGTATACAAATATTTAAAAAGAAAATGCCAACATTAGAAACATAAATGAGCACTGACCACACGTATTTTTACATTTTTTTAAAAAAATTTTTTTTAAAGTAAGTAAATTTTTCAGAAATTTTAACTTGTTCGTTCTATATAAGTCATCTGTAATCTTTAAAGCTACACGTTAGAGGTATTGAGTGAAATATTTGACGTGCATGCATACACAATCCTGTTGCATTTTGTTTTTAGCAAAACATTTTGGTGCCAACTGGAGAAAGCGCAAAAGAGGCCCTTGAAGCTGTTATAGAGGTTAAGGTAAGTTTGCTTGTTCACTAGCATCATTTCTTTTTGTTCATATCAGCTGGCCAGAGAGATACTGAGGCTGATTTAAGAATGATCACCATTTTTTTTTTGAAAGTCTGTGATCTGTGAACTCCACCCGATGCCAAAAAAAGTGAACACATAAATGTGAGACACAAAACGTGCAACGGGTGTACATATGATCCTCCAAAGAAGAAGGGCCTTAACCCTGATCCCCCGGGACATTAGGCTCCAGATGGACTCCATTCTCTGGGAGGTCTGCTGAAACAGACCCACCAAAGAATTAGGTGGGGCTCCCCCAAAGGGAGACCCCATGAGAGAGGGCAAACTAAGCCAGAAGGCCATGTTCACCCCATCCCAAGACGTTAAGGGCAGACCCGAGGACCTACACCCTACCAGTCAAGTGCAAAATGTGTACAACAATAAAAAAAGACAAAAAATTGACAAACAAGCAATAAATAAAGTGGGGAAGGAAGTGGAAAGAGGAAGTGAATGTGCCCTTGTGCTTTACAATGGCCGGCCCTTCGGCCAGGAATAAAAAAATCCTCTGGTCCTAGCCAAAAAGCTTGGCCCTAGATGCAGGTGTGCAAAAAGTGTTCGAAGTGCAGTGACCTTGGTGCCATAAGTCAAAGTGATCCGCATCACATTGAGACTACGGCACCCCTGGACTGCCACTCTAGGGGTACATACATACAAGACAGGCTTCTTTAAATCCCAGCCCTCAGCTAGACCAATGCAGCCCCGTCCCCACCAGGAAGGCATCAGAACTTTAAGAGCTTAGGGAGAGCCCCAGGAGGAAAAAGGCCCCACCACCACCGCTTCCATCTTATTACATTCGGGAAGAGCTATCCGAACGCCCCAAAACCACCAACACTAATATGGGAAAACACACTTCCCAGAAGTGCGTGCCTATCTCGCTACAAGACTATGCAAACACTAATCTTGTAGAGAGATAGGCACGCACTTCTGGTAAGTATGTTTTCCCATATTAGTGGTGGTAGTCACCTTAGAGCAAAGATTTTTTTTTCATTTAAAAGAATAATATTGGTGATGGGGATTTTTTTAGTCGTTACACCATTGGATTGCTTTAGTTTAAAATACATTTTGGTTAAAATATTTTGATATATAGTTTGAAGGAAGTGCAGTCACTGTAGATCTGGGGGCCAGATCTGAAATGAGGGGAAGCTCTGCAGATTTCTATCATCCAATCGTGTGTAAGAAAAAATGCTGCATGTCCCTCTCATCTATCAGTAGTTCAGGATCTCTAGCGTGCATTGATCTTATAAATAAGAGAAGGTAGACAGGTGATTTTTAAAGAATTAATTAGAAGATTTTCTGCTATGGTAAACGCTAATTGTTTATTTGCTAGAAATAGACACTTAGGCCCCGTACACACCATAGAATCTATCCGCAGATAAATCCCATCGAATGGGTTTCAGCAGATAGATTCTATGGTGTGTACACTCCGGCGGATATTTATCCGCGGATATTTCCGAATTCCAGCAGATAAACATTTGTCGACATGCACAGAATATCTATCCGCTGGAATCGGATCCCACGGATGGATCCGCTCGTCTGTACAGACTCACTGGATCCATCCATCCAAAGGGATTCCCCGCACGCGTCGTAATGATTTGACGCATGCGTGGAATTCCTTATATGACAGCATCGCGCCGTCGCCGCGTCATAATCGCGGCGACGGCGCGACACGTCATCGCCAGAGGATTTCAGCGCGGATTTCAATGCGATGGTGTGTACACTCCATCGCATGAAAATCCGCCGAAATCCTCGAGAGGATTTATCCGCAGAGAAACGGTCCGCTGGACCGTATTCGCGGATAAATTCTCTCGTGTGTATGGGGCCTAAGCTTAGTGAATAAGGTTTAGCTGTTTTGAATGCAATCATCTGATCACATGCAGGCAAAATCCTGTTTGTCTATTTCCTTTGCGAATGATTTGGCTTTCAAAGTGAACAATGTTTCATCTAGTTTACTAAGGCAGACCATAGATGACTTGATGTATCTCGTTCAGTCCCACAGGCTGAAATAGAGACATCAGTCTATTGCCCCATCCAAGCTAAACATAGTGGTGGAGGGCGTCTTGATTTCTGGCTATTATTTTCACCCATCACACCACCTGTAACTGCCTGAATACTTGAAAATCCAATAGGATGCAGACACTGTTGGGCTTATCATTTTCTACCTGGCTCAGTCAATTTTAGATTGACTTTTGTTGAGCTGGATGGTGCTTGCAGGAGCACTTATGTCTTGGCCAATGTTGGCCAACTCAGCAGGAATCATCTGAAATTCCTCATGTGTATGGCCAGCTTAAGCTATAAGTAAATATTTAATTTGCAAAGTAAACCGTCTGTATTACATTGATAAATCAAAACCCTCGGTTCCCTTGTCTTCCAATATAAAGAGAACCTGTCCCAAGAAAGTAAGCGGATAAAGCTAAAACTGATGAGTAAGAGTCACGTAAGTGACATACACTTAAAAAGGGGGACAACTTAAAGATTGAATGAGATTATTATTGTCCATTCACAGGTGCACTGGGACCGTAGTCTTTGAATGGACCGTGTGTTTATGTGGTTTGAACCACCAGTTGGTGTGCGCAGGCAGTCCATTGAAGTATACATGGACAGGGTACTGGCCTTACTATAATAATTTGTCTAAAGAAATATGCTAATGATCTTTTTGGGCTTTTACTTTTTCAGAAACTACTGCAAATAGACGAATTGGTGGCAAAGATTATTTGCTTAGCGGTAAGACCAAAACTTGACAACTGAGACATTTTATTTTGTTTCTTATTTTAAATATCATCATATTTTCCAATACACTCCTCTGCAAATACATTTTTATAAGGCAATTCATAGGACTGCTCTTTTTTATACAATTTGGTATATTATTGCATTGAAATATGTGCGACTATAACAAAAATTAGCACCCGGATTATGTAAAACATACTGTATATCATTTATTAAATACAACAATATGTCTTCTCATATTTTATTAAATAGATGGTGTATTACTGATGCATGTCTCTCTTTACTGTATTATATGATGATTTACATGATTTTTTTTATATATAACTGTATTACCTATATATACTCATTTTAAATAATATCCCCCAACAGGCAGATGGCTTTTTAAATTCACTGTGCCTGCAGAAAGCCCTTGTGGTATGTATATATTATATCATCTGTAAATTAGAAATGGCATAAAAATAGACTGTGTCATGTTGTTTAGAACTATTGGTCGCTATGGGATCAGAATCTGAACTTTCACATACGATTTGGACATTTGTCTAATACCAAACACAGGTTTTTACTGAAGAGATTTTACAGATTTATCACGGAGGATAATGAACATTATAATACATCTTCATGATATTTTAATCTAGATGAACCCCATGCAGATAGAAGAAACAATATTTGATCCAGATATTCAGTCAATAAAATTCATAAATGTTTTTGACAGAGAGAGCGGCAGAATAGCAGAAGGTTAGTGACAAAGCTGTTGAGATAAGTCAGGACTGCTAAGGTTGTCTTCATCTCAATACTTCATGAATACAATGACAAATCTTTTGGTGGGTGAAAATGTATATAGAATTATCTGGAGTTTAACTCTTAGCGTGTGATAATTTATTCAAAGAAATATATGACGGTGTAAACAGTTTTGCTATTATTTGTGCTTTTTCAATGAATGTCTGTCATGTGGATATGAGTTGTTATGTGAACTGCTGTATTTCATTTCAGAATATTGCTCCGGACATATTACTTAATCTGAAAAAGCTTTATTGTAAGGTAATTATTTCCTAGATATTATTATACTGTATTCAAAAATAGAAATATTAGGGAATTATACAGCTCTGGAAAAATCCAACATGGATGATCGGGAATATTCCCCAAGCAAACCTGAGTAATCAAATTGTTCATTGTGTGAGTAAAAATATGTGTGTCACTACTTCATACAATCTGTGATTTTATAAAACTGCTTTATACTGTGTGGGGGATTTTTTTTTGTTTGTTGATTAAATCATTTATAGAAACAAATATCTTAGCTATCTAAGGTAACATTAGTGCTGAGGAATTGGCACCATGTGAGGTCTATTGATGATCTTCATGACCTGTGATAGTCTTCAGATTGATCTCTGTGTTCCTGTGGATCACATTGGATCCTGCACCCAACCTGTACATGGGGCTTTTACTTCTCCCCAAGTCAAAATTATGACTCCCTTTTGGTGATAAAATGTATGTAAACCCAAAAAGAAATTATTATATTGCATATTATATTTCAGCTCACCAGTCCTTAGATGTGATGACTGCAATAGTTAAAAAAAAAAATCTTTTATGTTCACCTGGTACTCCTATCAGTACACGTCCTGTTCTAGAGTGACAATTCTTTCCTACTATACTGTATATATGGGTTTTATCACTTTGTGCTGCTTACTGCTGATCTAGACAACAAAACACTCCCCTTTACCTTGCCTCCTTAGCATAAAGGGGAGGTGTTCTGTAGTCCAAAATGTACACAGGAAGTTATACACTGACTGGATTTTTAGTAGATGAACAGGTATTTTGTTATGCTGGCAGCTTTTGTAAAGATGCAAATCAAGGAGAAATGTGAATGTATTTAAGAGAGGTACTAAATAAATAGATAGATAGATAGATAGATAGATAGATAGATAGATAGATAGATAGATAGATAGATAGATAGATAGATAGATAGATAGAGATAACTTTTTTTGCATATTCATAGAAAAATAGAAAAAGTGATAGCAGAAAAAAAGTGGTCCATTGTGTCTGCCCGTTTTTCAGTCTTAAACATGTTTTGTATTTTTTTTTATTGTTTTTTGTTTTTGTTTTTCTCATACACTTTTGTTGAGAAAATATAACCTCTATTCCTTGGTTGAATAATATACATTGCTGGAATTTTAACAAACTGTTCTGAACAAAATAGATGTTTCTTTAACAACACCAATTGTAGATTGAATGTAAGAATTAGGTTCATTATAATGGCCTGGTGTACTTCCAATGCTCTAATGAGGAATGTTGCAGTGTCTGCAGCCCGTTAGAGGTATTTAACCCTTATCTAAACTTTAGGGAATATCTCACCAAAACTTACATTTCTATTACAGGGGATGCTTAAAATTTGACATTGTAGTGCAGATTTCTGAGAAAATCAGTCAGCCAAACATGCAAGCAGGAAATTACATTTTCAGTTTTTAGTGACATTAAATTACAATATGGTTTGTGTAGAAATTGTATATGATATATTCCTTTTTTTATTTGACATGTTTTCATTGAAAGAAAGCAAGAACCTCTGTGGCCAGGTTGGGTTAGCTTTAACATTGATTTATTTTATGTGTCGGATAAAATATTACTTTACATCCATTCTTTTCTGTATTATAGTTAAATAACCCAGATGATGCTGCTGCCGCTGCCGCTGCCGCTGCTGGAGTATCAGAATTATTGGTAGGAACCTTTTATAATGTGAATGCAAAGTATTGTAAAGAATGGCAACCAATTATCAATCATTTCTGTGTTGGGAATGAGTTGAAATCTGACTGCTAGGCGTAGATACATATTCTACATCCAGTTTGCTCTACTTGAAGCTTGGCAACTATACACTGTTCACATGTATTCAATTCCAAACCTGCCAAGGTAAATGACAACAGGAGAATACATTTTTAAATCCTGAACATTTGCTACAATGCATTCCAAAAAGTCTTAAAAACAGGTGCCCGTCTCACCCAACCAGGCCTGGCCTCTCTGGATTTTTCCGTCAGCGAAAACTCCGACGCTCAGTCCTTTCCGTCACTGACAGTTGATTGATTGATTGATTTTTGAGCTTAATTAGGCGCCAAATGCCCACTGTGAAGTGAGCATCTAAGCGCCGCTGGTGAGATGTAACTTTGAATCAATCCGTGGTGAAGAAGAGAGAGAAAAGAGAAGAGAGGGCGGTAAAAGGAAAGGGTATCCAGCCCTTAGGGGAGCAAGAGGAAAGAGCCGTCAAGTGTATGAGAAAAAATATAAAAGAAAAAAGGAACAGTGGGGATACTAGAGGAGGGGTAGAAGACATCATAGTTATTAGAGAGGCAAGTGGCCCCTTCAATGAGGGGGCGGACTGTAAGAGGGAAAAGAATATAAATTTAACCATAGGCCTGGTCTTACACGCGGCCGTCACACACTGCTGATCGAACTGGTCACCAGATGCTCTTGAACACGGTCCGGTCACTCCGTCAGGAATCCCCCTCACAGGATGGGGCGATCTGCATAGGTGGGTATAGGCCCCAGGCTTCTCAAGCCTATACTCCAGGAGACAAGCCTCACACAGGTCTCCTTCTTGCTTGGAGAGGCGGTCCAAAGAGAGAGAGCCAAGGACTTCCTTCTCCTTAAATTCCTTCCCCTAGCAGGCACTCTGGACATTGTAGTCTGTCCACTAACCAGGGCAATGGAGTCTTTACCTCCCTGTACTTCATTTCCCAAAGTTCATTGCTGTACCATAGTAAACAAAACAGCAGGTGGCTATGATAACAATTGGCCACCAGAGGGAGCTGAGATCCTTCTTTATCTACAATGATAGCAGTCTTCTATTCATATCAAAGTGGCACCCCGCTACACTATAAAATACCAACCAATCAGAAGGCATTCTGTCTGTCCTGACATCAGTAAAATCAGCTTTAATTGGCTGCTATGTGTTCGTTCATGTTGCTAAATTGATTCCCCTTGTAAACAAAGAAATCAGAAGCAAAAATTATTTTATGACCTCCAATTACCAGTACTCCATTTCCTGGCTGGTACAGCCAGGGGACTGATCTAACCAAGCAGACCTGTGCTCCGTTAGGTGGTGAAGGGCAGCACAGGGGAGACAGTGGGCTTTATTAGACCCCTAAAGTCTACATAAAGAGTACCTGTCACCTGCCCAATGCTATCACATGATGGTTCATTTACCTTAGATAGCAATCAAGTAAAAAAAAATACATATGTAGCGCTACCCCCGAAGGAGCCACTGGATAGTTTGGGCTTGGAGTACTAGGTTACCCTCTTATTCGGTCTAGGGGTGACACTTGTGAGTGTAGGTACAGAGCGAGTGTCCAGACATCAATTATGTTTTCAATGCTTTATTCCAAGGCCCAACATGGCCAACATCAACATGGCACAAAATAGAGAAATGTTGATGAGCATAGAGAGAACTTTAGTATCAGGTCTTGGATATGAAAGAGAGAAAGCCTGCTCTCGGCAATAATTTAGCTCAGCTTGTCGCCACTCCAGCTAGAGTGGGTAAAGTGCCCCCGGACAGGCAGTTGTCACAGGCCTGGCAGCCGGAGCGCCACTTGCAAATCACTGGGAGGAACAGACCTCTAACACAGGCCCGACTGAAGGCCTCTACCACATGCTTAACGATTTCAGATATGAAGGATTGAATGGAGCTAATCCTCCCAGTTAGTTCAAATAAGGGTCACCAATTGACAGCTTTAGTGTACCTGTCATGCAATTTGATGACCGGATCCTCAATGGTTCGTCTAGGCCTCCCGGACAACCTCTATCTTTAGGTTCTCCCTGAGCCGTTTCCCCACCGTGCAGCTCTCAACTTAAGGTCCTCTCAATGAAGGTCTGGGACCCAGCTAGTCGCTGGGGCCCCTCTCAATGTCAGGGTGAAGCTCCGCATGGTGCGTAACTTCAGTCAAGTAGACCACGGTGGCGGGCCCATGGATGTGCGTACCATGAAGGTGGATACCGCACCTGGAACTCGGGCCCCGCACAGAACAGCCAGAACATGGCAGTTGCCACAGATATACCCCCAGCATGCCCAAAGAGGGAAACACTCCTCTGATTGGCTGCTGGGGAAGGTGGGTCTGTCAGGACCCCTCTAGCGCCAACTGTCGCCCAGGGGTGGTAACGTACCCCTGGAGCGCAGACTGACCTACAGGACAGTTCTGAATTGACAACAGCCCAAATTTTAATAGATTGTGAATGGGAGTAAACTAACTCTCCCATTCCCATTAACTTTAGCGTAGCGCCCATACTGAAAGTAAGGAGGCGCTACACATAAATAAAGGAAAAAGATTTAAAAACAAAACTATAATAAAAATGTAAAAAAATATTGTCACCCCACACAAATGGGCAAATGCCCAGGGTGTGGACGCATATGTAAACAGTGATCGCACTCCGTGTGACATATCACCACGAACATCAGAATGAGTGCAATAACTCTAGCACAAGAGCTCCTGGTTAATGCTAAACTGATGAGCTGTAAAGGCTTTTAAAGCTTTACCTATGGAGATTTTTGGGTATCATATTGTTTTCTGATATCATGGTCACACACAAATATCATATGACATAAAATATTGCAACTTTCATCATTTTGTTCTACAAGGTCTTTGCTTTCAGAAAATATATAATGTTCTGGGGGTTTAACAAATTTTATTGCCTTAAATGACGATTTTTTTTTTTACATGTGTACAAAACATGAAAAAACTGCTCTAGAGCCAAACTAGTTAAACAATGTTTATCAAACTTATGAACAAGGTGTTTTTGATGATGTATTAGACAGATTGTCTCTGCAATTGGGAATGATTACTGTACAGAAGAGCCCCCAACTGCTGTCACTTCTCGAACATCAGTCCCCAAACCCAATTGGCCAGACACCAAGGGCTAGTACACACAGAATCTAGTGCATCTATCCATAGTAGGCAATTTCTATTGCCTACTACTATCAGAGTCTATATATTACATTATATTGCTTTTCTGCAATTTGCAGATTTTTTTATTTATTATTTGCTTTTGTGATGAACCATACTTAGTTTTCTTGTGGAATGTGTCAAAATTGAGCATATATATATATATATATATATATATATATATATATATATATATATATATATATATATATATATATATATACACACCGTATTTATTGGCGTATAACACACACCCTAACTATACGAGGGGAGTTTCAGAAAAAAACTTTCCACAGCCCCCTGCGTATAACACGCAGGCACAGTTTACCCTCTATTTTCAGGGTAAAAAAGTGAGTGTTATACGCAAAATAATACAGTATATAAAATCATGTATTAAACCCCTTTTCACCCATTTTAAAACAGGGACAACTTGGATGTGCCTTGGAAAAGCAGCTTGGATTTAAAGAGGGAGAACTGGTAAGAATATTTTCCAAAATGTATGTAAATTAATGTATATTCTTATACTTAATTCTTGAAACCTCTCCAGCAACCTGTTGCAATTAGGCTATAGATAAATAAAAGAGTCATGTATGTAAGCAATGTTTATTTTCTCAGGCTTTATAATAACTGCAATAACATATTCAGCTTAAAGTATAACTAAAGGCAAACAAATAGGCCACTACCCCCATCTATAACTGGCCTTCACAGCAAGGAGCATATAGAAGGGCAATGCATGTCAAACACAACCAAAGGAAATTACCAGCTTAACTCACCAACCAGTCTGAAAACAACCAAACTATCCTGTCTAAAAGTATGTTTTAAAAAAAGGGGTTTAGTTTGCACACATATTCAAATACATGAGTAATCTGCAGAGCCACTTCACAGCACCCCACTGTTATCTGCAGTTCTAACTCTTTGGGCTTCCTCAAGTCTTACCTGCCGTCTATCCATTATATTGCATGTGCTTCCACTGTGGAGGCTCTCAAAATGTTATAGATTGGATTCTCTTGCTTTGGAAGGAATTACTGTCACTTCCTGTTTTGGTTATGGGACAGGAAAATCTGAAGTTAAATCTCCCCTATGGGATAAAAATAAACAATACCACACTAGTACCCCAAAACAATGTAGCAGCCAGCACAACAATACAACATTTGTGTAGTGAATAAAAAAGGCAAATGCAAGTGCTAATGATTGAAAAGTACTTATCAGCTTACAAGGTGCTAAGAGTAATAAAACAAAATATCTGGCTGGTGACAGTAACCAGGTGAATAATAAAATTCATTGGCATGAATGTAAAGGTAATGAATAAATGGATAGTAAAAGGTGTACTGTATACAGTACTCGGTGAATGGTACAAAACGTACAAAAAAAGAACCAAACAGTTGAAAGTGTCTAGTGCAATCGCTAAATCTCAAAGTGACTGAACATGATCCACCGGAGTGATCCAATGGATATGTATGTGAATGATTTAAAAATTCATAAACTATATCCAAACATCAAAAGTGCAAAAAGAGAAGAAAAAAATACATTCATGAAGTGGAAAAAAAATTGAATGGAAAGTTCATGATAGTTATCTGAGGAAGGGAAACTTAAGTCCCAATGCCAGCAGAGATGGTCACATGAATTAAGAAGATATCCACCATTTTTTTGGGGGGGTGGCAAACAATCCACCCGCCACCACCATCTCCCCCTAGGGTCAGTCGGTTGGGTCATAGGCACCCTAAAACTGATTATTAGAAGGTTAGGGAAACTCATCCTGCTCTGCTAGTAGTTCAGTTTGTGTGCTTACAGTTCATCTACATTGGGTCTGTACAACACTATTGCACTAACACAGAGGCGTATCTAGTGAAAATGACACATATGACAAACACTGAAACTGCGCCCCTGTCAAAACAAAAAAAATAGCAAGTCAAGCTCTTTAATATTTCAATTAACAAATTATGGATTGGCACTACATAAAGTGCTCAAGTGCCCGATGGGTCAGTCTGCCCCTGCTCAATAAACATTCTAAATTCAGTGAAGGTTCATGTACTTCAAAGTACACAAACCTTCACTGAATGTGGACTGTTTAATGAGTCTGTTGCACAAATCATTTTATTACACTTTATTTATGATATGCATATTTATTGAATCCATATTGAGCACTATATTTGATTGGCTGCTTCTGCTTGGCACACACGCACAATCGCACATTGTGATGACTTAAAGTCATCATCATGTGTGATTGTGTGTGTGTGCCAGTCCCAAGCAGAAGCAAGCAGCCAATCAAATATATTGCTCAATATGGATTATATAAATATGCATATATTTCATAAATAAAGTGTAATAAAGTGATTTGTGTAGTGCAACAGCAGGTACTACTTTTAAGTAGACTGCGGATGCGACTACAGGAAATGACCAGAGACTGCGAATGCGACTACAGGAGATGAACAGAGACTACAGATGTGACTACAGGAGATGATCAGAGACTGCAAATGTGACTACAGGACATGTGTAGACTGCAGATGTGACTACAGGAGTTGATCAGAGACTGCAAATGTGACTACAGGACATGTGTTGACTGCAGATGCGACTACAGGAGTTGATCAGAGACTGCAAATGCGACTACAGGAGATGACCAGAAACTGTGAATGCGACTACAGGAAATGACCAGAGACTGCGAATGCGACTACAGGAGATGACCAGAGACTGCGAATGCGACTACAGGAGATGACCAGAGACTGCAAATGCGACTACAGGAGATGACCAGAGACTGCAAATGCGACTACAGGAGATAATCACATTGCCATTTTTAAAATTCTAACTTTCAACAATGCACAGCTATACAGGGGGGTAAACAACACTGTCAGGAAGGTTTTAGTGTAACGGTGAGTCTACAGGCATTAGATATCATATTTGCAGAAAGACTTGAGAAATAATACCGCTCTAAAAACTGCTGATCCCTTGGCTTTGCTTCCATCCCACTAAACCAAAAGGGTGCTGGCTATGCACAGGTACATTGGATAGAAGAAGGTCCTGGACTGCCGCACTCCTTAAAACGATGTCTTTATTTGTACAAATGCAATGCAGTCAAAATGTGGTGAACAACAAGAAAAGGTGGCTGACATGTTTCACATCATGTGATGCTTACTCATAGCTCTTTGCAGAAAGACTTACCTGGCCAGCCAGGATCACTTCCCACTCTCAGAGGTCCAGGGACAAATTTTTCATCTGTAGTGGGCAGAGCTTTCGTCGGTAGGGGCTTTCAGTGGTAGGGTCGCGGATTTTTACAGTCCAGGGCGGGGCTCTCAGAAGTCCAGGAGAGACAATCTCCTCCGAGCATATAGACTACAATGGGGGGGCATGGTCCAAACATCAGTGGAGCTCCCGGCCCTGCCCCACCCCAGCCCCGCCCCTCCCTGCTGACAGAGCCTCCCTCACCGTAAGCCGAGCCCAACAGCCCAGACGGGTAAAGCTATCTGATAGAACACCAGCGCTGCACTCCAGCAGCCCGGCCGGGGGGCCGGGCTATATTAGTCCGGGAGGCGGCCGCGGGAGGACAGGTGGGTTTTTTAGTGCAGGGGGTGACTTTTTTGTTGCCCCCTCATGGCACCCATGACACTTTCCATGGCTGTCATACCTTAGATACGCCACTGCACTAACAATAGGAAGAACCCAGCTAAATTGTATCGGTATGCAGGCAGGGCAGCAGTCTGGATCCTTTTATAATACAAGAGTATGTGTTATTGACAGCAGAATGATGTGTGGGTAGGTGTGTACTGACCCCGGAAGCCTTGTTGTCCAAAGCCAGGGTCTGTGTTGACAATGCAGAAATGTAACAGTAGGCAATAGGCAAAAAATAAATGTCCCCTATTAAAAAAGACAAGAAGGTAACTTGAAATCTTAGCAAATCTTGTATGGCAGCAAACCTTGAAAAAAACTTAACTGCTCTCTCTGTCTAACAGATTCTTACAATTAAAGTTTTTAAATGTCTTTATAAATAACTGAACTGTCTTTCTCTCTCCCCCTACTCTACAGTAGAACAAAGGGAAATATCTTTACCTTCATTAGCCATTCTCTAAAATCCAAAAAACAATAAAAAACCTGTGCTTCTCCTACTCTATGGCCCCGTACTCACGACCAAACATGTCTGCTGAAACTGGTCCGCAGACCAGTTTCAGCAGACATGTTTGGCCGTGTGTAGGCCCGAGCGGACCGTTTTCGGGCGGATCGGACAGGTTTCCAGCGGACAACTGTTTCCTGGACTTGCTTTAAAACAGTCCGCTGGAAACCTGTCCCCCCGACATGTACGGTCGTCTGTACAGACCTACCGTACATGTCCGGCCGCCCGCCATCCCTCGCATGCGTCGGATGACTTCGACGCATGCGTGGAAGCATTTTAAAGGCAGGCCGCCCACGTCGCCGCGTCATTATCGCGGCGACACCGCGTCATCGACCGTTTACGCGCGGACCTCTGTTCAATGGTGTGTACAGCCATCGAACAGAAGTCCCCGGGCAGACATGTCCGATGAAAACGGTCCGTGGACCGGTTTCATCGGACATGTCTGCTCGTGAGTACTCGGCCTTAATGTGCTGTTCTGGTCACTAACCCACTCAATGCAATCCAAATCTCATTCACACAGTGCTATTGTCAGGTCACCTGTGGCAGGTGACAAGTGCACCCTGTAGGGGTCAGGGATGCACCGCAGGGAAGTGAACCCTATAGCCGACTACTGCTGGCAGGGAGGAAGCGTGACCCAAGATCACCCAGGGCGCGGAGTCTAAGACCCAGTTTTGTATTCACCAGAGCCCTTGGTGGTAGGGATGGTCTTGGCCGCAACTGGGTCCAGGTCGCGTTCCCGGGATTCCTCAGGTCACACTCCGCAGGGAGAAGGGGGAAGCAGCCAGCAGAACAAACAGTGGTGATGGACAGGCCGAGGTCAGGGCAACAGGCAGACAAGGATAACCGTGGAACATGCAAATAGTCAGGGGCACAGGCAGACAGGGAAGTCGGGGACAAGCCAAAACGGTACACGGAAGATGATCGTAGCACTCTGCAACCAGGAACTAGCAATACACTGCAGACAGGAACTGAGCATTGGAACACTGTTGAACAGCACTGCAGACCTGTAGAGCAACGGTTAATATAGGCTTCCTGGGATGGACTAGGGTGGAGCCATACAGGAAGAGGAAGTGATAAAAAGGGAAACCAGAACAGGGTCAGCCTCTAATGAAGACATGGAGATCAGGTAAGCAGACAGACTTGATGCATATTCATGACAGTACCCTCCCTCTTAAGGCCCCTCCCCCTCCCCAGCCTGGAGCCAGGGCTAAAGGGGAATCCCAGAAGAAACCTCCTCGACAAATGGGGAGCAAAGATCTCAGATGCAGAAATCCAAGACGCCTCCTCAGGACCAAATCCTCTCCAAAGCACAAGGTACTGAAGAACGCCTCTGCGGAGACGAGAATCCAGAACTTGAGTATCCTCATTGACCAGAACCGAAGTAGGGACAGGAGGAGAGGATTTATTGAGGACCAAAGGCCTTTTAGGAATAAGTAAGGGCATGAGAGGGTCAACAGGAATCCGAGGAGGATCAAGCAGACCCTTAAAGATGAACTGGGGATTAAGCACAGGACCATCAGACTGGGCAGAGGTCAGAGGAACCCTGAAGTCAGGTTGGTTAGAAGGTGACAGGGCACAGGAGTCAAGCTGGATAGTAGGGAAACCAGCAGAATGCAGAGAGCCCTGAAAACAAGGTAGGAAACCCCATTTGGCCGAATGAGGCAATCTATCCAAAGGATGGATTGAGCCCCTTAGACAGGTTGCAGGAGGACCTGAACAAGAAAAGGTAGGAGGCTCACTGGGCATGGGCTGACCTGGCATAGCTGATGCAGAGGCCAATCGAATAGCATAGTCAGGTGTAGTGATTACCCGAATCGCATCACAAGGCGTAGTGACTGCAGAACTCGCAGACAAGTTAGCCTGGCTGTGCGTTTTAGGGACAGTCAACGGTAAACTGGAGTGAATGATCGGCTCAGGTTCACAGACGGGCTCCTCATCCAGAGTGCTACATTGGCTAGAAAGTGCATCAGCCTGACTATTGCAGGACACGTTCCGGACACCGCTACATGTGGTAGGACGAGCAAAAGATTCTGGAATGGTGGCAACAGGAAGTTTCTCTTTTGGGGCAACCTTGGGTAGGCAAGATGTGGAACAGGAGGGACCCCAAGCCAGGATCTGTCCGACAGTCCAGTCAATGTGAGGAGAATGGAGTCTTAACCAAGGAAGACCCAAAACGATAGGAGCTGAGGTCTTAGGTAGAACAAGGAAGGATATCCACTCCTGGTGAAGTGTGCCTACTGACATCTTAACAGGGACTGTCTGGAAGCGAATAGGACCCCCCGGGAGAACAGTGCCATCAATCGCCGAGACCACCAATGGTGTGGTGAGGGGCAACAGGGTAAGTCTCATGGACGATGCGATTTCCCAGTCTATGAAATTGCCAGCGGCTCCGGAATCCAGATATGCCGAGACCGAATGAGAAGAAGCACCAAAATGAAGGGACACAGGAAGAAAAAGACGAGAAGGTGAAGGAGATATTTCTGGATCCAATACTCCACCTTCCAGGTGTATGAACCCGAGCGTTTCTCGGGGCGAAGAGGGCAAGTGTCACGAAAATGACTTTTGCCCCCACAGTATAGACACAGGCCTAGAGTTCTGCGCCTGGCACGTTCCTCAGGGGATAGTCTGGTCCGACCCAGCTGCATGGGTTCCTCAGTTGGCAAGGGATGCTCCACGGGTCGAAGAGAGGGGAGCTCAGGCTGACTAAGGGCCAAGGGATGTTGGCGTCGCTTTTCTAGGGTCCTTTCCTGAAAGCGAATATCGATCTGATTACACAAGGAGATCACTCCGTCCAGATCAGTGGGGATGGTTCTTCCTGCTAGTTCATCCTTCACTCTATCAGATAGGCCATGCAAAAAGGTTGCGACTAAGGCCTCATTGTTCCAACTCAGTTCAGCTGAGTGGATACGGAACTGAAGAGAATATTGTCCCACTGAACGGGATTCTTGTCGGAGACGTAAAAGGGCGCTGGCTGCTGAAGAGACACGAGCCGGTTCTTCAAAGATATTCCGAAAAAGTTTCAAGAAAACAGGCAGGCTAGAAACCACTGGATCATTCAATTCCCAAAGAGGGGCAGCCCAGGCTAAGGCTTCCCCGGAGAGGAGAGAAATGATATAGGCTATCTTGGCCCGATCAGACAAGAAGTACTGGGGCAGGAGCTCAAAATGAATAGTGCATTGGCTAAGGAATCCCCTGCAGGCTTTGGAGTCTCCAGAAAAACGGATTGGAGGTGATAACTTCAGTGAATGCGACTCTGCGACTGGTGCAACAGGTGCAGCTGCTGGTTGTACTTGGGGTTGCGGATTCGGGGTTCCCAGCGAGGTCTGAAGCTGATCAAAGCGGGAAGCCAGATCCTGAAGGAAACGCATCACCTGATCCTGATTAGCTTCATGCGTCTCGAGTCTGCGAACAATGCACTGTAATGGATCATCTGCAGGAAGCGGCACGTCGGCCGGGTTCATGGCTGTTCAAACTGTCAGGTCACCTGTGGCAGGTGACAAGTGCACCCTGTAGGGGTCAGGGATGCACCGCAGGGAAGTGAACCCTATAGCCGACTACTGCTGGCAGGGAGGAAGCGTGACCCAAGATCACCCAGGGCGCGGAGTCTAAGACCCAGTTTTGTATTCACCAGAGCCCTTGGTGGTAGGGATGGTCTTGGCCGCAACTGGGTCCAGGTCGCGTTCCCGGGATTCCTCAGGTCACACTCCGCAGGGAGAAGGGGGAAGCAGCCAGCAGAACAAACAGTGGTGATGGACAGGCCGAGGTCAGGGCAACAGGCAGACAAGGATAACCGTGGAACATGCAAATAGTCAGGGGCACAGGCAGACAGGGAAGTCAGGGACAAGCCAAAACGGTACACGGAAGATGATCGTAGCACTCTGCAACCAGGAACTAGCAATACACTGCAGACAGGAACTGAGCATTGGAACACTGTTGAACAGCACTGCAGACCTGTAGAGCAACGGTTAATATAGGCTTCCTGGGATGGACTAGGGTGGAGCCATACAGGAAGAGGAAGTGATAAAAAGGGAAACCAGAACAGGGTCAGCCTCTAATGAAGACATGGAGATCAGGTAAGCAGACAGACTTGATGCATATTCATGACAGCTATACAGTACATAAAATTAGACATGTGCATGACAAAAAAAAAAATGTAGTTAAATTTAGTTGATTCGTTCAAATCGTATTCGGAATTCGTATTCGGGATTTTCAAATTTTCTTCGAATTTAACAAATTTTTTTTATTTAAAACGATCAAATTTTTAAATCAGACAAAACTGTTATATTGTTTTTGATTCTAATGCATTTAAGTGAACAAACAAAATAAAAATCTTCATCAAATCATTTCAATAACTCTTTAAATCACCTTTGGCTTAACAAAAACAGCATTATTTTGAAATGGTACTCTAATAACACACAGTCTTTGATTTCAGTAAAATATGTGGTTAGAATTTGACTGGAGTTCAATGTAAAATTTGATTTGAAGTTCAGTCCGAATTTCCGAAATTCTGACAAATTGTGTTACGTTATTCGGAGCATTATGTAAAATGTGTTTATATTGTAATTCGGGTATATGGACATATCTGAATCTCCAAATAACAAAAATGTTGTCTGAATTTTAATTCGGAAAAAAAGAAACTGCATATGTCTACATAAAATAATATCTACATACAAAAAATGATAAGTGCTTGGTGCATACACAGTCCACACTATACACTCCACTGCAAAGTGTTCAGTGCTCAAATTCACTCATAAAGTGATCATGAGATTTAAAGTGCTTTGTGTCCCCTCAATGTTCCCACACCAGTGTTAATTTTGTTGACTAAAACATTTTCATCGACTAAATGAATACTATTTTAGTCGACTAAACTGTGACTAAAACAATTGAAATGACTAAAATACAACTAAAACTAAAATGGCATTTTAGTCAAAAGACTAATAGCTAGATTCAGAAAGCTTTACGCCGGCGTATCAGTAGATACGCCGACGTAACTCTGAATCTGCGCCATCCTAAATTTAAGCGTATTCTGGAAACCAGATACGTTTAAATTAGGCTAAGATACGAGCGGCGTAAGTCTTCTACGCCATCGTATCTTAGGGTGCAATATTTACGCTGGACGCTAGGTGGCGCTTTCGTTGAGTTCGGCGTAGAATATGCAAATGCCTACTGTAGATACGCCGATTCAGAAACGTACGTACATTTTTTTACGTCGTTTACGTATGTTTTTTTCCGGCGTAAAGTTAGTCGAACAAATAGCTGGCCTAGTCAATGTTAAGTATGGCCGTCATTCCCGTGTAAAAATTTGAAATTTTTACGTCGTTTGCGTAAGTTGTCCGTGAATGGGGCTGGACGTAATTTAGGTTCACGTCTAAACCAATACGTCTTTGCAGGGTACTTTGGAGCAATGCACACTGGGATATGTACACGGACGGCGCATGCGCCGTTCGTAAAAACCATCAATCACGTCGGGTCACCACCCATTTACATAAAACACGCCCCCCTCATCCTCATTTGAATTAGGCGCGCTTACGCCGGCCCCATTTACGCTACGCCGCCGTAACTTAGGAGGCAAGTGCTTTGTGAATACATCACTTGCCTCTCTGATTTACGGCGGCGTAGCGTAAATACGGTACGCTTTGCCGCCTCAGAGATGCGCCCGGCTACCTGAATCTAGCTATAAGACTAAAACTAAATTGAAGTTTGACCTCAAAATTAACACTGGTCTGTAGTGCATGTTCATACCTCAATACCATATATATAAAATATTTCACTCCAGCAGTATTTAATGAGTTTGGAAATTGTAAAGAAATGCTTAAATAGTGCATTAACTCTCTTAGCGGTATTCCCGAGCGTGACTCGGGGTGGATTTTCTATGCAATTATCGGTAACCCCGAGTCACGCTCGGGGTAGCTGTGCAGAGCCTGAAGCGCGCGCTGGCTTACCTTTTCCAGGCAGGTTACTGTACTTACCTTGTCCCTGGATCCAGCGATGCATCCCCGCTGTGTGAGCGAGCAGCGTCCTCCATTCGATTCACACAGTGCCTGTGTGCCGCTGATCTCCGTTCCCTGCGACGTTTCGATGCACGGGGGCGGAGACCGGCGCCAAATTCAAAAAAGTAAACAAACACATTACATACAGTATACTGTAATCTTATAGATTACAGTACTGTATGTAAAAAATACACACACCCCTTGTCCCTAGTGGTCTGCCCAGTGTCCTACATGTACTTTTATATAATAAAAACATTTTTTTTGTGCCTGCAAACTGGAGATTGTCCCTAGCAACCAAAAGTGTCCCTTTATGTCAAAAGTGATTTTAGAGCAGCTAGAAAACAGCGATAATAAATTATAATCACTTGCATAATTGAGCGATAGCGATTTGTGGGGGAATCCGTCATAAAAAAATAAAAGTAATGACAGCGACAATTCTGCAACTGAGCAAATTTCAGTGATTTTGATTTGATTACATTATTGAATAATTTTTATTATAATTACATTATCATTTGTTATAAATATTTATAGTTATTTATTATACAGTATTATAATTTTATGATTTTGTGTTTCAAACGTTATCATACCCGGGATGCCTATTAGACTCTTGTTTGGACAGATTTAAGTGAGTTATTCCTAAGAATTGCAGGCCTACAATATAAAACGCAGAATTTCCATGCAAAATAATTGTACCGCTTTTGGTACGTAATTCCAGACAGAATCATACCGCCAGGGAGGTTAACTACACCTATTAGATTTTAGATTACTAAAATGAGTTTTAGTTGACTAAAATGTACCGGTGATTTAGTCGACTAAATACGACTGAGACTAAAATTCCAGAAGACTTAAATGGGACTAAAACTAAAATGCTATTTTAGTCAAAAGACTAAAACTAAATCAAAATGTGCTGCCAAAATGAACATGGTCCCACACTCACCGGAAATGTTTGTCCCTGGCATACTTTAACAAGCTGTCCCTTATTATCACAGCAAGAATTTTACTGTAATGCCTTGTGCACACGATTGTGATTTCTGACAAGAAAACCACGTTTTTTTTCAGCAGGAAAATGGCTGAAATTTGTCTTGCATACACACGGTCACACTAATCTTATCTGAAATTCTGAACGTCAAGAATGCAGTGGCGTACAACACGTACGACGAGCTGAGATCAATGAAGTTCAATAGGCAGTTCGGCTCTTCTGCTTGATTCTGAGCATGCACGTTTTTTGTCCGTCATTATTGCATACAGACAAATTTTTTCTGTCACAAAAATTGAGATCCTGCTCTCAATCTTTTCTTGGCCAGAATTCTGACAGAAAAAGTGAGATGGAGCATACACATGGTCAGAATCCACGACAAAATGCTCACATCGCACTTTTCTCTTCGAGAATCGCAATCGTGTGTACGAGGCCTAAGTGTTAAAAGCTTCAGGACAGAGCAATACTGCACTAACAATGCCAAGGTCAATGTGTTTATAAAAAAAAATCCAATAAAAACATAGCAATTTTGAAACCAAATAAAACATACATCAGGAGAGCCTAACCTTTTGAAGAGTGAGGGGCACATAAGCGAATTGGTAACTGGTCGCGGGCCACAATAAGTGGAGTGGACGGAAGACAGAATCCGTGTGCGCTCTGTATATGCAGAGCCCAATCTACTCTCTGGGCCCTCCCATCCGACCCAACCAAATGGAAGGGGACAGATTCTGTTTTTTTTTTTGTGGATTGGATTGGAGGTAGGTGGGTGCAAATGGACACACGTCCGTTTACATCTGCCGCTCCATAGAGATGAATGAAGGGTCTGTGTGAGTTGAACCAATCATGTGAAATGGGCCCAAGGCTGCTTTCACACAGGTCGGCAACCTGCGATCTGGGCTTGCGAACCTGCTATTCCAAAGCAGGAGGTCGCGGGCCACACCAGAGGGCTCCGCAGGCCAAATATGGCCCCCAGGCCGCTGGTTGAGCACCCCTTACATACATGAAAGATATAAAGCATTAAACACATTAAATAATAGGACTTTGTATTAACCTCTAAAACATTCTCTGTGTGGGTTTAGGATTTCACAAATTGTTTGTTTAATTTTTTTTTAAGGAAAAAGCACTAAGAACACTCAGTCGGGAAGTTCTACAGGGATTGGTTGAGAAACTTCTCCTTCTTACTGGGGTAAAATGTTTTGTTGGTTCGTGATTTACCATATTTGCCGGTGTATAAGGCGACCGGGCGTATAAGACGACCCCCTAATTTTACAGTTTTTTAAGATTTTTTGCCTGTACTCACCGTATAAGACGACCCCCCTTCCGAGGCTTCTGACCCTTCATATTTATTCCTTCTGGAGCCATATTCTTCTTCCTTCTTGCTGGAGCTGGAGCCAATCACGGCAAGCGATGTATTCTATTAATGAATACAAAGCCTGCTTGGATTGGCAGAGGCTGTAACATCATCAGCCCACGCCTCTCTGACTATCAAAGCCAATCCGAGCAGGCTACTGTATGTAGCCTGCTCGGATTGGCAGAGGTTGTTACTCCAATTCAAGCAGGTCTGTATTCATTTGAATACATCACTCACCGGGATTGGCTAAGCGGTATATACTGTATGTAGCCGAAGATACATACAGTATTACCGCACATCCAGCAGGCATCTGAGCAGCTGACCCGGCGTATAAGACGACCACTGCTTTTTGGCCAGTTTTTTTAAGTGTGAAAGGTAGTCTTATACGCCAGCAAATACAGTATGTATATATTGCTCATTCTGATACATACAGCTAATATTACATTCAGTGAACTCAGGGCCGATCCTAGGGTCACAGGCGCCTGGGTGCAGAAATATTTCTGGCGCCCCCACATGGGCATCATCGTTTTACTAACTCCTCCCCTTTACAAATGTTTCTATGGCAATGACTTAACCACAGAGATGCTCCTCTACGAAGTCTTCATTACCCTGGGATTCTTACATGATCTCTTAACAATAAACAAAATACAGGAAGAGAAGCAGAGTACTTTATTGGACCTGGAGGGGGCCTCTGTGATAGACACAGAGAGGTCTTCTGTTAGAGAGTCTGTTAGATGTTCGGCGCCCCCACTTCTGCAGGCGCCTGGGTGCAATGCACCCAGTGCACCCTGCCTAGGATCGGCCCTGAGTGAACTGTATAGCGAGATTGAGAAAAGCAGCCAGGAATTGAAGAACACCTTTCTTTTATTACATTCTCCAGAATAAAAATTCCACCAAACTAATTTACAGCTTAATAAAAATAATGTCTTGTAACCTCTTTATGAGGTTTGTTTACAGTTGCAAAAATGTAAGAGTATAAAGACCTAAAACAATATTCCACACCTTAGTATGTTAATTATCTTATCTTTTCTTTATTATAGAAAGTCAATGCGGTTAGCGATATAGCATGTCTTGTGGTAAGTTTGAAATGCATTCCTTAGTAAATATGGCTTTGTGCAGTCAGCAAGTGTTTAAGTACAGTTTATCTAAAGCAACAGTATATGCTCAAAGACAGAGTTCACTAACAATAATAGCTTCATTGTTAGTGAAGGGTCAATAATTGTATCCAACCTTTATGTTCACTATTACATTCCACTACACCTAAAAAACGGAAAATTGTATACTCACCTTTCCGTAATTTTCCTTTCCTGACGCATCTTCATGGCACCACACACACTGGGTTGTGACTCCGCCTCCACAACCTGACAGGATTGGTTAGCTATAAATTTGAAGGGGAGACGCCCTGCACCATTCTCTGTATATATCATCACTAAACAAAACAGTTGGGTGGGCATCTGTGTGCTGCCATGAAGATGCGTCAGGAAAGGAAAATTACGGAAAGGTGAGTATACAATTTTCCGTTTTCCTGACGCATTCATGGCAGCACACACACTGGGAAATAACTCGCCAGTCGGGAGGGTGCAAGAAAACAGTAATATTTATTCTTTATAGCGCTGAGAAATTGGTTCCAACAACAGATCTGCCGAAGTCGGCAGTATCCAGGTGAGCAGAATTCACTCTGTAGTGAGAAATGAAGGTGTGTCGGGAAGACCAAGTTGTTGCTCTGCATATGGTCTTTGGTGAAATCCGCGATATGCTGCCCATGAAGTGGCCACTGCCTCTATCGAATGAGCCCTAATGCCCTCCGGAGCCGTAAGTTTCTGGATGGAATAGGTCTCCCTGATAGCTTTAACTAAGCCAGAGGAAATGGTATGGGAGGTAGCTGCCTGACCTAGTCTGTTCCCGTGTGGGATAATCAGGAGAGAATCCTTCCTCCTCAGGTGAGATGTAGCTGTGAGGTAGCTGGAGATGGTAGACTTGACATTCAAGGCATGGGTCTCACCCCTCCCATTAGAAAAAGATGGAAGAACGATGTCCTGGATATGATGAAAGGAGGAAGCTACCTCTGGACTAAATTGGTCTGAAGGCTTCAGTACCACTTTGCCAGGAAGAACATTAAATAGGGATCCGTAGCCGAAGGGTTTGATTCTCCGACACCCCTTTAGCTGAGGTAAGGAAAGCCATCTTCAGAGTCGGGTTCCACAGTGAGATTAAGTTGAACGGAAAAGGGTGGATTGGACAGGGCCTCGAGTACCTCTGGTAGGTCCCATGTTGGAAAGACTGTCCTCTCAGGTGCCTGATCTTTACGTAGGCTCTGAGGAATTGAGTGACCAGAGGATGAAGAACCCAACTAGCACCCGTTTTGGCTGAACGGGCGGATAATTGCACCCTCAGGGTACCCGAGCTCAGCCCTTGTTAAGTCCTGACTGGAGAAATTCAAGAATCTGAGATGGTTCTGTGAGATAGGATTCCAATCTCTTCCTGCGACATCGACACGAACCTCTCCCCGATCCTAGTGTAGGTGACATTAGTGGAGTTCTCTTGAGCTTGCATTAGGGCCGATCTTATTCCCCGAGAGCATCCTTGCCCCCTTAACCTATCCTCCTCAACTTCCAGGCTGTCAGATGCAGCTTCTCTGGACTAGATGGAGGAATTGCCCTTGATATAGGAGATCCCTGGTTACTGGAAGATGAATTGGCGGCTGCGTACTGAGTTGTAGCAGGGTCGTAACCCATGGCCTCCTTGGCCGGAACAGAATTACTGCAAAACCATTGCTGAGGACCTCCGAAGTCGGGACAGGGGTCTCGTGATTAGAGGAGCTGGAGGGAAAATGTACCCCAGCTCGAAGTTCCATGGGTGGACTAGGCATTCTGCTCCTTCCACTAGTGGAAAGTGGGCTCTGGACAGGAACCCCCGGCACTTGAAGTCTTCTGGCGTGGTCGCTAGGTCGATTTCTGGTACTCCCCAACTTTCATAATGATGGAGAGTACCTGTTGGTTCAGGGACCACTCAATGCTTAAAGTGTCTCTCAGCTTAGGTAGTCGGCCAACAAATTCTGTGCTGCCGAGACATACACTGCCCTTTAGATCTAGCAGGTGCACTTGTGCCCACTACAACATGGGGCGAACTTCCTCCAGAAGCGTCCGACTCCTGGTGCCTCCCTGTCTCTAGATATATGGCACCGTCACCTTGTTGTCCATCCTGATAAGGGCACTCCTCTCCTCTTAGAAGAGTCGCAAAGGTGCTGAGGACTTGAGAGGCTGCCCTGAGCTCTAAAATATTTGACCCTATGCCCTGGGTTCGAAAGTGCCACTGGCCTTGAGCTACCTGGTCCGGATAATGTGCTCTCCATTCCTGCTGGCTGGCATCCGATGCTGCTGCTTCTGGACTTGGGGGAACTATCCGTCTGAACATTTCGAGGTTGGACAGATGCGTCCGCTGCCATACTGATTGCTTTGAATGTGAATGGTCTGGAGCATTGACGTTTCACTCCACTGCCTTAAAAAGGAGTCTTGTAAGACCCGCATGCCAATGGGACCACTGTACTACGGGTATGGTCACAAACATGGACCCCAAAATACTGAGGAAGGTTCTGGCCTGTAGGCGTCTGGATGATAGCAGATTCTGCATCTTCTGTCCTAAGGGCTTCAGCCTCTCTTGAGGGAATTGTACCTGGTTCAGCCTGGTAGTCAATTCTGCTCCTAGAAAACCATGGTTTACGCTGGGCTGGGGACTGCCCCCCTTTTCTTTCCAAGTTGACTAGCCAACCGAAGTCTTGCAGGACCGTGAGCAATATCTTCCGATGATGACTTAGTCAGTGTCCTTTGATTTTCCGCCAGGAGCAGGATGTCATCCAAATAATGATGCACCCGCAACCCCTTCTCCCTGAGAAGTGCAATCAGGGGTAAGAGAACTTTGGGGAATGTTCTGAGTGCCGAGGAGATGCCGAATGGGAGGCACCGAAAATGGAAATGAGACTGATTAATAGAGAACCAAAGGAACTCCTGGAAGGCGGGATGAATCGGGATGTGAAGGCTTTCCACCTTCCATTTTGATCTTCTTGTTGAGCCTACCTAGGTCCAGGACTGGACGCAGGTCCCCTGTTTCCTTTTTTTTTTTTTTTTTTTTTAAATAAGGAGGAATAAAACTCCCTGGTGCGGAGGTACTTCTAT
Organism: Rana temporaria; assembly: GCF_905171775.1. Taxonomy (NCBI): domain Eukaryota; kingdom Metazoa; phylum Chordata; class Amphibia; order Anura; family Ranidae; genus Rana; species Rana temporaria. The sequence goes on along the minus strand of NC_053495.1, from coordinate 155,275,047 downwards.
TATTGCCCCCTTTGTGACAGTTCTGTTACATATTGTAGAGGTAACCTTCTTTTGTCTGGGGAAGACGGTACTCTGGTAGGCTGGAATGTGTTCTCCGGCAATGTGCCCCTGAACCTCCGTCTGTGACCGGTCTTGGTAGTGGACAGTGTCCATGGGTCTATTATATGACTTGATCATATTTGAACGAATCCCTTGAGCCTGGCGCCCACCTGATTAGGTGGGCGGGCGAACCCTCAAAGGGACTTCTGCTGTTCCCCAGATGTGATGGCCTTGGCTTTCTGTACCCTCGAGAAGGAGGGTCGAGTATTCCTCCGGTCCCTCTAGAGCTTTCTGTCGGGACGGTAGGATCCTACATCCCTGTACTTGTCAGGAAGATTACACCTGTAAACGGGGCCCCTCTGGGGCTTCGGTCTCCTATCGGAGGGAATTAGCCCAAATGTTCCTCCGGTACTTGGAGATGGCTGAGCCCAGCTTTGCGCCAAAAGATCTGAGCCGACATATGGAATTTGCACCAGTTCGATCCTGATGCTGCGTCCCGACTGAGGCTCCTGTCATGAAGTCACCTGCCAACTTTATTTTCTGCAGGGAAAAAATTACTTTCTCCTGGTCGGCCCCTTCTGGAATGGACTTCTCAACGTTAGCCGCCCCTGTAGTGATGGCTTTAGCTACTACAGCCGTGGTGATAGCCGGCCTACAAACACCTCCCGCTGTGGAGTAAGCTTCCCTCAGCTCTAGATCGATTTTACGACCGAGTACGTGCCGGAAGGTAACTACATCCTCAATCGGTAGGATAATGTGCCTAGCAAGTTGCATTAAAAATGAATCGGCCGTAGGCGCGTTGTGACAGAAGAGGGAGCTGGACGCCGGCTGGCGCCCCTCTATCTCCGAGAGGGTCTCTGAAGCCTGAGCGTAATGGCCGGTGAAGCCCCTCTGGCATCCCATTCCTTCTCCTTGGTTGCTTTGTTGAAGCAAAGGCGGTAAGCCGATTATCTGGCAAGACTGGAGCCCCGCATACTCAGCAAGCGTTTGCCATGGGGCGGGTATAATAGCTCCGTTCATGGTGGGATGAAGGTGATCGTCTGCGGTGAAACCGACTATGACGGGAGCGGCTGTGACGCGAACGGCTATGCTATGAGTGATGATAGCGAGAGGCGACCTTGAGCGACTTCTGCGTGACCTGCCGGAAGCATGGCTTGATCCCGTCTGCCGTGAACTTGCGTCTTGTGACCCGATGGGGCTACCAAAAAGTAGCGTTGGTGGTCAGGCTCTCTTTTGTCTCTTCTCTACTTACCACCTACTGGACGGCCTCTATACCTAGTAGTTAATGGTGGTCTGCGAGGGCAGTGACCCCCATGAGAAGATAGAAGAGACAGCCCAGAAAAAATAGGGAAGGGAGAGAAAGGGCGAGACGTTAAATATGTCCCCCCCCCCCCCCAATGAATTTTATTTATTCATTAAGTATTAGAAAGTTATATTTTTTATTATTCTTTTTATTTTATTTTATTTTTTTTTAATAATTAATTATATATATTTTTTCCCCTTCATACATTTAAACTTCCCTTTATTTATTTATTTAGGCTGTAAAATACATTTGGGCCAGCTGGGCTGGGACATCAGTGTACCAACCTTTATTATTCTTCACTCTGGCAAGGCAGAGCAGCAAAACGACAGCTTCCAGTCACCACCGTAGGACTAAGTTTTTTTTTTTTTTTTTTTTTTTAATTCGCCGCTGCCGTCGCGGCGCGGATGACGCGTTCGCGCATGCGCGGAAGCGTCCCGCTCGTCCGGCGCCATCTTGGAAGAGGGCAGAGGGGACAGGCGGCGTCATCGTTGTGCTGCGCGCATGCGCAGACCGGCGTGGAGGACGCGGTGGTGATGACACAATATGGGGGTGCCAGAGGAACCACAAGACTCAGCGAGAGCTGATGCAAAAAGGTACCGGATATAAAAACACTGTATGGCAGAAGTAAACATAAGTGGTGGTGACCCAGACAGTATGGGGGTGCCACAGCACACCGCCGAGAGAGCTGATCCAACACAAAGATACCAATATAAATAACCTTGATGGTAAATGCTTTACAAGGCTCGGCGAGAGCTGATGTAAAAAGGTACCAGATATAAATACAGACACTGCATGGCAGAAGTAAACATAGTGGGGGTGACCCAGACAGTATGGGGGTGCCATAGCACACTGCCGCAATATGAATTGATGGTAAATGCTTTAGAAAACAATACATTCATGACAGTACATAATGGAGAGGAAGAGGAGGAAAGTGGGAGTCACTGCGAGAATTGAAGCTTCTTTAAAGCTTGCTACAAATGTGCCAGATATTTCCATGAGCCCCTGAGACCACCAGAGCGGGGTTCCCACCATAAAGCTCATTTAGAGACTGTACAGGAGGGACTTCCAAACAGGAGAGGCATGAACCTGCTGGGGCGATGTGCGGTATGAGGCATTACTTGCGTGTCCGTCCAATCCGTCAGGTGAGGATAAAAAAGAGAATGGTGCAGGGCGTCTCCCCTTCAAATTTATAGCTAACCAATCCTGTCAGGTTGTGGAGGCGGAGTCACAACCCAGTGTGTGTGCTGCCATGAATGCGTCAGGAAATCTTTCTATGTCTCTTTAGAAATAATTTGATGCTGCCTAACCACTTACCCGTGCGTCACTTTGTTGAACTGGTTGTACCGGGATAATGCCTACAGCCAGAGGCATCACCCTGGTACCGTTTTTTTTAGAGCTGTCTGTCGGCTTTCAAGTGATAACAACTGATGTGGCTTTGATTCAGCTTTGATCGGGTCTCCAATATAGTAACCCGGAAGCAACGTCACGTCACATTGGAAAATAATCAATGGTATTCAAAAATGCTGATTATGGAGTGTAAAAGAGGGGTTTGGGGTAGACTCCAGATCCCTCCACAAAGCGTACCTGTCACTTCCTATTACTTTCACAAAGGATGTTTACATTCTTGTGACAGCAATAAAAATGATCGAAAAAAAAGAAAAAAAAAAAGAAAAGCACCCCTGTTCACGTGTGCTCGTGCACTAATTAAAACACATACGTAAGTTGCACCTGCAAATGTAAACAGTGTTCAAATCGCACATGTGCGATATCACTGTGATTGTTAGAGCGAGTACAAAAAATATAGCAAAAGACCTCCTGAGTAAATGTAAACTGGTAACCGTTAAAAAAAATTAAACGTCGCCATTCCATGAGTGAATGCAATTTTACAGCGTAACATGTTAGGTAGCTATTTACTTGGCATAGATTATCTTTCACGTTCTGCAAAAAAAATGGCTTAATTTATTGTTTTCTTATTTTTAATTAAAAACATGTTTTTTCCCCAAAAATTGTGTTTGAAAGATTGCTGAGCAAATACCGTGTGACATCAAATATGGCACCCACCACCAGGTTATTCTCTGTGGTCTTTGCTAAAAATTATATATAATGTTTGGTAAATTTCCAGCAAAAATGACTGATTTTAACTTGTAGACAACAAGTGTCAAAAATAGGCTTGGTTTTGAAGGGATTAAAGGGGTTTAAAGGTTTGTTTTTTTTATTTTCTAAATAGGTTCCTTTAAGCTAGTGCATTGTTGGTTCACTTACCTTTTCCTTCAATTTCCCTTCTAAATGTTTTTTTTTTCCTTTGTCGGAATTTCTCACTTCCTGTTTCTCCTCAGTAAGCTTTCCACCATCATCCGAGTGGTGGTTAGTCAGCCAGAACAGCTTACTGAGGAGGAACAGGACGTGAGAAATTCAGACAAAGAACACAAAGAAAAAAAACAAGGCAAATCTAAGGAAAAGGTAAGTGAACCAACAATGCACTAGCTTAAAGGAACCTATTTAGAAAATAAAAAACAAACCTTTACAACCCCTTTAACCACATCAGCCCCAGAAGGATTTACCCCCTTCCTGACCAAGCCCTTTTTTGTGATACAGCACTGCATCGACAATTGCGCGGTTGTGCGACATTGTTCACCAAAAAAAATGTATGTCCTTTTTTTCCCACAAATAGAGCTTTCTATTGGTAGTATTTGATCACCTCTGCGGTTTTTATTTTTTGCACAATAAACAAAAAAAGAGCGACAATTAAAAAAATAATATATATATATTTTACTTTTTGCTATAATAAATATCCCCCAAAAATATATAAAAAAAAACAAATTTCTTCCTCAGTTTAGGCCAATATTATTATTATTATTTATATAGCGCCGTCAATTTACGCAGTGCTTTACATATACAATGCACATTCACATCAATATGTATTCTTCTACATATTTCTGGTAAAAAAAATTGCAATAAGCGTATATTGATTGATTTGCGCAAAAGTTATCAAGTCTACAAAATAGGGTATAGATTAATTTTTATTATTTTTTTATTGTTATGGTGGCGATCTGCAACTTTTATCATGACTGCGAGATTGTGGTGGACATATCGGACACTTTTGACACTATTTTGGGACCATTGACATTAATAAAGCGACCAGAGCTATAACAATGCACTGATTACTGTGTAAATGTCACTGGCAGGGAAGGGGTTAAACACTGGGGGGCGACAAAGGGCTTAAGTGTGTTCCCTCAATGTGTTCTAACTGTAGAGGTGGATGGACACACTAGAACATCACAGATCACTGCTCCTGATCACTGTGAGCAGTAGATCCCTGTCATGTTGCTAGGCAGAACAGGGAAATGCCTTGTTTACATCTCCCCGTTCTGCCTCTCCGTGCCAGGCCACCGGTGGACATCAAGTTTTTTTGGTCTTTGACATATTTGAATGTTTTAATTAAATTACTTCTAAAAAAAAAATTTAAAATCCAAAGATACTCAAGTTTCCAATCTCCTACTGAGGTCAATGTGAGACCTCTGCAATTGCGGGCCCAACGCTTGACTGGTTGCTGTGCAAAATCCCCCTCGATATTAAAAAACAGACATTCGGGAGGTAGCAGAATTGCTACTATACCAACCTCTTTGAAAAGTGACCCACTGCAGATTGCTTTTCAGAGGACAGTATGCACGACCACCAGTGTGAATGACCCCTTATGTGTTTTGTTATCTGCCTCTGTATACAAAGTTTCTTGTATTTATTAAACAATAGTACCCGGTATTCTGAATTAAAGTGCTATTAAACGCAAAAGAAAACATTAATTTTATTGCAGCTTACCAATTCTAATGCCCTGTACACACCATCACTTTATGTGATGAAAAAAAAACGAAGTTTTTAAAAACGTCACTTTAATTGACCGCGTGTGGGGGAAAACGTTGTTTTATGTCTTGTAAAAAACGACCAAAAAAAATTGAAGCATGCTTCAATTTTATGTGTCGTTTTTCAAAACGTCGTTTTTTACTTCACAGAAATTGACCGTGTGTAGCAAAAAACGTAGTTTAAAAAGACGTTTTTACACCTGCGCATGCCCAGAAGCTAGTTATGAAGCGAGCTTCAATGGAAAAACGTGGTGGAACGTAACCTCGCTTTGCTAGAACATTGTGAGAAAAACGATGGTGTGTAGGCAACTTAGTCTTAGAAAATTGAAGTTTCAAAAAGGTCATTTTTTACTTCACAGAAAATGTCGTTTTTTTTCATCACATAAAGTAATGGTGTGTATGCGGCATTAGATGTGATGGCTGCATTCGTTTTCTTTTTTTAGAATTTCTTTCCTTTATTTTCTTTAGGTGATCCTGCCAGTAAGACTGTTGTTTTTCAACAGAACAAGCTATCCTACAGATGTAGCAGTTAGAGGGTTGAGACAACCCATATAACACTGACAGGAGTGCAATGATCACATTTTATGTATTTATGTAAAACCTTTATCCCAAATGGAAAAAACTGTTTGCAGTAACTATGTATATTTTTGTAACATTGTAAACTTTTAAAAATCCTAATACATTTTCTATTTACTTAAATATGACCTACTGCTTGATGGTTTTTTCTATTTATATATCTTAGGGATTTGGAATATCATCAGTTACTGATTTCATTTTGATATCTATATTTATATTAACAGTCCATATATTACAAGCCTGACATGAAGCAATATGGTTTCCTAGTTAATAGATAGTTAATGTATATATCTTGTTTTTTCTTCCCAAGATCAACCCTTTGCCCCCTGTGCCCGGCGTGCCCGGCGTGCCCGGCCTGCCCGGTAAATAAATTAAGGCTGGAAACTACTTACAGCATTAATATGCGTGTGGTAAGTTTATTATTATATATATTTTCTTAAATACATCTATCAGGATTTTACGTCAAGAAAAGAAATGGACTTATAATAAAATCAGACATTTCATCCTAAGGGAACCTGTGAGGTCAGAAATATGGGGACTGACAATGCTGACTTGGTATTTAGGTTGCAGGTTCCAGGGCAGTCAAATACACCGATTACACGTTTGTTCAAATTTGTGACTAATTCAGAGCCTGTCCCTTTAAACTCATATCAGCAATGAAGGCTTCTATACTGTTTACAGACAAAATGTAATGATATTTTATATTAGATGTTTTATATTAGGACGTCACTATCATCTAATTGTTCCCCTCAAACCGTAAAAAAAAAAAAATATTACTTAAAGACAAACTGTCACCATATCCATTCAGGGCAAAGTGACAGTTTAACTACTTGACAACTGGGCACTTAAACACCCTTAATAACCAGACCAATTTTCAGCTTTCGGTGCTCTCACATTTTGAATGACAATAACTCAGTCATACAACACTGTAACCAAATGAAATTTTTGTCCTTTTTTTCCCATAAATAGAGCTTTCTTTTGGTGGTATTTGATCACCTCTGCGGTTTTTATTTTTTTCGCTATAAATGAAAAAAGAACGAAAATTTTGTAAAGAAATGAATTTTTCTTCATTTCTATTATAAAATTTTGCAAAAAATGAATTTTTCTTCATAAATTTGGCCTAAAATGTATACTGCTACATATCTTTGGTTAAAAAAAAAAAATTTTTGGATATTATTTAGTCTGGGTGAAAGTTATACGGTCTACAATCTATGGTACCAATTACTGAAAATTGATCAATTTGATCACATCTGATGTACTGACAGCCTCTCTCATTTCTTGAGACCCTAACATGCCAGAAAAGTACAAATACCCCCCAAATGACCCCTTTTTGTAAAGAAGACATTCCAAGGTATTTAGAAAGAGGCATGGTGAGTTTTTTGAAGTTGTCATTTTTTCCCACAATTCTTTGCAAAATCAAGTTTTTTTTTATTTTTATTTTTTTTCCACAAAAGTTTCATATTAGCAGGTTATTTCTCACACACAGCATATGCATACCACAAATTACACCCCAAAACACATTCTGCTATTCCTCCCGAGTATGGCGATACCACATGTGTGAGACTTTTACACAGCGTGGCCACATACAGAGGCCCGACATGCAGGGAGCACCATCAGGCGTTCTGGAGCACCCAGACCAGTTCTGACATTTCTCTCCTACATGTAAAAATCATCATTTATTTGCTAGAAAATTACATAGAACCCCAAAACATTATATATGCTTTTTAGCAAAGACCCTAGAGAATACAATGGCGGTCGTTGCAACTTTTTATCGCGCATGGTATTTGCACAGCAATTTTTCGAACGCATTTTTTTGGGAAATAAAACAGTTTTGTGCTTTTTTAAAAAAAAAAACATTAAAGTTAGCCCAATGTTTTTGCATAATATGAAAGATGAAGTTACGCCGAGTAAATAGATACCCAACATGTCACCCTTCAATATTGCACACGCTTGTGGAATGGCGCCAAACTTCGCTACTTAAAAATCCCCATAGGTGACGTTTTAAATGTTTTTACTGGTTACATGTTTTTAGTTACAGAGGAGGTCTGGGGCCAAAATGATTGCTCTCGCTCTAACGTTCGCAGCGATACCCCACATGTGTGGTTTGAACACCGTTTTCATATGTGGGCGGGACTTACGTACACATTCGCTTCTGTATACGAGCACGCGGGAACAGGGGCGCTTTAAATATTTATTTTTTATTTTTATTGTTCATTTTACTTTATTTATTTTAGTTTGACATGTTTTTCCCCAAAAATAAATGTTTTGATCACTTTTATTCCAATTACAAGGAATGGAAACATCCCTTGTAATAGGAATATAGCATGACAGGTCCTCTTTACAGTGAGATATGGGGTCAATAAGACCCCACATCTCACCTCTAGGCTGGGAAGCCTGAAAAAAAACAAGAAAAAAAAACGATCCTGGCTTCGATCGCAGCGGTGAGTCAGAAGAAGCACCGGAGGGCGAAGGGAGTGGGGACGTCCCTTTTTGCCTCCCGTAAGAACGATCAAGAGGCGGAACAGCCGCCATGATCGTTCGTATGGTGTAGAGAATCGCCGGCTGAAAAAAATGATATCTGAATGATGCCTGTAGCTGCAGGCATCATTCAGATAACCCTGCACAAAGTCAAGGACCTCATATGACGTGGGCGGGAAGTGGTTAAAACACATTTTTTTCCCCAGAGTATTTTCTGGGTATTGCAGAGTATTGGCCGTGGTATTGCAAAGTATTGGCCGTGGTATTGCAAAGAATTGGTACGGGGGAATTGCAGAGTATTGGTGCGGGGGTATTGCAGAGTATTGGTGCGGGGGTATTGCAGAGTATTGTGTGGGGGGTATTGCAGAGTATTGTGTGGGGGGTATTGCAGAGTATTGTGTGGGGGGTATTGCAGAGTATTGTGTGGGGGGTATTGCAGAGTATGGTGCGGGGGGTATTGCAGAGTATGGTGCGGGGGTATTGCAGAGTATGGTGCGGGGGGTATTGCAGCGTATGGTGCGGGGGTATTGCAGAGTATTGTGTGGGGGGTATTGCAGAGTATTGTGCGGGGGGTATTGCAGAGTATTGTGCGGGGGGTATTGCGCGGGGGGTATTGCAGAGTATTGTGCGGGGGGTACTGCAGAGTATTGCGCGGGGGGTATTGCAGAGTATTGTGCGGGGGTACTGCAGAGTATTGCGCAAGGGGTACTGCAGAGTACTGGCAGGGGGTACTGCAGAGTATTGCGCCGGGGTATTGCAGAGTATTGCGCGGGGGTATTGCAGAGTATTGCGCGGGGGTATTGCAGAGTATTGCGCGGGGGTATTGCAGAGTATTGCGCGGGGGTATTGCAGAGTATTGGTGCGGGGGTATTGCAGTGTATTGTGTGGGGGGTATTGCAGAGTATTGCGCGGGGGTATTGCAGAGTATTGCGCGGGGGTATTGCAGAGTATTGCGCGGGGGTATTGCAGAGTATTGCGCGGGGGTATTGCAGAGTATTGCGCGGGGGTTTTGCAGAGTATTGCGCGGGGTTTTGCAGAGTATTGCGCGGGGGTATTGCAGAGTATTGCGCGGGGGTATTGCAGAGTATTGCGCGGGGGTTTTGCAGAGTATTGCGCGGGGGTTTTGCAGAGTATTGCGCGGGGGTTTTGCAGAGTATTGCGCGGGGGTTTTGCAGAGTATTGCGCGGGGGTATTGCAGAGTATTGCGCAGGGGGTATTGCAGAGTAATTGCGCAGGGAAGGCAGAGCATTGCAGAGTATTGCGCAGGGAAGGCAGAGTATTGCAGGGGTTAATGCAGGGATGGCTGAGCAGGGATGGATGGATCTGTGACTGCAATAGTCACAGATCCATCCCACACTGCTGCTGCCATCCGCGCTCTCCTCTCACACTGTACCGATCGGTACAGCGAGAGGAGGGAGGAACCGGCGTCATCAAATGACGCCGGTTTGTTTACCTGTGATCGCGCCGTCATTGGACGGCGCGATCACATGGTAAAAGACCGCTGTTGTCGGTCAGTTACCGTGATCTGTGTAGCGCCGGGTCTCATAGACCCGGCGCGCACAGAATTTTCTGTGTGCGCGCCCGAGGCGGCGCGCATTACTGCTTATGCTGGGCGCCGTTTCAGAACGGCGACCCCCAGTTAAGCAACCACCTTGCCGCCGTTTTTGGACGGCGGCTGGTGGTTAACTGGTTAAGTGCAAAGAGACTTCCCAACACACTGATACTCACCTTGCCTCCCTCCACTTCTTCCTCCATCACAGCTGTCTCCACAATCCTCCATGTCAGACACTAGGGGGAGCAGTGACATCACTCCTCTGTAATGATAGACCCAAGCACTGTCACTTGGTAGAAGGTCACATCCCTCATACCCAAAGCACGGGGGATTTTCACTGGCTGGTAGCAGCTCTAGTGGGTGAGGGTAGGTGGAGTGATGACAAGGTAAGTATCAGTGTATCAGAGAGGTCATCTATCTCTTTACAGCAGAACTTTACCCCTGAACAAAAAATTGCCAGCATCCAGACTTTTTATTACATACTGGGGGAGATTTACTAAAACTGGGACACACATAATCTGGTGCAGCTGTGCATAGTAACCAATCAACTTCTAATTTCAGTTTGTTCAATGAAAGGGGAACTCCACTCCAAATAAAAAATTATATAGCATATATAGTTGTGACACAAGTCATATTGTAATGGAATGTTATTAAAAATGACCTTTCCTTTTCAATCTGCAGCACTGAAATGTTCTGTAAAATGCAATATGGCTACCAGGAGGTGTTCTGTACACAGATGGTGTACAAAACACCCCCCAGAAATGTACTATCCTGCTTTGGTGATTGGATTTTGACCATCCACTGCAAAAAATATGTAATTTTTGGTGTGATACTCTCAAGGGGAAATCACATCTGAAGGGATGCAGGCCATTCAGCCTTCCTCTTTAGAGCCATGCAGGTGCAGCAGCTGATTGATATTTACAAAACCACTCCCATGGACACAGACAAACAAACAACAATTTCCTTAGAATAACAAAAGGTTGGAGTCTGCAACAAAGTTTGTTAAAATCCCTCCAATGTAGATAGATCACCCAGAGGGGGATGATTTTTTCCTAAACAAAAGTGGAGTTATTCTTGGGAAGATGAATGGAGCCAAATACAGGGCAATCTTAGAAGAACAGCCGCTATGATTGTTATTATGGTGTAGGGATTCGCTGGCACTAAAAGAAGATATCTGAATGATGTCTGTAGCTTTAGGCATCATTCAGATATCACCACTCAAACCCGAGGATGTCATATGACGTGCGGCGGGTGGGAAGCAGTTAATTGAACAAGCTGAAGTTAGAAGCTGATTGGCTACCATGCATAGCTTCACCAGATGTGTGCTCTCCAGTTTTAGTAAATCAACCCAATGTGACTGTTTTATATCCAGGGTCTGACAATGTCTTTAAAACACTTTGTATTAGAATCTGCACTCATTGTTCTGCTAGTTTGTGAGATCAGTGCTAGTTACTATGCTGTCCAAAAATATATTTGTGATATAATCACCACTGAGGTAAAGCCAATGTTCACACTACTTACAATCCAAATGTCTAAAAATGGTGAGGGAGGTAGTGGGAGCAGTATTGGTGAGCAGACTGCATATTCAGCACATGGTAGCTCTTCCCTCTTATTTCCAGACATTTGGATAGTATTATTCTTACACAATAGTCATCTTTGTTGAGTACATCACACATTTGTGCTTACAGTTGCAAGAAGGCCTCCGATTTATGACATTGTGACATCAAGCCAGGGCAGGTTCCAAAGAAGGAGACATTAAGAGCAGGTTCACACTGGGGCGACTCGTCAGGCGACTCAGCCACCTGAGTGACAAGTCGTGTCCTATTGTAGTCAATAGAACCGTTCTAATAGGAGCGACGCAAGTCGCTCCGACTTAGAAAAAGGTTCTTGTACGACTTCGGGGGCGACTCGGGACGACTTGCATTGACTTCTATACAGAAGTCATTTTGCAAGTCGCATCTGAATTCGTCTTCAGGTCGCCTTGCCGAGTCGCCCCTGAAGTCGTGCCGCCCCAGTGTGAACCGGCTCTAAGGGTTTTACTGGATTTGGGTGGGAACATTGCACCTGGGCAAACAGGTTGACCTACTCAATGTAAATCAGATTTGGTTTCTAATCAGGGTGACACAAAATATAAGAAAATGAATGATGCCTGGGAAATGCCTCATGGTATGGAGGAGGAAGAGGAGACATCTGAAAGTAAAAGGAAGATAAGCGCGTACAGCAATTTAGATGATAAAAGAAAGGCAAGGGTAGGCACAAAGGCCTGGTACTTTCATATGATGGAGAAAGTGAACCAAATCTGATGAGTGAGCGGTGGTCAGAATAGGAAAACTACAACAGGGCATGAGTAGAGCAGAGATGGAGGAGGGAGGAGGGTACTAAATATTCATAATTTGCTTCTTGGATCCCATGAGTGATGCAATTGACCATACAGATTTTCAGTTTCCTGTCTTTTATAAGCTCCGATACACAACACATCCAACACAAAATCACACTTGTGGTCACCAACACCACCTTCTGCAACAGAAAATGCATAGACTTCATTGCCTCCACAGACAATGACTCTGTCCCTTACTAGGTACTTACTGGGCAGAAAAACTGGGCTAAATTGTCAGTTCAGTACTTTAATGTACAGCCTCCACTGTCTTTTCTGAGAAGTTATTTATTGCATGGGAATCATAACATAACAGTGCACCAAGTTTTTGGAGAGTGCCAATGAAGAGGGTTTTGGATTCAAAATTAACGAATTGCCAGAGGAGCAAATATTTCAATATTATCTCATATGAATAGATGCAGTGTTATAGGACTAAGAGGTTCTTTCTCATTATTCATATTACTGACTGTATGTGTTGTTAACAAGACCTCCACTTTTAAATGCATTGAATTTAACCTCATTACTGATTAAAACACTTCCCAGAGTCACATCTTTATATCTATTTATTATTCTTGTTGTGCGTTTTTTTGTGCAGATAAGTGCTATTCTTAATGTTGCAGTAATGAATGCATTATATTTAGTTGTTTACTGATATGGCTCATTTAAATTTATTTTCTAGGTGCATTTTGGACTTCAAACGTAGCAAATAGGACAGCATGAATAAAAAAATACAAAAAATAAATAAATAAAATCAATAATTTTTTTCTGATTTTCTTACATTTCCTTTCTTATATTTCCATGTGCCACAGATCTTAACTCTAACTTTATTCTCTAAGTAATAAACTTTATTCAAATCAATGAATTGTGTGCAGTTGTGTTGTTTTTACCCAGAATATTTAGAATATGATGTGTAAAGTATACAGTTTATTATTTGGGATGGATAACTTCTGGAGATTTCAGTATAAGGTATTGTACTTAGTAATGGGCTATGTGTTCGAGTCAAACATGAGCCGAACAGTGAACAAGTTGGGGTGTTTGCGGCAAATTCGAAAAGCCACGGAACACCCTTTAAAAGTCTATGGGATAGATCAAAAGTGCTAATTTTTAAGGTTAATATGCATTACTATAGACACCTGGGGGTGTCTACAGTATGCCTAAATAAAAAAAACGGCATTGGGTTCACCCCAAAAATCCATACCAGTCCCTTATCCGAGCCACATGCCCTCAACATGGGGAGGATGTCCCTATATTGATGGGGACAAGGGCCTCATCCCCACAACCCTTGCCCGGTGGATGTGGGGGGTCTGCGGGAGGGGAGTGTCTGTAGTTTGCCTGTAAAGTAGCGCTTGTTTCTCGTGCTTAGAAAAGTCCCTGCAGCAAAATGACATTTCTAAGACCCCTTTCACACTGAGGGCGTATTAGCGTTAAAAGGCGATATAGCATAAAAAATAGTGCCTGCAATCCGCCCTCAAACAGCTGCTCCATTGTCTCCAGTGTGAAAGCATTGAGCTAACAGGACGATAAAAAAAAGTCCTGCTAGCTGCATCTTTGGAGCGATGTAATTACCATCCACGGGTGAGTCCTGTCCCTTGGGACATCCACTGCCATCCTCCCCTTTTGACAGCCCTGTTAAGCAGAAAAGGAGGATTGGGGAGGAGGGAGAAACCCAGAAAGATGCAGGGACAGAGGTGGAAGAAATGGAGGAATCCTCTTTATATGCCAGCATTTAGATGCCTTTCCCACATCAGGGCAGCCCATCATAGACACCACTATGAAGGAGATGTTACAAACCTTGCGGGGGGCCCTCTAGCAAGATATAGCAGCATTCATGCATTCCACAAATGCAGACATATCAGCAGTCAGCAACAGAGTGCAATATGTGAAACAGAAGATGGAGAAATGTACTCTGGCGCATAATGAGCTAGTGGATGCTCATTTTGATGTTAAGGATGAGCTCAAAATTATGCGTCTCAAAATGGCGGACATTGAGGACAGGGCTCGCAGGAACAAAATCAAATTTAGAAGAGTCCCTGGATCAATCAAGCCTGCAGAGCTTACAATGTACCTCCAGAAGCTTATGATCACTGCTAGCAAGAATCCACTTTTACCATGTGAAAGACCAGTTGATGCGTTACGCTAGACAACACCCTGCACTCCATGACCCGTTTGCTGGTATTGCACTCTATGCTGATCTGTCGCAAGCTACACTGTCAGCGAGGCATAATTTAGTTCCTATTACAAATATCCTGCGTAATCACAAAATCCTATACAAATGGGGGTTCCCAGCCAAATTGCTGCTGGAAATGCATAATGAATCACATGCAATCACCTCACTAGAAAAAGGAATGGAGCTCCTCAGAAAATAGCGACTTCTCCCTGTGAATGGTGAGGCTGCAGACCCTGAACCCCTCTAGGATAGATGCAATAATCATCGCCAGAACAAGAGGGGTTGGTAGGCAATTAACTTACCTATACCTGTACCTCCAGTGATACACCTACTTGTTTATTACCTTTCTCAGGCCTACAGATCCCTGGTGTCTTCGAACCTACCTGCAAACTTATGTGATGGCTCAAAAACCATCCGTTGTTCGGCTAAACCGAGAACTTGTTCCCCCCCCCCTTCATTTACAGGATGATTCCCGTAACCTGTTTTATACAGCAAAAGTTACCTGACTGTTCCAGTTGGTGCATAACCCAGTTTGGTTTATTTTTCATGTTCTTTCTTGTTTTTGGTTGACTGTTAAAGAAAATTTACCCCAGGTTATACACATATCCAGCAACAGAATGTTAACATGCTTCCTACCAAGTTCTACCACTAGATGGCAGCAGTTCGCTTTCCATTATTGGAATGAACCTTAAAGGGGTTGTAAAGTTTCATTTTTTTATTTTATAAATAGGTTACTTTAAAGCGGGGGTTCACCCTAAAACATTGTTTTTCTTTATCTACCATCCCATCCAGCATACTAGCGTCAGCTACAGTAAGCCTTTTTTTTTGCGCTGTACTTAACGTTTAATCACCCAGTTTCGTTTCAGACTCCGGCGGGGAAATAGGCGTTCCTATGAAGAAGGGAACATGATTGACGTCCGGCTATGGCGCGTCACGCGTTTCGGAAATAACCGAAATAGGACTTGGATATATACGGCGCCTGCGCAGTCAGCTCCTAGTCTGTGCGCAGCGCCGTATAGTGCCGTGAAGAGCCAAGTCCTACTCCGGCTATTTTCGGAACGCGCGACGCGCCATAGACGGACGTCAATCATGTTCCCCTCTTCATAGGAACGTCTACTCCCCGTGGGAGTCTGAAACAAAACTGAAGGATTAAACTGTAAGTACAGCGCAAAAAAAAAAAAAAAAGGCATACTGTAGCTGACGCTAGTATGCTGGATGGGATGGTACATAGTTCTTTTTTAGGGTGAACCTCCGCTTTAAGCTAGTGCATTGTTGACAACCCACGATAGGAAAATCATTTTACCGTTAGGGGTCCCCACAACTTGAGAAATTTTATCGAGGGGTCACAGCACTAGAGTGGTTGAGAACCACTGACCTACGCGCTGGTAAACCTATATGCACCAAATGTTAAACCGCTAAAATATATCCGCAAAGTTGTAAACCTTGCTAAATCCATGCAAAAAAGGTAACTTAATTATATGCATTGATTTCCATTTGGTTATGAACAGAGAACGAAAGCTCTATTTGTGGAGGGAAATGGACGTCAATTTTGTTTGGGTACAGCGTTACACAACCACGCAATTGTCAGTTAAAGCAATGCAGTGATGTATCGCAAAAAATGACTTGGGCAGGAGGGGGGTGAAAGTGCCCTGTATTGAGGTGGTTAAACATATTCTCCTTTTGGGAAGAGACCCTTAAGAGGGGATATTACCACAATATACAAATCCTTGAATGATGACTCTGGGAGGAAACTATTTAACCTAAGGTAATTGAGTAAGGGATACTTTACTGTTAAAGCCGTAAGGAAGTAGAACTCCCAGAGAGTGTAGATAATATCAAAAACACTTTTAGAAATGTGAAAACACACATGCCTTCAGACTAAACTGGATCGATTGGTGTCTTTTTTGAGCCTTACCAACTATGTAACTACTTTGAAAAAAACAAACAACTTTAACAGCAGACAGAAACTTTTACTGTCCACATAATCTGTACCTCTTCATTCGTAGGCCCCATACACACGATAGAATCTATCCGCAGATAAATCCCAGCAAATGGGTTTCTGCGGATAGATCCTATGGTGTGTACACGCCAGCGGATCTTTTTCCGCGGAGAAATCTCCTCTGGGATGGATTCCAGCAGATCGGATATTTGCTGACATGCACAACAAATCCATCTGCTGGAATCCATTCCAACGGATGGATCCGCTCGTCTGTACAGACTCACCGGATCCATCCGTCCAAAGGGATTCCCCGCACGCGTCGTAATGATTTGACGCATGCGTGGAATTCCTTATATGACAGCGTCGCGCTCGTCGCCGCGTCATAATAGCGGCGACGGCGCGACACGTCATCGCCAGAGGATTTCAGCACGGATTTCAATGCGATGGTGTGTACACGCCATCGCATAGAAATCTTCTGAAATCCTCGAGAGGATTTATCCGCGGATACGGTCCGCTGGACCGTATCTGCGGATAAATCCTCTCGTGTGTATGGGGCCATATAGTTTAATTTGGTTCTGTACTCTGCCTCAACTCCAAGAACAGTCTCAGCCCCTCTGGCACACAATAATATCAGTGTCAGCAGCACAGTAAAAAAGACACAAAGGGGGTCATTTACTATATCTCCAAAATGTGATCCCACAGTCCACGAAAACAGCGCCCAATTAACCAGTTAAGCCCCGGACCAATATGCAGCCTAAAGACCCAAGGTGTTTTTACAGTTCGGGACTGCGTCGCTTTAACAGACAATTGCGCGGTCGTGCGACGTGGCTCCCAAACAAAATTGGCGTCCTTTTTTCCCCACAAATAGAGCTTTCTTTTGGTGGTATTTGATCACATCTGAGGTTTTTAGTTTTTGCGCTATAAACAAAAATAGAGCGACAATTTTGAAAAAAATGCAATATTTTTTACTTTTTGTTATAATAAATATCCCCCAAAAACATATATAAAAACATTTTTTTTCCTCAGTTTAGGCCGATACGTATTCTTGTACCTATTTTTAGTAAAAAAAAATCGCAATAAGCGTTTACCGATTGGTTTGCGCAAAATTTATAGCGTTTACAAAATAGGGGATAGTTTTATTGCATTTTTATTAATTTTTTTTTTTTTACTACTAATGGCGGCGATCAGCAATTTTTTTCGTGACTGCGACATTATGGCGGACACTTCGGACAATTTTGACACATTTTTGGGACCATTGTCATTTTCACAGCAAAAAATGCATTTAAATTGCATTCTTTATTGTGAAAATGACAGTTGCAGTTTGGGAGTTAACCACAGGTGGCGCTGTAGGAGTTAGGGTGCACCTAGTGTGTGTTTACAACTGTAGGGGGGTGTGGCTGTAGGAATGACGTCATCGATTGTGTCTCCCCTATAAAGGGGATGACACAATCGATGCGCCGCCATAGTGAAGCACGGGGAAGCCGTGTTTACATACGGCTCTCCCCGTTCTTCAGCTCCGGGGAGCGATCGCGACGGAGCGGCTATAAACAAATAGCCGCGCCGTGGTCCCGGATCGCTCCCCGAGCGGACCCGACCTCCGCATGTAGCGGGGGGGGTCCCGATCGGACCCCCCACCCGCTAATAGGCAAGGACGTACAATGACGCCCATGTGCCTGTACGTGCCATATTGTGGACGTACATTTACATGCGGGGGTCGGGAAGTGGTTAAAGCCAGAAACTGGGCAGACATGTGCGCTATTGCCGGCGGACATGCCTGTCAGATTGCATATGCAGTAATTGTGGAAGTCAATCGGGCTCGAACCTGCAAAATCCAAATTCCTCATTGAAGGCTTGTATGCAAGTTATTTGCCATAAAAAGTGTATGGGGACATGGGTCCTTCCCTGGGGGACATGTATCGATTGAAACATTTTTGGAAAACAACCTTTTTCAGGAGCAGTGATTTTAATAATGCTTAAAGTGAAACAATAAAAATGAAAATTTCCCTATACAGTAATATCATGCCTGGGTGTCCCTTTAGTCTGCCTGTAAAGTAGCGCATTTTACCGATGCGTGGAACAGTAACGCAGCAAAATTAAATTTCTAAAGGAAAAAATGTCATATAAAATTTGCTTGCGGCTGTAATGTATTGCCGGTTCACGGTAATACAGATAAAAAATTAAGGAAAAAAATGGCATGCAGTACCCCCTCCCGGTCCATACCAGGCCCTTCACCAAAATAAAAAAAAAATTAAGTAAGGGTCCCCCCCAAAATCCATACGAGACCCTTATCCGAGCATGCAGCCTGGAGATCAGGAAAGGGGGGGGGCTACAAGCGAGCGCTCCCCCCCACCTCCTGAATTGTACCAGGCCACATACCCGCAACATAGGGAGGGTTCTTTGGGGCCCCATTTGCATTTGAAGAGTAGAAATCTCTTTTTCACACAGTTTAAAGCAGATTATCTTTAACCACTAGGCATTCGTGCTATAGCCGAATGACGGCCACAGTGCGGACCCCAATTTCCGGGAGACCGTCAGTAGACGTCCTTCCCTTTGCGGCATGCGCTGTGATCACTGAGGCTCGGGCGATCACAGATCCGAGTAAGGGGCCGGCCCCTTACCACGTGATCAACTGTCAGCCAATGACAGCTGATCATGTGATGTAAACGAAAGCTCGGCAATCGTTTTTTTTCTCCTCACATTTACAGCGTGAGGAGAAATAAAAGCTGATCACCAACTTATGTGCAAGGGACATCGGTCCCGAAAAGCAAGAGGCAATTCTGCCTCATGTGTGCTATCCGTACCCCCTGCCAGTGTCACATGCCAGTGCCGAAAGTGCCCACCAGTGCCACCTATGAATGCCCACGAGTGCCACCTATCAATGCCCACAAGTGCCACCAATCAATGCCCATCAGTGGTGCCAATCAGTACCTCATCAGTGCCACCTAGCAGTGCTGCCCAGTGTAACCTATCAGTGCCAATCAGTGCCCATTATTGCCACCCATCAGTGCCCATCACTGCCAGCTATCAGTGCCACCTATCAATGCCATGTATTTGTGCTACTTCTCAGTGCCAACCAGTGCCATCTATCAATGCCCTTCAGTGTCACCTCTCAGTGCCCACCAGTGCTGCCTATCAGTGCCCACTAGTGCCGCCTATCAGTGCCCACCAGTGCTGCTTTATCGGTGCTCATCAATGCAGCCCATCGATGCCCATGAGTGCAGACCATCAGTGCCCATCAGTGCAGCTTCATCAGCGTACATCAATGAAGGAGAAAAATGAACTGTTTGCAAAATTTTATAAAAAAATATAAAACAAATTTAATTGTTCTTTTTAAACTTTTTTAACAAAAAATAAAAACCGCAGAGGTGATCAAATACCACTGAAAGAAAGCTCTATTTGTGGGGGGAAAAAAAATGTAAAAAAAAATTGGGTACAGTGTTTTATGACTGCGCAATTTTCATTCAAAGTGCATCAGCGCTGAAAGCTGAAAGTTTGTCTGGGCAGGAGGGGGGTTTAAGTGCTCAGTAAACAAGTGGTTAAACGATATACTGTATATTTCAGTACCATTTAGGCAATTATATCATGCTCTAAACATTCTTTCCATGTGCACTACTCCAGGTTCTAGCAGAGTAAGGGTTTTTGGCGCTATTTGTTTTCTGGGAGTTATAGTAAATTTGGTTTTGAGAGTATTTTTTCACCAGTGCTAGAGTGAATACCGTTTTTACTTTAATTAGCATGCAGCGCTATAGTAAATGACCCCCTGTGTACTAGTAGAGTACCAAAATAATGCTGTTTTTTTTTTAAGCCAGAGATGATTTAAAAAGTCATTGTAATCATTTGCTGAAAAAATTTCTTTTGTTTGTTCACTTTGCCACATTCAAAAAAATCAAAACATTTTAATTCAACAAACTTGAAATGTATTGAATAATTTCAAATCGAAAACAAAAAAAATGTAAATTCAAAGAAAATTTGAAAAAGACAAAAAAATAATTCTGAATATGAATTCTGAATACGAATACCAAATACAAATAGAGCAAATCACCCAAATTTAACAAAACAAAATAACTAGATGAATAGATCTAAACTAAACAAAACCTTTTTTTCATCATGCACGTGTCTACTCTAGATAGAGACAAATTGAAGTGATGTTGTAGGTCAAAAAATAATGATAACTGTAGATGTGTATCATATATTTGTAAAAATAGAATATCAGGTACCTTCAACAAGGATCCATTCTGGTGGTGGCATGACTTCTCCAGTGGGGGCTGTGCAGGTAGTGGTGCAATGAAGGAGGTACATAAAATGTTATGCCACGTACACACAATCATTTTTCGGCTTGTAAAAAACAATGTTTTTTCCAACTTCATCATTAAAACTACGTTGCCCACACACGATCGTTAAAAAAAAAATGCTCTAGCAAAGCGCGGTGATGTACAACACGTACGACGGCACTATAAAGGGGAAGTTCCATTCGGATGACGCCACCCTTTGGGCGGCTTTAGCTGATTTTGTGTTAGTAAAAGACGAATCGCGCTTTTCTGTCTGTTACAACGTGATGAATGTGCTTACTCCATTACGAACGGTAGTTTTACCAGAACGAGCGCTCCCGTCTCATAACTTGCTTCTGAGCATGTGCGGGTTTTTAACGTCGTTTTAGCCCACACATGATCATTTTTTACAACTCGAAAAAACGACATTGTTTAAAACATCGTTAAAAAATGCAGCATATTCGATTATTATTTTTTTTGTCGTTTTTCAAAACCCGAAAAATTATGTGAAGCCCACACACGATCATTTTAAATGACATTTTTTAAAAACGTTGTTTTTTACATGCCGAAAAATGATCATGTGTACGCGGCATTAGTCTTGAGTAGGGATGAGCCGAACAACCCCGGGTCAGTTTGCAGCAGAACATGGGAACGTGTGGATACGTGAACACTGTTAAAGTCTATGGGACACAAACATGAAAAATCAAAAGTACTAAACTTTAAAGGCTTATATGCAAACTAAAAAGTGTATGGGGACCTGGGTCCTGCCCCCGGGGACATGTCTCAATGAAAAAAATAAAAATAAAATAAAAATGGCCGTTTTTTCAGGAGCAGTGATTTTAAGAATGCTTAAAGTAAAGCAATAAAAATAAAATATTATTTTAAATATAATGCCTGTGGGGTCTCCTTAGTATGTCTGTAATGTAGTGCATATTTCCCATGTTCATAACAGTACAACAGCAAAATGACATTCCTAAAAGGAAAAAATATAATTTAAAACTGCTGTAATGTATTGTCGGATCCCGGCAATATACATAAAAATCATTGAAAAAAAAACGGTGTGAGTCCCCCCAGTCCATTACCAGGCCCTTCAGGTCCAGTATGGATATTAAGGGAAACCCTGTGCCAAAATAAAAAAAAATGGTGTGGAGGTCCACCAATATCCATACCAGGCCCTTCAGGTCTGGTATGGATATTAAGGGGAACCCCATGCCAAGTTTTTTTACAGTAGGTGAACCCGATTTTGTGTCAATCTCGCTCTCTTTCTCGGCGAGATTGAGCACCTACGAGCCCCATCGCGGGAGCCAGCGCCGAGCTGGCTTGCCGCGATGGAGACAGAGCCGTCATAGAAGCGACGGGAGATCCGACTTGGATTCCCGCCAATTCTACACGTGTGCGGCGTTTGTTATGAATCCTGAGGGGGAAGTCCCCGCCGGATTTTAAATAAAAATCCGGCATGGGTCCCCCCCTCAGGAGCATACCGGGCCCTTAGGTCTGTTATGGGTTGTAAGGAGAGCCCCCCTACGCCGAAAAAACGGCGTAGGGGGTCCCCCTACAATCCATACCAGACCCGTATCCAAAGCACGCTACCCGGCCAGCCAGGAAGGGAGTGGGGACGAGCGAGCGCCCCCCCCTCCTGAGCCGTACCAGGCTGCATGCCCTCAACATGGGGGGGGTTGGGTGCTCTGGGGCAGGGGGGCGCACTGCGGCCCCCCCACCTCAGAGCACCCTGTCCCCATGTTGATGAGGACAGGGCCCCTTCCCGACAACCCTGGCCGTTGGTTGTCGGGGTATGCGGGCGGGAGGCTTATCGGAATCTGGGAGCCCCCTTTAATAAGGGGGCCCCCAGATACCGGCCCCCCACCCTAAGTGAATGAGTATGGGGTACATTGTACCCCTACCCATTCACCTGCAAGAAAAGTGGTAAAAACACAAATAAACCACACAGTGTATTAAAATATTTTATTTTTCTGCTCCGGAGGCCGCCCCCTGTCTTCTTTATTAGCTCTTTTACCAGGGGGGGCTTCTTCTTTGACGTCTTCGGGTGGGTGGGGGCCGCCGTCTGGTTCTCTTCCACCGCCGGGGGGGGGGTGGCTTTTAAAAAAGCCCCCACCCCCCGGCGGGTTTCCTCCGGCGTCTTCGGCGGGGCTCTTCTTCTTCCGCTATCCCGACGGGTCTTCTCAACCCTCCGGGGTTCTCCTTCTGTCTTCGCCGCTCTCCGTTGTTGACTCGGCGCACCCCGGTTCTTCGTCTCGCTGTCCGGTGTCTTCTTCCGTGCTGTACGTCTTCTCCTTCCGTGCTGTGATGAGTTCTTCTTCCGCGCTGTGACGTCATGTTCTTCACTTCTCTTCTTCTCCCGATGTTGACTCGCCGGTCCTCCTCGCTGAAATGACGGATGCGCGCCTTGCATCGGACCTATATAGGCCTCACAGTCCCATCATGCTCTGTACCTACCCATGTGATACCTACCCACGTGGGTAGGTATCACATGGGTAGGTACAGAGCATGATGGGACTGTGAGGCCTATATAGGTCCGATGCAAGGCGCGCATCCGTCATTTCAGCGAGGAGGACCGGCGAGTCAACATCGGGAGAAGAAGAGAAGTGAAGAACATGACGTCACAGCGCGGAAGAAGAACTCATCACAGCACGGAAGGAGAAGACGTACAGCACGGAAGAAGACACCGGACAGCGAGACGAAGAACCGGGGTGCGCCGAGTCAACAACGGAGAGCGGCGAAGACAGAAGGAGAACCCCGGAGAGTTGAGAAGACCCGTCGGGATAGCGGAAGAAGAAGAGCCCCGCCGAAGACGCCGGAGGAAACCCGCCGGGGGGTGGGGGCTTTTTTAAAAGCCACCCCCCCCCCGGCGGTGGAAGAGAACCAGACGGCGGCCCCCACCCACCCGAAGACGTCAAAGAAGAAGCCCCCCCTGGTAAAAGAGCTAATAAAGAAGACAGGGGGCGGCCTCCGGAGCAGAAAAATAAAATATTTTAATACACTGTGTGGTTTATTTGTGTTTTTACCACTTTTCTTGCAGGTGAATGGGTAGGGGTACGATGTACCCCATACTCATTCACTTAGGGTGGGGGGCCGGTATCTGGGGGCCCCCTTATTAAAGGGGGCTCCCAGATTCCGATAAGCCTCCCGCCCGCATACCCCGACAACCAACGGCCAGGGTTGTCGGGAAGGGGCCCTGTCCTCATCAACATGGGGACAGGGTGCTCTGAGGTGGGGGGGCCGCAGTGCGCCCCCCTGCCCCAGAGCACCCAACCCCCCCATGTTGAGGGCATGCAGCCTGGTACGGCTCAGGAGGGGGGGGGGCGCTCGCTCGTCCCCACTCCCTTCCTGGCTGGCCGGGTAGCGTGCTTTGGATACGGGTCTGGTATGGATTGTAGGGGGACCCCCTACGCCGTTTTTTCGGCGTAGGGGGGCTCTCCTTACAACCCATAACAGACCTAAGGGCCCGGTATGCTCCTGAGGGGGGGACCCATGCCGGATTTTTATTTAAAATCCGGCGGGGACTTCCCCCTCAGGATTCATAACAAACGCCGCACACGTGTAGAATTGGCGGGAATCCAAGTCGGATCTCCCGTCGCTTCTATGACGCGCTTGCTGGGATGTGCTGTCAC
The DNA here is from genome assembly GCF_905171775.1 of Rana temporaria. Lineage (NCBI taxonomy): Eukaryota > Metazoa > Chordata > Amphibia > Anura > Ranidae > Rana > Rana temporaria. The sequence goes on along the minus strand of NC_053495.1, from coordinate 155,250,865 downwards.
TATTCCAGTGAGTGTGAGATGTCGGCGAGATCTCGGCACCCTGTCGCCGAGTATCAGCGCGACGCTGTCGTGCTAAAAGCACAATATCACAAACACCTACTGTAAATGGCATGGGGGTCTCTCCCAAAATCCATACCAGGTGCTTCAGGTCTGGTATGGATTTTAATGGGAACCCTGCACCAAAAAAAATGGTGTGGGGTCCCCCCAATATCCACACCAGACCCTTCTCCAAGCATGCAAACTGGCAGGCCACAGAAAAAGGGAGGTTAAGGGAACGCTCTCCCTCCTGAACCCTACCAGGCCACATGCCCTCAACACGGAGAGGCTGCTTTGGGGTCCCCCTAAAGCATCTTGTCCCCATGTTGATGGGGACAATGGCCTCTTCCCCACAACCCTTGCCCAGTGGTTGTGGGGGTCTGCGGGCGGGGGCTTATCTGAATCTGGAAGCCCCCTTTAAATAGGGGACCCCCAGATCCCAGCCCCCTCCCCTATGTCCATGGATATTGGGCACATTGTACCCCTTCTCATTTACCCAAAAAAGTGTCAAAAAAGTAAAAATGACATTAGACAGTTTTGGACAATTCATTTATTAAAAAAAAGTGTCTCGCGATGTCCATCTATCTTCAATCACAGCGCCGAAGGTCCCCAAAAAAGGAAAACTCCACCTCCACCGACTGCAGCCTTTTCACGATGACAGTTGTAATATAGCTGAGGGTGGGGCCACACAGGGATGTAAATGTGTGATTCCATTCCCCTCTGACATCAAGTGACATCACCCGCTGGCCCGGACGCAGCCACTGCCTCTGTCCCAGTGAAGATCCAGGCATGTGTGAGCTCAGCTCTCCTCTCCTTATTGCTTGCCCCTGTTCACTGTCAGGCCGACTGTCCCGGGAACACATCCGCTGCATGCCACCAATCCCCTGATGTGTCCCACTGAGCACCCCACTGTCACATCTCCTTACACAGGAATATCACACATCGCCACTCCGGGACTCTTTTGCTTTGTCCTGTCCTTCTGGAGTGGCTTGTGTGTCTATGTGAGTGCAGTGGAGGGGCGGGGCTTGATGAAGATAGAAGCATTGAGAGGTGCAGTGTCTATTAGCTGACCTTTAGGCCGGCAGGGACAACATGGAGCATGTGAATGGTGGCGCTGGCGGGGGACTCCTAAGCAATACTGCCCGTCCAGTGCTGAGGAGAGCCCTGATGTGATGGTCAATGAAGGTCAGAGGTAAGAAGGATGGCTCCTCCCTGATATAAATCGAGCTGTGTGGGGGGATGGGGGAGGGGGTGAGTAGTGCAGGAAGTAGGAGTCAGGTAGGTCAGTGTATGTGTCAGGTAGGTAGGTCAGTGTATGTGTCAGGTAAGTGGGTCAGTGTATGTGTCAGATGAGTGGGTATGTGTCAGGTAGGTGGGTCAGTTTAATGGTCGGGTAGGTCGGTGTAGGTGTTAGATAGGTCGGTGTAATAGTCAGGTGGGTCAGGTAGGTCAGTGTAATGGTCAGGTGGGTCAGTGTAGGGGTCAGGTGGGTCATGTAGGTCAGTGTAGGTGTCAGGTAGGTCAGTGTAATGGTCAGGTGGGTCAGGTAGGTCAGTGTAATGGTCAGGTAGGTCGGTGTAATAGTCAGGTAGGTCGGTGTAGGGGTCAGGTAGGTCATTGTAGGGGTCAGGTGTATCAGGTAGGTCAGTGTAATGGTTAGGTAGGTCACATGTGTTACAAGGGCAGGGCAAAGGGGGTTAAGTCAGGGCCAGAGCCATGAAGGGTTTGGAAAAATTAAGTTTTGCCTAGGGTTGTCAAAAATGCTTGCACCAGCCCTGCCCTGAGGTAAGTACAATCACACAGGGGGAGCACTTATTTGAAGTCACTGTATCATTGTTTGGAGCACCATCACACAGTTACAGTATTGGACATCATAGAACTTCAATATCAACTTCTTTCACTGTGGACTTGCTTAATATAGGATTTTTTCATTATAACTTTTTACTTTCAATTTGTTGGGAACACTATGCAATACTGTTATTCCCATATCAATTTAATTGTTGATGTATATATATGATTTTTGGTTGATTTTTATTTATATTTATACACCTTTGTAGAGATGGCCTACCTCTTCAGCCTAGGTTCACATTGGAGCGATATGTCATGCGATTTGAGAGATTAAATCACATGACAAGTCGCAGCCTATTGGAGGCAATGACACTCTTCCCATCGGTGCAACACCGATTTGCAAAAGTAGTTCCTGCACGACTTTTGCCAATTTCAGGTGTGACTTCAATAGACATCTGTGCATGAAGCCACACAGATGTCTATCAAGTAGCAGCTAAAATCACATGGCCTTGCTACTTTAAAATCACGCTACTTCAAGGGAAGTAGTGCGATTTCAAAGTAGCGTCAATGGAAACCAGCGCTCACACATATAGTTTATTTGGTTCTGTACTCTGCCTCTCAACCCCAAGAACAGTCTCAGCCCCTCTGGAACACCTGGCAATAATATTAGGGCTCTTTCACACGGAGCGGATCCGTATTGATCCGCTCCGTTAGCCCGTTTGGCTCAGCGGGGATTCCTCCGTTAATCCCCGCTGAGCTGTCGGTGGACAGGGCGGTCCCCGCACACAGTGCAGAGACCACCCTGTCTTTGCTCCGCTCTCCCCTATGGGGAATCGGATGAATACGGACCGGGTGTCCGTATTCATCCAATTCGTTCAGCCAGACGGAAGAAAAATAGGGTTTTCTTCCGTCTGAAAAAGCGGAACTTTGCGGACCGTTGCGGACGTTAGCGGATGCATCATCCGCTAACGCCTGCAATCCCATAGGAGGTCCGTTCGTCCGCCCGTGTGAAAGGGCCCTAGTGTGAGCACCACAACAAAAAAAAGACACAAATTGTAGTAAAACACAGAAATTATCTTTATTGTGAAATTTGGTAGGAATGGAACAAACGTTAGCATTATAACCAAATAATAGACAGATGTAACTCAGTAAATCAGCTGTGTAATAATGAATGAAGATTAAAGGGTTTGTAAACACTCTTTTTTTTTTTTTTTTATAATAACAAAATAAGTGGGAGGAATGGTGCCCCATTATTGGTCTTAGCATGAGGAACAGTGCCCCATGATTGTTATCAATGAGAGGAATAGTGCCCCATCGATGGTGTCAGTGGGAGGAAGGGTGCCCCATTAATGGTATTAGTGGGAGAAATAGTGCCCCATCATTGGTCTTAGCAGAAGGAATAGTGCCCCATCTATGGTGTCAGTGGGAGGAAGGGTGCCCCATCATTGGTGTCAGTTGGAGGAATAATGTCCCAAGGGCCAAGTAGAGGCAAGCAAAGGGCCGCATCTGGCCTAAGAACACTGGCCTAAACTGATGACGAAACTATTATTTTTTTGGATATTTATTATAGCAAAAAGGTAAAAATATGTATTTATTTTTTTAAATTGTTGCTCTTTTTTTGTTTATAGCGCAAACAATAAAAACCGCAGAGGTGAGCAAATACCACCAAAAGACAGTTTCTATTTGTGTGAAAAAAGGCATACATTTTATTTGGGTGCAACGTCACACGACCACACAATTGTTAGTTAAAGCGATGCAGTGCCGAATTTCAAAAAATGGCCTGGTCAGGAAGTTAGTAAATCCTTCCGGGGCTGAAGTGGTTAAAGCACCAAATAAACTCACCATCACCAGTGCCCATCAATGCAGCCAAACAGTGCCCATCAGTGCAGCCTCTCCAGCAGGGCCAGATTAGGAACATCATGTGCCTGGTGCTGAGGATTTTGGTGGGCCTTTTATAAATAATGAATAAATAAATATACAAACAATTTTTTGTTATAACAAATTAATTTAAAGAGAGAGAGGGAGGATGAGAGAGGGGTGAGGGGTAAGGGAGGGAGGATGAGAGAGAAAGGGGGGATGAGAGAGAGGATGCGCATGAGCAGGCATGGGAATGACATCAACGCAGTGCAGCCAAGGCAAGTGACCGAAGGCACAGAGCCCAGAAGGAAGACCGGTTGAAGATGGAAGCGCCTGGGACCCGCCGGACTGATCACAGCGCAGCACTGGAGGGCTCAGTCTGACAATTTATGGATACCCTAATGTGCTAATATGCTGTGCATATTTGTACACTATGGCATAACCTACCTCAGGGCCTCTAAAAAGTAGTAATGTTAGCGAAGTTTACTACTGCTTTATTATCACAGGATCCCAAGAGCCTCTCATGGGGCACTCTATTGATATGGTGGCCCTTGGGCAGTGTCTAAGTGCATAGTTGCCAACATTTCAAAAATATTTTTAAGGGAGACTTTTTTTACAAGTGCTATATTTAGAGTAGCTGAGATCCCCTATGTTCCCTTATACATCACAGTAGTAATCGCAAAATTAAATAAGCACTAATAACGGGCAGAACAAGTATGTGGACTGAGAAGATTTCCTTTAGTTGAACTAACAAAAGTGTGCCCATTCTAGAGCTGGTAACATTAAAGCGGTTGTAAACCCGCATATACATATTTTTTATTTTTTTTATACCTGCAAGGCAAAAGCCATAATGAGCTAGTATGCACCGCATATTAGCTCATTCTGAAATACTTACCTCAGAACGAGGTAGGGAACTTACCTGGTCCACGCCGAGCCGAGCCGAGCGTGTCTTCCGGGTATCGCCGCTCCAGCGTTGTGATTGGCTGGAGCGGCGTTGACGTCATTCCCGCGAATGCGCGCGGGAGATTTCCTTTCCGGTATGGGTCGGCGGGGCCGGCCCTTCAGCCGAGGATCCCCCCTGCGCATTCGCCACTGCAATCAGCGGCGCATTGCGAGGGGAATATCTCCTAAACCGTACAGGTTTAGGAGATATTCTTTATACCTACAGATAAGCCTTATTATAGGCTTACCTGTAGGCAAAAGTAAAAAAAGTGGGTTTACAACCACTTTAAGGATATTCAGTATAATTTTAAAGAACCGTTTTTGTGGGTAAGAGGCGTAGGAGAGGAGTATGGACAGTATAAAACTGGGAAGTATGTGCAGGTGATGGAGAGGAATGTGGAGGGTCTAACAGTGGCCACTATGTACAGGAGAGGAGTGTGGAGGGTATGACAGTGGGCAGTATGTACAGGAGAGGAGTGTGGAGGGTATGACAGTGGGCAGTATGCACAGCAGAGGACTGTGGAGGGTAAGACAGAGGATGGTATGTACCGGAGAGGAGTGTGGAGGGTATGAAAGTGGGCAGTATGCACAGGAGAGGAGTGTGGATAGTATGACAGTGGGCAGTATGCACCGGAGAGGAGTGTGAAGGGTATGAATGTGGGCAGTATGTACAGGAGAGGAGTGTGGAGAGTATGACAGTGGGCAGTATGTACAGGAGAGGAGTGTGGAGAGAAAGATAGTTGGCAGTATGTAGAGTGTGAAAGGTAAGTTTGGATTACAGTATGTACAGGAGAGGAGTGTGAAGAGTATGACAGTGAGCAGTATGTACAGGAGAGGAGTGTGCAGGATATCACAGTGGGCAATATGTAAAGGAGAGGAGTGTGGATGGTATGATGGTGGGCAGTATGTACAGGAGAGGAGTTTGGAGGGTATGATGGGGGCAGTATCTACAGGAGAGGAGTGTGGAGGGTATGATAGTGGGCAGTATACACAGGAGAGGAGTGTGGTGGGGATGATAGTGGGCAGTATGCACAGGAGACTAGTGTGGAGGGTATGACAGCCGGCACTATGTACAAAAAAAATGTATATATATATATATATATATATATATATATATATAATATTGAGGGTTCTGAGTAATTTGCTAGCAAAAAAAATCTATGCAGTCTGCTGCTGCAGAGTGTGTCAGCTTGTATTTAAACTGGCCGCTCTGTATGTAGCTTCTGACAGCCCCGGGTTACTGTGACCCCTGGTCGCCGAGCTACAATCCTCGAAGTCAATCTTTTTTTTGTGATTTGTTTTTTCTTTTTGGGCAAATGGGCCTATCTTGAGGAAGGGGCCTGGAGCTGCAGCTCCAATAGCCCCTGTGTTAATCTGGCCCTGTTCACCAGTGCAGCTTGATCAGTGCCTATCAATGCAGCCTCATCAGTGCAGACAGTGTCCATCAGTGCAGCCTGATCAGTGCTGTCTCACCAGTGCAGACAGTGCCCATCATTGCAGCCTAATCAGTGCCACCTCACCAGTGCAGACAGTGCCCAGGCATCAATGCAGCCTCACCAGTGCAGACAGTACCCATCAGTGCAGCCTGATCAGTTCTGCCTCACCAGTGCAGACAGTGCCCAGGCATCAGTGCAGCATGATCAGTGCCCATTAATGCAGCCTCACCAGTGCAGTGCCCATCATCAGTGCAGCTTGATTAGTGCCCATCAGTGCAGCCTCGACAGTGCCCATCAGTGCAGCCTGATCAGTGCTGTCTCACCAGTGCAGACAGTGCCCATCAGTTTAGCCTAATTAGTGCTGCCTCACCAGTGCAGACAGTGCCTAGGTATCAGTGCAGCCTGATCAGTGCACATCAGTGCAGCCTGATCAGTGCTGCCTCACCAGTGCAGACAGTGCCTAGGCATCAGTGCAGCATGATCAGTGCCTATCAGTGCAGCCTCACCAGGGCAGTGCCCATCATCAGTGCAGTTTGATTAATGCCCATGGGATGTGGGGGTCGTCTGGGAGTGTGTCAGGGTCTGGGTCTGTCTCACGGCCAGGTCCTTGCCTTGCACAGCCTCTTTGGGGGGGATTGATACATTTCAGTCACCTCTTCTCTGCCACTCCTCAAGCCAGCACCCGGCCCCAGCCCACAACCGCTCAGGTTACGTGTGATGTGACGCACCTCCTTCCATGGCATGCCATACGCCCTGACGGCTGCCTCTGAGACTCCTGGGAGGTAGAAGTTGTAGTTTGCTGCGCTGCCGAGTTCCTTCCACCACCAGGAACTCGAGCGCGACCGAACTACAACTTACAGAGTGCAGCGCAGCAGCAGCCATCCAGCCAGTTGGCGGCTGCTGTTCTGTAATAAGTTCCAGAATTTAATAAGCTGGAACTTATAACATCGCCTTCTAGTAATGTATAATCCGGCCATCACAACCTGAAAAAAAACACAGGCAGCACCGCAGCCATTTTAATGACAAGGTAGTTGGCCTGGGGAAAAGTTCCACCCTGCCCCCGGCCCAGCCTGCCCCTGCTGACAGGTGTGCGTGAGTGGCCCTGAAGGGACACTGTCTGTGTTTGAGGCCATACAGGTGCAACCACATACCAATAAAATTAGCACCTGCAGATGTGTTCATACAGTTGCTGTGCCCCCCATAGCATAACATAGGCTCCCTAAACACAGCTCTAGCCACATAAAAAAAATCGTGTTCATACTATTCAGGCCACAGAACATATGTGAATGAGCTCCAAGAGCATTTTCACATACAAAGCTTTATTTATTAAAACAGTGTTCTTACTAAAATAAAAATATTAAAAGTCAGCAACTACAAATACTGCAGCTGCTGACTTTTAATAATCGGACACTGCAATGCAGGGGAAACAAAGCCCCCTCCTCATCTCTAGGGATGAGCCAAACATACCCGCGTTCGCACCAGAACTTTCGAACGGACCGAACGTTCGCGCGAACATTTAGAACCCCATTGAAGTCTATGGGACTCGAAAGTTCGAATTCAAAAGTGCTCATTTTAAAGCCCAATATTCAAGTTATTGTTGGAAAACGTCTTTGAGAACCCGGGTCTTGCCCCAGGGAACATGTATCAATGGAAAAAAAAAACTTTTAAAAACTGTAGTTTTTTGTGGAGTAGCGATTTTAATGATGCTTAAAGTGAAAAAAAAATTCCTTTAAATATCGTATCTGCTTGGTGTCTATAGTAGTGGCACATGTTTAGAAATGTCCCTGCACAACATGAGATTACTATAAGAAAAAATAAATGTAATACTGCTTGCGGCTTTAATGTAATGTTTGGTCCCTGCAATATGGATAAAAATCATTGAAAAAAATAGCATGAGTTTCCCCGCCACCACTCCCCCCAGGTCATTACAAGATCCAGTGCCGATCCTGACCTCCCTGGGGCCCTAAGCAAAATGACATGGCACATTAAAAATTAGAATCAGGGGGGGCGTTGATGACAGTGACATGTCACATTAAAGAAAGTTGAGAAGCGGGGGGAGGGGGTGTTCTGCTGTCGTAAATGACTCAGGCCAGCCAGCGAGTTTAGAAGCGGGGTGAGGGTGCGAAAATGACTTCTCACCAGGCGGGGCCTCTAGTAATTTGGGGGCCCTTTGCAGCTTTGCGGGGCCCTAAGTGGCTTGCATAGTGAGCCTATAGCGAGGATCGGCCCTGAAAAGACCTTTTGGCCCTATATACTTTGAACAGCAGTATACAGGCGTTGAAAATAAGATAAGGACTGTAGGTTTGTTAAGTAGAATCTGAACCATGTCATACTTTGCTCCTGCATATTGCACAATTTCCTAAAGAGACCATCAACAAACTACATGACACTTGTGCCTTGTGGTGGTGGTCCGTGAGACTGTCCATACAGGCTTGGCCCCCCAAAGTGCACGTGCTGTGTGGCAACTGGCAACAATATGTGGATTATTTTAGGGTTGGGGGGGGGGCATTACAATGCCAGATCTTGGCTGAATACATTTTTTTGGGGGGAAATAAAAATTCGAGAAAAAAGGGGGGTTGCCATCCGCGGCCCCCTTTAAACAAATTCTGTTCTCTGAAGGCCTCCATTATTCCTGAAAGTCAAAATTAAGCAAAAACAGGTAATGTCAGTCAAGCCTTAGCTTCCTCCCCATATCTAACCCACAAACTCATCCACTGATCATAAAGTCCAAAAATCAAGTTTCGTATTGTAGTACTGCACAATCGTTTTTCTGACGTTTTCTACCGACTGTGAGCGACGTTCTCATTCACGCAATATCCCTTTATACACTGTGCATGTGAGAAGCTCCGCACGTTTCCCCGCCCATGACCATCGTTCTAGTGATTGCCACGCCCCTTTTTAGTCGGTCATTGAAATACGGTGAAGAGAGTCTGAAGACATGATGGAGGAGAGACAGCAAGCTGCAACTAGGCAGGAGAGAGGCCAGGCACACACCAGGAGGAGCAGGAGGTACAAAGCCACCAACATGACCTTCGACGAGATGGTTGAGATGGTGGCTATTATTAAAAAGGAGGACTACGACTGCAAACAAGGGCCTTACAAGAACCCCAATAAAGTCAAGGCCCAGATCATGGAGAAGGTACGGAGAACTATCCATGCAAAATTCGGGGTGCAGAGGTCCAGAGAGCAGTTGCGCAAAAGATGGTCTGATTTGAAAATCCGAGAGCCGGACCAGATGGAGCAAATTCGAAGAGTCCTCAGAAGACGTAAGAAATTTTCATGTGTACTCTGAATATTTGTTTTTATTATTTTGCGGCATGTGCTTTTTATTTCAGGTTGTGTATATATACAGTTCAAGAATCGATGTCTCAAGGTTCATGTTTGTGGGCATAATAATTGGTTGTTCATTCTATTTAAGATCTTTTTATGTGAGACCAATTTTTTATTTAATGTAGATGTGTTATTAACTAGATTTAAATAATCCAACTTAAGTCAATATACAGTAAAAGGAGAGTATGCTCAGCACAGCAGTTGATTACACATATGGACTCAGTAGCACAATGGTTGGCATGGCCGATCCGCCCTATAGGCTCACTATGCAAGCCGCTTAGGGCCCTGCAAAGCTGCAAAGGGCCCCCCAAATAACTAGAGGCCCCGCCTGGTAAGAAGTCATTTTCGCCCCCTCACCCCGCTTCTCAAATCGCTGGCTGCATGGGAGAACAGGCAAGAAGTCAGCACCCCTTGCTTCTCAATTTAATGTAAGATGTCATTTCCGACAGCAGAACACCTCCTCCCCCCACTTCTCAACTTTCTTTAATGTGACATGTCACTGTCGTCAGCGCCCCCCACTTCTCATTTATAATGTGCCATGTCATTTTGCTTTGGGCCCCAGGGAGGTCAGGATCGGCACTGAGTATTGGCCACAAGAACAACCTAGTTAGGTGTCACACAGAGGTCATACAGTGGATTTTTCCATGTAGGAAACTTGGCCAAAGATAGAGAAATGCAGCAGCTTTGGTAATGGATAAAATCCTGTGTTAAGCTTAGAAGGATTGTAAAAACAGACAATTGTACCACACTTTATAAAAAGAATATTCCTCTTTCAGGCCTCTAATCTTTTTGATTCATGTATCCCTTTTTTTACAATCTCATAGGGTGCAATCAAGCTGCAGTAGTGGAGCCGACCAACCCCACCCAGAACCAAGCCCCACCCTCGCCGGATGTGCAGGAAGTGGAAAATGCCACCACATCAGGTCAGTGTCATACAGCACAGCTTCAGGTAATACATGTAGGCCTGCATAATTGTAATACATGTTTTTTTCCAAATTTCAGGAGGTGTTCGAGCTGTTGGGGGCGGATTGGACACCTACAGTGCCCATGTCCTAATTGGGGAGATCATGTCCTGCAGGGCAGAAATAGAGGACACAAACCTCGCCTTAGAGAAGATTCTAAAGAAAAATCGAAAGGTGGACCAAAAACTGAAGAATCTCATTGATGTGCTGGGGAGGGTTTTAAAAAAAAAAATAAAGAAAGAAAATAAAGAAAAAATAGATGTAGACAAGTATTTCAAAGCAAAAATATATTTCTTGACAAAAAAAAATTAAAGAATTTCTATTAAGATATTTTTTGAAAAAATAAAAATGACACATTTTAAGTGTGATACAATAAATATTTTTGGATACTCAACAATGTCTGGCTTCTTATTATATCAATGCTGCCTAAAAGAACACATCTAGATTTGTGGTGTTTACATTGACAATGATGAGTATTTAGTACAGGAAAACAAACGTGACACTATGATAACGTAGGAGAAAGCTAGAATGAACTCAAATTAAAAAAGAATCGGTGCGCATGCGCGGGCGACGGCGATGGCTGACTGAGCCGTGAGCTCCGCACCAGGCTAGCACCGCGGCGCCTGTAGCTCGGTACACGGCTACCTACGGATCTAGCAGAGACCACTGACAGACTCAGAAGACTAGCGGGCACAAGCTGATACCCTCTGCTCCGCTGAAAATCGGCGCTTTCTGGCCGTTTTTGGACGCTAGGAGATCGTGAGGTAAATCCAAGATGGCCGCCACGCGGCTACCTCAGGCCCCATCACACAACCAAATTGATCAGGGGACACACAGATCAGTGTTACCCTGCTCCCCCCAACAAGCCTCCCCTGAAGCAATGGGGATTTACTCACAGCTGGGCCCGGACTGCAATGGCGGTTTAAGCAAACCCATAATGGCGGATTTGTCTCCTGCTTCTCAGGGCATTATGGCGTCTATGCAACAGAATCCCCTCAGTCATGACGCACTTTCTCTGGGTCGGCCTGACCTAATGGAGGAGCTATTTCATAAGTTCTCATCTTTATTGGACAAAGGTCTATCTCAGACTGCAGCTAAGATTACCAGTGACTTAAAGGCTGACTTTCACTCTCTGGGTTCCAGGATTGAGGCTATTGAATGCAAATTGGAGGACACAATTTCTGCTACCTCCCAGAATTATGGCCACATACAAACACTCCAAGACCAATTAGATGTGGCAATGATTCGCATAGACGACCTTGAAAACAGATCGAGAAGGTCGAATATTAGAATTCGCGGACTTCCCGAGACCATCCTCAATGTCCCTGAAGCAGTACAGGACCTGATTAAAAATCTCCTCCCTAACATCTCCTCTCAGCGATTGGAGCTAGATAGAGCTCATAGGGCTTTAGGTCCCCCCAGGAAGGATGGCACTCCACGGGATGTCATAGCCAAACCCCACCACTATTCCGTCAAAGAGAAAGTCATGAGGCAGGCTAGAGTGGCTCAGGTCATCATGTGCCAGGGACACCAGGTACAACTTTATACTGATCTGTCTCCCTCCACTATTCAAAGAAGAAGGTCACTGAAGCCCCTACTTCTGGCTTTGACTCAAAAATCAATCAAATATAAGTGGGCTTTCCCGTTTGCAGTAAAGTTTTCAATCAATAGCAAACCCTACGCCTTTTCCACCATTTCAGAAGGGGAGAATTTACTGCTTCGCCTGAAGATAATCACTCAGGAGGCTGAAATGGACACTTCCAATGTTGGCCAAAGTTCTCACAAACGCGCTATTCCTACCAGCCCTCCATCTCCCCTGTGGCAGAAGAACAAGAACAAAAAAGCAAGAGACAATGGAGCTACCTGAACTGATGATTTTTCGGTTAAAACTGTCTGTTCCTGTATGCCTCATCGTTGGGCATAGGCTAGGCTAAGCAGGCCGATTAGATTTTCTCTTTGGATACTTTTGCAACCTTTTTTCTGTGTTATTCTAAAATCTTATGGTCTGGTTGCTTTTTCCCTTTTTTTATTTTTTTTATTTATCCATTTAGGTCATTATATGCTTATAGTGGACTGATGCTGTTCTGACATTGGTGTCCTCTGGTGGTCGGCTTGGGTTCCCCTCGCCCCGCTTTTGGGGTGGTGGGTGCTCGGGGTGGCTGCTTGGGAACACCTCTTTTCTAAGAAGTGGTCTTATTTATTGACGTGTACCGTTCAACTATCTTTTAGGTCAATAATTTTTTCTCTGGGCGCCCGGTCCCGGCCTGGACCTTATGCGCCTCCAGCCAGTCTTTGGACACCTTATGGTTTCCGAGGGGTGGACGGCTCGCTCCGATTTCGGAGGAGCTGACAATGGTTTTGATATTCTCGGCGATCGGGGTTTCTCCCCCCCGGCGCTTTGTTTTTCACTTCAGGGAGATCTTATTACTTCTATCCTTTCCTGTCCCCCCTCATCTTTCCCTAAAATCCTTTTTTATCCACAATCGTGCCTAATATTTGTTATGCTTACAGGTCCTTCATTCCTTCGAATTACCCTTAGGGGTACAGCCCTCGGAACTGTGATAACTTTTCAAACCAGATTCTCCTGGGACCCGAGAATGTTAAGGGTGAGTGGGGGTCGCCTTAGCCGAGATGCAGACTACTTGCTTCATGGCTAGCACGTTAGATTTGAACCTCCGCATTGCCTCCCATAATGTTCAGGGCATAAACTCTCCGATCAAACGGAGAAAGGTGATGGACCACTACAAATCATTGCATCTTGATATTGTCATGCTACAGGAGACTCATTTTCCTATCCGATATAGCCCTACTTTTCTTCATACACATTTCCCTCAGTTCTGTTTAGCTAGCGCCGAAAACAAAACCAAGGGGGTGGCAATTTTATTTTCAAAGAAATGTGCCTTTGTCAAATTATCTGATTTTACTGATCCAGACGGGAGATTTCTGTTGGTGAAAGGCAAGATAGGGGATCAATTATTCTCTTTTGTATCTTATTATACCCCTAATAGAGGACAGGCTAAATTTTTAAAAACAATGCTCGACACTCTATCCCCTGAATTGGAGGGAACCATAGTTTTTGGAGGAGACTCCAATACAGCTCTGGATCAGGGGCTAGACAAAACTAAACCGCCTGGGTCTGGACTAACACGCCCGACAAGAGAAAGTCTTAAATTTGCTAAAATTTTACACGACCATGGCTTAGCCGATACTTGGAGAGAACTCAACCCATCTAAAAGAGATTACACTCATTTTTCTCATCCACACCTCACATATGCCCGTATAGACCATATCCTTACTCCCTCTACCACTCTCCCGGCCGTTCTGTCTGCCTCCATCAGGGATTCTGTTTTATCTGACCACTCCTTGGTAATCATATCTCTCAAGTTAGGTGTTCAGGAGGGTTCGCGCACGTTCTGGAGGCTGAACGAGTCCTTGCTGTCTGACCCAGCTAGAATCACTGAAATAGGCGAAGCTCTTGTGGAATACTTTCACCTTAATGACACAGGGGAAGTTTCTGAAGAAACGCTTTGGGCAGCCCACAAAGCTTTTATCAGGGGGAGGCTCATTCAGATCTCCACGCGACTAAAAAAGGACAGGGCTGCTGAAATAGCAAAATTGGAAACTGAATATCTCTCTATTAAGGCCAGGCACAAGCAGAACCCCTCCGGAGTTCCCTCATCTAAGATAGACAACGCTAGATTAGCCCTTAATCTAGCTCTTACAACCCGGGCTGAAAAATCAATCCGGTGGAGTAAACACAAATTTTTCACCCAGGCAGACAGAATTGGCCCCCTTCTTGCGTCCAAACTTACCCCTAAATCCAAGCTTCTTTCCATGCCTAAAATTAACATAGGAGGACACACTTCATCTACCAACCCAACCAAGATATTAGATGCTTTCCAAGGCTTCTATTCACGTCTTTACGAACCCCACACCCTCTCTTCTACCGATTTAACATCACAATTCTTGGAAGGACTCCCTATACCCACCCTATCTACAGCTCACAGAGATCTGATGGACTCTCCTATAACTACTGAGGAGGTGTTGGGGGTAATCAAGGGTCTCCGTACTGGGTCAGCCCCGGGGCCGGATGGCCTATCTATTCCCTACTATAAAGCTTTTTCGGAAATTCTGGCACCGCACATGACCAGGTTTTTTAACTCAAAAGCCAAGGGAGACCCTTTTGATTCCCTAATCAACACAGCCTTTATAACAGTAATTCCCAAACCGGACAAAAACCCAGAAGACATCACTAACTATCGTCCGATCTCCCTGATTAATAATGATCTCAAGGTTCTCACTAAAGTTTTAGCCAATAGATTAGCAGGGTTTATAGGGCAGTATATCCACAAGGACCAAGTAGGGTTTATACCCGGCAGACAAGGTCCAGACCAAATTAGACGAGCAATAGATCTGGTATCGATATTACAGACCAATTGGACGGGAGGGATTCCCCAGAGGGGATTTTTGTTGTCATTGGACCTACAGAAGGCCTTTGACTCTGTTTCCTGGCCCTATATTTTCAGCATACTTGAATCTTGGGGTTTTGGGACTCGATTCATGGGAATTATTCGGGCCCTTTATGCGAACCCTAGAGCACTGGTTAGGATTAAAGGCCATTACTCCGCACCCATTAGAATTGGTAGGGGCACTAGACAAGGCTGTCCCCTGTCTCCCCTAATTTTCGCCATTGCTATTGAAACACTGGCAATTGCTGTACGTCAGGATCCCAATATCTTAGGAGTCCAATGTGGAGATCAAACTCACAAATGCGCCCTTTTTGCGGATGACATTTTGCTGTTTTTGACCTCCCCTGTTTCCACCCTTCCTAACTTATGCCGTATTCTAGACAAATTTTCCAAATTATCGGGCCTTTCGGTTAACTTTTCCAAATCACAGGCACTTAATATATCTTTATCCTCTGAATTAGTAGAGAACCTTAAACAATCTTTTAATTTCAGTTGGAGCGATTCCTCGATTCAGTACCTGGGCGTTGCCCTTGCAGCTAAAACGGAGGCTCTTTACAACCTTAATTATCCCCCCTTATTTAAAAAATTAGAGGCTGATCTCACTAGGTGGACTAAGTTTAACCTCTCATGGCTGGGAAGAATCAACTCTATTAAAATGACCCTACTCCCTAGAATTCTCTATTTCTTCCGCTCTCTTCCTATCCCAATAATAAGAAATCACCTGAAATCTTTCCAAAGTAAATTACTTAGGTTTGTATGGGGTCCTTCGGGCCATCGAATACCACAGGACACACTGTTTCGCCATAGAAGCAAAGGGGGTCTGGGCCTGCCTGACCTTCATAAATACTTTCTTTCGGCTAGAATGGCACAATTTTCCGCCTTATATTCCAGACTTAATGTACCGGATTGGGTCCATATAGAACAGCTAGCTGTTCCCTCTGCCTCCCTGGATTACCTCCTTTGGTCCCCTGTCAGATCCCGTCCATCTATTCTTTCCCCAATATTGTCCCAGTCTTTTGCCCTATGGGATCGCCTAAGGCACAACACCTGTCTAACATCTTCTACCCATCCTTTAGCTCATATATTTAATAACACTGATTTTCCACCGGGTCTACGTCCCTCAGAGTTTAAGTGGTGGATGGATAAGGGACTATATCGGATAGGACAATACTTTACTTCTAGTGGTCCTATCTCTCAAGATTACTGCATTCATACCCTAAAACTTCCTGATTCGGAGAGGGAACACTTTAGGCAAATCTCGGAGTTCTTGCATAGCATCTGGAAGTCCAGACCCCTTCCGCCTGACTTCACTGCTTATGAAATTTGGTGCGGACAGGCCGATGGGCGGAGAGGGGGCATCTCGGTGATCTACTCGGCCCTCACTCACCCTACTGATAAAACATCATATATGTTAGCTTGGGAATCTGACTTTCAATGTAACATTAGCTTGGAGACTTGGCACAAAACTTTCTTCAGATCATTTCGGGGCATTCAAGGAGTCTCCTTAATGGAGGCAAGTGTTAAAGTTATCACCAGATGGTATCTTACCCCATCCAGATTGGCCGCCATGTTCCCTAATGCGGATCCCCTCTGTTTTCGGGGGTGTCAACTGCGGGGCACCATGGCCCACATATGGTGGGAATGTCCTAGAATTCGCCCATTCTGGAGATCTATTGTTAATATGATTCACAAAGTGACTGGATGCAAGATCCCTAGAACTCCCAAAATCGCCCTTCTGAACGCTCATGTCCCACATCTCTCTAGATCTACACAAAAGCTAATACATTTTATCTTACTGGGCACCAAGATCGCAATTGCTAAATCTTGGAAACAGCCCAGGCCGCTTGTTTCGGTAGTCAAACAGAAAGTCTCCTGGATTATGGTCCAAGAAAAATTGTCCAGTATACTAAATGACTCCTCAGTAGTGTTTCGTGAGACTTGGGCTCCTTGGGCTGACTATGTTGGCATTCCCCTTATCCCTGGATCTACATAGGCTTTTGTGGTCGATTGTTTCTTGTTAAACAGTATACTCCCCTTCCTTACCTTACCCCCTTTCCCACTTATTTCTTTTCTTCTGTCCTTCCTCCTTTACCTCTTTAGCTATCCCTGTTGATGTTAATCTTACTTATTACCTACTTATGCAAATTTTGTAGGGTTATGGTTCTAAGATATATTTACTTTTTATTTGTTTTTTATTTTTTATGTTCTTTCTTGGGGGAACTCACTTTATTACCCATGAGTGGTTTAACTCACCCGGTCCACACTGGTGTGAGAAGTGTGGGCTGGGGCGGTGGGTGGGAGGGGTCTGGGACCTAGCGCTTAGCACAGCAGGTTCCCAAGAGGGGTGTTGAGGGTTAGAGTCCCGGACCAGACTAGGGACTGGTTCCATTATTTAAAGATTTTGACATTATCAGTCTGACGGTTCTCATATATCAGACTGTTCCATTCCATGATTTCCCCCCCCCCCCCCCCCCCGGGATCGGTTTTTATGATCTTCTTATTAATTTCTGCTATTACTGCCAAATGTTATGAACTTCCTCTAGAAGCATACGTTGTGCTTATTGCTATGAAATTGCTGTAACCTTATTGAAAATCTCAATAAAAACTTATTGAAATTAAATTAAAAAAGAATCAAACAAAGAAAAGTACTAGAACAGGGGCAGAAAAATTGGGCCTTGGCACTGGTTAGCGGTGTCACAACACTGCAACCCCTCACATATAATGTAATTGGAGCGTAGCAAAGAGCCACATGCAAAGTATTGCATCAAAAATTGTTATTAGACGCCCCTGTTAAACCGGGGCAGAAAAATTGGGCCTTAGGCACAACACAACACTGCAACCCCTCACAGATACTGTAATTGGAGCGCAGCAAAGAGCCACATGCAAAGTATTGCATCAAAAATTGTTATTAGACGCCCCTGTTAAACAGGGGCAGAAAAATTGGGCCTTAGGCACAACACAACACTGCAACCCCTCACAGATACTGTAATTGGAGCGCAGCAAGGAGCCACATGCAAAGTATTGAATCAACAATTGTTATTAGACGCCCCTGTTAAACAGGGGCAGAAAAAAGGGGCCTTAGGCACAACACAACACTGCAACCCCTCACATATACTGTAATTGTAGCACAGCAAAGAGCCACATGCAAAGTATTGCATCAAAAATTGTTATTAGACGCCCCTGTTAAACAGGGGCAAACAAATTGGGCCTTAGGCACTGGTGGTGGAGCCCAGAAACAAACATTTTCTTACTAGCTATCAGCAAGATCAGTGAGGAGGAAAAGGATATTCAGTCAGCAGCATAACAGGACAGTCACTCAGCATCAGCATAGGCAGTCTCAAAGGCATCTGACATTTCAACAAAAAAATCTTATTCAGTAACATCAGCATCAGGTGATTGGTAGCTGGTGTTGATCCAAGCCTGATTCATTTTGATGAAGGTCAGTCGATCAACAGAGTTGGTGGAGAGGCGCACCCTGTGATCGGTCACAAAGCCTCCAGCAGCACTGAATGTGCGTTCTGAAAGAACACTGGATGCAGGGCAAGCCAGTATATCAATTGCGTACTGTGCAAGCTCTGGCCAGTGATCCATCCTCAAGACCCAGTAAGCCAGACGATTTTCGGTGGGGAAGGTGTCCAAGTCGGATCTTGCCCCTAGGTATTCCCGGACCATGTAAACCAGACGCTGGCAATGGTTGCTGGAACCGGTCAGACCTTGGGGCTGCGGACTAAAAAATTGTCTGAACGCATCGGTCAGACGGCCACCTTCTCCACGCTCCTTCTCTGACTCACCGAAGCCTCAGCAACACGGAACAGGATTTGGTAATCTCCCCGGTTCTGGGAACGCATTGCACAGACCCTTCTGCAAGGCCTCCCGCATAAGTTTCATCTTCTGCTCCCTCTGCGATGGCAACATAAGGTCCGCTACCTTACTCTTGTAACGTGGATCAAGGAGAGTTGCCAGCCAGTAATGATCCCTCTCCTTGATAGCACGTACACAAGGATCCTTACGCAGGCTTTGCAGGATCAGGGAGGCCATGCAGCGTAGGTTTGCAGAGGCATTCGGGGCACAGTCCTCTGGGTCACTGAGGACGACAGGATCCGCAGCTCAACACTGCCAGTTCCCGAAAAGAAGGACGAGCGTGTCAGACGGCCACGTGCTGAAGAGGATGCACCGTGTCCACCACCAGCGTTGCCTCTGGATGCAGAGCCTGCTTGCCCTCGTGACTCTCTGCCTCTCTTTGTTGTCCTTCCAGACATTTTAATGGTCTGCACAGGACAAAATCAGAAATAAACAGCACACGTGCAGTAAGAGCGACTGCATTTATGTGCAATTAAATAACACACGTGCACTAACAGCAACTGTGTTTATGTGCAAATAAATAGCACACGTGCAGTAACAGCTAATGCATTTATGTGCAATTAAATAGCACACGTGCACTAACAGCAACTGCGTTTATGGGCAAATAAACAGCACACGTGCAGTAAGAGCGACTGCGTTTATGGGCAAAAAAACAGCAAACATGCAGTAAAAGCAACTGCGTTTATGGGCAAAAAAACAGCACACGTGCAGTAAGAGCGACTAGGTTTATGGGCAAAAAAACAGCACACGTGCAGTAAGAGCGACTGCGTTCATGGGCAAAAAAACAGCACACGTGCAGTAAGAGTGACTGCGTTCATGGGCAAAAAAACAGGACACGTGCAGTAAGAGCATATGCGTTTATGTGCAATTAAATAGCCCACGTGCAGTAACAGCAACTGTGTTCATGTGCAATTAAATAGCCCACGTGCAGTAACAGCAACTGCGTTCATGTGCAATTAAATAGCCCACGTGCAGTAACAGCAACTGCGTTTATGTGCAATTAAATAGCCCACGTGCAGTAAGAGCGACTGCGTTTATGGGCAAAAAAACAGCCCACGTGCAGTAAGAGCGACTGCGTTTATGGGCAAAAAAACAGCAAACGTGCAGTAAGAGCGACTGCGTTTATGGGCAAAAAAAGAGCAAACATGCAGTAAGAGCGACTGCGTTTATGGGCAAAAAAACAGCACACGTGCAGTAAGAGCAAATGCGTTTATGTGCAATTAAATATCCCACGTGCAGTAACAGCAACTGCGTTTATGTGCAATTAAATAGCCCACATGCAGTAACAGCAACTGCGTTTATTTGAAATTAATTAGCCCACGTGCACTAACAGCAACTGCGTTTATGTGCAATTAAATAGCCCACATGCAGTAACAGCAACTGCGTTTATGTGCAATTAAATAGCCCACGTGCAGTAAGAGCGACTGCGTTTATGGGCAAAAAAACAGCAAACATGCAGTAAGAGGGACTGCATTTATGGGCAAAAAACAGCAAACGTGCAGTAAGAGTGACTGCGTTTATGGGCAAAAAAACAGCAAACGTGCAGTAAGAGCGACTGCGTTTATGGGCAAAAAACAGCACATGTGCAGTAAGAGCAAATGTGTTTATGTGCAATTAAATGCCCACGTGCAGTAACAGCAACTGTGTTTATGTGCAATTAAAAAAAAGGCCACGTGCAGTAAGAGCAACTGCGTTTATGGCCAAAAAAACAGCAAACATGCAGTAAGAGCGACTGCGTTTATGGGCAAAAAACAGCAAACGTGCAGTAAGAGCGACTGTGTTTATGGGCAAAAAAACAGCAAACGTGCAGTAAGAGCAACTGCGTTTATGGGCAAAAAAACAGCACACGTGCAGTATGAGCAAATGCGTTTATGTGCAATTAAATAGCCCACATGCAGTAACAGCAACTGCGTTTATGTGCAATTAAATAGCCCACGTGCAGTAACAGCAACTGCGTTTATGTACAATTAAATAGCCCACGTGCACTAACAGCAACTGCGTTTATGTGCAATTAAATAGCCCACATGCAGTAACAGCAACTGAGTTTATGTGCAATTAAATAGCCCACGTGCAGTAACAGCAACTGTGTGTATATGTAATAACAGATCATGTGACACTTAGATTGCACACAGGTGGACATCATTTCACTAATTATGTACCTTCTGAAGGTAATTGGTTGCACCAGAGCTTTTTTTATGGGCTTTTTAACAAAGGGGGTGAATACATACACACACGCCAATTATCAGTTTCTAATTTCTGAAAAATAGTTTTATGTATATATTTTTCTAATTTTAATTCACAAACTTAGACTATTGTGCTCTGATCTATCACATATAATTCAGATAAAAAAAAACATTGAACTAAAGGCTGTAATGTAACAAGGAGGTAGTAGTACCCTTGCGCTATCTGTACTGGACACCGGGGGGCACTGCTGCAATCACCTTAAAGTCTGCCTTACACAGAAAAAAATGCAAATATGGAAAGTGATGGTGAAGCGCTGTGAACTAATAATAGAAGGGGGATCTCAATACCTAACAGGTAGGTAACCCTAAAGTGAAATACATAAATAAATAAATACTAGGTGACTATTACAGGGAAAGAGAGGTGAATAAACAACATATAATGTGAACATAAAGTGACACGAATGAACCAGGCTGGATAAACCAGAAACACAGTAGTAAAGGTGCACGGATGTGAACCAAACAGCAGCCCACACAAACTAAAATAACTGTGTACAGAAACAATGTATAACAAAAATACGTGAAAAAAGTCTATTTAAAATAGTGACATCCCAGAAGACAGTCCAGTGCGACACGAATGCACCAGGCCGGACAAACCAGAAACACAGTAGTAAAGGTGCACGGATGTGAACCAAACAGTAGCTTACACAAACTAAAATAACTGTGTACAGAAACAATGTATAACAAAAATACGTGGAAAAAGTCTATTTAAAATAGCGACATCCCAGAAGACAGCCCAGTGCGAAAGCAGGCAGACCCCGGCGCGCACACCTCCCGCGGCACCAGATGCCCACCCCAGATGGCCCAAAGCACCAAGTTCATCCAGTATTGGGAATAGGAGTTACAGAGCCGACACAGACCGACGGCAATGAGACGAGCTCGCCGCTCGTAGGTGTTTTGCTTCTGCCCCAATTTTAAATGTGAGTTTTTACTTTGCTGCTACTTGTACCCTAATAAATTTCATAAGATACTGCACCATGGGCCTTCCTTTCTTTTCTTCCATCTTGTACCCCCTGAGCACTGGCTGATACTACGGACAGGAGGTGGAAGATACAGAGAAGGTGGAAGTGAGAGTTGTTTTGTCTGTCAGTGATCCTCCAGCATACCAGTTCCGGATACGAAGGCAGTGTTCGTGGAGACAGGTCCACTATCCACAGCCTCAATGCGAGTGCGTGTATATGTGATATATCATTTCCAAGGTTTCCCACAGGATTATGCTATTATCCATTTATTTTTGCTTCCATGTTTGTATGAATATTTGATGAGGAGCCCCCTTCATCTCAACCTAAATCCGTGTGACTGCACCCCTAGGGAGACGTTGTTTGGTGCTTTGGGCCATCCGTGCTGTGGCTCTGGGGTGGGCATCTGGTGCCGCGGGAGGTGTGCGCTCCAGGGTCTGCCTGCTTTCGCACTGGGCTGTCTTCTGGGATGTCGCTATTTTAAATAGACTTTTGTTCACGTATTTTTGTTATACATTGTTTCTGTACACAGTTATTTTAGTTTGTGTAAGCTACTGTTTGGTTCACATCCGTGCACCTTTACTACTGTGTTTCTGGTTTGTCCGGCCTGGTGCATTCGTGTTGCACTGGACTGTCTTCTGGGATGTCACTATTTTAAATAGACTTTTGTTCACGTATTTTTGTTATACATTGTTTCTGTACACAGTTATTTTAGTTTGTGTAAGCTACTGTTTGGTTCACATCCGTGCACCTTTACTACTGTGTTTCTGGTTTGTCCGGCCTGGTGCATTCGTGTTGCACTGGACTGTCTTCTGGGATGTCACTATTTTAAATAGACTTTTTTCACATATTTTTGTTATACATTGTTTCTGTACACAGTTATTTTAGTTTGTGTGGGTTGCTGTTTGGTTCACATCCATGCACCTTTACTACTGTGTTTCTGGTTTATCCAGCCTGGTACATTCGTGTCACTTTATGTTCACATTATATGTTGTTTATTCACCTCTCTTTCCCTGTAATAGTCACCTAGTATTTATTTATTTATTTATATATGTATTTCCCTTTAGGATTACCTACCTGCTAGGTATTGAGATCCCCCTTCTATTATTAGTTCACAGCGCTTCACCATCACTTTCCATATTTGTAATGTAACAAAATAGGTAAAAAGCCAAGTGGGGGGTGAATACTTTTGCAAAGGCACTGTATATGTCAGGGTTTACATCCACGTGTTACCGATGACCAATGTGCATTAGTATTAGTAGTAGCTTCTTTAGAGCCCCAGAGTAGTGTCCCTTTAACCACTTTCTTACTGGGCACATATGCCCCCTTCCTGCCCAGGCGAAATTTCAGCTTTCAGCGCTGTCACGCTTTGAATACAAATTGCGTGGCCGTGCGACATGGCTCCCAAACACAATTGACGTCTTTTTTTTCCCCACAAATAGAGCTTTCTTTTGGTTGTATTTGATCACCTCTGCGGTTTTTATTTTTTAGCGCTATAAACAAAAATAGAGCGACAATTTTGAAAAAAAAAATACTATTTTTAACTTTTTGCTGTAATAAATATCCAATTTAAAAAAATATATATATATTTTTGTCTCACACAGAGATCCATGTCCCTGTCTCTGTGACTGCCGATCGTGGGTGCCTAGCGGACATCGTGTCCGCCAGGCACGGGCATCGGCACCTGATTGAGGCCGCGGGCGCCCACCCCCAGTTAATATATGACCTCCCGGCATTTTAGAGCCACCTTGTGGCCGTAAAAACTTGACGGACGGATGGGAAGTGGTTAAGAAATAGGTCAGATGGACAAATCTCCTCGGGAACACAAGACGGTGTTTCCCATTTGCTAGACACACAACCAGAGTGGTTTTAAGCCTCGTACACACGATCAGTCCATCCGATGAGAGCGGTCTGAAGGACAGTTGTCATAGGTTAACCGATGAAGCTGACTGATGGTCCGTCGCGCCTATACACCATCGGTAAAAAAAAACATTGTGTCAGAACGCGGTGACATAAAACACAACGACGTGCTGAAAAAAACGAAGTTCAATGCTTCCGAGCATGCATCGACTTGATTCTGAGAATGCGTGGATTTTTCACTGATGGTTGTGCGTACTAACGATCGGTTTTGACCTATCGGTTACCAATCTATCGGTTAAATTTTAAAGCAAGTTGGCTTTTTTTTAACCGAAGGTTAAATAACCTATGGGGCCCACACACGATCGGTTTTGATCGATGAAAACGGTCCATCAGACCGTTATCCTCTGGTTAACCTATCATGTGTATGAGGCCTTAAACAGCACTTAGTCTTTAAGATTCTTTAGGGATGTCTGTACTCACAAAGCCCAAAAGCAGCTGGGCGCCTTCCTCCATGATACAAGAATAGATCTTCAGTAGACACTCTGTCAGTATAACAGATTCTGAGTCTCAGCAGTCAAGCCCTCAGGACACTCACCTGAGGCTGCACAGCAGTAGATGTCTGGGAGGGCAATGTGCCCTCTGCCAGGCTGGAACAATCCTATGCAGGAAAGACCCAGAGCCCTGTGTGCTCATGGAATATATACAGTGACCCAGCATACCATCAAATCCAGTGTCTCTGGGATAGGCTGAGGCTGTATCAATATTAATGCTGCCATCTGCAAAACTACACACCTATCATCCAGAAACCTCTCAAAAAGAGAGGATTGGAGCAAGAGGATTGGAAATGTCCAGCATGACAGGAGTGATAAGGGAAAAGCAAGGATTAAAGAAAGTTAGTTCATTAAAAGTGGGGGATTAGTGGATTAGAGGAAAAGTTATTGATAGGAGGGGTTTTGTTTATTTAAGGAGCAGGTGGGGTGACCCGGGCAACACTTCTGTGTTTAATGTTTTAAATGTTGATGTTTAATGTTGATAAATGTAAAGTTATGCACTTGGGGGCTAAGAATATGCATGCATCATACATACTAGGGGGAGTACAACTGGGGAGATCCGTAGTGGAGAAGGATCTGGGGGTTTTGGTAGATCATAAACTCAATAATGGCATGCAATGCCAAGCTGCAGTTTCCAAAGCGAGCAAAGTCCTTTCTTGTATTAAAATAGGTATTGACTCCAGAGAGAGAGATATCATTTTGCCCCTATTTAAATCATTAGTAAGATCTCATCTGGAATATGCAGTTCAGTTTTGGGCCCCAGTTCTCAAAAAGGATATCAGGGAACTGGAGAAAGTGCAGAGAAGGGCAACCAAACTGGTAAGAGGAATGGAGGAGCTCAGCTATGAGGAAAGATTAGAAGAACTGAATTTATTCACTCTTGAGAAGAGGAGATTAAGGGGGGATATGATCAACATGTACAAATATATAAGGGGTCTATATAGTGAACTTGGTGTTGAGTTATTTACTTTAAGGTCAACACTGAGGACAAGGGGGCACTCTATGTCTAGAGGAAAAAAGATTTAATCTCCAAATACGGAAAGGTTTCTTCACAGTAAGAGCTGTGAAAATGTGGAACAGACTCCCTCCAGAGGTGGTTCTGGCCAGCTCAGTAGATTGCTTTAAGAAAGGCCTGGATTCTTTCCTAAATGTACATAATATAACTGGGTACTAACATTTATAGGTAAAGTTGATCCGGGAAATATCCGATTGCCTCTCGGGGGATCAGGAAGGAATTTTTTCCCCTGCTGTAGCAAATTGGATCATGCTTTGCTGTTGTTTTTTGCCTTCCTCTGGATCAACTGTGGGTGTGGAGTTGGGTATATGGGATTGTATGTTAATATTATTTTATTTTTATTTTGTATTTTTTTTATGGTTGAACTGGATGAACTTGTGTCTTTTTTCAACCTGACTAACTATGCCCCCCCTGTTTTCGTGAAAAAAAAAAATAAATATTTCAGGTGTGGTGCAGCAGGACATGTCATGGCAGCGGACAACTGACGGTTGTGGTCTTTGATGGTGGTAACTATCCTATGAGATGGAAGTGTGGGGGACCCATCTGTGGTATGGGCCCCCTAGTGTGTGCAGTTAACACGGGTTAGCTGAGGATGGTAATGCTGGCACTGCGGGTAACGGGCTGTCTCTGAGCTGGTGTTATCATGGCTGGAGGTCTAGTACGGTAAACGGTAAAAGGCCCGCAGTGAAGAAGTGGAACAGAATTATGTTGGGAAGTGCCATCAACCACCTCAATACTGCACGCAGTCATATAATGTCATATAATGTCCTGGTATTGAGGGAGATATCTGATATCTGAATGATGCGTGCAGCTACAGGCATCATTCAGATATCCTTCATAGTGGCTTGATCATTCTTATAGGCTGCAAGAGGGGACCCCGCCGCCATCTGGTGCTTCTCCGGGCTCTCCCGTGCCATCGGGGCCTGGAGAACGAATCAGCCGGCGCCAGATGATGACGATAGAGATGACCGATGACCAGATGGTCACAAAATTGACGTACTTTTTTCCCCACAAATAGATCTTTCTTTTGGTGGTATTTGATCACCTCTGCGGTTCTTATTTTTTGCGCTATAAACAAAAATAGAATGACAATTTTGAAAAAAATTCAATATTTTTTACTTTTTGCTATAATAAATATCCCCCAAAAATATATAAAAAAAATGTTTTCCTCAGTTTAGGCCGATACGTATTCTTCTACCTATTTTTGGTAAAAAAAATCACAATAAGCGTTTATCGGTTGGTTTGCACAAAATTTATAGTGTTTTACAAAATAGGGGATAGTTTTATTGCATTTTTATTAATTATAATTTTTTTACTACTAATGGCGATCAGCGATTTTTTTCGTGACTGCGACATTATGGTGGACACTTCGGACAATTTTGACACATTTTTGGGACCATTGTCATTTTCACAGCAAAAAATGCATTTAAAATGCATTAAACAATAATTAAGCTGCGTGAAGAAGTCCAGAGCGACGAAACTAGTCTAGGGGAAGCACACCAAGGAAGCGTCCGAGTACCGACCATCGCATGTATAGTGTGTTTTTGAAGTGACGAGTGAGACGAACGGAGCAGGGGGTGAGGCTGATAGTTTTTATTTAGGTCCGCTGTGACCATAATGCAACAAGATAATCACCTGTGAGGAACCCGCTGCTTAGTTCACTATTGAAGTGCCTTGATTTGCTGTATCAAATGTGAGTGCAATGTGTGAAGCTTTTTACTGATGGTGCCCTGCCACCATCCCCATGAGTCGGACGGCGGTTCCCGCAGACTCAATCGCTGCAGGGATCCTCGCGATCGTCTCACGGAGGTATAGAGCAGGGAGATGCTTGTGTAAACAAGCATCTCCTCGCTCTGACTAGTGACAATGACACTGATCTCGGCTCCGTGTACTCGGAGCCGAGATCAGTGTCATGTGACACAGAGCCCATCCCCCCTACAGTAAGAAACACTATGCAGGGAATACTTAACCCTTACAGTGCCACCTAGTGGTTAACCCATTCACTGCCAGTGTCATTTTCACAGTAAACAGTGCATTTTTATAGCACTGATCGCTGTGATAATTACAATGGTCCTAAAAATGTGTCAAAAGTGTCCAATGTGTCTGCCATAATGTCGCAGTCACAAAAAAAAATCACTGATCGCCGCCATTACTAGTAAAAAAAAACAATTAATAAAAATGCCATAAAACGATCCCCTATTTTGTAAACGCTATAACTTTTGCGCGAACCGATCAATAAACGCTTATTGCGATTTTTTTACCAAAAATATGTAGAAGAATACGTATCGGTCTAAACTAAGGAAAACAATTTTGCTCCCATTCACAATTTGCTAAATTTGGGGCTGCTGTCATTCCTGAACTGTCCTGTAGGTCAGTCTTCTCTCCAGGGATGCGATCCCATCCCTGGGCGACAGTTGGCGCTAGAGGGGTTCTGGCAGAGCTGCTTTTCCCCAGCAGCCAATTTTTCCTTGCAGTGCATGCTGGGGGAGAGTATATCTGTGGCAGACGCCATTTTCTTTGGTTCTTCGCGGGTTCCAGGTGCGGCACCCACCTTCAGGGTATGCGCTTCCAACGGACCCCGGCGATGGCATTCCAGGCCGGGGTCACATGCTACGTGGAGCTCCATGTTCCTGACAGGGACCCCAGTGACTTACTGGGTTCCCAACTCTTTTGAGGAGATCCCAGGCTGTGTGCCGTACAATGGGGGGGTCAGCTTGAGGAGAACCCAGAGGCAGGTTATCCAACGGGGCTTGAACGAACCATCAGGGATCTGGTGACCGGGATATGGACAGGTACACTTCAACTGTCACCCGGTGACCCTAACTTAATTTACTGGGAGGATTTGCTCAATCCGTTTACCTCATCCAAGTACTAGGCCTGTAGCAGAGGCCTTTTCCTCCCAGCAACCTAAAGTGACACTTCGGCTGCCAGGCTTGTGGCAGGAGTCTGTCCAGGGGGCACTTCACCCACTCTGGCTAGAGTGGCGACGAACTGTAACTACTATTACTGTGCTGTTGAGAGCAGGATTGCTCCGTTCTTATCCAGGCCTGATACTGAAAAGTTCTCTTTTGCTTCATCAACCTTCTTGCTATACCTCATGTTGATGTTGGCCATGTTGGGCCTGAAAATAAAGCATTTGAAAATCTTTATTCATTGACTGGACATTTGCTCACTACTCTACTCATCAACTACACCCCTAGAAAACACAGAGAGGTAACTTAATGAGCCGATCCCAACAAACAACCAGCGGCTCCTGAGGGGGTAGCGCTACACGTGGGGGCTCGTCCGGGATTATCGGATGTTACCTCTGGCAACGGAAACTGTGAGTAGCAATCTACTAAAGAGAATAATTAAAAGTGATAAGCGCTAAAGTAAATAGGTGCTCTGTGCATATGTCAGTGGTAAAACAAACCAACAAGTGGCAATTGGAGATGTGACTCCTCACGATTGACACAAATGTGAAACACTGAAAATATCAAAGAGAGTCTATAAATGGGATGGTGAGATGGAACAGATGGATCTTCTAGAAATAATGGACAAATCCAATACCGGTCTTATATTGCCCTTACCTTCAAGTGATGGTATATAGGCATATAGGGCAAGTGGCTCCTTCTCCTGCTGTATCCACGCCGCTCTTCAGTAGTATGTCCTTCCGCTGCCTTATGGTAATAGGGATAGGAAATCCAGAGATCTACAGGCTCATGGATAAGAGCCAAATGTGGGGCAAAAAGAGAAGTGCCAAAATAGTGAAGCCCGTAAGACCAGGGGAGGTGATGGAGATATTTAATAAAATATAGACTCTTACAAAAAAGGGGGTTTTAAAACAGCATATAGAGTGACAGGACGCGGTGGTTTGAAACGCCGTCTTATGTCTGCTGGCCTCCGGCTGGTTGCGTGTATCACGCGGTCGCGTTCCTACGTCGTTACGTCACGTGTCTCGTGACTTCTTCGTGACTTCCCTGAAGAAGTCACGAGACACGTGACGTAACGACGTAGGAACGCGACCACGTGATACACGCAACCAGCCGGAGGCCAGCAGATGTAAGACGGCGTTTCAAACTGCCGCGTCCTGTCAATCTATATGCTGTTTTAAAACCCCCTTTTTTGTAAGAGTCCATATTTTATTAAATATCTCCATCACCTCCCCTGGTCTTACGGGCTTCACTATTTTGGCACTTCTCTTTTTGCCCCACATTTGGCTCTTATCCATGAGCCTGTAGATCTCTGGATTTCCTATCCCTATTACCATAAGGCAGCGGAAGGACATACTACTGAAGAGTGGCGTGGATACAGCAGGAGAAGGAGCCACTTGCCCTATATGCCTATATACCATCACTTGAAGGTAAGGGCAATATGAGACCGGTATTGGATTTGTCCATTATTTCTAGAAGATCCATCTGTTCCATCTCACCATCCCATTTATAGACTCTCTTTGATATTTTCAGTGTTGCACATTTTTGTCAATCGTGAGGAGTCACATCTCCAATTGCCACTTGTCGGGATGTATATTGTGCATATGTTTTATATTTCCTATTTTATATTTCCTAGGCAGGTTCTGGACCCACCTACTATCAACACTGCAGAGAATGGGCAGCTAGATAGATAGGGTTGTGTATGTGTGTATGTCATATGTTATTTAAATGTATGCCAATATTGTAATTTATGTTACAATTGTGTTCTCTTCTTTTTTCCCACTTTTCTATCTGGTTAGCAAGTATCAGGCTGGCATTCAGGCTTGAATGCCTTAGGACACTGGGTACAGTGTCATTTCAAGTGGGGGGAGTATGTAGCGCCCCCTTACCCTTACTCAGTATGGGCACTACGCTAAAGTTAGTGGGGAATGGGAGAGTTATTTTGCTCCCATTCACAATTTGCTAAATTTGGGGCTGCTGTCATTCCTGAACTGTCCTGTAGGTCAGTCTGCGCTCCAGGGATGCAATCCCATCCCTGTGCAAGAGTTGGCGCTAGAAGGGTTCTGGCAGAGCCGCTTTTCCCCAGCAGCCAATAAGAGGAGTTTTTACTCGCGGTGCATGCTGAGGGAGAGTATATCTGTGGCAGACGCCATTTTCTTTGGTTCTTCGCGATTCCAGGTTCCAGGTGCGGCACCCACCTTCAGGGTGTGCGTATCCTTTCAGGCCGGGGTCAGAAAAAACAAAGGATACCGCGCTTAGAGGTAAATTGATGGCACTTTATAGACTATAAAATGCCATCAATTTACCTCTGAGCGCTGTATCCTTTGTTTTTTCTGTACCATTGCCCATTTCTCGAAGTGGTTGACAGCTGCACGGAAGGTTTTTTGTACTTTTCCCAACACATTACAGTGTGTGTCACTGTTGCATGGTGTAGCGCTATCTGGGGGGACTTTTTTGTATAAATCTTGTTCCAGGCCGGGGTCGCATGCTATGCGGAGCTCCATGTTCCTGACAGGGACCCCAGTGACTTACTGGGTTCCCAACTCTTTTGAAGAGATCCCAGGCTGTGTGCCATACGATGGGGGGGTCGGCTTGAGGAGAACCCGGAGGCAGGTTGTCCAACAGGGTTCAAACGAACAACCAGCGGCTCCTGAGGGGGTAGCGCTACATATATATTTTTGGAGAATATTTATTATAGCAAGAAGTAAATAATATAAATTTTTTTTCAAAATTGACACTCTGTTTTTGTTTATAGCGCAAAAATTGGAGGTGATAAAATACCACCAAAAGAAAGCTCTCTTTGTGGGAAAAAAAAGGACGTAAATTTAGTTTGGGAACGACGTTGTACAACCGCACAATTATCAGTTAAAGCGACACAGTCCTGAATTGCAAAAAGTGGCCTGGTCCTTTAGCTGCAAAATGGTCCAGGGCTTTACTGGCTAATGATGACAGCACATGAATTTTACTAAATGCCACAAGATGGTGCGGGAGCAGATTAGTAGTAGCAAAGTTTTACTGATGAATAGAAACTGGAGTTACACCTTAAGCCATATATTATTGTATATGTATTGAGCTTTCTTATTCCAAGCTCAGATCTTCTTGATGTCTTGTAAATGGGTCAAAACACTGCGCTGTATTATAAGAGCCGGTTATACAAGTCACAAGGAGCACAGCAGATGAATCTGGATCTGGTGCCAAAAATACAATATTCATCTTTCAGTTGTAACTTTTTTATTGCTGCACCTAGAGGCAAATGCCAGTGGTGTATATTTTGTAGGATTTACCATCTACTGTCTTGGCAGTAGAATAAGGAAGCCTATAGAGTTTATAGAGTTGGCAGAAGCAATGGAATAAGGCTTCTTTACTATGTACAGAAGAAGTCAGGACGCACGCAATATTTGATGCCTAAGACAACACATCTCTGCTGGGACTTCCTTAAACAGAACATTTTAATTGTTGTGTTGTTTTAAGCCCTAACCTGGTTTAGAGTGAAGAGACCCTGTCACCAACTTTAAAAAGTGAAGCTAAATGCACAGACAGATGGCATTTAAATGC
Organism: Rana temporaria; assembly: GCF_905171775.1. NCBI lineage: Eukaryota > Metazoa > Chordata > Amphibia > Anura > Ranidae > Rana > Rana temporaria. The sequence goes on along the minus strand of NC_053495.1, from coordinate 155,219,092 downwards.
CTATTTTCTAGATTCTTATCAGCTGGGGAGGGGATGGGTAGGGGATAGAGGTGTCTACATAAGACAGGCTTTTACAGGTAAAAAGATGCCTAAATGATGGTAAATGTACATGTATTTTTGTTGGTATTATGGTTACAGAAAAAAGAATGGCCAGGTGACAGGATCTTCTTGCCTCCTACCATATCTTTCTTTATCTTCTCCAGTATGAGGAGCCCCAGCAGCCAGCTGGAGATCAGATATACAACACATCCAAAAGTACATCAGTATCCACGACTTTTCTACAAACCAAAGATTGTGCTCACTGGCAACCAAAAAAGTTAAAATGTATTTTGCAGGCTGCAAAGGATTTGATTGAATGCAGTGACAGAGTTATGGTAAACTCTTCATTTACACATGACTACACCAGGGTTGCCCAACCAGTGGAAGTTCAGGGAAGTAGGACTAGGGGGATATAAAGCAATTGGCTTTTAAAGATTTAAATGCCAATGGCTTTCTGTCAGGTTGACGTCTGGACTCTGTGCAGGCCAGTCAAGTTCTTCCACCCCAAACTAGCTCATCCATGTCTTTAAGGACCTTGCTGTGTGCACTGGTGCACAGTCATGTTGGAACAGGAAGGGGCCTTCCTCAAACTGTTCCCACAAAGTTAGGAGCGTGAAATTGTCCAAAATGTCTTGGTATGCTGACACCTTAGGAGTTCCCTTCACTGGAACCAAGGGGTTAAATCCAACACCTGAAAAACAACCCCACATCATAATCCCCCTTCCACCAAATGATTTGGACCAGTATACAAAGCAAGGTCCATACAGACATGGATGAGCAAGTTTGGGGTGGAGGAATTTGACTGGCCTGCACGGAGTCCTGACCTCAACCTGACAGTACCTTTGGGATGAATTACAGTGAGCCAGGACTTCTCATCCACATCAAACATTCTCATTAACACACTCCTAAACCTTGTGGACAGCCTTCCCAGAGGAGTTGAAGCTGTTATAGGGTGGGCCAACTTAATATTGAATCCTACGGACTAAGACTGGGATGCCATTAAAGCAGGGTTTGACAAATTTGCTTGGAATTTAGGAGCCAGCTAAAAAAGTTAGGAGCCAGAAACACGCCCCGCCGAGCTTGCGCGCAGAAGCGAACGCATACGTGAGTAGCGCCCGCATATGTAAACGGTATTCAAACCACACATGTGAGGTATCGCCGCGATCGTTAGAGCGAGAGCAATACTTCTAGCTCTAGGCCTCCTCTGTAACTCAAAACATGCAACCTGTAGAATTTTTTAAACGTCGCCTATGGAGGTTTTAAAGGGTTTAAAAGTTTGTCTCCATTCCACGAGCGGACGCAATTTTGAAGCGTGACATGTTGGGTATCAATTTACTTGGCGTAACATTATCTTTCACACTATAAAAACAATTGGACTAACTTTACTGTTGTCTTATTTTTTTATTTAAAAAAGTGTATTGAGAACGGAACCCTAAGTGCCCATTCACAGAGGGACGACTTTGGATCCGACTTCAAGTCGCCCCAAGTCGCACTGCATGGGAAAACCAATGTACTTGTACCTTGTACCCATTGATTTTAATGGAAGTCGCCTCAGAAGTCGGATCACTGTCTTAACAGAAGCAACAATACAGGAAGAGAACAAACATTTCTCAGGCAAACCCGTCCCTCCCCCCTCCCTCCCACAGAGCTGATTGTTGTTTGATTGGGCCCTGGAAAGCCTCCTGTCCTGGAGGCAACTTGAAGTTGCCTTGTAAGTTGCCTCATGTCGTGCTGTGATTCATACTCAATGTCCAAGTTGCCTCCCAAAGTTGTGCTGGAAGTCGTGTTGCCCCTGTGAGGATGGAGTCTTAGGAGCTGTATAAACTACCATTATTTGTATATGAATGTAAAACATATCATAATATTGATAAAAACCTGTGTTCCGTCTTGCCATGTCTATTATGTCTAAAGCACACTGGTTTAACCACAACCATTTTAGATAAGCCACACCCATGTTTCATTTCACCACCTTTCACACATTACAATCAAACCCAGTGGTGTATTTAGGTTTTGTGCTGCCCTAGGCCTGACTAAACTCCTGCACACCCTAATTTAAATATGATCCACCCCTTCCCACCCTTTCCTGTCAAGGCCACACCCCCGTTTAAGACCCGCTCTGACATTTTCCAGTGGTGACACTAGTTCTGAGGGCCTTGGGGTGGAGTCCCTTAATTTGCAGCAAATTCCTCACTTCCTGTTTGGCTATGGAGCCCGTCAGCTGACTTTTTGACAGTTTTTAGCCTCCCGACATGGCATCTATCCTTCTGTAGCTGAGAACTCAGATGAAAGGTCCGCTGTTATGATAGGACAGTCAAAACTAGAAGCAGAGTCCCCCCCACCACACTTATAGGTTGGGGGTGGGGTCCGCCGCCCTAGTCTCCTACATGTGTATGGGCTTTACCCCCTGATGGTGGCCCTGCCGGTATTATTATACAGGCAGCAGTGCGGCCGCTTTATGGGGGCGCTAGACCGATTTGCCTCCCGGCCCAGTCCGCCCCAAATCTGGAGCTACACTAAAAGTTTAGCACAAGCCGCGGGGACTCTTTTTGTGCTGCCCCCCTGCAAAGTGCCGCCCTAGGGCTGGGCCTTGTTGGCCTAGGCCAAGATACAGCATTGATTCCTTTCTCCATCATAATATCCAGAATAGGTCTGTTTGCCCTCCTGTTTTTCAGGGTTATTGGAGAGAGATCCTGAAATAGCTGCAATGTCTCCCCATTGAAGAATATTTGATGATTTTGTCTAGCTTTAGATAGAATTTGCTCCTTCAGTGGGAAGCTTGTAAGGCAGCAAATGATGTCCCTTCGGGGAAACTGTATCTGGCCCCCTCGATCTCAAGGCTCTATGAGCACTGTCAAAATTGATGGGGGATTTTGATGGTCTCTCCAGGAGGTTATTGAAAATGGAGGATAGTGCTGGTTTAATTTTCTCTGGATTTACTATGTCTGGGATACCTCTCATCCTGATCCTTATGATGTTCCTTCTCCCTCTATTGTCCAAAATCCTCCATCTGTCTGTTTAAAGTTATTAAATGTTGGGAATGGGAGACTATGACATGATCCAATCTCTTTATGGCCTTCTCTCTCTGTTTGCCAGCCCTCTCCCCCGCCGCCATTTGTTCACTAATATGTCCGCTTTCAAATCTGCAATTGCAGGTGAGAATGATTTTGTTTATATCAGCTGCTATTTCCATCATATCTGCATAAGTTATGGGGTGGTCTGTCCTTGAAGTGTCTCTTACCTGATCCTCTGATGCAGAGAGTGACTGCTCTTCATAGTTGTTCTCCTCTACATAGTCCTGTGCCGGAACCATCTTGGATCCAGCCATGCTTTTTCTGCAATGGCCCCTTTCACACTGGGGCAGTATGTGCGGTGGCGGTACAGCGCCCCTATTTTTACCGTCTGAATTTTTACCGTCGGATTTGCGGCGGTATTCGGCCGCTAGCGGTGCGGTATTAACCCCTGCTAGTGGTCAAAAAAGGGTTAATACTGCCTGCAATGCATCTCTGCAGAGGCGCATTGCTGGCGGTATTACCGTGGTGTCCCATTGTGAAGGAGCGGTATACACACTGCTCCTATCATCCTGCTGCTTGCAGGAGATTATTTTTTCTCCCACCAGCGAGGCTTTCACATTGAGAATACTGGGGCAGGAGTATTTCAGGCGTTATTTATGTGCTATTTTTAGCGCTAAAACGCTTGAAATACGCCTCAATGTGGAAGGGGCCTATGTCTCTGATTTTTTTAAATATCAGAAGTATTTCGCCCAGAAGAAGCTGCTGAGGAATTCTGGTAGTGGGTCTGAGAGCTGGTCTTTGTAAGTCTGCCCATTCTGGTCATGGATGGATCGCAATGCTGCTGGATTCCTACAGTAAGCTCTGGAGCTCTGTTAGTAAGCATCCATTTCCTCCGTGCAGCAAGCCACACCCTCCTCCCCTTAAAATCTATGCCAGACCCAAAAGGACCCCATGTCATTTTTTTCCTTAATTATGTCATAGGGTTCTCCTTAACCACTTCAATACACTGTATTATATACTGTACACTGACTGCACTGAATCAATCTCTCTCTCTCTCTCTCTCTCTCGTTTTCTGCAGAATTAAGTTATAAAAATAAATATTAACAACAACTTTATCAGTGTCCCCAGTGCAGCCTGTGTCCCCCCAGTGCAGCCTGCATCCCCCCAGTGCAGCCTATGTCCCCCCCAGTGCAGTCTGTGTCCCCCCCAGTGCAGCCTGTGTCCCCTGTGCAGCCTGTGTCCCCCATGCAGCCTACCTGTGCAGGGGAAGAGAGAGGAGTGCCGCCGCCTGGTTGATTAGAGCATTGGGGAACATAACAGCTTTCATTTCCATAGGGAGGCTGTATTGATGGACACAAAGAGGCTGCGATGGGCACAGTAAGGCTGCTATTATTGCTATTACTGCTATTATTGGTCACATGGAGGCTGTATTGATGGACACAGAGAGGCTGTGATGGGCAGAGGGAGGCAGCATTGATGGTCACAGTGAGGCGGCATTGATGGTCACAGTGAGGCGGCATTGATGGTCACAGTGAGGCGGCAAAATGCACAGTATATATATATTAAATACACTCCATGCACTGTGTATATATAGGGCCAGATCCACGTAGCGCATCGTAATTGTAGTCCGGCGTAGCGTATCGTAATTTTACTTGACCCAACATAAATGACGTTTTTTCTGAACGGCGCATGCGCCGTCTGTGGGGGTATCCCAGTGCGCATGCTCCAAATTAACCCGCAGCAAGCTAATGCTTTCGACGTGAACGTAATTCTACGCAAAGCCCTATTCGCGATGACTTACGCAAACAACGTAAAATCTTCAAAATTCGACACGGGAACGACGTCCATACTTAACATTGGCTGCGCCTCATATAGCAGGGGTAACCTTACGCCGAAAAAAGCCTTATGGAAACAACGTAAAAAAATGCGCCGGCCGGACGTACGTTTGTGGATTCGCGTATCTAGCTAATTTGCATACTCGATGCGGAAATCGACAGAAGCGCCACCTAGCGGCCAGCGTAAATATGCACCTTAGATCCGACGGCGTACTAAGACGTATGCCAGTCGGATCTAGCCCAGCTTCAGGCGTATCTTGTTTTGTGGATACAAAACAAAGATACGCCAGAGCAACCTAGCAGTTACGCGGCGTATCAATAGATACGCCAGCATAACTGCTTCGTGGATCTGGCCCATAGTCTACATTGACTACAATGTATATACTGTATATACAGTATACTCTAAACTGCCTGCATGCCACTAACTAACCTGCCTAATCTAGCTATCGTTAAGCAGCCTTATATAGTGTGGGGCGTGGACTTAGCCCCCTGAGCCATGATTGGCCGAAGGCACCCTGCCTCTGGCCAATCATTGCTCTCACAGCAGATCACACTGTTATTGGCCAAAGCATGCAGGTCAGGTGCATGCTTTGGCCAATCAGCAGCCGTCAATGCACTGCGATCTCACAGTGCATTATGGGGCACTCTGCGGTGCTCGAACACCCCATATGTTCATTTGTTACGTTACGAACAAACACCCAATGTTCGACTCGAACATTGGGACCATCCCTAATTGAGAACTTGGCTAGTGGGAATGGGGAGGTGAACTGCTTATCATGTAAAGACTGCAGGGTAGTAGGATCAGGGTAGGATCAGGGGTCAAGTCCTGGTGAAAAAAGTGTGGGAACTCCCACCCAAGATCCACTCCCCCACCAAAAAAAATAATTATACGCTCATATGCATAATTACTAAAGCGCATGTTTTTTTTAAGCAAGTTCTTTCTAAATCCCGCGATAACTCGCGGCAGACCTCCGCAATGTCTCCTGGGAACAATGACAAAAGCTCCCAGGAGACATTGCGGCATCGAGGAAGTGACGGAATACCCGCACACTACCCGATGAATCCATATACATGAAGCGTCCTGTAACATAAAGGATTGATTTTTGATTGATTGATTTTAATATTTCTTTACAGCGCCACATACACCCTGAAGGGTGTGTCTAAGCGCTGGAAGGAGGTCCGCTGGTCTATTCTGGACCAAAAAGCAATCCAAGAGAAAAAAGAAAAAAGACTTCGTAGATGAACTGATGGCTCGTGTACATAAAAGAAAAGAGAAACCATATAAAATATCAACAATAAAAACAAACGGTAGCAAGGGGGTTTGGAGTGAGGGGGACATAGGGTGAGGGGAGGAGGGGCCAGGTCAGTTTAATTAGGCGTGGTCATAATCAACTTGCCCCAAAGAGGAAGGTTTTTAGAGCCTTTCTGAAGGTAATAAGAACAGTGTACTTCCTCAAAGACAACGGGAGAAGGTTCCAAAGCGAGGCGGCTCTGGCTCTGAAAGATCGGCCACCGAACGAAATCAACCTTACTAGAGGGATGACAGCAAAGTCCTGATCGGCCGATCTCAGTGCCCTGGGGGGGTGGTAATGTATGGCCATGTTATTAATGAACAGTGGGCCATGTTGTTTGAAGGCCCTGAACATAACACACAAAGCCTTGAATTCAATCCTCCTTGCGCATGGGAGCCAATGAAGTAGTCTGAGAACGGGTGATATATGGTCCCATCTTGAGGTCCCCGTAATCAACCTAGCTGCCTGGTTCTGCACCAGCTGCAGCTTGGAGAGCCATTTAGTAGGGAGTCCAAGGTATACCACATTGCAAAAGTCAAGACGTGAGATGACTAAGGCCTGTACTAGTGTATTTCTGTGTGTTTGGGAGAGCAGATGTTTTACCCGTCGCAGCATCCGAAGATAGTAAAGGGCATTCTTGGTACAATTCCTCACCTGTGGAATCCATGAAAGTTTATTGTCAAATATGACGCCCAGGTTTCTTACTTGGCTGGATGGAGTGGGGCACGGGCCCATTGATACGGGCCACTCTGCAAGCAGGTTTAAACTTTGTGTTGGACCTGTAAGAAGTACCTCAGTTTTGGATACGTTCAGGGCCAAACGATTGTCCTTCATCCATGTCTGGATAGATGAGAGGCAGCAGGAAAGAAGGTGGGCTGCCGTGGGGAAGAAGGGGCACCCTCGCTGACCTAAATGAGCCCAATATTACTTGGAATGTTCTGCCTGTCAGGAAATTGCGTATCCAAGTAAGGGGTACGCCTGTAATATAGAACTCGTCCTGCAGCCGAGCCAGGAGGATCTTGTGGCTGACAGTATCGAAAGCCGCGGAGAGGTCAAGCAGTACCAAGGCCGCCGACCCCCCCGCGTCTCTCGACTCCAGCAGCCTTTCTCTAGTGGCCAGGATGGATAGCTCGATCCCTCTTTTGGGCCTAAACCCCGATTGAGCATCGTGAAAGAGATTTTGTAATTCACAATGTGCTTGAAGTTGCATAAGAGCCTCATGTTCCACCAGCTTAGCCAGAAAGCATAGTCCTAAAATGGGGCGGTAGTTGGACATAACTTTGGCATCCAGCGTGCTTTTTTTCAAGATTGGTGTGACCAGGGCATGTTTCCAGTTATCTGGAAACTCTCCAGTTGTCAAAGAGAGGTTAACCATGATCAGAATCTCATCGATGATTGTGTTGATGTTATCCTTAAGCAACCATGCTGGGCAGGTGTCATCGGCATAATAAGAGGGTTTTAGATGTTTAATGGAGCTGAAGAGCTGAGTTTTCGTTACTGGCTGAAAGGAGCAAAAGGAAATGATGTGATTGGGCCGGTTGATCTTAATAGTGAGGTTTGCTGAGGGGACAAGGACTGGGGGACCTAGGCCAGCTTGGATGTCACAAACTTTGTTGACAAAGGCCTCAAGTAGATTGTCACATAGAGCTTGAGAATGGACAATGGACTTGAGGATTACTAAGGTTCGCCTGCCCCTGACAGTGAGTCAAGCTGGGGATCGCCACTCAGTGAAGGATTGGCTCGGGTGGCTCGGCTGCTTTAGTCCTGCAAAGGGAACTGCGTTCCTGCTGTGAAAAAAGTGCAGGAACTCCATTCCCACGCGTTCCCGCAGGACTTGAGCCCTGAGTAGGATGTCCCTAAAATAACTATATAATATCTGTAGCACTACCCCCGAAGCAACTGCTGGTTTGTTTTGGGTGGCTCTTCTGCCATCTTAGGGGTGTATGGTGCATATAGCAGTAACGGAATGTCCATGACAGGTTTTTTTTTTCTGTGTTCTTTATTACCCAGCCAGGTAAAAACATTAAAACTTGTGATGAAGAGTAGAGGTGAAGCAGAAAGAGAAATAGCAGACAACAATAGGGAAACAGTCCTGCTCCCAACAATGCTTTGTATCTTCGCCACTCTAGCCAGAGTGGGTATAGCGTACCCGGACAGGCCCACTCTCACTGACCTGGCAGACAGGGTATCGCTCAAACTTGAAGGAAAAGTCTCTGCCACAGGCCCTCTCTGTAATTGTGATTACGGAGATGATTCTCCTTGATAGTCCTTGCGTCTGGATGTCCTTCAAATAGTTTTCAGGTGACCAGCCTCTCAGTGTCCGGCTACCTTGATCCCCGGTAGTTTGTCGAGACCCTATTGGATCACCAGCCTCTCATTGGCTTTCCTCAGATGGACTCCCCACCGAACAGCTACCTCGCTTGGGATTTTCAGGATTGGGAACCCAGTCGACTACTGGGCTCCCTGCTACAGCTTGAATGTCCCGGACCAACATGGTTCCGGAACCAGGAACACCGCGTGGCACACGCACCCCGGCCTGGAAGGCCATTACGCATGGGGCGCCGTGATGCGCAGTCACCCTAAAGGTGGGTGCCGCACTCCGAAGAAGAACCCAGACTAATGGCGTCTGACCCATAAATACCCTCCCCCAGCATGCACAGCAAGGCTTAACCCTCCTGATAGGCTGCTGGGGAAAAGCACCCAAACCTCGACTCCACTGCTGCCACCCATCGCCCTGGGGTAGGAACTACACCCCAGTAACAATAGACAGCCCACAGCACAGCCAGGCTGAGACATAGACCAGTTCTGAACATAATAATTGGATCAGAGTCAGTTAACACTCTGATCCCTCTCTAAATTTAACTAGCACCTGTACTTTTTAAGTAACCAGGCGCTACATATCTATTGCAAAAAGGTTTTCCAGTATCTACTCTCTGTTGGTGGTTACCTTACGGTAAAAAACCCACATGTATTTTGATAAAATAAAATATAGAAATGAAGTCTGGGTGGATAAAACAGAAACGTGCCAAGACAAATGGTTTAAAAAAAATTCTTAACATTTAACAACTTGATAAAAATACAAAAAAAAAGTATAAAATAATGTGCAGAGAGATGAGATGGTAGGAAAAAAGAATTAAAACAAAAAAGTCACGTTAGTCTTGGCAAGCACTGCTTCTTTTCTTAACTGCTGCCAACAACTCTGATTGGATGTTTTGTCATCATAAAAGTTTCTTGATGTCTAGGACACGTGTCAGTGTGTGTGTGGCTCTATGTCATGTGTTTAATGATGTCACTGACTTTTAAAGAGGGACAGAGATGTACAGAGATGTACAGGCAATCATCCACTGAGTTGAAATCAACAAACAATACAATGAAGATCATCCTGCTTTTTGCCCTGTTCGGTGTGAGCTTCTGTGAGGGTAAGCACTATTGATCATTAAATACATTCATATTACATTGCTAGAAAAATGTGGGCACATTTTTAAGGGTATATAGTTAGTATTAAACGATGTCTGTGTTATGTTGTTGTATTATAGATAGTCAGTGTCTAGAAGGTCCTGCTGAATATGCCAATGATGAGGATTGTCTGCTAAAAGCATTGCAGGTAAAGTGGCAATTAACATGAAAATAAACAACGGCTGTTTGTGTGTTTTTTTTTTTGTATTTGCTTATTTATGTATCAAGACAAGGTAGAGCATGTTATTTGTAATTGTGTTCAAATGCAATATGGGTAATGCAATGTATGGATAAGTGACATCCAGTACAACTTCTCAAATACTAAATGATAATGTTATGTCATCCCTAATTTTATTCTAATGCCGCGTACACACCATCACTTTATGTGATGAAAAAAAACGACATTTTTAAAAACGTCAATTTAAATGACCGTGTGTGGGGGAAAACGTTGTTTTATGTCTTGTGAAAAACGACAAAAAAAAATTGAAGCATGCTTCAATTTTGTGTGTCGTTTTTCAAAACGTCGTTTTTTGTTTCACAGAAATTGACCGTGTGTAGCAAAAAACTATGTTTAAAACGACGTTTTTAAACCCACGCATGCCCAGAAGCTAGTTATGAAGCAAGCTTCAATGGAAAAAAGTGGTGAACGTAACCTCGCTTTGCTAGAGCATTGTGAAAAAACTATGGTGTGTAGGCAACGTCGTTTTTGAAAATTGAAGTTTCAAAAACGTCGTTTTTTACTTCACAGAAAATTTCGTTTTTTTCTATCACATAAAGTGATGGTGTGTACGCGGCATAAGATTGGAAATTCAAATGGATTATAAGGCCCAGATATCCTAGGATATAGAACTGCTTTTGGTTAGACACATATTTTGCTTGTTTATGTTAAAAACATATTATATATTGTATTATATTTTTGTCATAAACAGATATATTATGTCTTTTTAACTTTAAAAGAAGTGTCAAGCTGAATTTGTTTTATAAAGTCCTGACTTTTACAAGGTTACTGTACTAAAGGAATAGAGAGGCTGTTCTCTTAGCACAGTGATAAAAGAAATTGTGTTTACAATTAATACATGGGATATTTACTTACACATGATTGGAAACACATTCAGTTTGCTAAATAAACTGTCTCTATTTCTTTACTAAATCAGCCCCATTCATTTTGTAGTTTTCTTTTGCCAAACAAACTGTCATTACTCTGTACTGTTACTGTACAATGCATTTCTTCATTAAAAGTGTTAAGTGTGTTAAATATATTCATCTTATCATAATTTATTTTCAGAATCTTAAAGCTTTCCCCAAAGCTCTTACCAAATTCGTCTGTGCATACAAGGAATATGAGGTACATTTTTTTTGTGACTGTGACAAAGCATTATAAAAACAAAAAAAAACTTTCACATTCACTTCCAGTTAACTACTACTTGGTGGGGGCGTGGCCGGACCTAGCCAGCTGATGGACGCTTGAAGCTTGAGCTCCTGCCACCTCAGAGTGAACAACGACTAAAAACGGAGAAAATCCAGCGGATTTCATCCACAGACCATGGGCACAGCATCCAGGAACTCTTCTGCCTCACGGTCCCGCTCTCCTAGAAGGAACACGGGCACAGACCCGCAAAATATACCGGAGATGTTCCGATCCCACAGGGGAAACATGGCGTCTTCCCGCCATAACGAGCCCTCAGGCTCCCCACCTGCCATACCGCCTGTCACTTCAGGAATAGTCCTATCGGCACAACCGGAGATGTCCTCTCCTACAATAGCAGATAACCGAGGGGGGATACCGACCTCCTCACCGCAACAACATCTTACCATCGCCGACTTGCGGTCCGTGGCCGCTGACATCAAGGACACCCTGGCGGCTGCCATAGCGGAGCTCCGAGTGGATATCCACTCGCTGAATGACAGGGTCTCCCGCACCGAAAAGAGGGTGGAAGACCATGACCTCATCCTCCAGCGATCAACGAGGAAAACCGACGATCATACCCTACAACTGAGGGACATGAATCGTCACCTCGAGGATTTAGATAACAGGGGACGCCGCCAGAATTTACGGGTGCGGGGCCTACCGGAATCGGTCGAGGCGGACCTGATCCCGCAAGTAGTCACGAGCATCTTCAACTCTGTGCTCGACAGACCTCCGCAGACACCCATCGTTATGGACAGGATCCACCGTGCCCTGCGCCCGAAGGGCAGGGACACAGACCCGCCACGGGATATTGTCTGCTGCTTGGGTGAATACAGGCTCAAGGAAGACATCCTCAAAATGGCTAGGGGCAGACGCATAGAGCATGAGGAGGCCCCGATCCAAATATTCCAGGATTTATCGGGGATCACACTGAAGCACCGCCGAGACCTCAGACCCCTACTAGACGTCCTCCGGGGAAAGGACATTAAATATAAATGGAAGTTTCCATTTTGCCTCTCGGCCTCCCACCACGGCCGCACCGCGCTCCTGAAAGTTCCGGAGGACCTGCACCGCTTCTGCGAAACGCTAGACATCCCACTCGTGGCAGTCCCGGAGTGGTACGCGGCATACCGCCAATCGGTCAGCAGATGGCCCAAACCGAGGGATGAAGCGATGGAGACGCAAGCCTCCAGTTACCGGCGAAGAAGATCCCCGTCGGGGTCCAGGCAGCCTGCTGGATCACAGATCCCCCGGAGCGACCGCGAGCCTTCCCCATCCCAGAGAGCTAGGAGGGTCCGGAGAGAATATTGAGAGAGCCCTGATGCCATAACCCCTTGTTGGCCCATTTGTTCCACCGGGACTAAGTTCGGCTACCAAACAGTTAATCCCCTCTACATTGCTTAGACACCAAGTTGAGTCCTCCTCCGTTTAGTTTATTGTTGTTACTACTCGTGCCGGAGCGCGCATCATAACAGGAGAAGACACCCGACAACACGCTCACCACCATACTAAGGACAGACAACCAAGGAACTACATCCCCCAGAATGCACCGCGCCAGGAGGAAAGCGCGCGACGCAGCTACGTCACAGACTGAGCGGAGGGCGCGCCGTGAACTACGCTACCCATGCCTCCTTGCGACAGGAACTGCTACACAAGCCGGATAGGGCGGGGCCTCTCCCGCGAGGCAGCCGACGGGGACAATCCGCCCACCTCTTCGAGAGATTGCTCCTCACTGGCCGCGAAGTCCACCTCCGCCTGACCACGGCCGCCCGAACCCAGGACGCGAGAACCGGACCACGGAGACCCTTGTTCTCGGGAGACCCTCCAAGGGGGTCTATGCTTAAGCGGACTGTACGCTGCATACGATGCAGAAGACAACCCAGAGGGAACTGCTCCACTGCCACTCCCAGGTACCCGGACTAGCTGGCTGCTGCGCATCACAAAACGCTCCGAGCGGACTACAGGCTTCGGCCCTGGAGGGGTCTTCCCACTCCCGACTCGGCTACCTCCGGCTCCTAGACTATCGCACCCCACTCTGACTGCATTGCCGGCACTCGGCCTTAGGGTGCAACACTGTTTTTCTCCACAGGTATGGTGTAGCGTAGGCTCCGACAAGGAGGTGAACTGGAGCATAGAGCCCCGGTTGTGACCCGCGAGGCTAGAAACGCCCCACCAGTACTCGCATCGATACCCTTAGACGGATCGACATTGCTCAGCCGCGGAGGCCGCGGATATCTCGGTAGGGGCCATAGGCCCCCGCAGGGGTAACGCGGGACACTCCGCTATGGAGGGCAAGGAAGGGCGGTGGGGAGACGCCAGGGCTTACGGGAGGCGCTCAGGACACTTAGCGACACAGTCCTGCCCCCAAGCCGCTACCCGGGACAGGCGAGGAAACGCTTACTTGCCTGTCCTGGCCTGCGACGCAACCCTTCTGAAACAGTACCAAGCCTCCTAAGGGTTCATTGCTAGGTGAGAAGCCTACTCTGAGGTGGCACGACACGAATGGTCACAGTTGTTGATTTAATTGGTTTATCTAGTTACCGTAGTTACTGCTGTTTTACGAGTGCTTTTGACATTACTCAATACATCTGCGGGTGAGCCCGTGCCAACCCCCACACAGCTGTACACAGAGGTGTGCGCACCGCAGGTTGTGGTGCGTGCGCCGGGTGTGCACTGTAACCCTCCGACTAGCCCCATCCCCCCCCTAGGTGAGAGGTCCACACCTCTAGTCGCCTAATCGGTACAACCCAGCCCCCCCCAGACACACCCCCCCGATTCAGCACCAGTCCATTGCCAACCCCCACCACTCATCTTTACCCTCCCATCTTCCCCCCCGTCAACCCCTCCCCACCAGCCGATATGACGCACAACGCAATTCCAACCCCAACTGCCCACATGCAATCCCCTATCGCATTACAGCTAAAATTATACTCGCTTAACGCGCGAGGGCTCAATATCCCTGAGAAGCGCTCGCGCCTGCTATATAATATCCAGAGGGAGAAACCGCACGTGGTCCTCTTACAAGAGACCCACTTTCGGTCAGACAGTGTGCCCACGCTCCAGAGCCCCCAATATCCGACGGTCTACCACGCCACCACCGACGAATCCAAATCCAAAGGGGTATCTATCCTCCTTTCCAAAAAATGCCCACTGCAGGTGGACGATATTCAGAGGGATCCACAGGGGAGGTTCCTCTTCCTCAAGGGGTCAATACAGGGGTCGCCCGTCACAATCGCAAACATTTACGCCCCCAATTCAAAACATGTACAATTTTTCCGGGAGGTAATGTTCCAGCTCACGGCGTTCCAAGTAGGAACGCTGATCTTGGGCGGAGACTTTAACGTCCCCTTGGTCCCCCTGGTGGACACATCCAACGGGACCTCTTGTCTCACATACCGCGCCCTCAGAGCCATCAAAGTCCAATTGGACCTCCTAGCCTTACACGATTCCTGGCGTACGTTACACCCAAACGAAAGAGATTACACATACTTTTCGTCATTACATACCAAATACACACGTATTGACCTATTCCTCACCTCCCAAGACGCCCTCCCCCTTCTCTCGGAAGCCACTATTGAACCCATGGTGCTATCCGACCATCATCCCATCACTATAACACTAACGTGGCCGGGACGCCGCCCCAAGTCGGGTATCTGGAGGATGGACGATTCCGTTCTCCTAGATCCTGCAGACTTTGCCGCTCTGTCAACCAGGATCTCCCAGTTTTTCACAGAGAATGAGTCCCCAGAGGTTTGTCCAGCAACGGTGTGGGCCGCACACAAATGCGTACTGCGGGGCGAACTCATATCTATGATGGCGAAGCGCCGCAAACGCAGGGCTGCGCGCATCACAGAATTGGCCGACCGGGTCAAAACCCTCGAACGCACGCACAAACGCACCCTAGCAGCAAACACCCACGGGGAGCTTCTGGCGGCAAGGCGGGACCTGTTGGGAGAACTGCAGATTCAACTGAAACGCAAGTTCGCCCTAAGCCACAAGCTCTATTATGAATTTGGGAACAAATCAGGGAAACTCCTGGCAAACGCCCTACAGAAAAAAAAAATCGGCCCATACCATCCGCACCATTACATCCCCCACAGGGGTCTCGCACACCAGGACCGACCATATAGCAGACCAGTTCAATCAATACTTCTCGTCGCTCTATAACCTACCCACACCCCGCGTAGCGAAAGGGGCCCCACAACGCTCAAAATTGATTGCGGATTTTCTGGAGGATTACGGCGCGCCCCCCCAACCGCTGCAGGACACATCACACTTAGACGCGCCGGTGACAACCGCTGAAGCTCTAATGGCGCTGAAGCAACTGAAACCCGGTAAGAGCCCGGGCCCCGACGGCCTATCCTCGGGATATTACAAATCGTTCGCGGACGCCCTGATCCCCAAATTTGTAGCGGCATTCAATGATATCCCTCTAGCCCCTCACACCAGTACGGACCTACTGGAGGCCCACATCACGTTATTACCTAAACCAGGTAGGGATGCAACGCTCGTGCCCAACTACCGCCCCATCTCACTCCTCAACGTGGATGTAAAACTATATGCGAAGATCCTGGCTAACAGGATACTCCCATATCTGCCGAACCTGATTTCCACAGACCAAGCCGGCTTTGTCCCGGGCAGAGAAGCCAGGGACAACACCACCAAGGCCATAAATATCCACCACTGGATGTCCACAAAGAACGCTCAGGGATTCATGCTGTCCCTTGACGCGGAGAAGGCGTTCGACAGGGTGGCCTGGGACTTCATGTCCGCGGCCCTGCTCAAGTCGGGCTTCCCCCCCCGCTTCCTTCAGATGATTATGGCCCTATATTCCACCCCTACTGCCAGGATCAGGGTCAATGGTCAACTGTCGAGCGCCTTCTCCGTGGCCAACGGTACCAGACAGGGATGCCCCCTCTCCCCTATTCTGTTTGTTCTGACCCTGGAACCGTTCCTTCGCAGGCTAAGGGAAAACCAAGACATCAGGGGTATCACGATCAACCGCAAGCAACACAAAATAGCGGCATATGCGGACGATGTCTTGCTATTCTTAACAAACCCCTTGATCACCATACCCAACCTACTGAAAGATTTTGAGCTGTTTCACACACTGTCCAACTTACAGATCAATTTCAGCAAATCCACGGCACTCAATGTCTCACTGCCCCAAACCATGGTTGAACAATGCAAGTTGAATTTTCCCTTCCGATGGGAACCTCACGAGATTACTTACCTGGGAGTCAAGCTCCCCGCGCGCCTATCAGAACTCTACTCCAGAAACTTCCTCCCAGCGCTCCAATTGATCAAGGGAGATCTGCTTAATTGGACAAAGGGCACCTTCTCCTGGTTCGGCCGGGCAGCCATTCTGAAGATGAATGTGCTCCCTAGGCTGTTGTATCTACTGCAGGCAGTCCCAATTAGAATCCCTCAGACTTTTTTTAACTCCTTTAAAACAATCTGCAGGTCCTTCCTATGGGCGGACCGCCCGGCAAGACTGAGCTGGCCTAGGCTCTCCCTTCCTAAATTGAGGGGCGGCATAGGCTTGCCAGACCTGCTCCAATACCATAGAGCCTGCCAGTTGGCCAGGATCGTGGACTGGCATGTCCATGGCCAGAGCAAGGGATGGGTGGAGGTGGAGGAAGCCTTCTCAGGGACCCCCATAGCACACCTACCATGGATTGCCCCGCAATCAATCCCGACGCCCTGCAGGACCCACCCGCTGATAGGGCCCTCCTTGTCCAACTTCAGATCGGCGTGCAAAACGTTGGAAAGTACCCCTTATCCCGGCCCGATGACACCACTGACTCGAAATCCCAGCTTTCCTGCAGACATCCAGGTCAAGGACCAGACTGAGCCCCAAACCACTACCACACTCCGCGCACACCAATTTTTCCAAAACGATACACTTATGCAACACTCGGCCATGATAGCCAAATTTCCAAAACATGTTATTCCCCTATTTAAGTTCTTTCAACTCCGACACTATCTCCAAAGTATCCCGTCACCAGCGAACTGGCACAGGGACCTGTCGCCCTTTGAACACATCTGCGGCCACACAGAACCGCAAAAACATCTGATCTCAACCTTGTATGCCCTCCTTATGTCTAAAACGCAACCCAACACCGATATACACCGTCTATGGGATGTAGACCTTACCTTCTCCCTCTCCAAGGCCGAGTGGGAATCGGTATGGACACATGTACATAAGGGCTCAATAAATGTTTCTGCCCAAGAGAACAGATTTAAGATATACGCTCGGTGGTACAAAACACCCGATAAACTGCATAAAATCTTCCCCAACGTCCCCTCCACGTGCTGGAGATGCCAATCAGACACAGGCTCCTTCCTGCACGTGTGGTGGGACTGCCCTCTCATCAGACCATTCTGGACGGAGGTGCATGACATCACCTCCCGCATCACCACTTGCTCGCCTGAATTCACTCCCGCCCAATACCTCCTACACCACTCCTCCGGGGATGCCTCAAAATACCGTAAATCACTAACTCTTCACCTCATAAACGCCGCCACCCAATGTATTCCCCTGCACTGGAAATCGGCATCCCCCCCCACTGTCGCCGAATGGGAGTCCAGAGTCGACAGAATAGAGGAAATGGAACGTGTCATACACCAAGCCAGGGACACATACGACAAGTTTAGGCTGACCTGGGCATGTTGGTCTCATTACAGGGACCCACTTCGCCAGTTGTCCCCTACAGATGTTTCCCCCCCCCCCAAACCTACCGGGCGATCCCAAACACTCTGGGGCCCCCTCCACACTGACTCATCTCTGCCTCCCATCCAACAGTAATCCCCCCCCCCACCAACCCACACCTACGCCATCCCACTCACCTCTCCCTGGGCTACTGGACGACACAGATAATAGACCACACCAAGACCTTACAAACCTCTTGAACCCATAGAGGACCGCTGAAGAGACAGACCTACATTCAATCCCTTTACCCATTTATAACATACACGAGGCGAATGCACTTGCAGCGAATGGGTCGAAAATACTGGACCAATCATTACACCCTTCATTAAATGCCTCGCTGGGCCCCCCCCGCCCACAGCAGGATCCCAGACAGGGGTGGGCGGTGATTGGGTGGACCCCCAAAGGTCGCGGAATACATCACGCACGATAAAAACCGTGCTCTCCCCTCGTCCGAGAGGGTATGGTTAGAGACTGGGGAAAACACATCCTTGCCCCTTTCCATTCCCATCCACCCCCTCCCCTCACTCTGTTAGCGGCATACTCGTATGCCAGGTTTTTTCTTCTCGGACGTTGGCCGTTGTTTATGCAATCCGATAGGCACTGAAACACTTACTGACGACACTCTGCGTAGTGTACTTTATGCTGTATGTATGCACATTGTACCCAATTAAGTGTTTAATAAAATAAAAGGGAAAATAATAGAAGAAGAAGAAGATGAAGAAGAAGTAGAATAAGAAGAATTTTACTGATGCGATAAGACACGTATTATATGTATGGATTTTTCACGGCATCTGGATACAACTACTTATACCTTCCAGTTTGTATTGTATTTGGTGTGACCTTAAAGTATGTACTTGCATAAAATTTCAATAAATTTCTTTTAAAAAAAAAAAAAAAAAAAAAAAACTACTACTTGGTATAAAATATTGTGATTGTTTTTCTAATGAAGCAATTTGTGTAAAGTAACGGAAAGAGCTGAATGAGAATAACAAGTGAAGCTGAAATGTGTGTTATGTGAACAAGATGTTATCCTTCATAATTTGAATATTATTATGTTTTAAAAATAATAATTTTAATCATCTGCAGCTTAGATGTGATTATCCTATAAATTGCAACAAAAATAAACTAAATAATTATTATTGTTTTTTTAAAAAAAAGAAAAGAACATAAGGATATACTGTATCTAAATAGGCATGCAATAGATTTCCATTGAATGTCTGTCCTGGAGATGTAACAGGATGCAAAATCTCTATAAAATTATGTATTTTTATTCTAGACATCAGGTGTCCCCACATTGCAAAACTTTCCCTTAGATCTTGTCCAGGTGACAGCTGTGACATTTTGCATTTTCCACCACTTTCTGTCCTGTGACAGTGATCATCAGGACAAACAGAAAACCTTCTGAGCAGGGACACAGACAGCTATAATGGCGTGTACACACAGTCGGAATTTCTGACAAGAAAAGTTTGATATGAGCTTTTGGTTGGAATTTCCGACCTTGTATAGGCCCCATCGGACAAAAATTCGAGAGCTGGTTCTCAAATTTTCCGATGGAAAAAGTTCTTGTCGCAATTCCAACGCACAAAAAAGCATGCATGCTCTGAATCAATTTGACGCATGCTCAGAATCATTGAACTTAATTTTTCTCGGCTCGTTGTAGTGTTGTAGGTCACTGCGTTCTTGACGGTCGGAATTTCAGAGAACATTTGTGTGACCGTGTGTATGCAACACAAGTTTGGGGGAAAAAATCCATGGTTGTCTTGTCGCAATTTCCGATCGTGTATACGCGGCATAACGATGCATATTCAGTCTAATTAAAGCACCAAAAACAAAGGTTTTATTATTAAACTGGTTCACAGCGGAATAAAAGTATTTCAGGTGCCAAATCAAGTCCTTTTCTGTGCTTGTTAACACTGGGATAACTTACTTTCTGAAACTATTCCAATCAGAAACCCACACATTTCTCTGATATCTGTGCATCAAAGTCCATTAAGCCTAGGTTCACACTGCTGCGAATTAAAAATCGCGGTAAAATGCACGATTTTACCGCGATTTCGCGGCTGTGATTTTGCCACGATTTTGCCGCGATTTCGGCCGCAATTTAATGTAAATCGCGGCCCGAAATCGCAAAAAGTAGTACAGGAACTACTTTTTGAAATCGCAGATGCGGCGTCGCACTGATTAGGACAGTGCCATTGCCGACAATTGCCGCCGATTTGAGATGCGATTTGACATGTCAAATCGCATCTCAAATTGTTCCAAATCGTACCCAGTGTGAACCAGGGCTCAAGCACAGTTACAATTCCTGAGTTCTGATGAAGGGGGAGTCTGTTAGGCCCCTGAAACACATTTCCTTTTTTTTCTGATATAAACCAATTTTAACAATAAAAACGTTGGACTTTTGGATGTTTTGTCTGTGCTCTCATTGGATTGTGTGTGTGTGTGTGTGTATATATATATTATATATATATATATATATATATATATATATATAAATAATTGTGGATAGCGTAGGGAAGGATTAATACCCATGTCATGTTTTTATTACCCCAATCACAAGTACAAAATAAGGAGCTGGATACAGCTTTTGAATTGACCAACAGATTTTTAATTATTACTGGTTACATTAGCACTGATTCTGTGGCTATACAGACACTTTAAAGATTTTTTGTCTTGCTTATTTTTATTACCACCATCACCTGATTGTGTAATATGTATAAACCTGCACTTAGGATCGTATAGGCTGGCTGCTGCCCCCCCTAAAGCCAACCCCAATGGAGTTGGTAAAGTAGAAATATATGTAGGAATGGGGGTAGTGGCGCTGCCTGTGCCCTCCCTCCTAGAACCTTACCAGGTGTGGAGATGTGAAGTGAAGAAAATGAAAAAATATATAAAATATATATATAAGATTAACTCTTAAAAAAATTGGTGTAAGCAAAACTGCAAATTCTATACGTGAGATATCAAAGTGTATAACATTATATACATATATAAACCATATGTTTGTAGTAAACAAAATTGTGATCAAAAGACCCAAAAGGCAGACCTACATCAGGTGTGCGTGGTGTGTCGCGTGGGCCACCACGCACACCTGATTGTGTATATTCTCTATTTTGATTAAACAACTGTTTATGATGCTGAACCAAATTATTCTCTCAAACGTTTATTTATGACTAAAAAATCTATAATTTATCACATGAAGAAATGGTTGTCTTTTAGGCCTCATGCACACTGGACGTTAAAATAAAGTTATAAAAACGCCAGTAGCTTTGCAGTTTTTCAACTTTTAACGTTTTTGCAATAGAATTTTTTTGCGTTTATTAGCATTTTTTGCGCTTTTTTCATGTTAGCATTTTTTAGCGTTTTGTTTTTGAAGAGAAAAAAACTATGGTAAATATTTTACCATTATATATACCATTAAACACTGGTGAGTGACGTTTTTAAACGTTTATCGACGTTCATCAGCGTTTATCAATGTTGGAACGTTTTTACAGCTGAAAAACGTCTCTCAGAAACCACTAGTTTTGTTTTTTACTGCTAAAAAACGCCACTGCCTAAAACTGCTGATAACAGCCTATGGCTCCATTCACACTAATGCATTATTTGATGCATTTTGCAGAAATGCAGGGACATTTTTCAACGTGGGTTCCTATGGAACATGTTCACATCAATGCATTTTTGTGCCTCTGCGTTTTTGGAAAAGGTCTGGGACTTTTTTTCCCACAAAATACAGCGTTTTGAATGTAATAGACTTCAATGGACCCGCATCCATTTTTACTGTGATTTTTCGCGATTTTGACGTGTTTTGCGTTTTTTTTATTTCTTTTTTTACACTGTATTTAGCTGGTTACTAAGGAGGGGGCCGGGAAGCCGGCCGCCGCGTCCTTAACAGCCGATGAGTCATCAGCTGTCAGCGGGCTTCCCGCCGAATGTAAAAAAAAAAAAGAATTGTCGGCTAAAAAAAAGAGTGGGGTCCATACCAGGCCCTTGGGTCTAGTATGGATTCGGAGGGCACCCCCATGCAAAAAACATGGTGTGGGGGTCCCCCCAAAATCCATACCAGACCCTTATCCGAGCATGTAGCCCTGCAGGTCAGGCGAGCAAGCCCCCCTCCTGATCCATACCATGCCACATGCCCTCAACATGGGGTGATGGGTGCTTTGGGGCAGGGTGTCTCTGCGCCCCCCACCCGAAAGCACCTTGCCCCCATGATGATGGGGACAAGGGCCTCTTTCCAACAACCCTTGCCCGGTGGTTGTTTGGGTTTGTGGGCGGGGGCTTATCAGAATCTGGAAGCCCCCTTTAACAAGGGGGCCTCCAGATTCCGCCCCCCCATGTGAATGAGTATGGGGTACATTGTACCCCTAGTGATAAAAATGTAAAGATACCTCGTGCCAATAATGAAATTTGATTTTTTTTTTTGTTTTAATTAGCTGCTATTCCACAAACTGAATGAATACATCACTAGTGCAAATGGAAATGAGTGGATAGGGGGCGCTAACGTGAATTTTTCAGTGAATAATTCGAATGTTACCAAACAATTACTAGAAATGCCACAGATACCTAGTAGGTATAACGTTGCTGGAAAATCTTTTTGTGATCACAAATGAAAAATAATTATAATAGCAATTGTACGTGATTTGCAAATAAAACCAGTGCACCTGTTCAAGATTGCCACTGCATGATGGTAATGATAACAAACATATACAAATATAGTGATATAGCTAAAACTAAAAAGCAGGCTTAGTATCAAATAGAATAAATGTAGATGCGCTAAAATCAACCTACTATTTGGAACAATTGATCAGCAGGCAAGCATACTCACACTCATTCTGCAGACATTTTCAGATTAACCATTTCTTGTTCATTTCACATTAGTTTGTTTTAAGCATCAGGATATCACACCTATTTTTGTGGACGTTTTTTATTTCACTTTTCTTTAATTTCACCTGTGCATCAGGATTTTAGTTCTTTCTATGTGATCATCTGGATTTTTTCACTAGTTGGATTATATGATCAATTGTTTCAAATAGTAGGTTGATTTTAGTGCAACTATATTTATTTAATTTCATTCACTGCTGTTCGTGCCAGATCACTTTTTTCGTTGCTGCTTTCATCATTTGATTATCTCCTATTTAATTGTGGTTATAGTTTTATTCATTTATCAGCGCTTGAGCCACCTTTATGTATTAGTATCAAATATCTTAAGTGATCAAACACAAAACCACAACATATGTTATCATAAAAATGTGATGAACAGAGATTATTTCTTCCAATGTTGAGAATATGTCACCTTCACCGACATCTAACATCCAAAGTGCTCTGAGAATGGATGTCTGCTTACCAGATGGTGTTGACCTACCACTTAAGACCCAGACCATTATGTAGATAAAGGACCTAGCCCCTTTTTGCGATTCGGCACTGCGTCGGTTTAAGGCTCGATTCACACCTATGCATGTTGCTTTTGAGCGTTTTTGCAATGCTTTTTGCGGTGCTTGCTGCGTTTTTTTTACGCAAATTGCGGCAAAATCGCGGCACTTGCGTTTTGGATGCAGGTCCATTGAATTCTATTGTATGCAAAACGCTGCTTTTTGCAGGAAAAAAAGTTCCTGACCCTTTCCAAAAACGCAGAGGCACAAAAAAGCATTGATGTGAACATGTTCCATAGGAAACCATGTTAAAAAATGTCCTTGCATTTCTGCAAAATGCAAAATGCATCAAAAAAAGCTTTCGTGTGAATGGAGCCTTACTGACAATTGCGCGGTCATTTTCAAACCTGGATTACTGTATTTTGGAGGTCAAAAGGAAAAACGAGGTAAGTGATATTTAAATGCTCTAGCTTACAGCAATCAATTGATCTAATAAAAAACAAACCTTTAGTGTTCCTTTAAGGGGAACCCTGAGTCAAATAAAAAAAGACGTGGGGTTCCCCCCTAATATCCATTCCAGATCCTTTAGGTCTGGTATGGATTGTAAGGGGAACTCCACCCCAAATTTAAAAAAAAATGACGTGGAGTTCCCCCCAAAAATCCACACCAGACCCTTTATCCAAGCACGCAACCTAGCAGGCCGCAGGAAAAGACAGAGCGCCCCCCCTCTCCTGAACCATACCAGGCCACATGCCCTCAACATTGGGAGGATGCTTTGTGGGTCTGTGACCCCTCAAAGCACCATGTCCCCATGTTGATAGGGACAAGGGCCTCATCCCCACAACCCTTGCCCAGTGGTTGTGGGGGTCTGCAGGTGGGGGGGCTTATCGGAATCTGGAAGACCCCTTTAACAAAGGGGACCCCAGATCCCGGCCCTCCCTATGTGAATTGTTAACGGGGTACATTGTACCTCTACCATTTCACAAAGAAAGTGTAACAATTGTAAAAAAAAAAAAAAAAAAACAGACACCATTGGGAAAGTCCTTTATTAAAAATAAAAAAATAAAAAGATTCCAGTGGTGGTAATCCACTCTCGGTCTCTGCTCCAACCCTGTCGGTATCCCGAGACAGCCCAGGAATGACACGGCTTCAGCCAGTGACATCTGGTATGTAGGTGAGGGCGGGGCCACCCGCCACGTGACCCTGTCCCCCTCTGACGCAAGGGAAAACCCAGGCTTTCCCAGTGACGTGCGGGTGACCCCGTCCCCCTCTGATGTAACGCAGGTTTGCCATTACATCAGAGGGGGGCGGGGTAACCCGCAAGTCACTGGGAAAGCCTGGGTTTTCTCTTGCGTCAAAGGGGATATTGCGCCTGAAGGGCCTGGAATGGATATTTGGCGGGAACCCCACGTCATTTTTTTTTTATTTGACACAGCGTTCCCCTTAATATCCATACCAGACCTGCAGGGCCTGGTAATTGAATTTGGGGGGACTTCCACACATTTTTTTTTTTTTTTTAATGACTTTTCTCTGTATTGCCGGGAGCCGACAATTCGTTATAGACCGAGTGGTTTTAAATGACTTTTTTCCTTCAGAAATGACATTGGCAGTTTTTAAAACTTATTTTTTAAAAGACTTGTCAAAACTTATTTTTAAAAGACTTGTCAAAAACTGTCTACTGTTGTTTTTAACACTACACTACTTTTTTTTTAGTAAATAGGTAGGGGTACAATGTATCCCATACTCATTCACATGGGGGGGGGGGGCTGCGATCTGGGAGCTATTCACTATCTATAAATCTCTCAGAGGAGAGAAAGTTTATTAGCAATTGTACTTCTCTGACTGAGAACAGAAGTGAATGGAATATGCAATGAATGGTTGAAATGTGTATTGGAAGTAAGGATAACATAATCTTCAATAAAAATTTAAATAGGAAGGGAAAATAACAGTTAATATAGCATAAATGAAAGACTTATTGGTCAGGGCTACACATGTGAATATGTTTTTATTTATATCAAGATATTCCTCTGACAAGTTGTAACTGAATACCTATGGATTTGCAAATACATGCTGTGACAGGACACACGGAAATATAAAGGACATTATCCAATAAATATTAGGGTAATTGTTTATGCGCCTTGAGGCGATTCAGTTCGCATATGTAGCGCTATACAAGTTTTTCATTCATTCATGCGTAAAGGTCTCCAGCTTTTATAAACCATAGGGGTATGCTGATATATTGCACCCTCCAAAAAATGATATATATATATATATATATATATATATATATATATATATATATAGTGGAAGATTAGCTCATGGGGGATCACCTTTTCTGAATGACGGTCAGCAAACAGGCACTTTCTTTCAAATCTGGCAGATGCCAGGTTTATTTACAGGAGGTTTAAATATGAAAATAAACAAAAAGTACATGTAATCCCTGCCGTCTGGCACTAAACTAAAAAACAAACTCCTCTCTATACAGTCACCCCAAAAGATGCGGGTAAGCAAACCTTTTAGTCCAACAAACAGAGCAGCTCTCACTCAAGCTCCTTCCCGAGTCTAAAAACCAGAGCCCTGCTGTGCTCTCTTCCTGGATATTTAAGGTCCAGCTGGCTGTGGACTCCAGTAGACCCAAACATCCGGACTGGAACCCAGCCTGCCATAGAGGCTGGAAAAACCGGTCCGGATCCTGGTTCAGTCCCTTACAATGGAACGAATGTGAGGTGAAATGTACCTATTATCGCGTATCTCACCTTGCATACCGTCACGATATATATATATATATATATATATATATAAATAAGCTGTATATACAGTATATACAAAATATACTTGTATACACACACACATTGCTTGAATGAGGATAGTAAATTTTACTGGGGCTGCCAAGCATTGACATTCATCTGTTTCTTCATCACATAGAGATAAGCTGTGATAGTGGCTATCAGGGCCCATATAAGGGGTGGGCGGAAGGGACGATGCCCTGGGCAGAGCAATTTATTGTAGAAAGGGGATGCAGTGCTGGCAGTGTGCTGTTAAACTTTCTGGGTAACAAGTGACTGTGACCGCTAGCCACCCCTACAACACTGCAGAGCTGCACCTGCTTGCAAAGACGTGCTGAGTGCGCTCCTGCACCCTGTCACAAGCAAAGGACCCGGTCTTCGCTTCCCTGTCAGGCGGAGCCGCAGAGTAATCTCCGCCCGACAGGCGCTTCCGAGTCTCGGCGAGGCGTGATGTGACATCACTGAGAGGCCGGCTGGGAGGAGAGAGGACCATAGAAAACTTTCAGGCGAGAGGAGGAACCAACCAGGCAGTCAATAACAAAGAAAGCAGATGGGCATCTATGAATGAATCGGCAAACTCGGGCAAAGAGGAGAGAAAGCAGCAGGGATTTCAAATCCCCAGACCGGTACAACGGTGATACGAGATTTTCTGTATAATAAAATAATCTTTAAAATAATCTTACTTAGGTAGCTAACAAATTAGATTTTATACAAACCATTTGCTGTGTATTTTATAGTTAATGACAAAAGATGCTTTCACTTTTTCTTTAGTAAATTTGGATCTGTTGTTTGTTTTTGTAGAAGGATAAAAATGAAGCAAATTTTCAAGCTGTGAAAAGTACAGCGGTTGATGCCGTGGTATGTATTACTCATTTTATGTACAGATTTGCTGTTCAAACACAGATTTTTTTCCAACATGGACAGGAAATTATTTACTAAAGTCTACTCTATAAAATAAAATTAGTAAATATATTTTGAAATGAAGCAGCGTACCTGAATTTGACTTTGCATAAACCTCTTGTAATTCCCTAGAGAGAGGAACTCAACTGGGAGAGAGAGTGTCAGCAATAGATGTGATATAGGAACATGAGTACTGATAAGAGATAGCCTAGGTTCACACTGCAGCGAATTCAAAATCGCGGTAAAATGCGCGATTTTACCGCGATTTCGCGGCCGCGATTTTGCTGCGATTTCGGCCGCAATTTAATGTAAATCGCGGCCCGAAATTGCAAAAAGTAGTACAGGAACTACTTTTTGAAATCGCAGATGCGGCGTCGCACTGATTAGGACAGTGCCATTGCTGACAATTGCCGCCGATTTGAGATGCGATTTGACATGTCAAATCGCATCTCAAATCGTTCCAAATCGTTCCCAGTGTGAACCAGGGCACATACTGAGAAGAGAACAGACCCAATTAATGATCTCATCAGCCTTCTGCTGCTCCCTCAATATCCAATCTCAGGCTTGAGGCAGAGTGGTGCTCTATCTGTGACAACAGTTTGGTTCCTCTATATTGCACAGCCATGTAAATCTGATTCAAAATGTTGATAATAAAGTGATTGTAAAGGGATTATTTTTTAAATGACAAACATATCATACATGTCATACTTACAAACATGTCATACAATGTTTTTGCACGGAGCAGAACCAATCCACATCCTCTTGGGTCCCCCACCAGCGCACTTGACTCCTCCTCCCTTCTGAGTGCCCCCATAGCAACCCACATGCTATGGGGCACTAGTGTGTGCTTGCTTCCAAGCCAAACTATGTGTGTCCATTGACACGCATAGTGTGACTGGGCCCTACCCCCCTGCGCCCTGCTCACAGGACTTCCTCCATGGCCAATGAGAAGAGAGAGAGAGCGGAGAGAGCTGCTCTTCTTGGGCAGAAAGCTGGATCAATATCAGGCTTAGGTAAGTATAAGTGGGGCTGGGGAAGCTTCACATAGAATGCATTAAGGCAGTGGTCATCAACCCTGTCCTGCAGGGCCCACTAACAGGTCAGGTTTTATGTATTACCTTGGGGAGATGCAGTCTAGAATACTGCAATCACTGAGGAGCAAATGATATCAGCTGTGATGTATTTCAGTTATCTTGCAAACCTGGCCTGTTAGTGGGCCCTGCAGGACAGGGTTGATGACCACTGCATTAAGGTAACAAACGTCTGCCTTACATTTAAGTATTTTATTGTTACCTCTAATAATGTACTTTATAATCTCTTTGCAGGCGTGTATAGGCTGCAAAATTGGTACGGTTGCTGGTGACCCTGCATATTGGGTAAGGCTTTCTCCATCTACACACACACATATATATATATCATCATCATATAATTTCAGATCTACCCTTCAGATGTATAGCGACTGCACTTCCAAATGCACGTTCGGTGCAATTTGCACTTGTAGTTTGCACTTGTAGTGCAAAGTGGAAATAGCCCCCATAGTGTATGTGTGTGTGTGTGTGTGTATATATATATATATATATATATATATATATATCTCATTTTGATATACTGTATGCAGTGTGTTTCCAGCTCATAATCCACATTCCAACATGGCAAGTGGCAGAATTATTTTAGTTGGCCTAATTTAATAAAGCATTAAAAATCATCCAATCACACACAAGGCAAAATCTTTATTTTATTTTGAAATGCTTCTCCTTGTGATTTGGTATTCAACCTCAGTAAGCCAGTTCAATGAACAATGAAGATGTGCAAGGTGCAGTAATTATGCTAAACAATAAAATGTTGCCTTTCAATGAATTACATTATTCAAACCACTGACTACTGATTGGCGATTAGTGACTGTGCTTTGCTTTTATAAATAAAAATAATGACCAATTCACAATAGTGAGAACCCAGCCTTATGCCTCGTTTCCACTGAGCGGATCGGTTCGGTACGCTATTTTGGGTGTTTCCATTATGAAAGTGTGCCATAAAACCGAACCGTATCGCACCATTCTGGGTCCTGCTTCAGATGTGGGGCCATAGAAAATGGAACGGTTCAGTTAGGGTGGAGCTACAATACATTCCACTGATTGGTGGACCAGCTAGGCATTTTTTCTAAAATCTGTATGGCCCCTGACAGTCCGACTTGCAGTGGAAACGCTTAACAGAATAGACCGGACCATTCTAACCGTTCCAAACTGTACCGACCCGAACCGTTCCCCTCAGTGGAAACGAGGCATTAGACAGTTTGAGCAGCTGTAATTGGATACAATTGGTAATTCGCAGCTCCCAGCCTATTTAACCTCTTGGTGCTGGCTGCAAGCAAATATGGATCCTCATGGTGGGTGGGTCTTGAAACCGAGGGGCCACATATTTGCATGCAATATTGAAAACACAGCTGCTCTGAGAGCAAGCCTCCTGCACGCTCCTGGTACAGTTACTAAGTGCTAAAGAAAAGCTCCGATCATGTGACTGCTGTGACAGCCAATCACAGCAGTCACCTGAAACCCTGCTCTGCCTCCCGGCATTCTAAACCCCTTAAAGGACTAGGAGATACAAGCACCATGGGGTTAAGGCCATGCCAGAGCACCTGTGATTGCAACACTAACAGGAACGACAGAGAGCTGTGCTGGTTCCCACCTGTCCAGTCTTCTGCTGCTGGTTTCATAGCTCCCAACTGTCCCTGATTTTGAGGGACTGTCCCTGATTTGGAGCAATGTCCCTCTGTCCCTCATTCCTCCTCATTTGTCTCTCATTTTGGTCTTATTTATATAGATGTATATAAAATGCACTTTTTATCTTGAACTTGGGGTGCTCAATGCGCTTGGTGTGCTCCGGTAGGAGCGTTTCTTCCTCCTCCGAGACCTGTTGGTACGAGACCCTCCATAAGACTGAGACTCAGTAAACTCAGGCTCGAATTAGCGTCATCTCCAATATCCGACGATGAATCGAGGTCCAAAGTATCGTACTCTTCGGCCGGCAAATAGGTGCGTCCCCCAGCCGGGGCAATAGACAAGTCCGGTAGGTGGGCAGGCAGGCCGCGGCCGCGGAAAGCCTGTGCAGGGCCCATTTCAGCAATGGCATGCCACACGGAGACCACGTTGATAGAGGTAGCCTCTGGTACAGCATCCGTTTGCACGCTGGCCACATTAGTCACATCGGTCACACATTCCGTCTCTTCCGAGACCTTGCTTACCTCCAGCGACCTGGTTGAGGAAACAGCCGATGGCAGGGTAAGCGTGGATGATACTGTGATGACCTCCGGATTGGCGACCACAGCAGGAGGGGAGGGTTCCAGCCATGGAGCCTCCTCCTCAGCGGTGACGGTTCCAGCGACCCAATCCACCTTATACCCCCGGGGGCCTCGGTCGGATCTGGAAAAGGTAGGCCCGACATCTCTTGCACTGGACAAAGGGCAAGATCCGAACAGCCAGCTCCGAGAAGCGGGGGCAGGACAGTCCGAGGGCCTCCACGCCTCCACTCGAAAACAAGACAAATTTCCCCTTGGTCTGCATACGGATCCCAGTATCAGTAAGGGGTACTCCGGCGACAGCAGGCTTTGGTTGGGCTCCAATGGTAGACATTGGAGGCCTCAATATCTCGAACGGCATCGGGGGAACAGACATGTTGCACGTGTCAATCTCTCGTGGGCAGGCAATCACTCTGCTGGTTTGGCACCAAACTTCTCCCTACGTCTCACGCAGGGGTGGGTAACTCCTCCCACTTAAAAGGACTTGTCTGGGCATGTTGCAGGCACACGTTTCTCTTCTGCACGTGCACCCAGACTTGTGCTACCTGAGGTTAACTCCTTCCTCGCTACACAGTCCAACACCACGACAATTCCTTTCTCTCAAATGTCAGAAATAAAACTCACAGTTCCTTGATAGAGGCAACAGCCGATCCCGGATGAGCCCCCACATGTAGCGCTCACCCCCGAAGGAGCCGCTGGTTAGAATAGGGATGGTGTGTTACCTCTGTGAGCGTCTAGGGGTAATGATGATGATGAGAGCAATGACGGAATGTCCAAGCAACAGGTGTGTTTCTTGTAGCTTTATTTCACCCAACATGGCAAAACAGTGAACTTGAGGTAGATAGGAAAAGATGGGTGAAAAGGAGAATTGCAGATTCAGGCTTGAACAACACAGAAGCAATCCTGCTTCAAAACGTCACTTTACTTTCGTCGCCCCTCAGCCGAGGGGGTATAATGTACCTGGACAGGCCTCTCACACCGACCTGGCAGCCAGGGTATCATTCGGAGCACTGGGAAGGAAGAAACAAGTTTCAAAAACCTGGTGCAAATGAATATTAGGGAAGAACCTCTGCCACAGGCCCATCCCCCGAAAGTAGAATTATGAAGTGAATCTTCCTCAGTGAATTTGGTGCCTGAATCTCCCTCAGGTAGTTTTCCTCAACTGGTTACCGACTGACAGGTTGCCAACAGACAAACTCTCAATGCTCGGTCACCTTGATCCCCGGTGGATTGTCTAGGCCCTGTTGGATTGCCTGCCTCCGGGCTCTCCTCAGACTGACTCCCCACCGAACAGCACAACTCGCTTGGGATCTTCTCTCAAAGTTTGGGGAACCCAGTAGGTCACTGGGGTCCCGCCATAGCTTCAGTTGCTCCGGGCCAACATGGTCCCGGAACCAAGGACACCTCGTAGCAAGCGCGCCCTGGCCTGGTAGGCCATATCACCGGGGGCCGTGATGTGTGCACACCCTGAAGGTTGGTGCCGCACCCCGAACAAGAAGAAGAGCCCACAAAATGGCATCCGCTCAAGAAGTACCCTCTCCCAGCATGCCCCGCGAGGGGAAAACTCCTCCTGATTGGCTGCTGGCTAGAGGCACTCCCGACTGAACTCCACCTGTCGCCCCGGGGTGGAAAGACACCTCTGGAACACAGAATGAACTGACAGTACAGCCCAGCCAGAGCAGAGGCCTAATTTACACAAATCACCTGGATGAGAGTCAAGTAATTCTCTCATCCCCCGCTAAATTTAAAAAAGCACCTGGACTAAAAGTACACAGGCGCTACAATTTTACACAAGTGTACCGCGGCTGCCCGGAGAGTGAAAGTCTGAGCAACTCTTCAGGTTGCTGAAGGCTGAATCTTCCGCCGTCCAGGTGCATGAGGGGAGAGGGGGTTTATCCTGAGTGGGGGTCTGCACCGAACGAGGGGGGTTATCCTGAGTGGGTCTGCAATGACTGAGGGGGGTTATCCTGAGGGGGGTCTGCACTGACCAAGGGGTGTGGGGGCTTATCCTGAGGGATGTCTGCACTGATGGAGGGGAGTTATCCTGAGGGGGTATATGCACTTTGGGGGGGTTATCCTGAGGGGGGTCTGCACTGACAGAGGGGGTGGGGGATTATACTGAGGGGGTCTGCACTGATGGAGGGGGTTATCCTGAGGGGGTGTCTGCACTTATTGGGGGGGTTTATCCTGGAGAGGTCTGCACTAACTGAGGGGGGTTATCTTGAGGGGGGTCTGCACTGATGGAGGGGGGTTTATGCCAAGGGGGGGTTGCACCGACTGAGGGGGTTATCCTGAGGGGGGTCTGCACTGACCGAGGGGGGTGGTGGCTTATCCTGAGGGGGGTCTACACTGATGGAGGGGGGTTATCCTGAGGGGGTGTCTGCACTTACTGGGGGGTTTATTCTGATAGGGGTTTGCACTGATGGAGGATGGTTTATCCTGAGGGGGGTCTGAACTTATTGGGGGGGGTGGTTTATCCTGAGGAGGGTCTGCACTGATGGAGGGGGATTTATTCTGAGGGGGTTCTACACTTATTGGGGGGAATTATCCTAAGATGGTCTGCACTGATGAAAGGGGGTTATCCTGAGGGGGGTCTGCACTTTTTGGGGGGTGGTGATTTATCCTGAGTAGGGATGAGCTTCGAGTTCGAGTCAAACTCATGTTCGATTCGAACATTGCCTGGTCGGCGAACAGCGAACAATTTGGGGTGTTCGCAGCAAATTCAAAAAGCAGCGGAACACTCTGTAAAAGTATATGGGAGAAATCTAAAGTGCTAATTTTTCCGCTGCTTTTCGAATTTGCTGCGAACACCCCAAATTGTTCGCTGTTCGAACATCCCCCCCTCCCACCACCATCCAGTGCTTCTCCGGTCTCTCCCGTGCCATCGGAGGCCTGGAGAACGAATCGTCCACCGCCGAATGAGGAACATAAAAAAGAGATGTAAAAACAAACATAAACAAAGCCGCAATCGCAGCTGAAAGCTTGAGATTAGTGATTTTTTTTTCCCGATCTCATGCTTTCCAGCCTGGAAGAGAGATGTGGGGTCTCATTGACCCCACCTCTCTCCATAAAGAGGACCTGTCACACACTATTCCTATTACAAGGGATGTTTACGTTCCTTGTAATAGGAATAAAAGTGATAAAAAAAAAAGTTAAAAAAAAAATAATAATAATAATTAAAACGCCCCTGTCCCTAGTAGCTCGCGCTCAGAAGCAAACGCGCACATAAGTCCCGCCCACATATGTAAACGCCGTTCAAACCACATGTGAGGTATTGCCACATGGGTTAGAGCGAGAGCAATAATTCTAGCACTAGACCTCCTCTAACTCTAAACCGGTAACCTGTAAAAAAAAATCAACGTTGCCTATGGAGATTTATAAGTACCGAAGTATGGCGCCATTCCATGAGTGTGTGCAATATTAAAGCATGACAAGTTAGGTATCTATTTACTCGGTGTAACATCATCTTTTTTACATTATTCCAAAAAATTGCGCTAACTTTACTGGTTTGTTATTTTTGAATTCATGAAACCGTTTTTTCCCCCCAAAAAAAGGCTTTGGAAAAATTATTGCGCAAATACCCTTGGGTGTCTTCTAAAAAATATATATATATATATAATGTTTGGGGTTCTGAGTAATTTTCTAGTAAAAAAATTATGATAGTGTATTGTAATGTATTAAGAGAAGTGCCAGAATAGGCGTGGTATGGAAGTGGTTAAATAAAACACCGGCATGGGTTTTTGTTACGCTGATCATGAAGGGAAACTCTGTGCCAAATTTTATATGAAAAAAAAAAACGGCGTGGGTTTCCCCTTCAGGAGCATACCAGGCCCTTTTGCTTTTAAATGTCCTTATTTCTTCTGAGAAATCCTCACTTCCTGTTCTTCTGTCTGTAACTACACACCATAATGCGAGGCTTTCTCCCTGGTGTGGAGAAAGCCTTTTGAGGGGGGAGGGGGCAAGCAGGAGTGTCAGGACACTCTCTACTTTGCAGATAGATAAAGGAGCTGTGTATTAGTGGGCGTCCTGACACTCCTGCTTGCCCCCTCCCCCCTCAAGAGGCTTTCTCCACACCAGGGAGAAAGCCTCACATTATGGTGTGTAGTTACAGACAGAAGAACAGGAAGTGAGGATTTCTCAGAAGAAATAAGGACATTTAAAAGCAAAATCAAAGGATGAGGTAAGTGAAGGAGGACTGCACTAAGGTAAAGGAAGCTATTTAGGGGAAAAAAATACCTTTACAACCCCTTTAACCCCTTCAGACCCGGGCCATAGCAAAAAGACGGCCTCAATGTGGCTCTAAATTGCCGGGAGGCGTCTTTTTACGGCCTCTGGTCCTCCGGCCACTGAAGGAGCGCGCGCGCCCGGATCGTTGCGCATGCCTGGCTGCTGCGATGTCCGCCAGGCTACCGCGATTGGCAGTGACAGAGCAGGGACGTGGATGTCTGTGTGTAAACACAGACATCCACGTTCTGTCAGGGAGAGGAGACTGATGATGTGTCCCTTGTACATAGGAACACAGCATCGGTCACCTCGCCCAGTCAGTCCCTTCCCCCCACAGTAAGAATTACTCCCAGGGTACACATTTAACCCCTTCCTCACCCCTAGTGTCAACCCCTTCCCTGCCAGTCACATTTATACAGTAATCAGTGCATATTTATAGCACTGTTCGCTGTATAAATGTGAATGGCTCCAAAAATGTGTCAAAGTGTCCGATGTGTCCGTCATAATGTCGCAGTCCCAATAAAAATCGCAGATAACTGCCATTACTAGTAAGAAAAAAAATAATAATAAAAAAGTCATAATTCTATCCCCTATTTTGTAGCCGCTATAACTTTTGCGCAAACCAATCACTATACGCTCATTGCGATTTTTTTCCCCCCAAAATATGTAGAAGAATACGTATCGGCCTAAACTGAAAAAAAAATTTTTTTTTTTTTAAATTGGGATATTTATTATAGCAAAAAGTAAAAAATATTTGTTTATAGCACAAAAAATAAAAACCGCAGAGGTGATCAAATACCACCAAAAGAAAGCTCTATTTGTGGGAAAAAAAGGATGTCAATTTAGTTTGGGAGCCACGTTGCACGACCGCGCAATTTTCATTTAAAGCGAAAGCTGAAATTTCGCCTGGGCAGGAAGAGGGTATATGTGCCCAGTAAGCAAGTGGTTAAGCATCAGTAATGAGGGCAATTTTTCAGACAAATGCTGTGGCATTTTCTAGCATATTGATATTAATTTAGAGGCATATCACCATTTTGATGGTTTTGCTTGGTTTATTTATGATGAAAGACACGTTCCATGTTTCCATCTTTGAAATGAGGTATTAAAGATGTTGGACATTGGATAAACGTAACCCCTTCACGTCTAAGGGTACAAAAAACCTTAATGCCTGAACCCAGTTTTGCCATTTTGACATGTGTTCATTAAACTGTAAATATCTGTACAACTGCTTAGTGTATCCAGATGGATTATACATTGTTTTTTTTAGAACACATTGGAATTTCATTCGGTGGTAAATGTTAATGGATAACTCATAAGTGTTATTTTGTTATTATTGGAAAACTGTCCCAAAATGTAAAAAGTATACATTTTTACATGTTAGCTGTATATTTCTTGCCGCTATCATGACCCACCACCAAAAAACAACCCAAAAGAACTTCTTCTATTACTGCCCTGAATAAATATGTCACATGTGTGTGTTATATGTGGAGATGGGTCGAACACCCCCTGTTCGGTTTGCACCAGAATTCCCGAAAAGAGAAAAAGACGTGACCCGAACAGCGAACCCTAGTAAAGTCTATGGGAACTAGGGATGGGCTATCTGTTTGAGTCGAACATGAGTTTGACTTGAACATTGCCTGTTCGCCGAATAGCGAACAATTTGGGGTGTTTGCGGCAAAGTCGAAAAGCCATGGAACACCCTTTAAAAGTCTATGGGAGAAATCAAAAGTGCTAATTTTAAAGGTTAATAAAAACATATTGAAACAACAATATCCACTAACATTTAGGAAGGTAGAGTTGAATTTAGATCCGTTGCTGGGCTGAAGCGATGGGGCTGCAAGTCACAGCAGATCTGTTTGGCTGGCACCACATCAGATCCAGGCAGGATAGGGTGGGATGGCTGAGCACAGCACGGTCTCCTTTCGTAGTCCAGGATTAGCATAGTCAGGTGGGGTCAGAAAGGGTCCATCTGGCAAGGATATGGGTTCCAGTGGTGATGAGTGGGAAAGAACAGATGCCAGAGCCTATGGCTGCCCGTGCCGTGGCTAACTATGTTTGTCTAGCTTCCGTGTGATCGGAGCCAAAACGAGGCTTGGGCAGCAAACACAGCACAGTGCCAGGCTGTGATGTCACAGCTATGCAACGCGTTTCAGAGCTTGTGTGCTATTGGTGGAGAGATCGCCACGCTCCTTTTTCAAGCATGGGGTGTGTGGACACAAAGCAAAGTTTTTTATAATATGACAGGGGCGGGGCGCTCTGTCATGTGACCTGATTGCTCCATCAATTGACAGAGCGATCACCTGTAAACATGTCATGACCCGGTTCCTCTCTCCCCTCTCTGTACCGATCGGTACAGTGTGAGAGGAGAGGCGGAGAGATCAGTGGCAGCAGCGCTGTGGGCTGGATCTGTAGTGCCCACAGCGCTGCTCTATGACAATTGCAGTCACATCCAGCCATCCATCCATGCAAGCCACCTCTGCATACCCAGTGCTCAGCCATCCCTGCCATACTCTGCAATACCGTGCAATACTTTGCAATACCCTGCCCATACTCTGCCATACTCGGCCATACCCAGCCATACCCTAATACCCAGCCATACCCTGCGATACCCAGCCATACTCAGTGATACCCAGCCATACTTGGCGATGCTCAGTAATACTCAGCCATATCCAGCTGTACCCAGCCTATATATGTGGCCAGGCTGTGGAAAAGTATCCCACATGTGGTATTATCATACTCAGGAGGAGTAGGAGAACCTATTTTGGGGTGTCATTTTTGGTATGTACATGCTATGTGTTAGAAATATTGTATGAATGGACATTTGTAAGAAAAAAAAATTAAATGCTCAAAAGACTCATTATGCCTCATAGATTATATGTTGGGGTGTTTTATTTCCAAAATGGGTTAATTTTTCGGCCTTTTCCATTTTCCTGGTGCTTCACGGCCTTCAAAAGTGTGAGGCCCCGTACACACGAGAGGATCCATCCGCTGAAAAATCTCAGCGGATCGGTTTCAGCGGATAGATCCCCTGGTGTGTACGTTCCAGCGGATATTTTTCCGCGGATATTTATCCGGCAGATCGATTTCCAGCAGATAAAAATTTCAAGACATGCTAACAAATCTATCCGCTGCGAATCTCTCCGACGGACAGATCCGTTGGTTAGTACACAATATCCGCAGAGAAAAAACCCGCGCATGCTCAGACAAAATAAGGGGATGGGAGCACTCGTTCAGGTAAAACTCTCGTTTGTTTGTGATTTGGCATATTCGTCATTTTAAATACAGTATCTAGTGTGTCGTTTATTGCCTCTTTTTTTTTCTGCGTTCTCTTGCTAGAATAAACCTGTTCTCTTGCTGATGCTATCTATCCAGATGTTGGAACTTTCTTTATGTCCTCCACATGTCTATGTTTATGTAATGTTATTTGTATTTAATGTTGATCTTTTCTTTATTTATTTTTTTTATGTATTTTTGGTCAAGTTATGTCA
This sequence comes from Rana temporaria, assembly GCF_905171775.1. Classification (NCBI taxonomy): domain Eukaryota; kingdom Metazoa; phylum Chordata; class Amphibia; order Anura; family Ranidae; genus Rana; species Rana temporaria. Next base: position 155,181,280 of record NC_053495.1, on the reverse strand, counting down.
CCATTTTTTTTTTTATGCCATTTTTTTTTGGTCAAGTTAAGTCACCATTGTTTTTTGATGTCATTTTTTTTTTTTGGTCAAGTTATGTCACCATTGTTTTTTGATGGCATTTTTTTTTGGTCAAGTTATGTCACCATTGTTTTTTGATGGCATTTTTTTTTTGGTCAAGTTATGTCACCATTGTTTTTTGATGGCATTTTTTTTTTATTTTTATTTTTTGGTCACCATTTTTATTTTTTGGTCACCATTGTTTTTTGATGGCATTTTTTATGTTTTTTATTTTTGTTTTTGTCAAGTTATATCACCATTTTCTTTTTGCGTGTGTTTTTCCGTTTTGTTTTGCCAAGTTGGTACACCAAATGTACCACCCCCCACCCCCCCAAGGAGTTGGTGTCCTTTGTAAATGACACATATTATTTTTTAAAATGTTTCATGCCTAATCACCACAGTAATAAAACACAATAGACAAGGTATTTCAGTAAATCAAAAAACCATTTATTTTGGCCATAAACAAAAATAAATTACCTAGAACGGCAGCACTTGCTCAGATAGCAACATACATGCAGACTTGTGTTCCAGACTGCACAGGCAACATAGTCAAGGACAAAATGGCAAACCTTGAGGAGCACATACCGAGAACTAAAAAGAACAACCACAAAAACAAAAACCAGGAGCAGCAGCAAGTGAGCCAATGGAGCCCAGGCTGTGGTAGTCCAAAAAAAGCCCAGTTTTTGGGTGATCAAATGGAAGGCCGGGAATCATCTTGTCCTCTTCCTTGTAGTAACCTTCCTTGCAGCCTGCATTGCAGCAGATCTTCCACGGACCCGTCCACGGCCCCTTGCAGGTGGGGATGATGTGGCAGCAGGAGGATGTAGCAGGTGTTGGGCAGGATGGGCCGTGTCACTCAGCCCAGTGTGATTGGTCAGCCAGCCCTGGTGCATCCATAAAAGGACCTGGTTGAACAGGTCCTTGGCAAGCCTCTGATCGGCCTCCCCCGCTTGTGACATTTCGTGTGCCACCTAGGCGCTGTATGCCTCAGTGGGGTTGAGGGGGGCCCTCATTAAGGCGCTAGCCTCCCGGATCATCTCGAGGCTAGCGTCCTCAACTTCCCTCCTGCGCCTCATTAGGCCTGTTTGCCTGACCGGGTGGGGAGGGGCTTGCCTGGTGGTGCTGACCCTGGGCCTGGGGCCCTGCTGACTGGTGCTGGGCCCGGCCTCCTCCTCCTGGCTGCCACTGACCCCTTCCTCCTGGCTGACATGGAGCTCAGCATCAGGAGCTGACAACTCCTGGCTGGTCTCTTCTTCCTGTGTCAAAAAAAGGGACATGTTGTTAAATTTAGCACAAGCAAATCACACCCATTTTCATGCTCTAGACTGGTTTGTTTTTTCTTACTTTAAACTTGAATAGACTCTCCTTCTGATCCCTGCACTTGGCATCCCTGACCCCTATTTTTTGGCCCACGACTTTTCTTTAACATATTTATTTATGGGATTACAATATCAACTCAATAAACAAACAAGAATTAGCAGCCACAAAATATTTTAAAAAATACTCTACCTCATCAGAAGTGGAGAGTCGCAGATTTGGCTCCATGTCAGCCAGCCCCTCACCGTACTCATCATGGCTGTGGGGATCCCTGGAAGGTCTGCTGCGATGCCGGCTGGAAGGAAGGCTTGACATTGATTGCCGGCCCTCTATTTGATCACCCAAAAACTCCAGCTCTTTGTAGTACCACAGACTGGGCTCCATGGATTCGCTTGCTGCTGCTCCAGATCTTTGGTCATGTAGTTCTCTTTTTTGTTTGCGGTATGCGCTCCTCAAGTTGTTCATTTTGTCTTTGACCATCTCGCCTGTGCAGCCGGGAACCCATGTCTGCATATATGTAGCAATCTGGGCAAGTTCTGCCGTTCATCGGTTCCGTTTATAATAGTGGGGGTGTTTAGAATCCCATAGTATTGGCATTTCCCTGAATTGTTCAATAAGTCTGGTAATGTTATCCTTCCCCACAATATGGTCCATCTTTTGAAGTTGGGCCTTGGTCAATTTTTCAAACTTAACACTGTTAAAACCAAAATAAAAAAGTGTTAAAAAAAGCTCAGCATTCACATTGTCAGAATATGTGGCCCCAGATTTATCAGCTACTATGCAAACACAGTGTCTCCTGCAGCTAAAATGCTGGCCAGCTCTGCCCCATTGTTGTTCCAAAAAATGAGTTCACATACAGACCCTTTATGATTACATTTATCAAAATACGTGGGATCTCTAACCATGACCAATTATTAATAATTTGACCATTCATCAAGGCACTATTTCATGTGTACATAGCATGCCCCTTAGCATTCCTGACATATAAATACACTTCCTAATTACCTCTGTCCAACCAACACATAACAATACTTGCATGATCACAATACACCTGGCAAAAAGTAAAATTAGGTAGAGCATTCCTAACATCTAGATTTAGTGATGTGTCAAAGCATTGGGAGAACAAAATACCATTTGGGTACACAAGAAACATAAGTAGCGTTAAAAGGGTGCAAACAAGAGACAAAACCCCAATCCCATGCCTCTCAAGTTTCTAGGCCTCAGCTGATCCCATGTTGTAATTTCTTACCTTATTAGTCTCTCTAGCTCCTCGTTAAGCACGCTGTAATAATCGCCGCGTAACCTACGTAATCACATAGGTTCCCTTTAATTGTCTCCGCGTGTGCGTGACACGCCGCCTCCGTCACCTTTGCCATGCCCCCTAATCAATGTTAACTAGAAAAATATGGCGTTAATTAGGTAACTTCTGTCAAATGTTCAAATAATCTCCGCGTAACCTACGTAATCACATAGGTTCTCTTGAATAGACTCCGCGTGTGCGTGACACGCGGCCTCCGTCACCTTTGCCATGCCCCCTAATCAATGTTGGTGTGGTATAAATTACTGCGCTGCTAGAAATATGTGTGTATCAAGCTGCTGAACACGGCAACCGAAAAGTGGGAAGCAAACAAACAAATATGGACAAAAAAGTGCAGCGCTCTGATACATCCAATTATAACACTAAAGTCATAATATGCATAATCGCTGTATGAATATAATTGTACATGGAAAGGGAAACCACCACATAAATGAATATAAATGCGTAAAACCTATAAAAAGTAAAATAAAAAATAAAAAAATAAAAAAAGAGTCCAAATGGGTGCTGAGTGATAGGAGAGTATCCCAAAGTCCAAAAAAACTCAAACTCAATAAATATAAATACAACGGTGACTTCAAATAATGAATAGGTGTCAGTGGAATTGAAGTTCCAAGTGTGAAGAGAGATCCCACCATAATGATGTAGGCTTACCAGAATAAGTGGACTCTGTGAAAAGTATGTTTCCAGAGTCAAACAAACTTGATAAAAAACCTTGATGTAGAATTGCGTCAAAGTGGAGATTGGTTATGGCAAATGGCGGTGAAGCTGGATTTCTATAACCTGAAACAGGCTGAAGGCTCGCACACTCAGGTGATACAGGCAATGGACATCCGTATTTAGAAATCCCACATGGATATAAAGAAGAGAAGAGGGGACGCCATAGTGTAACACCGTAAAAATCAATTAAAATTTAATAGAAAAATGCACTTACATATTAGATGAGAATACAGCGCATATTCAATAAAAACGATGGCTACAATGAGGTCATCCCTGATGCATTTCGTGTCAACGCACGTTTTCAAATGTTAATCAATGTTAACTAGAAAAATATGGCGTTAATTAGGTAACTTCTGTCAAATGTTCAAATAATCTCAGCGTAACCTATGTAATCACATAGGTTCTCTTGAATAGACTCCGCGTGTGCGTGACACGCCGCCTCCGTCACCTTTGCCATGCCCCCTAATCAATGTTAACTAGAAAAATATGGCATTAATTAGGTAACTTCTGTCAAATGTTCAAATAATCTCCGCGTAACCTACGTAATCACATAGGTTCTCTTGAATAGACTCCGCGTGTGCGTGACACGCTGCCTTCGTCACCTTTGCCATGCCCCCTAATCAGTTAACTCCAAAAATATGGCGTTAACTATGTAACTTTTGTAAAACGAGCGAATAATCTCTGCGTAACCAACGTAATCACGTCTTATTCATTCTATACACTTCGCGTATGCATGAAACGCCGCCCTCGTCCCCACCCATGACAGGACATTTCCTCTTTTCCACGCCCCTAATCTCTGTGAGAAGGAAAGATGGCGATGTCACACGAGCGTGCACTGAGCTGTCAGGCCGCAAGTGAAGTGACAGAGGCAGGAACGTTGCGATCCAGGCCAAAACGTTATAAGGCCACTAATATGGCTTTTGCCGAAATGGTGGAGCTTGTAGACATCATGCGGAGGAAGGACTATGATGGGCAATATGGCCCATACAAGACCCCAAACCGCAGGAAGGGGAAAATTATGGACAAGGTGGCAAGGAGAATGCAGAGGATGTTCGGGGTCACCAGGTCCAAAGAGCAGCTACGGAAGCGGTGGTCCGACTTGAAACTCCGGGAGCCACATCAATTAAAGAAAATTAAAAAAATCCTCAAGAAAAGTAAGTTATGTATTTGTTTGTGGGGGGGGGGGGGGGGTGGGGACAATTTTATTAGTTAATGTTTGGTCAGGTACATTTCTACATCTGTATCCTTGGCCTGGTTGTACTTCTTAACCCATGTTGAAATTGAAGGTTTTTTTTAAATCAAATTTGCTTGGGCAATGAGTGTTAATAGGAAACCTCGTTCACATCAGATTGTTTATCACAAATACGATGTTGGCCCAGGAACAACACACCTGGACATGCCTCTCTGGCCAAAAACATTGTTTGTAAACATTGTGTAAAAATATATTTTTATCAAATTCGAATCCTAGAATGGGAAATGCAAACAGTGCTACTAAGCAGGTGTTTTCATATCTGGAATCCAGAGCACCTGTGTCTCCCCCAAAATATTACACTTAAATTTGTATGGTCTCAGCTCAAAATTTTAAGGGGGGGGACATCCATGTGTGTCACTTTGCTAAAAAGGGACTGAATCAGAGCTTGGCCTAGAAGTCATCCAAAAATGTAGGTTTGGGGGGATAAGACCAAAAAAAAAAAATAAATTAAAGCCTCTTCCTTCTAAGCAATGTGTGTGATTTCTGCTCTACAATATCTGTGTGCTGATGAGTATACCTTTATTTTTTGGTTATTTATAGGGGAAAGAAGACGCCAGTATTTCGAGGAGGCAGAGAGGGCCAGACACGCCCGGAATCTGCCATCTGGCCATGTGGAGGAGGAGGAGGATGTGGAGGAGGAGGAGTAGGGAAGAGAGGAGGATGTGGAGGAGGAGGAGGAAGGAAGAGAGGAGGATGTGGAGGAGGAGGAGGAAGGAAGAGAGGAGGATGTGGAGGAGGAGGAGGAAGGAAGAGAGGAGGAAGGAAGAGAGGAGGATGGAGTAATTTTAAATTTGGTAGTTGTGGAGGATGAAGATGAATTTAAAGAAGATGATTTGGGGGAATTTGAAGATGGTGGATTGATGGAAGAAGAAGAAGGAGGAGTCGTGGAGGATGAGGGGGAAGTGGTTCAAGAAGGAGGAGTTATTGAAGATGGAGAAGTGGTGGAGGAGGAGGAAATTCGCACACCATCAGGTCAGTGTCACCCCAGCTTTATAGGGCAAAACAGATGTAGATAGGGTTGCCACCTCATCCCTTTAATCCCGAACACATATGGATTACACATGTTCTGTGGCTAATGTAATGCAGATATGGCACCAGGTGAGTTTAATTACCACCTTAATCAGCCACAGAACCTGTGTAATTATTATGTGTTCTGGTTTAAAGGGATGAGGTGGCAACCCTAGATGTAGATAGGCCGGTAAAATTTACTTTTTTTTTTTGGTATTCATTTTGTAGGGGATGAAGATGCTGTTCCGCATTTTTTCCCGCGCAAGTGCGGGAATAATTATCCAGCAAGTGATGGAGTGCAGCAGTGAAATGGAGAATATGCGGCAACGGATGGTTCTCATGGAACATAATGTGAGAAATGTCATTGTGGAGTGCTGCACCGACAATATGCGGCAAAGAATGCTGGTTATAGAACAAAACTATAAAAATATCATTGACATGATGGGCCGTGTCAAAGACTGAACACCCCCACCCCCCCCCCCCCCCCCCCGCCCATCCCCCAACCATTTTAAAATTTTTACTCATCAATACGCCAAAATTTGAAGATGCACACACAGTGTGTCAACATGTGCTATCTGCCATCACAGAATATCGAATATCTGTGCTGTGTGGGTACAACCCCCTCCTCGATTCTCAAGTTGTTTTCGAGGAAGGGTTTGCTCCCACAAAACACAGACATTGATCACCCATGATGGCAGATAGCACATGTTGCCATTTGTCTGTGTTTCTATGTTGAAGAACTGACATTTGGCGAATTACACTGTATGTGTGCATCTTCAAATTTTGGCGTGTTCCGGTGTGAAATCACACCATGACTGTTGTTGTGAATGTAAAAGTGACACATTTGTCTTTGAACTATCGCTTAAATTTTATACTTTTTGCCTTAAAAATTGGCTTACAATCAAAAAGCCAGAAAAAAAACAAAAAAAATATAAAAACTAAAATATTAAAAAAAAATAAAAAAATCCAAAAAATATATTTGGTAACAAATAGATCCAACTTGTTTTACCTATATTGTAAAAAAAAAAAAAAAAATTGTATCAAATCGATACTAATTTTTTTTGGATATTTTACCCCCAAAAAAAAAAAATATCTTATATTAAAAATAACGAGCTAACAAATCACCCTAAAAATTTGAGAGAAAATACCAAAAAAAACAAAAACAAAGTAAAATTTGGTGAAGTCTACATTATTAAAAAAAAAAATGTTGTGAAAAATGGTACAATTGTACTACATTGTTTGTGAACCAAAAATACTAATAAAAATATTTTTGGGACCAAAAAAAAAAAAAAAAAAATTCAAAACAAAAAAACAGAAAAAAAAACGCATCTCCAAAAAAATATATTGACATGTTTGTTAAGAAAAAAGAGATACAAATAAAGGATAATGAAAAAGCTGAAAATAAAAAAAGCTTTGCCAAAATCCTAAAAATGAGTGGCTTTTTTCTTTATATGCTGAATACCCAGTTTGGAGATGAGTGAATAATGTGCGATTATGTTGATTTACTAAAACCTGAATCATACATTTGGCACTAGAACTGCACTATTTTTGGGGAGAAGCAGGAAGACAGATAAAAAGAGAAAAAACAATAATGACAAACAACTGTATAAAGTCCAATGGTCAAATTATTTATTATTTATGTGAATATTTCTTTCTTTTGGGGGCCGAATTAGAAAGAAATATCATCTGGCATAGCAATGGCCCCCCGACCCATGAAGTACTCAACATATTTGTCGCGTACCTCACGAGCTGATTGGGTGGCCAAGCCAGCGCGACCAGTGTCCAGCTCAGGAAGGGGATCTGAGGGTAGTCTTGCCTCAGAAACGCTGTCGGGTAGGTACGTCTGTGAGTGCCTGCGTAAAAAGTTGTGCAAAATGCAGCAGGCAAATACAATGGTGTTCAATTTATATTCCGCCAAGTGTATCGCTGTCAGGAACAGGCGGAACCGGTTGGAGAGGATCCCAAAGGCATTCTCGACTACCCTCCGAGCCCTGGCCAACCGATAATTGAACACCCTCCTCTCTGAGGTGAGGGTCCTCTGGGGAAAAGGCCGCATGAGGTGAGGTCCAAGCCCGAAAGCTTTGTCCGCTAGGAACACAAACGTAAGTCCTTCCACATTATCTTCATCTGGTGGCAGTGCCAGACCACCAGTTTGTAGACGATCGTAGAATTCTGTCCGCGAGAACACTCCCCCATCAGACAGCCGGCCGTTCTTCCCCACGTCCACATATAGAAACTCATACTGTGCCGACACCACCGCCATCAACACAATACTATGAAAACCCTTGTAGTTATAATAGTAGGACCCCGAGTGGGGTGGGGGCACTATGCGGACGTGTTTCCCATCTATTGCTCCACCGCAGTTCAGAAAATCACAACGCTGGGCAAATTGGGAAGCCACAGACTGCCATTCCTGTGGTGTGGAGGGTAGCTGTGGGGACAAACAAAAAAAAATTTACTACTTTGTCAGATGAACATTGCAAACAAAATACAAAAACCATCATTGTGCAACATCAACAACAGGATTCACATTTCCTACAAGCATTGTGAAGTGAGTATTTATGTTAAAAAAATATAGGCCCACTTAATTATCAGACTCCACATCCCTCTGATGATAGAGCAAGAAACAATTTTCGGGGGGGGAGGAGGGGGGGGGCAGAACTACAATGGATTAGACAAAACATTTAAATATTAGTTTGTAGGTGTGTTTTGGCCTAGGATAGCATGCTGGACAGGTTTATGGTGTGTAAGGACAAAATATGCAGGTAGGCCAAAAAGATGAACATGGAAAGGTTAACAACATGCTTGGGGAGAAAAGGGAACATCCAACACACAGCAGATTACAATCTCATGGTTATTAGGGAAGAAAAAAAGATTAGACTTTCGCACACATTTAAAAATCAAACATTGTGATGTTAAAATGAGGGAACTTACCTTAAGATACTCCTCCTGCAGAACTCTGATGATGGCAGTACACGTCTCCGGTATGATGACCCCAAGCGACTGGGGAGAGATGCCTGTCGAGAACTTGAGGTCCTGCAGGCTCCTCCCAGTCGCCAGGTACCACAACGTGGCAATAAGCCTCTGCTCGGCCGTGATGGCTTGGCGCATCACAGTGTCCTGCCTTGTGATATAGGGGGACAGAAGATCCAGCAGACGGTTGAATACGGGGTCCGTCATGCGGAGAAAATTCCTAAAGTCTTCAGGATTATTCTCCTGGAGTTCCCTAAGCAGAGGCATATGAGAAAACTGGTCACGCTGGCGCAACCAATTCTTGGCCCAGAAACGCCTCCTCCCACTGTTCCTGGCCAAACAACTGGTTCGCTGGACATGGCCATAAGCAATCCCATAACCAGCACCAATTTGCGAGAATCGACGCTGCTGCTCCATCATGGCTTCAAACCGGCCGGCTGGTCAGTCAAGAACACACTCCAACAGAAAGCACAATCAAATCCAGCGGTACCTGCAAAGAACGCGCGACAAACAGATACCAGCGCACAGTACGCCACTGCAAACGCAGAAACGAGCTGCAAGCCGGTATCTGATTGCCAACTACGATCCCACAAGCACACGCACTGAACCAGAGAATACAACCTGTTAAAACGCGGAGACTGAAAAGCGCGAATCGGCTCTAACCAAACCTTCACTAGCACGCGGTAACACGGAACTAGCAAAAGCGGAACAGAGGGCGGCGCCGTTGACTTTGGTCTTCCCCTTTATAGTGACATCTTACGTGGTTTACGTTGAACACGTTATGGTCCGAGGGGATTTTTATCCGCTGGTGTGTACACGCCAGCGGACCGACAGATAAATCCGCCGATCCGCTGAAATCGATCCGTGGATAAATTCAAGCGGATGGATTCTATCGTGTGTACCAGGCCTCATAGGTAGTCAGGAAATGTATGCTCCTAGAACGCCTGAAGGTGCTTCCTGCATGTTGGGCCTCTGTATGTGGCCACACTGTATAAAAGTCTCAGACACGTGGTATCGCCATACTCAGGAGTAATAGCAGAAAGTGTTTTGGGGTGTAATTTGTGGTATGCATATGCTATGTGTGAGAAATAACCTGCTAATATGAAAATGTTATGAAGAAAAAAAGAAATCTTGATTTTGCAAAGAATTGTGGGGAAAAATTATAACTTTAAAAAACTCACAATGCCTCTTACTAAATACCTTGGAATGTCTACTTTCCAAAAAGGGGTCATTTGGGGGGTATTTGTACTTTCCTGGCTTGTTAGGGTCTCAAGAAATGACAGGCCATCAGTACTTCAGGTGTTATCAATTTTCAGAGATTGTCACCATAGCTTGTGTACTCTATAACTTTCACAAAGACTAAAAAATATATACTAAATTGGGTTATTTTTACCAAAGATATGTAGCAGAGTAAATTCTGGCCAAAATTTATGAAGAAGAATTACTAATTTGCAAAATTTTATAACAGAAACAAAGAAAAACATTTTTTTTTACAGAATTTACAGTCCTTTTTCTTTTATAGCGCAAAAAAAAACAAAAAAAAAAAACAAGCAGTGATTAAATACCACCAAAAGGAAGCTCTATTTCTGTGAAAAATGGACAAAAATGTCATATGGGTACAGTGTTGTACAGTATGACAGTAATTGTCATTCAAATTGTGAGAGCACCGAAAGCTGAAAATTGGTCTGGTTAGGAAGGGGGTTTAAGTGCCCAGTGGTCAAGTGGTTAACAGATTTAATCTGTCAGTATCCTTTTTCTAGTGAGAGCTTGAGACACCTCCAGTGCCAGATCTAAGGAAAAACCTATGCAACCAATTTTTCGGTTCAGATGATGGAGTTTTTGTAGTGGTGGTGTGATAGTAGAAGGAAATTGAACCTTGGTGAGTTCTGTGGCCATTTCCTGTACTTGATGGGATAAACGGCAAAGTTCCTATGCAAACAACTGAGCCTTCTCGGGATCCATGATAGTCTTCTGTTTTTATGTATGGCTCGTCATAATGGCAGGCTAGGAGCAGGTAACAGTTCAGGTGTGCTGATTATGCAAAGAGTTCAAGGAACAAGAGCACATAACATGAACAGGTCTATGCAGAGCAGGTCAGCTGGGACTTGTAGTTCACTGCTTCAGATGAAAAAAGGGGAAGGAAAATAAGGCCTTCCAAGAAGGTCACACTTGCTGGACACTGCGGTTACTTTCATTGAATTTTACTATTAAAAAAAAAATACACCATAATACCAAAATAGCAACAATAACAATCTAAGCATATACCTTCCACCCCATCTTCCACCACACACACTTTTCAAGTTTATATAATTCAGGAAGGTGACACCTGCAGTCTTTTCTTCTGGACATCATAGCCTGTGTCTAAATAGCCAATTATGCCTCCTGTAGGTAAATGAGAGCCGAGCCCTTAAGGTTAAAGGACTTCGAATTAACCCTGGACTATAATACCTGGAATAAGCCCTTAGGGCGGTCCATGAAACATTTACCTGCTTTAAAACGCATTCTTCTCAGCCAACAGCTATCTATAACCTTTTGGGTTAGTCACAGCTGCGATTAAATTAGGGAATGGAAAGGTGGTAGTGGGAGATGTTCATTGTAACTAATACTTCTATTTAACCCCAACCCCTGGAGCGGACTATGTGAGTGGCTGATTGGATGTATGTGCAGCTGCAATCCCTCCTTTATTGACAACGTTGTCTTTTTTAAATTACTTTGGAAGGTATATACTTAGATTGTTATTGTTGCTATTTTGATATTATGGCGTGTTTTTTTCTATAATAGAATTCAATGAAAGTAATCGCAGTGTCCAGCAAGTGTGACCTTCTTAGAAGGCCTTATTTTCCTCCCCCCTTCTTTATATGCATTTTTTTGGTTGCATGGACTGCGCCTAGGGTGACCATGTGTCCCGGATTGCCCGGGACAGTCCTGCATTTTGCAGGTGTGTCCCAGGTCCCGGGCGCCTTCATTCCGGGACAATACAGTGTCCCGGAATGAAGCTGACACAGCCACCCCCCTCCCCTCTATCTGCTGCCCCCCAAAAAAGGCCACCACATCGCCGCTTTACTCACTGACAGCACTTGTCCTGGCAGGGAATGTCTGGAGAGGCACAATCCCCGCCCCCTGCTTGTGATTGGAGATATCATAAATCCCGCCTCTTGTGTCTAATCACAGGACAGTGTAAAGCCAGCGTTGGAACGAGGTAAAACGGGTTTCAGCCAGTCGGGACAAGTGCTGTCAATGAGTAAAGTGGCGATGCGGCTGCCTTTTTTGGGGGCGTGATCAGTTCTGCTGGGTAGAGCGCACATCCCTGAATGGCCGTTTGCGAATGTGGTCACCCTAACTGCGCCATGTAGTAAATGCTACATGGTGAAAGGTTGAGATATTAAATATATTTATGTTAATAAGCTAGTTACATAATAACAGATTTAGCGGTGGATCCGGGCATTAGAAATATTTTTTCAGATGAAGATAGATGTTGGCTGGACTTTGTAGTTCACCGCTGCAGATGAATGTAGATGTTGGCTGGTGCTTGTAGTTCACTGCTGCAGATGAAGGTAGATGTTGGCTGGTGCTTGTAGTTCACCGCTGCAGATGAAGGTAGATGTTGGCTGGGCAGCCAAGTAGTAATACTGAGTCTGGTGCTACTGTAAAATCAGGCAAAGCATAGTCTAGGCAAGCAGGGTCATGCACAGGTAGATCAGAGTCCAAATGGTACAGAATCAGAAGAGAGCAAGTAGGGTAAAAAAACTAGCCAGGTCATACACGAATATGCAGAGATCAGCTGGATCAAACAGTGGTACACAAAAGTGACGGCTCTATCACAAGCACTGATTGTGTGCTGATACAGGTGATTTAAAGGTGAGCTGACCAATCACTGTTGTTTCCCAGGCAAAGGCTGTGTCAGGTGAGTTTTGCTGAGTAAATAGGGATGAACTCTGGGGTGTTCACACAGTCCACGTACAGAGCCCGCCAAAAAGTCTGCTGCGCTAACCACAGGCAGGGAGACATTTCCCGATTTCACACCGGATCTCATCCCTAGTCTTATAGGCATCCTAGTACTACTGACAGACTGTCATAAAGCTTAAATAATCTCAAACTGTTTTCTTGAACATGACAATGAAGTCACTGTACTCCAATGGCCTCCACTGTCATCAGATCTCAATGCAATAGAGCACCTTTGGGATGTGGTAGAATGGCAGATTTGCATTATGGATGTGCAGCTGATAAATCTGCAACAACTGCGTGATGCTATCATGTCACCATAGACCAAAATCAGGGGTGGGTTACTGAAGCTAGGCTGGATTACCCACACAGAGACCCACAACGGTTTCAGGAAGTGCCTATGGAGCTGCCAAATTCAGCTCAGCAGGTAAATCATTTTCAATGAATGGTTGACACCGGGCCAATTAGGCCTAGGTGTCACTGACTAAGTGAGGTGGTGGCATGACAGGGTTAAGTGAGCCTCACCCCCCCCCCTCCCTTACTCTACTGTAGAGGGGACGTCCCATAGGTTGGCACGGGACCAATAGTTTTCCGGTTGGGGGGAAGGCCTAGGTGGGACAGAGGGTCTAAAAGGAGGGGTGACACCCCTCCCCACTTCCTCTTACCTGGACAGCGCCAGCGGAGAAAGCTTCCCGCCCTCCCGCCACTATTTTCTGGAGTACCAGGTTTAAAAAAAAAAAAAACACAATCAAAATGGATACAGCAAACATAGGCGGGCTTATTTCGATATATTTATGTTTCACGGGTGTTATGTCGTTGGCCTGACAGGCCCTGGTTTTATTTGCTTTTATATGTATGAGTGTTTCTATTGCTTATTTAAGTCACAGCTGGCGGTACAGGAGAAAAAAGCCATGGAAAGGAGAGGTGGAAGGCTATTATGCCCGTCGGCTTAGGCCGGCGGCTGGCTGTTGCTTCCCCCTGGTGAGCAACCTTTGAAAGGTTGATTAAGGTTAACAAGTTCATGTTGTAATTTTAACAAAATAAAGCTGTGGCCGACCCCTACGTCCATTCAAGAATAAGTCGTTGTCAGTGTCTTTATTGTAGGTTACAATAGGGGGGTGAGACGAACAAATGGTTACGGTAAGGGGTTGTTCAATTAGTCCAGGAAGCAGCTGATTGTCTGGCTCAGATTAGACTTTCTAAACTAGACAATCAGCAAGCCTGTAAATGAATAATATCAGTTAAACATATTTAACATACTAATCATGAGCAAATTTTCAATTTTGACTGGAATTTCACTTTAATGCTGAAAAGATATATGCAAGTTTTTGGTATCTGTTACTGGGAAAATTGTCGCTATTGTGATCATTTTCTAATCTCAAAAAGTAGTCAAATATTTAAAAAGAAAAAAAAAATGCCTAAAAAACATAAACACTTGAAACATAACTGAGCACTGACCACACTTGGGCACACACATATACAATTACTAGGCAAAATAGTTTTTATCTCTTTTTTTTTTTATATATAAGTTCTCTTTTCAGAAATTGACCGTTTGCCCTAGTATACAGTAAGTAATTTTGTAATATGTAAAGCTAAAGAAGTATATGTGAAATATTGGACATGCATGCGTACCCAATCCTGTTGTATTTTGTTAACAGGAAAACTTTTTTCGGGGGATTGGAATAGCTGGAAGCACATTTGGTGATTTCATAGAAAAGACTCTGGTAAGTTTGCTTGTTAACTCACTTCATTAGTTTGTTCACATCAGCTGATCAGAGAGCTACTGAGACTGATCTGAGAATATTCACACAATTGTGTCTCTTTCAGATAATTGGTTTGATCAGATCTCCCAGTCTGTTTTTCAGGGGCACCCAAGTAGACCCTTCATTCTCCTCTATGGAGCGGTGAATGTTTACACCTGCCTACCTCAAATCTGATCTGATCATAGAGGCGAGTGAGCTGTGTCTGTATCCAGGGGCTACCTAGAGCATTTGGCACCCGGGGCGGATTCTATATCTGGCACCCCCCACTTTAAAATTAAAAAACACCCCACTGTATATCTGTGTAAACCCCAATATCTCTTTGTCACTACTGTGTACCCCCTCTCCACAACTGCACATCTGGACCCCTTTACATTACAAAGCCGCTCACAGCTCTGGACACTTTTGCACTACACAGCACCCCCACAGGTCTGGAACCCTGCACATTACACATTGTCCCTCTAGCTCGGGACCCCTGCACATTACACATTGCCCCCCAGCTCTGGACCCCTGCACATTACATGTTGCCCCCCCAGCCTTGGACCCCTGCACATTACACATTGCCCCCCCAGCTTGGGACCTCTACACATTGCCTCTCAGCTCGAAACCCCTGCACATTACAAACTGCCCCCCATCCCTGCACGTTGCCCCCTCAGCTCAGGACCCCTGCACATTGCCCGCCCCCTACCCCAGCTCTGGACTCCTGCACATTGCCCCCAACCCCAGCTCTGGACCCCTGCACATTGCCCCCCCACCCAGCTATTTACCCCTGCACATTGCCCCTCACTCAGTTCTGGACCCCTGCACATTGACCACCACCCAGCTCTGGACCCCTGCACATTGCCCTCCACCCAGCTCTGGACCACCTGCACATTGATTCCCACCCAGCTCTGGACCCCTGCATATTGCTCGCCACCCAGCTCTGGACCCCTGCATATTGCTCACCACCCAGCTCTGGACCTCTGCACATTGCTCGCCACCCAGCTCTGGACCACCTGCACATTGAACCCCACCCAGCTTTGGACCCCTGTACATTGACCCCCATCCAGCTCCGGACCCCTGCATATTGCTCGCCACCCAGCTCTGGACCCCTGCACATTGCTCACCACCCAGCTCTGGACCACCTGCACATTGCCCCCCACCCCCAGCTCTGAACCCCTGCACATTGCCCCTTCCTACCTTACTGGAGCATGCATGGAGTTAACTTTTCATATTAACAATGCTAATGATTGGTTGCTAGGACCACCTAGCAACCAATTACCTGCTGGTTAACTTGAAACTTTAAGTCCAGTAATTGCCATCCTCTCTTCAGCTTCGCACACTGTCTCTCTCCCCTGCTGTGCGGTGTAGTGTGATAGCAGCAGCCGGCGCTGAGTGTCAGTCACCTGGGTACCGTACGGTCTGCACACTGGCACCAAGCACCCTATCACAGCTCACCTCTCCCTGCCCTGGATGTCACAGCACCGCAGCTGCTGCCTGTTGTCCGGTTTCACTTGCGGAGGGGTTTTGTGCCAGGCTGACACCCCCCCTAATGTGTGGCACCCGGGGTGGAAGGCACAACCGCCCCCCCCCCGCCCCTGCTATGCCCGTGTCTGTATCCACTCTGCATTAACATTAATGATGGGCTCAGATGTGTTCGGATCGTATCCACCATGAAGCAGTCACTGCACACTTCCAATCATAGGCAGTGAAGCATTTTATGGCCCGCAGCTGCACATACACACGCTGCCTATTCCTGGCAGTGTGCAGTAATGGCTTCCTGGCAGGTAAGATCGAGACATACCAAGTCTTGCACACTTCGGGTGCAGCTCCCGGACACCTGCAAGTGCTGCCCAATATCCCGGGTGCAGGGCTGGCGCTTCCACTAGGGAGCGCTGTTTGTGAAGGAGGACTGCACTAAGGTAACGGAAGCTATTTAGGGAAAAAAAAATTGTACCTTTACAACCCTTTTAAAAAAAAATGAAATCTTTGTAGCCCTACCGCCAAAGGAGCTGCTGGTTTGTTTTGGGTGGCAAGTTACCTCATGTTCCTCCGCCGTCTAGGGTACTCGATGAGAGTGTAGTAAATGGAATGTCTTTTCTGTGCTTTTTTTACCCAGCCGGGTAAAAACAATAGAACTTGGTGAAGAGTAAATAGATAGTATAAATGAAGAATAGCTGATCCAGGTGTATGTAAATTGAAAACAGTCCTGCTTTTAATTGACAAACTTCTCTCTCTCCACTCTAGCCAGAGTTGATGTAGCGCACCTGGACAGGCCTCTCCCACAAGCCTGGCAACCAGAATGTCAATCGAACTGGGCCTAAGTCTCTGCCACAGACCCTGCCAATGGTTGAACAAAATGGAGACAACAGTGGTCCTGAATCCTCCTTGACAGATTCGACACCTGGATCTCCTTTAGGTAGTTTTGTTTCAGGTACCCGCTGATAGGCGACCAATGTCCAGCCTCTCAGCACCCAGTTACCCTGGTCCCCGGTGGATAGTCAGGGCCCTCTTGGAACACCAGCCTCTCTTGGTACTCCTCAGGTAGACTCTCCACCGTACAGCTTCCACACACAGGAACAGACAGCTCAGGATCTTATCAGATTGGGGACCCAGTCGCATCACTGGGCCCCAGCCACAGCTCAGTTGCTCTGGGCCAACATGGTCCCGGAACCAGGAACATCGTGTAGCATGCACTCCCTGGCCCGGAAGGCCATTTTGCCGGGGTGCCGTGGTATGGCTACCCTGAAGGTGGACGCCACATGGGAAGAAGACCCAAGAAAATGGCGTCTGCCTCATAAATACCCCTCCCCAGCATGCTCAACGAGGAAAACCCCTCCTGATAGGCTGCTGGGAAAAGTATCCAAATCCTTGACTCTACTGTTGCCACCCGTCGGCCTGGGGTGTGACCCGCACCCCAGAACGACAGAATTAACCCACAGCACAGCCAGAGCTGAGACAAAGGCTCACCTAACTCTCTGATCCCCTCTAAATTTACACTAGCACCGGTTCTGAAAAGTAACCAGGCGCTACATGTAAAAAAAAAATACAAATAAAGAACTACTGACACTGTCCTCTGCCCTACTGACCCCATCCTGCACATACTACTCACCGCTGGACACTTCACACCCCTCACATGCACAACTACCCACCGCCATACACTGTACAGTCCCTATTTAACATTACTACATTCCGCACTTGTAAGTAATTTCAGACTCTATAAAACCGCACCCCATTTAAGCCACGCGCAATATGTAGCATGGTTTAAACCACACCCACCTCCCTGAAAGGAGTTTTTGCAGGTTGGGATGTCTGAAGATCCACACACGCCTGAGCCCATCATTAATAAATTGTGAGCCACCCACTCTGCTCTGCTCAGTAGGAGATCAGAGTACAGATCCCCTGCTGAGAAAAGAAGAGTCCACCCCATGTGATAGGGGACTAAGCTTTGTGAATTTTCACTTTAATTATCTGATCATGTGCAGATGAAATAAACAGAGTATTGCGTTTCTTATAATTAGATCATTGTTGTGAATCTTCATACAATTTATAGTGTGAATATTTTAAATTTCTTTAGTAAATCAGCCTTAGTGAATCAGGCCAATGTGGAGTCAGATGAGGGCTTGCAGCAAATCTCTGTGTAAGCTTATTTATTACAAAAAAGATGGCCATGTAAAGCGCATCACAAGACAATTCATCTTTTATCAATCCAGTTGTGATTACCGTATTTATCAGCATATAACACACACCTTTTCCCCCTGAAAATTAGTTATGTTATACGCTGATTCCTGCTGCCTCAGAGTGGAACGAGAGGACGAGCGCCACCGAATTACACAGAGCGGCGATCTCTTTTGTACCCGGCGGATGTCAGAGGACACATATTCCACATAGAGGAGATCGGAACTGTGTCCATGTCCCCTCTGCACAGGACCTGTCATCCACCTGCTCAACGGGGATCAGCAGAGCGATCCCCTGCTGAGCAAGCAGAATCTGCTGCACAGAAGCTCCTTGTATAAATATATACTCGCCCTTGAAGTAAAAAAACATATGATAATTATAAAAATGAATCTTGTGTTTTCAGTGTTGTTCACGAGATGCATATAAAAAAAAATGCACCCCTAGCTTTTTTTAGTCTAGGGGTCAGTCAAGCTAGAATGCTGGCCATACAGGCAACACACACAAGGATCCAGGAAGATCTCTCTCAATCGTGATGGTCACAGGCAAAGTTTGACACCAAAATGAAAAGAAGGGGCTGATAGTGAAGTACAGTTTGAAAAAGGTTTTATTGAGCAAACGTGGATGGGTACTTACAAAAGCATTCCCCAGGCTTTTGTTGTTACTTACAAAATGACAGTTAAAATCGCATATCGCATTGCAGAGATAAAATCAGGTAACATAGTGACATAGTTAGTCAGGTTGAAAAAAGACACAAGTCCATCCAGTCCAACCACAAAAAAAAAATAAACAAACAAAATGAAAAACACATTACAATCCTATACTCCCAACTCCATACCCACAGTTGATCCAGAGGAAGGCAAAAAACCCAAGCAGAGCATGATCCAATTTGCTACAACAGGGGAAAAAATTCCTTCCTGATCCCCCGAGAGGCAATCGGATTTACCCTCGATCAACTTTACCTACAAATCTTAGTACTCAGTTATATTCTGTACATTTAGGAAAGTATCCAGGCCTATCTTAAAGCAATCTACTGAGCTGGCCAGAACCACCTCTGGAGGGAGTCTGTTCCACATTTTCACAGCTCTTACTGTGAAGAAACCTTTCCGTATTTGGAGATGAAATCTCTTTTCCTCTAGACGTAAAGAGTGCCCCCTTGTCCTCAGTGTTGACCGTAAAGTGAATAACTCAACACCAAGTTCACTATATGGACCCCTTATATATTTGTACATGTGGATCATATCCCCCTAAATTCTCCTCTTTTCAAGAGTGAATAAATTCAGTTCCTCTAATCTTTCCTCATAGCTGAGCTCCTCAATGCCTCTTATCAGTTTGGTTGCCCTTCTCTGCACTTTCTCCAGTTCCCCGATATCCTTTTTGAGAACTGGTGCCCAAAACTGAACTGCATATTCCAGATGAGGTCTTACTAATGATTTGTACAGGGGCAAAATTATATCTCTGTCTCTGGAGTCCATACCTCTCTTAATACAAGAAAGGACTTTGCTCGCTTTGGAAACGGCAGCTTGGCATTGCATGCCATTATTGAGCTTATGATCAACTAAAACCCCCAGATCCTTCTCCACTACAGATCCCCCCAGTTGTACTCCCCCTAGCATGTATGATGCATGCGTATTCTTATTCCCTAAGTGCATAACTTTACATTTATCAACATTAAACCTCATCTGTCACATAGTCGCCCAATCAGACAGAGCATTGAGGTCGGCTTGTAAATTGGAGACATCCTGTAAAGACGTTATTCCACTGCATAGCTTGGTGTCATCTGCAAAGACAGAAATGTTACTTTGGATCTCAGACCCAATATCATTTATAAAGATATTAAAAAGTAAGGGTCCCAGCACTGAACCTTGGGGTACACCATTGATAACCTTTGACCATTCAGAGTATGAATCATTAACCTCTGAATTCTGTCTTTCAGACAGTTTTCTATCCATTTACAAACTGATATATCCAATCCTGTGGACTGTACCTTACACATGAGCCGTGTGTGCGGAACTGTATCGAACGCTTTTTCAAAATCCAAGTATATCACGTCCACAGCCACACCTCTGTCCAGGGTTTTACTTACCTCTTAATAAAAGGAAATCAGGTTTGTCTGACAACTTCTGTCTTTCATCAATCCATGCTGTCTGTTGCTTAAATCATTTTGTTTCCAGCAAGAACTCATCCATGTGGTCTTTTATTATACGTTCCAGTATCTTCCCAACAGGCGACTATCTTTCCATGTTTTGTATTGTGGACATGGTTCTTGATGAGACTGTGCAGGGTGTAGAAGTGGTGTCTGACTTCTGCTAAGGATGTTATGTTGTAGACATGTGCAATTTGTTTTATTCCAAATCAGTTTTTTGCCGAGATTCAACACATTCTTTAATTCAGAAATATTTGAATTATCGAAAACCTGTTTAAAGAATTTTTTCGAAAATGTGAAAATCCCAAAAATTTGAAAATATGAAATTCGAAAATCCGGAAAAACAAAAATCAAAAAATTTGAAAACCCAAAAATGTGAATAATCCAAAATAATAACTAACTAATAACAGTAGAGTCACTATGGAGTCACTATGGGGCCCAATTGACATTCGCCAGAGGGGTTACACCAGGGGCACATCATTCATCTCTGTGCAGTGTGTGCGGGGCTGACCACACTACACACATAGTTGTCTGGAAGAAATGTGAGCCCACAGGTGCACCTATGACTGCCGTATGCTCGGTGTCATATTAACCACCACACACAGTACACAAAGCCGCTCTTGGTCACAATGCCTTAGATGAGCAGCACTGCCTCAAATGAGCAGCAAGATATCCACTGCCCAGCAGTATCTCTGAGAGAGGGAGGGGTGGCAGCTCCTTCTATAGTCCAGACTGCACAGCTTCTGTAAGTTGTGGCTGCTCTTTGGCAGCAGCCCCTCTGTCCTCTCTTCTGTTATCTATAACATATGCAGTACTTCATGAACTTGCACTGTGTACTTTGTGAGTAGAGATGGCCTGCCGGTTCGTCAGGCAGTCTTTTCGCAGCGAACTTTGGTCGTTCTCGGTCCGCCAAACCGTCGGACCTCTGGCGATGTTCGCGGCGGTCCACAATGTTACATGGGTAAGAACTTTGACCTATGACACATCCATCAGGTGGTGCAGGACAGCCAATTGAGACATTTCAGCACATGGACATACCCTCTATTTTATAAATAGACCTGATCTGGCATCCATCTTACATTCTACTGTTTGTCAGTATGCTGTGTTTGGAGCAGGGACAGGCTGTATTATTTCAAATAGCTATCTAAAAGGTCCACAAAAGTCCTTTTAAGGACTGGTATAGGTGTGCTACTTGCTCTAGTATATACAGTAGGTGTCTAATACATTCATATACTTTTTGTCAGTTTAGGGAGAGGTTGGCGTTTCCATCAGGGACAGAGTTTAGCAACACAAATCGCTACCTAACAGGTCCACAAAAGTCCTTTTAACCACTTAACCCCCGAACCATATTGCTGGTCAAAGACCAGAGCACTTTTTGTGATTCGGCACTGCGTCGCTTTAACTGACAATTGCGCGGTCGTGTGACGTGGCTCCCAAACAAAATTGGTGTCCTTTTTTCTCCACAAATAGAGCTTTCTTTTGGTGGTATTTGATCACCTCTGCGGTTTTTAGTTTTTGCGCTATAAACAAAAATAGCGCAACAATTTTGAAAAAAATTAATGTTTACACACACAGCTCCCGGTCCCCTCTCTGTAACGAGCGATCGCGTGTGCCCGGCGGCGATCGCACTCGCCGGGAACGAGAGTCGGGGGGGGCGCGCGCGTGCCTCCGGCGGCGCGCATGCGCCCCTAGTGGCCTGCGCGAGAGCCGACGTATAGCTACGGGCTCTCACGCAGGGTAGCCGACCTGCCGCCGTAAAACATTCATATACTTTGTCAGTGTAGGAACAGGGTGCTGTTTGGAGCAGGGACAGAGTTTAGCGACACAAATCGCTACCTAACAGGTCCACAAAAGTCCTTTCTGGTACTGGTATAGATGTGCTACTTGCTGTGCACTGCAGTATATAGGTGTAATATACACTTATAATATACTTTTGAATATAGAAAGCATATTATAGTGGATTTGTATTGTGCAGCATTGTGACTGGCGGTGTATTTGGTTACTGCTGGATTTCTGCCTCTTTCGCTGCGTTTCCTCTGCTACACACATAAAAAAAAAATCCTAAAAAAAAAGTTTCATAACTGGTGAAATAAACCAGTGGCCCCCAAAACGATAGATTTTGTTATATACCTTCTTCCACATATACTGCGCTTCTCTAGAGACTTTTGTCACAGGGTCGTTTAAAAAATGACAGGCAGAGGAAGAGGCAGGCCCTTCCACAGGGGTGGTAGGGGTAGAGCAGGAGCACCAGGCCGGAGCCAAAGTGGAAAGTGGCACAATGTTTGTTCGATTATGTCTAAGGACGCACCAGACTTGGTTGAGTGTCTCGCCACCAACACCACCACCACCACCATATACCCTCTGCTTGAGTCACAGGAATTATTTTCCGATCTATCAGAAGACATTTCGGATGCGCAGCCATTCTTGGCATTGGATCAGGAAGAGGAGGTAGCAACAGCCGACACTCAGCAGTCTGACGACAGTACTCAGGTCAGCCCAAGGAGGTTGGTGCCCGCTGTTGCTGCCTACTCCGAGATCTCTACTGTTAGTGATGGGGAAGGTGACGTCAATGATGACGTGTCTACAGACATCATGTGGGTGCCCACAAGAGAGGAAGAGGAGGGTAGTTCAGAGGGAGAGATGGACCAACAGATAGGGAGGAGAAGCAGGCAGAACTTACATTGCACAGGAGGGACATACCAGACTCCTAATGTATCAGAAGCGAGCCATCAACCATGTACGGTCACATCTGGCGCTCCCAGGATGCGGGCTCATGGCTCCGCAGTGTGGGCTTTTTTTAATGTGTCCGCTGCAGACAATAGTGTTGCCATCTGCAGTCTTTGCAGTCAACGCATAAGTCGTGTTAAGCCCAACACTCACCTAGGGACGACCGCCTTAAGAAGGTACCTGGCCTCCCATCACCGAGCCCAGTGGGAGCAACGCCATCAGAACCCACAAAGCCACACTCCAGGCTCTCACCGTCCAGCCTCTTCTCCTTCCCCTCTATACTGACAATTGTCCTCCACTCAACCTTCCATCATGCCTTCCTCGAGTTCTTCTGCAAAAAGGCAGGCTTCCATGGCCCAAATGTTCGATCATAAAAAAAAGATGATGCCGGATAACTCTCTTGCCCAACGGTTGACCGCTGGCTTGTCGGAACTAATAGCCTGCCAACTACTGCCATATAAACTGGTGGAGTCGGAGACCTTTCGAAAATGTGTGGCCATTGGAACACCACAATGGAAGGTCCCAGGAAGGAATTTTTTTTCAAGGGCATCCCAGAGATATATGGCCATGTTCAGCAGCAAGTGAATGTATCTCTGGCACACAGTGTTAGTGCCAAGATACATCTGACCACAGACACGTGGTCTAGCAAACATGGGCAGGGAAGGTACAGTATATAACTTTCACTGTCCACTGGGTGAACCTTCTGATGGCCATCAAGCATGTAACCCTTGGCACCCATGTAGATTTGGTTTTACCGCCATGGATTACATGCAGGCCTGCCTCTTCTTCTCCTCCTCCTACTCCATCCTCTCTCTCTTCCTCGGCTGACTCCTCATTTTCCGATGCTACCGTCTCCTCCGCTGCGCCGCCCAAGATGCCCAGAACCTATTTGACATGCCAGGTGAGACGTTGCCATGCTGTGCTGCGTCTGTTGTGCCTGGAAGCCACACTGGTCCTGCACTCCTTTCAGCTTTGCTTTCACAGGCAGGTCAGTGGCTAACACTGCTCAATTTGACAGTTGGTAAAGTGGTGTGCGACAACGGTGCCAATCTGCTGAGGCGCTGAAACAGGGCAAAATTACACACGTGCCATGCATGGCACACGTCCTGAACTTGGTCGTGCTGCGATTCGTTGCCAAATACCCTGTGCTCCAGGACGTCTTGCGGCAGGCCAAATCTCAGCCCTTTTCAGAAGATCTTACACGGCCATGGCTCGCCTTGCTGACATTCAGTGGCGACACAACCTGCCCCTGAGACATCTTATTTGTGACTGCCCAACGCGATGGAACTCAACATTTTATATGCTTGATAGGCTGCTCCAGCAAAGACGTGCAGTTAACGACTACCTGTACGAACTCTGTGGCAGGGCAGGTTCTGGGGAGCTTGTTTTTTTTGCACCGTGCCAGTGGCTGCTCATGCGCGACTCATGCAGACTTCTGCGGCCATTTGATGATATCACCAAACCGGTCAGTCGCAGCCAGGGCGCCATCAGTGACATCGTACCTTACGCCTTCTTTCTGGAGTGTGAATTGCGTTGTGTCATTGGTCAAGCCGTCGAGGAGCAGGAGCAGGAAGATGAGGAAGTCGCAATGCTGGATGAATTCCCAGGGGGGGCTACTCCACCTGAGACAAGTCACCAACGGGAGTCTGAAGAGGAGTCAGAGGAGGATGGTGCCAGGGTGGAGGAGGAGGAGCAAGAAGAGCATGCTTTAAACCTTTCTGGGATCCCTGGTGTTGTCCGTGGATGGGGGGAGGAGAACGAGGACGACATTATCCTGGATGATGAGCAGGAGCCAGGCCAGTACAGCGCTTCCAGTTTAGTGCAAATGGGGGCCTTCATGTTCCAGTGTTTTAAGAGGGACCTCCGTATAAAAAGCAGTACTGGGTGGCAACGTATTTAGACCCCCTGGTACAAACAAAACATGGCGGAAATGTTACCACCATCACAGAGGGCAATCAGAATGCAGCACTTCCAGGCCTTGCTTTGAGAAATGCTGCATTCTGCTTTTGCGTCCGCTGGCCGAGGAATTTCCACTCACAGAGAAACAGTTTCGGGTACCAATCCAACAGCGCCTGCAAGAAGAGGGCAGTTTGAAGATGTCTTTCACTCATAATATGAGATCATTCTTTCAGCCGACCCATCGACAGCTGTCCACCGGATCCAGCATCAGGGAACGCCTAGACCGACAGGTGTCCGACTACATCGGGTGAACGGCCGATGTGGACGCACTGAGAAGTGATGAACCCCTGGACTACTGGGTGGGCAGGCTTGACCTCTGGCCAGAGCTTGCACAATTTGCAATGGAACTGTTGGCTTGCCCCTCATTCAGTGTCCTGTCCGAAAGGACGTTCAGCGCAGCAGGGGGGGGTCGTGACTAATAAGCGCACTCACCTAGCTCACAACAGTGTTGACTACCTCACATTTATAAAAATGAATGAAGCATGGATCTCGGAGGAATTCAACACATGTGACCAGTAGACCATGTTTCATTCAAATTTAGGTGAACGCCTGTGGGCTAATTTTTTGGGCCTGTAATGGCCGACACTTACTTCTGTATCTGTTGAATGCCTAATGTACCACCAGCCACAGAATACAAAGCTGTTTGCTGTCCGGTGAACACCTGTGGCCGTGTGCTAATTTTTGGGGCCTGTAATGGCCATCACTTACTTCTGTATCCGGTGAATGCCTATTGTACCACCAGCCACGGAATACAAAGTTGCTTGCTCTCCGGTGAACGCCTGTGGCCGTGGGCTAATTTTTGGGGCCTGTAATGGCCATCACTTACTTCTGTATCCGGTGAATGCCTATTGTACCACCAGCCACGGAATACAAAGTTGTTTGCTGTCAGGTGAATGCCTGTGGCCGTGGGCTAATACTATGTACTCTCAAAGTACCTAAGCTATATTGCCTCTCATACGTAATTAATACTTGTTACTACAAATACTATATGTACTCTCAAAGTACCTGAGCTATATTGCCTCTCATATGCAATTAATACTTGTTACTACTAATACGATATAGCGCTACCCCCGAAGGAGCCGCTGGTTATTTTTGGGCCTGTACTCTGCTTTAACCCCGCCAGTAATTTGGTCTCACTCCCCTTGACACAGCTGTGGTGCAGTGCTGATATGTAGCTCAGTAATAAAAGACAAGTAATTAGACACAGATTATATTCACTTTACCTCCGTTGTCACACTGTGGCACCTACTTGGAGAATTAACAAGTTTTACAACAGATTGTGTTAAAGCAAAAGGTAACTTTACTAGAACAGATTTTATCATTAACATGGAATCACATTGGGTGTACAACAATGAAACAAGAGGCTATAAATAGCAACCGCCTGAGAACCACCTGTATTGCCTTAGCAGGGGCGTCTCCAAGTGGGACTAATGTTCAGTCCGCAACCTTCAGCACTGCGCACCTTCCCACTTCCAGCACACCATGCAGACACTATGAAAACCTACTACGCAGCACACAGTATTTAGCAAGAATAATATAGCACAGTATAATGAACTCAATATCCCCCCTTACAGTCTCTAGTAAATGGTAGCAGCACTGCAAGGCCTTGCAATAAGAACACAGTCTAGTCTCTGGTCTTCTTTCTTCTGCTAGCAACCGTAAGACAAAGATTGTAATCCAAAGGGGCTCTCTGATCAGTAAAGCAATGTAGAACAACAAACTGTAGTTCAAACTGTGAAAGTATCTGTGCACTCCTTCCTAGAAGCACACCTCCAGCAGTCACCAAACAATCGATTCAGGCTTGAGGCCTATGCACATGTGACTCTAATAAACACCCTGTAGGCAGCATGCAATCCTGAGTCCCGCACCCTGTAGGCAGCATGCAATCCTGAGTCCCGCACCCTGTAGGCAGCATGCAATCCTGAGTCCCGCACCCTGTAGGTAGCATGCAATTCGGCTGCACCTACCCTTTTATGCAGTGTGCGGGGTTGTGGTGGGGGCATATTTGAGCCTTGGGTGACACCATCAAGTGCACTGTGGCAGGCTAGACAGAAGAGCCTGATGTGCTAACCTTCCAAGTGTCTACTGCTCTGTTCTGCTAATGCTGTCACTCTGCAGCTGCAGTACAGAGCACTGTGGCAGGCTGGAGGGGAAAGCCACTCCAATGCGGCGGTGTGGTAAAACATGGGGGGGTGACGCCATGTTTTACCGCACCAGGTGACTCCAACCTTAGTGACACTACTGACTAATAATAACTATTACTAACTATACTTTAACTAAATTATACTGTAGGTATTGGAATTTCCTTTCAAATTTGGCTTTTGGTGAATGTAACAAATACAAATTTATCCAAAGTTAAAAATTATCCAAAATAACAAATGCTGCATCTAAACGAATGGAACGTAACAAATTAATTAAAATAAATAATAATAATATTTTAAAAATATATATTATTAATTTGTTTAGATGTAGCATTCATTATTTTGGATAATTCGTAACTTCTGATAAATTTCTTCACTAACAGCCAAATTTAAAAGGAAATTCCAATACCTATAAATTTACGGCCTTGGGCTGGAAGTGGTTTCATATTTAGAGTTTTCAGATTTTTAAATTCTCGTTCTTATTTTCGGATTTTTCATTCATTCAAAATTTCGTTCTTATATTCTAATTTTGAATTTCGGATTTTTACGAATTATCAAAATAAATAATAGCACATCTAAACTAATGTAACAAAATCAAAATTTTCTGAAGTTCTGAATTTATTTGAAATAACGAATTTCGATCATAATGAATGAAACAAAAATAAATACAATTTTTACTTTTTGCTATAATAAATATCCCCCCCAAAAAAAAAAAAATATATATATAAAAAACACAAATGTTTTCCTCAGTTTAGGCCGATACGTATTCTTCTACATATTTTTGGTAAAACAAAAAATAAGCGTTTATTGATTGGTTTGCACAAAAGTTATAGCATCTACAAAATAGGGGATAGTTTTATGGCATTTTTATTATTTTTTCTTTTTACTAGTAATGGCGGCGACCAGCGATTTATTTATTTATTTATGACTGCGACATTATGGTGGCCATATCGGACACTTTTGATGCCATTTTGGGACCATTCACATCTATACAGCAATCATGAACAATGGGGGGAACTAATGCGCAAATCAAACTAACCAGAGCATGGAGATCTAAATTAAATAACAAATATACTATACTAGAGCAGCAGCCATGACTATTAGTGTTCACACACAGTCAGGATTTAAATTAAGGGGGTGTAGTGGCACTTACTACATTAAATAAAACTAACTGAAAGTTAAACAAAGAATTCTTAAAAGGGTGTCCAAAAATAACTGTGAGTAAATAATATGTTCCACTTCAAATCCAACCCACCCAGCATCAATACATTGATGTAGAGGGCAAGGAGAGTGGAAAATTGATAATAGAAATAAATGTGTAGACAAACGCGCCACAAAGAGCACCGTGCTACCAAAATCCGTAATCTTCAAAATATTAACAAAAAAATATAATAATATATAAATTATATATCATAGACAAAGATGCTGTGAAATGTGAAGAACTGTAATCCTTCCTAAATGATGCTTCATTAATGATAAAGTGCAATGTGCAAAAAAATATTTTTGTGAATACAAAATTTAGTGTGCACAAATCCAAATCAAATAAAACACAATGGACTTGAAATCATGCATCAGTGAACTATAAAATTGATCCAAAAAAATTGCAATAAAATAATGTGTGTCCCATACAAAAAATCCCTCCGAGGGATTGAAGTCCAATAAGGTGAAAAATTAAAACATGCCAAAGTGACAAGTGCACTAGTTTTGCAAATAATACAAAGTCCAAAGTTCCAGAATAAATATCTTTAAAGTTCCAATCACTGATTTCTGTGCTCCACCAACAATTGATGATTCAGTGCAAAGAATGAATGACCATGCACACGTGCTTGTAAAGGTGAAGGATAAATGCCAGATGTCTCTCAGTGCAAGTAGATAAGGATGAGCATTTTCACCAGCCCCTTACCTTAGTAAGGCTTAGATAAAGCCTGATGTATTGCTGTGAAGTATAGAATATACCTCCCACAGCCAGCCTGCTGCTCCAAATCCCGCAGCTAGATGCTCCCAGATCCCAGCGCTGACACTCAGATAAAATATAGGAAGGCTCCCATAGCATAAAATCATTTGGTAGTTTAATAAGTAAAACAAGAAATTACACTCACAAACAATGATGAGTCATCAGCGTGTAGTACAAGAAATGTCTCCGCTCTGCGGCCGCGAGCGGATGACGTCACCAACAGCTCTCCGGGGTCCTCACGCGTATCGTGACAGCACGTCACTTAATCCTATGATTTGGTTGGATTTGAAGTGGAACATATTATTTACTCACAGTTATTTTTGGACACCCTATACAGCAATCAGTGCTATAAAAAAAGGCACTGTTTACTGTATAAATGTGACTGACAGTGAAGGGGTTAACCACTAGGGGGCTATGAAGTGTGTCCTAGGGAGTGATTATGGGGCATGGCTACGAGTGACACGTCACTGATCGATGCTCCCGATGAGAGGGAGCAGATGATCAGTGTTCAGTGTCACTGGGCAGAACAGGGAGATGCCTTGTTTACACTGGCCTCTCCCCGTTCTGCAGCTCTGTGACCCGATCGTGGGACACTGGCGGACATCGAGTCCGTGGGTCTCGTGGGCACAGTCAGGGAACTCGCGGCAAGGGTGCATCACTTTGCGCAGTCACGCCATTCTGCCGACGTATAAGTGCGTGAGCCTGTTTTTAACCGGTTAATACCACTGAATCAAAATATATAATCACTTTAATGTTATATTCACTACTTTATAATTATGTCTTTTGCTGTATGTACCATCACTCCCAAAATGACAAAAACTCCAAAATATCACTTTCCAAAGAGAGCTTGCTCATCAGACCTTCAGGGAAGCAACACATGAAGAAAATATTCAAGGAATAGGTCATGATTTTCTAAAATGTCATGGTCCTAAGAATGGGAGAAAGTGGACAGGTGATTTTAAATAATAACTTGGTTGATTTCTGGTAAGATCACTTTCTGCTATAGTAAGAGCTAATTGTTTTATTTACTAAATGAATAGAGACTCTTCACTTAGCTTATTGAAAATGGTTAAGCGATTTTCAAATTAAACACATGCAAATTGAATAAAGCTTCACATAGTTTACTAAGACTAGCCAAACATGGCTTGACTTATCTCATTCAACTCCACAGGCTGTAATGGAGAAATCAGTCTATTTCTCCATCCATGCTGTACCATGGGTAGAATAATCTCCACTGCTGGCTATTGTATTCACCAGCCATACCACCTTGGGTTGCCTAAATACTAAAACAGTGACTGCATGTAATAGAATACAGACATTGTTGGGCTGATATTTTTCCACTTGGCTCAGTCAATTTTATATTGACCTTTGTTTAGCTGGGTGTGCTTGTAGGGCTAGTCATGGCTTGAATTTCTCTACTCCATTAGTAAATTAGTCTTCCAATATAAAGAGTACTTGTACCAAGAAAATAAGGGGATAAAGCTAAGGCCCCGTACACACGACCAGTTTCCTCGGCAGAATTCAGCTTCCGACCGAGTTTCTGGCTGAATTCTGCTGAGAAACCCGGCCGTGTGTACACTTTCGGCCAAGGAAGCCGACGAGGACCTCGGCGAGGAAATAGAGAACATGTTCTCTATTTCCTCGTTGTTCTATGGGAGCTCTCGGCCCGCCGAGGTCCTCGGCGGCTTCAGGGCTGAACTGGCCGAGGAACTCGATGTGTTTGGCACGTCGAGTTCCTCGGCCGTGTGTACGGGGCCTGAGACTGCTTACTGTAAATCTGGACATAGATCATCTATGATAGATGGAATGAATTTCAGCAGGGCAGAATGTTCGTACTGTAGTTAATCCATCAATTGACTTCAGTACAATCAGCCTGTAAGATTTTTTGTTTGTGATTATTGCCAGTGTCTATAGGCGCTAACAATGAAGGCTCCCCACGACAGAACACAATAGCACTGCAGGCAACACTGATTGTGTTGATGGGGTAACTGAGCAATTTTTCTTTCCTGAAATCCATGGTTGCAGAAAAGAAAAATACATTTGTATCTATTACTTTCTTTAGAGTAATGTAGCTGACAGACATTTGGAAAGGAGGATGAACGAAGATTGAGGTACAAAGCCAATAGGAGTATTATTGTTCCCAGGAAGGAATGCATTGTTGTATTTTAAGCCTTATTCAAAGGTGCACTGAGACCAGTAGTCTGTGAATGGGAAGTGTGTTTATGTGACTTGAGCCACCAGGTTGTGCGTTCAGACAGCCCATTGAAGCAGGGTACAGGTCTTACTATAATCATTTTTGTAAGAAATATACTAATGATCTTTTTTGTTCTTTTTTTTTTTTTATAGGAAAAACTGGGTACAGAAAAAATCAAGAATGATCTTCTTTGTCTATCGGTAAAGTCAAAACTGTATATTGACAACTGAGATTTTTTATTTTTTTTTGTTTAAGTATAATATTACAATTTTGAACATTATTGCATTGAAATATGTGACTATATTGAAAATAAGCACATTATTTATTTTTACCACCATAACCCTTTGAGGAAAAAGCCATGTAAAACATGTATCATTTAATAAATATGGCCAAACATGTTGCTTAGGGATGAACTTTGCAGAAAATTCGAAAAGCCGCGGAACAAGTGTTTGGGCTGGGTCCTGCCCCAGGGGACATGTATTTTACTATTGTTTACACTTCCTTAGTTAATTGGTAGAGGTACAATATACCCCATTACCAATTCACATAGGGGGGGCCAGGATCTGGGGGTCCCCTTTGTTAAAGGGGTCTTCCAGATTCCGATAAGCCCCCCGCCCGCAGAACCCTACAACCACCAGGCAAGGGTTGTGGGGATGAGGCCCTTGTCCCCATCAGCATCCTCCCCATGTTGAGGGCATGTGGCCTGGTACGGTTCAGGAGGGGGCCCCCCTCTTTTCCTGTGGCTGGCCAGGTTGCATGCTCAGATAAGGGGTCTGGTGTGGATTTTTGGGGGAACTCCATGCCATTTTTTTTTATTTGGGGTGGAGTTCCACTTAAAATCCACACCAGACCTGAAGGAGTCTGGAATGGATATTTGGGGAGAACCCCACGTAATTGTTTTTTTAATTGATGGCGGGGTTCCCCTTTAATATCCATACCAGACCTGAAGGGAATGAATTCTCTCTGAATTGCCGGGAGCCGACAATTCATTATAGCCGCAAGTGATTTTTAAGACATACTGTACACCCCCCCCCCCCAGGTACGAAATTTAAAGTAATATTTCACTTTTATTGTTTCACTTTAAGCATTATTAAATTCATTGTTCCAGAAAAAAATGCAGTTTTTTGCATTGATACATATCCCCTGGGGCAGGAGCCAGGTCCCCAAACACTTTTTAGGACAATAACGTGCATATTAGCCTTTGAAATTAGCACTTTAGATTTCAAATGTTCGAGTCCCATAGACTTTAACTGGGTTCTAAAGTTCACACAAACTTTTGGTGTGTTAGCAGGTTCTGGTGCGAACCGAATGGGGGGGTGTTCGGCTCATCCCTAATGTTGATCTGCTTTGACCAATTACAGCACATAGCCCTGTGTTTAGCCACTTCAGCCCCAATGACCGGGCAATTTTTTGCAACACGGCACTGCGTCGCTTTAACTGACAATTGCACGGTCATGCAACGTTGTACCCAAACAAAATTGATGTCCTTTTTTTCCCACAAATATTTTTTTTTCTTGGTGGTATTTGATCATGTTTGCGGCTTTTATTTTTTGCGCAAAAAAGACCATCAATTTTTTCCTCAGTTTAGGCAGATGTGTATTCTTCTACAAATTTTTGGTAATAAAAAATCGCAATAAGCATATATTGATTAGTTTGTGCAAAAGTTATAGCGTCTACAAAATAGGGGAAACATTTATGGCATTTTTGTTATTATTTTTTTTTACTAGTAATGGTGGTGATCTGCAATTTTTATCGGAACTTCGACATTATGGTGGACAGATTGGACACTTTTGACAATTTTTTGGGACCATTGGCACTTATACAGCGATCAGTGCTATAAAAATGCACTGATTACTGTGTAAATGTCACTGGCAGGAAAGGGGTTAACAGTAGGGGGTGATTAAGGGGTTAACTGTGTTACCTAGTGAGTTATTCTAACTGTGGGGAGATGAGGCTGCCTGGGTGAGGAGAGTGATCGTTGTTCATACTTAGTATGAACAACATATCGCTCTCCTCACCCCTGACAGCATGGAGATCTGTCTGTTTACATTGACAGATCTCTGTTCTGTCTCTGTGCAGAGCGATCGCGGGTGCCCAGTGGTCATCGCGACCGTCGGGCATTCGGCCTGGCTCCGCTGGCGCGCATGCGCCCCCTAGTGGTCAAGAAGCGAACAGACGTACAACTACGTTGGTTCACCCTGGGGGGGCCAACCGGCCGCAGTCAGTACTAGGGAGTGATTCTTACTGTTAGGGGGTGTGGCTACACGTGACACGTCACTGATGACCGTTCCCGATCACGGGGAACAGCCATCAGTGAAAGGGTCACTATGCAGAATAGGGGGATGCCTTGTTTACAAAGGCATCCCCCTGTTCTGCCTTTGCCGACCGCAATCGCGGGCCGCCCGGGAACATTGAGTTCCTGGGACCCGCGAGCATGCTCACAAGGCACGTGGCGGGAATGCGCGCCCGCTGGGTGGCAAATTTAAAGGGACGTACAGGTACACCATTGTTTCGATGTACATCTGCGTGCGGCGGTCAAGTGTGGCAAGTTGTTAAGTGGTAATAGGATCAGGAATACCATAGACAGGGAAAGGAAGAACAAAAATGTAAAGAAAATGGCACATAATAAACTGCATATAGAAGGTTGTCAGGCATCCTAAGCAGCAATGCAGAACAAACAAGACATCCAAAATAGATTAAATACTTGATTATATGAAATATTCAGTGAGTGAGTGAGTGAAAAACGTATATAGCGCAACACATGCGAACTGAATCGCCTCTGGGTGCTTATAGTCCATTTCCTGAGAGAGACTTAAGAGCCAAGGATTCCAAACAGTTGTGAATTTGCTAAAATAATTATTTTTTAAGAGCGTGCAGATGTTCAAGTGAACAGTTATAATTCAGATCATCAGATATATTAGGTACTTTTAGGCTGGGTTCACACTGATGCAAATTGAACGCTGGTTTCCCTGCATCCAATTTGCATGACAGAAGAGTGTGGCCTGCTCTCGATGGAGCCAGTTCACACAGCTCCAGGGCAGCTGCGGTCCGAATTGCATAAGGATCCTGTGCATCTTCTGATCCATTACAGGTGCAAATTCAGCCAAAAATTCACACCTGATTCACATCTGAACCGTGAACAGACACACACCGGACCCCTGCTGTGAGTCGTGGCTGCAGCTAGTGTGAACCCAGCCTGAGAGATTTCCAATTCCACATAGTCATTAAGTTAAGCAGAAGACAGAACCTATAGTACTACTGTTCTGACTCATTTGGGAATAAAAAGATACAGGAGAGCTAGGTCTGCTGAGTGCATGGGCGTCCGCTGAACTTTTTTTCAGGGGGGGGCATCATTTCAAGGTCATCCATGCTCGGTCCCTTTATGACAGTGTCAGTTTCCGCAATAAAAATCACCAGAATTGGTGTCAGTAGCAACAATAATAACCCCCCACATCAGTGCAGATTTCTAGAATAAAAACTTCAGCATCTGTACCAGTGTACATAATAATGACCCTCAGCACTGGTGTCAGTTTCTGCGCTAAAACCTCCCAGCATTTGGTGTCATTTTCTGCAATAATTGCCCCCAGCATAGATGGGAGGATATCAGGTTAGACACTTCCTAATGGCTCAGTCCCTAGGAACAGTAATGGATAATGGTCTTACCAGACCTGATGAAATCGTAACAGTGATCCATCTGGCTGGACGTTCGCTCACTCTGGGTTGCCCGGGGTGACTTTAGTCAGTAGTGTAGCATGCCTGTACCCTGGCAGTGGCTCGATCTTTCTCCCTCTCTGGTGGTGCGGGTACAGCGTGGTTCCCTCTCTGGTGGTGCTTCATACATAATGTGGATTTATATATCTGAGTTATAGCAGCTTGCCAAGAGGCATTAGAAAATATCTAAGTCTCATT
Organism: Rana temporaria; assembly: GCF_905171775.1. Lineage (NCBI taxonomy): Eukaryota > Metazoa > Chordata > Amphibia > Anura > Ranidae > Rana > Rana temporaria. The sequence goes on along the minus strand of NC_053495.1, from coordinate 155,146,261 downwards.
CCCATTCCCAAGAAGGCAGCAGCTTTAGTAAAAATATGTGGAGTTACTAAGAAGTTGTTAAAAAAACAAGATGCCTTTTTTGGGGTGCTTGAGGAATGTTATACAAGTTCAATCTAGGTGTAGGTATAGTAAGAGTCATTGGAACATCAGTTTTTGTATAAAGTTCAAATTAAATATAATACTCAGATAAGGGAAGGTCATATTTGCTATGTAAATCCTCAAAGGGGACTATGTCATCTGCTATCTGAACACCTACATGTGCCCAATTGTTGAGGGGAAGATAAGGTACTGTATGTGGAGATAGAGGTAGATGATCGGGAGAGGTAAGCGGGTATTAGATAGATGCAACTTGCTCTATATGTTGCCAAGAGGGTTTGTACTGATTTAATTGTGAAATAGCTTGGTAAGGTGATTTTGGGAAGCTCATTATTAATCCTTATGACTAACAATAGGGTTTTCATAGGGATATTTAAGAGGGTAATGACAAATAAATGTTCAATATGAATGGCCACTAGATAATAAGACTGTATAAAGTCATATAAAAAAATTAATTAATACAATATTTACATACACATATGACACATGTGTAAAAACATAAATAAATTAAAGTGATAAACTCAATAAAGTCTGCAACGTGATAAATGTAAAAAAGTGTTAAACACAAAGGACCAGATTCACAGACAGCTTAGTTCTAGGATGCGCCGTCGTATCTATGCGCCGTATTCAGGAAACAAGATACGCCTGAATTTTGGCTTAATACGACCGACGTAAGTCTCCTACGCCATTGTATCTTGGGCGCATATTTACGATGGCCGCAAGGGGCGCTTCCATTGATTTACGCGTCGAATATGTAAATGAGCAAGGTACGCCGATTCACGAACGTACTTACGCCCGTTGCAATAATCTACACCGTTTACGTAAGGCGTACGTACGGCGTAAGTTTACCCCTCACAAAGCAGGGGTAAGTCATGTTAAGGTATGGACGTCGGAAACAGCCGTCGTATTTTACGTCATTTACGTAAGTCGTACGTGAATGGGGCTGGGCGTAGGTTACGTTCACGTCGTAGGCATTGAGCCGGCGTATCTTAGGGAGTATATGCAACGTGATTCTGAGCATGCGCACGCATGCGCCGTTCATTTGCATGGGGTCACGGTTAATTTACATGTAGCACGCCCACTACCTTCCTACTTTGAATTAGGCGGGCTTACGCTGGCCTATTTACGTTACGCTGGCGTAAATATGGGAGCAAGTGCTTTGTGAATACTCAGCTTGTCTCTCCATGTTATGTCGGCGTAGCGCATATGAGATGCGCTACGCCGGCTCAAAGATGCGCCAATGTACCTGAATCTGGCCCAAAGTCTACAGATGAGAACTAGGGTATTGGTTTTAATCCAGGTAAATGGATGACCACCTTAGGACATCAATGGGAGGACAAGTGAGAAGAGTAGATATGGGAGATAGCCACCAATAACTTTAAAAAGGCTTCCCGGAACTATCGGACTCAAAAGGACATACGCCCGCCCCGCCTCCTTATATCGTCACCACCTGGAGCATGCTGGGACTGTGACACAATAAGAGACCTATATAAATCGTTGCGCACCATACACCAGGCATTACAGCGGGAGGGAGCGTCGAGTCAACATCGAAGAAGAGAAGAGGGAAGAAGGCGATGCAAAAGACCATGCCCCTGCTGGTAAAAGAGCTGGAAGAAGACAGCAGAGGTGCCCGGCAGAACAGAGAAAGAACTGGAGTGGGAGAAGAACCGGGGAGTGCAGAGACGACACCGGAGAGCAGAAGAAGAGAGCAGAGAAGTCGATGGAAGACCCCCGAAGTTGGAAGAAGACCCCCTGCCCCGAAGCACCCACCCCCCCATGTTGAGGGCATGTGGCCTGGTACGGCTCTGGAGGGGGGTGGCGCTCGCTAGTCCCCACTTCTTTCCTGACAGACAAATATACAGACAGATAGATATACAGACAGATAGATATACAGACAGATAGATATACAGATAGATAGACAGACAGATAGATAGACAGACAGATATACAGACAGATAGATATACAGATAAACATTGGGTGATAGGGGCAGAATGAGAGATAGATAGATCGATGAGACAGACAGATGAGAGAGAGATTTAGTGGTGAATGGGAGAAGCATTTGCTATGATCAGCAGTCCCCCACCCGCTTCTGCTCTCCTCTCCTGCCAGGCACATGTCTCTGTCTTCACCAGCAGATTACCAGTGAACAGCTGGGGGCAAAGGTGAAGCAGGATGCCCCCTCCGTCCACAGTCAGTCCAATCAGAGCATACTACAGATGGTTCACACGACTTTAATAGCATTACAGAAAGGACACAGGCAGATAGATAGTAGTACCTGTGGCTTCTCCATTCACTGAGCTGTGGGGTCAGGTTTAGAGTTGAGCGGACATCTGGATGTTCGGGTTCGGGTCCGAACCCAAACTTAAAAAAAAAAGTTCGGGTTCGGGAACCCGAAATTCGAACCCCATTGTAGTCAATGGGACACGGACTTTTAGAAAAAAAATGCGCGGAGGTCTTTAGGTCTGGTATGGATATTAAGGGGAACCCCGTCGTCAATTTAAAAAAAAATGACGTGCGGTTCCCCCTAAATATCCATAACCAGACCCTTCAGGTCTGGTATGGATATTAAGGGGAACCCCGCCGTCAATTTAAAACAAAAATGACGTGCGGTTCCCCCTAAATATCCATAACCAGACCCGTTATCCGAGCACGTTGACCTGGCCGGCCACAGAAAAGAGGGGGGACAGAGTGCGCCCCCCCCTTCTCCTGAACCGCACCAGGCCACATGCCCTCAACATGGGGAGGATGTCCCCATGTTGATGTTGATGGGGACAAGGGTCTCATCCCCACAACCCTTGCCCGCTGGTTGTGGGGGTATGCGGGCAGGAGGCTTATCAGAATCTGGAAGACCCCTTTAACAAAGGGGACCCCCAGATCCTGACCCCCCCTGTGTGAAATGGTAATGGGGTACACTGTACCCCTACCATTTCACGAAGGAAGTGTAAAGTCTTGTAAAAAAACACACACACACACACACCGTAGAATAAAGTCCTTTATTAATAAATGTTTTTAAAAAAAAAACTCCAGCGGTGATAATCCACTCGTTCCCGGCTTCCTGCTTCAACACAATACTAGCTCTAGTGTAGAGAAGGTGGATTGTCACTGCCCATGCATAGGCGTGTTGTCTTTATGTCAGTGTATGGCTATTTAACCACTTAAGCCCCGTACCATAATGCTGCCTAAAGACCCAAGGTGTTTTTACAGTTCGGGACTGCGTCGCTTTAACAGACAATTGCGCGCTCGTGCGACGTGGCTCCCAAACAAAATTGGCGTCCTTTTTTCCCCACAAATAGAGCTTTCTTTTGGTGGTATTTGATCACCTCTGCGGTTTTTATTTTTTGCGCTATAAAAAAAAATAGAGCGACAATTTTGAAAAACATGCAATATTTTTTACTTTTTGCTATAATAAATATCCCCCAAAAACATATATACATTTTTTTTCCCTCAGTTTAGGCCGATACGTATTCTTCTACCTATTTTTGGTAAAAAAAATCGCAATAAGCGTTTATCGATTGGTTTGCGCAAAATTTATAGCGTTTACAAAATAGGGGATAGTTTTATTTTTTTTGCATTTTTATTAATTTTTAATTTTTTTTTTTTTACTACTAATGGCGGCGATCAGCGATTTTTTTCGTGACTGCGACATTATGGCGGACACTTCGGACAATTTTGACACATTTTTGGGACCATTGTCATTTTCACAGCAAAAAATGCATTTAAATTGCATTGTTTACTGTGAAAATGACAGTTGCAGTTAGGGAGTTAACCACAGGGGGGCGCTGTAGGAGTTAGTGTTCCCTTAGTGTGTGTTTACCACTGTAGGGGGGTGTGGCTGTAGGAATGACGTCATCGATCGAGTCTCCCCTATAAAGGGGCAACGTTTCGAGGCCACGCAGGACCTCTTCGTCAGGCAAAAGAAAAGCATCTTTTGCCTGACGAAGAGGTCCTGCGTGGCCTCGAAACGTTGCTCTTTTGGATCAATAGATATGCATTAAATCTTTGGACGTTTTTTTAAGATGATCCCTGGTGTGCTGGCGAATATATATATATATGATTTACTTTCCGGTTCCCAGCCGGTGATCGTTTCAGCACCCTTTTACTACTTGGCCATTTTGCCGGAAGGTGTGCAATCGGAATATTTTTGAGATCCCCTATAAAGGGATCACTCGATCGATGCAGCGCCATAGTGAAGCACGGGGAAGCCGTGTTTACATATGGCTCTCCCCGTTCTTCAGCTCCGGGGAGCGATCGCGACGGAGCGGCTATAAACAAATAGCCGCGCCGTCATCCCGGATCGCTCCCCGAGGGGACCCGACCGCCGCAAAGTCGCGGGGGGGGGGGTCCCGATCGGACCCCCCACCCACGTCTAGGCAGGGACGTACAGGTACGCCAATGTGCCTGTACGTGCCATTCTGCCGACGTATATGTACATGCGGCGGTCGGGAAGGGGTTAAAGTGGAGTTCCACCAATATAAAAGTCAGCAGCTACAAAAGGTGTAGCTGCCGACTTATTAGATCGGACACTTACCTGTCCCAGTGATGCGGGTGTACGAAGCCCAGCTCGTCTCCCTCTCCTCTCTGCGGCATCATGACTGTGGGTGCCTGGCTGTGGCTTCACAGCTGGGCACACACTGCCCAATGTGCGAGATGCGTTGCGATTGGCCGGGCAATCTGTGATGTGTCCCAGATGATTGCTGATGTGAACTTTCTTGCGGCGCACGGGAGAGAGAGAGAGAAAAAAAAAAAGAAGGGTTTACACTCCCCCCCCCAAAAAAAATTACATGCCAAATGTGGTATGTCAGGGGGTCACCTTACCTTAAAGCGCAAGTTCCATTTTTAGGTGGAACTCAGCCTTAAACCACAGATATTTTCTTTTAAAACAAGAGTCCTTTTAATGGCTGGATTATGAACTCCTTTGTAAAACTAAAACCTGACAGTCTGTTACAGTCAGAAGTTGCAAAGTTTTAACTGCCGTCTCCCTAAACTATGATGGCAATTTTTAAATACAGTATACAGTTCTCATCACTGTCACTGAAGACGGCGAAGCGCGATTATGGTGCAGAGAAGCACCAAATGTTCAGCACTACTTTAGAATCTTATTTGCATAGCAAATGGACACAAGGCAGCAAGATGACACAGCAATACAATATTAACCACATCCTCATCAGAAAAGTCCATAGACATGCCCTAGTCTTTTCTGACATCTAAAGGTTTAAGGCCCCATACTCACGAGCAAACATGTCTGCTGAAACTGGCCCGCAGGCCAGTTTCAGCAGACATGTTTGGTCGTGTGTGGGCGCGAGCGGGCCGAATTCCAGCAAACATTTGCCCGCCGGGCCTTTTCCCAGCAGACAAATATTCCTGGACTTGTTTTAAAACAGCCCGCTGGAATTCAGCCCGCTCGGACATGTACGGTCGTCAGTACAGACCTACCGTACATGTCCAGGCGCCCGCCGTCCCTCGCATGCGTCGAATGACTTCGACGCATGCGTGGAAGCATTTTAAAGGCGGGCCGCGCACGTCGCCGCGTCATTGTCGCGGCGACACCGCGTCATCGACGCGGCGACACCGCGGACACGCCCCGCGTATTGTTTACGCGCGGACTTCTGTACGATGGTGTGTACAACCATCGTACAGAAGCCCTCTGGCAGACATGTATGGTGAAAACGGTCCGACGGACCGCTTTCACCATACATGTTTGTCCGTGTGTACCCGGCCTTACAGTTAACGGATTAAAAAAAAAAAAAAACAGCAAAGTTGCCTATCTCCTCCATTTCTAGAAACCAAGTTCTTTCAACACATTTTGAACAGGCCATTTATCACAGAAGCACAAGACAAATAGTCCAGCTATTTGATGGAATAACTTTACGCCTGAATGCCTTACGTAAACGGCGTATCTTTACTGCGACGGGCGCACGTACGTTCGTGAATAGGCGTATCTATTCATTTGCATATTCTACGCCGAACTCAACGGAAGCGTCACCTAGCGGCCAGCCTAAATATTGCACCCTAAGATACGACGGCGAAAGCCGTCGTATCTTAGATAGGTTTAAGTGTATCTCAGTTTGAGAATACACTTAAACTTAGGACAGCGCAAATTCCGAGTTAGGTCGGCGTATCTACTGATATGCCGGCCTAACTCTTTCTGAATCTAGCTACAAGACTTTTGACTTTGCTGCTAGGGGTGATGGTTTGTCCCAGAATGGGCGGGGGTGTCCATGTTATTGCAGGAAGTCTCTTTCGGTTGGCGTGGAACAGGAGAAGTACTGTTTTTGAGCCATTGAGTTTAAGATAACTCTTCGTCATCCAATTTTCTATCAAAGTAAGGCATCTCTCTAGTCCGAGATAATGACCATTTTTGTTGCTGATGCGAAAATAGAGTTGGGTGTCATCCGCGTAGGAATGGTAGAGTAACTTCTGGTTACTGATGATTTCAAAAAGAGGGCGGAGATAGATATTGAATAGTACGGGCGACAAGGGGATCCCTGTGGGACTCCGCATGACACTGTGCATTTTTCAGAAGTGAAAGGACCAAGTTTCACTATTTGAGATCGGTTTTCCAAGAAGGAGAACCAGGGTAAATCTGAGTCTGCGACTCTAGCTACTTCAGCTAGGCGAGTCAGTAATAATTTGTGGTCTACAGTATCAAATGCTGCGCTTAGGTCCAACAGTACCAGAAGACAAGATTTTCCTTCATCTGCTGCTTCGAGAACGTCATCCCATATTTTGAGAAGTGCTGTTTCTGTTCCGTGACCAGGTCGGAAACCCGATTGAAACGGATCGAGTAATTTGTGGGTGTCTAAATGATGATGTACCTGTTGTACAAATGCTTTCTCCATTACCTTGGAGAAGACATTTAGGCCTGTTATGGGCCGACGATGGTTTGAGTCTTTGGGGTCAAGGGTGTTTTTTTTTAGAATTGGTTTTATTATGCCTTGTTTCAGCAGGGTCGGCACCATGCCTTCCTTGAATGATTGGTTAATGAGATGCGTGATAGCCGGTGCAACGATATCGGCACATTCTTTCAACAATTTGGTGAGGATGATATCATTAGGCGCTGTGCTGTCCCAGTACTGATATTTTTAGTGGCGTCGATGGAGATAGGCTTTAGAGTGAATTTAGTTGATTGCGGCATTTTTGTGTGGATATTAGCTTTTTGATTTAAAGGGGAGTCGGTGGAGGTTCTATTTTGCTGAATAATTTCACAGATTTTTTCAATTTTGTTAATGAAATAATCCGATAATTCATTGCAAAATTCTTGTGATTCAAAATTCGGAGCCTCTTGGCAGGCTGGGTTCATGGACTGAGCAACGAAATGAAAGAGTTCACGGGGGCAGTTCAGGGCTTTTGCGATGATTTTAGAATTTTTTTTGGGCTTTGAAGATTTCTTTGTGATATTTCATAGTTATTACCTTGTAAATAATGTGGTTTTCCCCCGTTGAGCTTCTTCTCCAGGCTGCTTCCACTCTTCTGCGCTCTTACTTCAACAATGTGAGGTCATCGTTAAACCAGCTGGAGTTGTTTTTCCGGATGCGCGTTCTGCAGTTTGGAGCTACTATGTCGGCTGTCTGTAGTAGAGCCTTGTTGATGGAGTTGAGTGTTTCTGTCGCTGTTTGATGTTGTTCAATTATTTTTATTTTGTTGTATAATGTAGTTTTTGAAGAGTTCCGAGTGGAGTTTCATCTGAGATCTTGTCCAGTGTGTTGTCACCGGGTTTATCGTTTTTTTAAAGGGGGCGTTTGTAGTGATTTTGAATTTTATTGCATGGTGATCTGTCCAGGGTAGGGGCTCATTTCCCAGTGTGTTAATTTCCAAATCTTGTCTGAAGATCAGATCGAGCGTGTGGCCTGAAACATGTGTGGGTCCGCATACCAGTTGCTGCAGACCTAATCCTTCCAAGTGGTCAATGCGTTAATATATGTCTGTACATATGTTTGGTTTCTTCCAATTTTTTTCTGCAGGTGGTTTGACCAGCTATCAACAACTATCGGAGAATAGGGCAGTATAGATAGTCAGGACTGTGGAAATTTCTATGCATCACTGTATTTAAATGTTTGTATAATAATGTTTTAAAACATTTGTAGTTTTCTATTCTCTTCCTTCTACTGTCCTTTTCTGTTGTTGTGCAGATTCAGGTCGGGTATTTTTAGGATTGAATGCCCTCTTTTGGGACACTAAGGACAGTGTCTATTCAGGTAGCGCCTCTGTACCTTACAGTACTGGTGCTAGTGAAATTTAAGGGCAGATCAGAGTGTAGTTAGACTCTGATCCAGATTGTTAATAGCAAAATATGGTCTCTGTCTCAGCTTGGCTGTGCTGTTAGCCCATTCTGCTGTGCTGGGGTGTTCTTCCAATCCCGGTACTGCAGGTGGCAGCAGTGGAGTCAAGGTTTGGGTGCTCTTTCCAGCAGCCAGTCACAAGGGTTTGTCCTCGCTGTGCATGCTGGGGAAGGGTATTTATGGGCCAGAGGCCATTGGTTCTGGGTACAAAATATTCCAACTGCACACCTTCCAGGAAAATGGCCAATAAGTAAAAGGGTGCTGAAACGATCACCAGCTGGGAACCGGAAAGCAAATCATGTACACATATTCGCCAGCACACCAAGGATCATTTAAAAAACGGCCAAAAATTTAATGCATAATAGCGATCCAAAAAGCAACGTTTCGAGGTCACGCAGGACCTCTGCCTGACGAAGAGGTCCTGCGTGACCTCGAAACGTTGCTTTTTGGATCGCTATTATGCATTACATTTTTGGACGTTTTTTAAATGATCCTTGGTGTGCTGGCGAATATGTGTACATGATTGGTTCTGGGTATTCTTCGTCCAGTGTGGCACCCACCTTTAGGGTGGCTACATCACGGCGCCCCAGTCTCTTAACATTAAGGGAAACCAGTATAGGAGCCATTGTAGATTATAAGGGAGTTAATAGTAGTAGTAGTGTCAGTTGAGGACTAACATTATGAAGAGATCCTTTCAGTGACAATCAGGAAGGTTGTCATTGTAGCAAAGATGTTTTAAATATGTGCCAGGAAAAAAAAACAAGACACGTGTAATTGCAGAAGCAGAATGCATAGGCCAGGGAATGAAGGAGAGTAATGCCCCGTACACACAATTGGAATTTCCGATGGCCTAAAATCCAATGGAATTTTTCGTCGGAATTCCATTCAAGCTGTCAGACCAAATTCCGACCGTCCAAAATGCGGTGACCTAAAACACTATGACGAGCCAAGAAAAATTAAGTTCAAAGCTTCCGAGCATGCGTCGTCTTGATTCTGAGCATGCGTGGGTTTTTTCTCCGTTGGAATTGCACACAGATGATAGGAATTTCCTATCGTTTTTTTCCATCGGAAAAAAAAATAAAACATGTTCTATTTCTAAACACCGACAGAAAAAAAGTCTGATGGGGCCCACACACGATCGGAATTTCTGATGAAAAAAGTCCATCTGACTTTTTTCATTGGAAATTCCGGTCGTGTGTACGCGGCATAAGAGTTTGCTGTAGGGATCAAAAATAGATAGTCCCAAAATGCCTTCTAGGCAGTACTAGGTAAAAGGGGTTGTCAGGGATGCCTAACACAGGCATCCAGCCCAGGGTAAACAGATAAGCGGGCTGCACTTAAGTAATCAGTCACAAAAGTATGTGAAAAATATATATTTATTAAGGCACACATGCAAACCAAACAACAGCAAGCCAAAAACAAGCAATGCATGCAAGAAATAAATACAAGAAAACAGAGCAAACCCCAAAACACCTAATCTAACAATCTAACTAATATATACAAGAACAGGAGCACATATACATAAGCAAGGCAGGGACAAGAGACAAGGGGGAACAGGCGCCCAGATGGCGGGAGCTGTAGCAAGGGGAAGCTGGAAGCAGGAATCAGGAGGAAGCCGATCAGGAACAGATTTGGACAATTGATCAGGTCAGGCAGGGACAAAGCTAGCAGAGAGGATACTGAAGCCTTGAACCTTAGTGAAGGGAGGGCTTATATTCTCCCAGCAGCTCACATCAGGTGCAGCTTGATTAATGAAAAGTCCATCTACTGGGAGACACCCGCTGGTGGCCACCAGAATTGCACCCTTTGGTGCTGAAAGCAATAGCGCCCCTTCAGGTCTGGTATGGATATTAAAGCGGAGGTTCACCCAAATAACATTTATATCAGACCAACTTCTTTTTACTTCTAACATGTACAGTCCGCATTTTTTTTTTTAGGCTGCACATACCTTCTAATGTATATTTGCAATCCGGCTTCCGGTTAGGCGTTTCTATGCTGAGGAGGCATGTCATCTGGGAGGTCGCCCAGATAATTGACGTTGTTTCAGAAAAAGTTCTCCCTGACGGATAAGGCCCCGCCCCCCGTATTGCGTAGGCACGTCACGAGTCACTGCGTTTCCGAAAGAAGCTGAACATGCAGAGCTGCGAGTCGGCTCTATACGGCGCCTGCGCACCAACTAGGAGCCGTGTAGAGCTGACTGCGCAGGTGCCGTATAGAGCTTCTTCATGTTCAGCTTCTTTCAGAAACGCCGTGACTCGTGATGCGCCTACGCAATACGGGGGGTGGGGCCTTATCCGCAGGGGAGAACTTATTCTGAAACAACGTCAATCATTGCAGACTGTACATGTTAGAAGTATAAAGAAGTTGGTCTAATATAAATGTTATTTGGGTGAACCTCCACTTTAAGGAGAACCCTGTGCGTAAATAAATGGCGTAGGGCTGCCCCAAAAATCCATACCAGACCCTTATCCGAGCACGCAACCTGGCAGGTCGCAGGAAAAGAGGGGGGCAAGAGAGTGCCCCCCTCCTGAACTGTACCAGGCCACATGCCCTCAACATGGGGAGGACGCTTTGGGGTCCAAAGCACCATGTCCATATGTTGATGGGGACAAGGGCCTCATCCCCACAATGGTGGTTTTGGGGGTCTGCGGGCAGGGGGGTTATTGGAATCTGGAAGCCCCCTTTAACAAGGGGAACTCCAGATATCAGCCCCCCCTATGTGAATTGGTAACGGTAATTTGTACCCCTACCATTTCACAAAAAAGTGTCAAAAATTTAAAAAAACACAAGAGACAACTTGAGACAAGTCATTTATTAAAGAAAAAATTGTTTCCAGCATTGTAATCCATTCTCGCCCGACAATAAGAAAAAAAAAAAGCCGCTACTGATGCCTCATGGGTGGTTCCCATTGAATGATGTGACAGCTCTTAAATAGCTGAGGGCGGGGCCATCAGTGATGTACGTGGGTGACCCTGCCCCCTCTGACACCACAGGGGTTTCCTGCGGTTTCCCGTGGCGTCAGAAGGGGCAGAGTCACCCGTCACGGGTAATAGATGGTGGTGTACAGTAGTCAGGAGATGATGGGGGTAATAAATGGTGGTGGGACAGTAGTCGGGAGATGATGAGGTTAGAAAATGGTGGTGGACAGTAGTCAGGGGATTATGAGGGAAATAGATGGAAATAATAAGGTTAATAGATTGTGGTGGTGTACAGTAGTCTGCAGATGATGGGGGTAAAAGATGGAGATGATAGGGGGAATAGATGGTGGTGTACAGTAGTCAGGAAATGATGAGGGTAATAGATGGAAATGGTGAGACTAATAGATGGTGGTGGGACAGTAGTTGGGAGATGATGGGGGGTAAAAGATGGAAATTATGAGGTTAATAGATGGTGGTGGGACAGTAGTCGGGAGATGATGGGATCGATAGATGGAGATGATGGGGTAATAGATGGTGGTGTACAGTAGTCTGCAGATGAATGGGGTAAAATATGGAGTTGGTGGTGTATAGTAGTCAGGAGATGATGAGGGTAATAGATGGAGATGAAGAGATTAATAGATGGTGGTGGGACAGTAGTCGGGAGATGATGGTGGTAATAGATAGTGGTGGACAGTAGTCTGTAAATGATGGGGTAAAAGATGGAGATGGTGGTGTACAGTATGACTAAGCACTAGTTTCAGTGCGAAACGCGTCAGTAGTCGGGTTTTATTTTATGTTGCTGTGACTTGTAGTGCTGTCCTTTTTTTTAATAAAGGCTACAACTTGTTCAAAGTGCGGCTGTCCAGAAACAATTTTTGTTCCTGGTGGTGTACAGTAGTCGGAAGATGATGAGGGTAATAGATGGAGATGAAAAGATTAATAGATGGTGGTAGGACAGTAGTCGCAAGATGATGGGGGTAATAGGTGGTGGTGGACAGTAGTTGGGAGATGATGGGGGTAATATATGGAGATGCTGAGGGTAATGGATGGAGATGATGAGGTTACTAGATGGTGGTGTACAGTAGTCGGGAGATGATGGGGGTAATAGATGGTGGTGTACAGTAGTCGGGAGATGATGGGGATAATAAATGGTGGTGGGACAGTAGTCGGGAGATGATGGGGGTAATAGATAGTGGTGTACAATAGTCGGGAGATGATGAGGGTAATAGATGGAGATGATGAGATCAATAGATGGTGGTGGGACAGTAGTCGGGAGATGATGGGGGTAATAGATGGAGATGATGAGGGTAATAGATGGTGGTGTACAGTAGTCAGGAGATGATGAGGGTAATAGATGGAGATGATGAGATTAATAGATGGTGGTGGGACAGTAGTCAGGAGATGATGGGGGTAATAGATGGTGGTGGGACAGTAGTCAGGAGATGATGGGGGTAATAGATGGTGGTGGGACAGTAGTTGGGAGATGATGGGGTAATAGATGGTGGTGGGACAGTAGTCGGGAGATGATAGGGGTAATAGATGGTGGTGGGACAGTAGTCGGGAGATGATGGGGGTAACAAATGGAGATGATGAGGTTAATAGATGGTGCTGTACAGTAGTCAGGAGATGATGGGGGTAATAGATAGAGATGATGGGGTAATATATGGAGATTATGAGGGTAATGGATGGAGATGATGAGGTTAATAGATGGTGGTGTACAGTAGTTGGGCGATGATGGGGGTAATAGATGGTGATGATTAGGGTAATAGATGGTGGTGTACAGTAGTCAGGAAATGATGAGGGTAATAGATGGAGATGATGAGATTAATAGATGGTGGTGGGACAGTAGTCAGGAGATGATGGGGGTAATAGATGGAGATGATAGGGGTAATAGATGGAGATGATGAGGTTAATAAATGGTGGTGGACAGTAGTCGGGAGATGATAATGGTAAAAGATGGAGATAATAAGGGTAATAGATGGGGTTGGCCCGCCCCCATCTGACGCCACAGGGAAACCGCAGGAAACCCCTGTGGCGTCAGAGGGGGGTGGGGTCCCCCGCTTACGTCACGGGTGGCCCGCCCTCAGCTATTTAAGAGCTGTCACGGCGGGTGTAGCGTCATTCGACGGGAACCACCTATAAAGCATCAGTAGCGGCTTTAATTTAATTTTTTAATTTTTTACGGTATCATCGGGCGAGAATGGATGTACATCGCTTGGATTTTTTTCTTTTTTAATAAAGGACTTATCCCAAGCTGTCTCTTGTGTTTTTTAATTTTTTTTTATATTTTTTGGTGAAATGGTAGGGGTACAATGTACAACATTACAAATTCACATAGGGGGCGGGATCTGGGGTTCCCCTTGTTAAAGGGGGCTTCCAAATTCCAATAAGCCCCCGGCCCGCAGACCCCACAACCACCGGGCAAGTGTTGTGGGGATGAGGCCCTTGTCCCCATCAACATGGGGACGTGGACCTTTGGAACCCCAAAGCATCCTCCCCATGTTGAGGGCATGTGGCTTGGCATGGTTCAGATAGAGCGCCCCCCCTCCTTTGCTGCGGCCTGCCAGGTTGCATGGTCAGATGAGGGTCTAGCATGGATTTTTTGGGTGGCCCCACACCATTTTTTTTATTTTGGTGCAGTGTTCATCTAAAAATCCATACCAGACCTGAAGGGTCTGGTATGGATTTTGAGGGGAACCCCTACTCCATTTTTTTTTTAAAATTTGCGCAGGATTTCCCATAATATCCATACCAGACCTGAAGGGTAATGGACGGGGGGGGGGGGGGGGACCATGCCGTTTTTTTTTTCAAATACTTTTTATTTGTATTGTGGGACCCGACAATTCATTATAGCAGCGGGTAGTTTTAAATTACTTTTTTTACTCTAGAAATGTCATTTTGCGCAGGGACTGTTCTAAACACGGGAAAAATGTGCCACCAGGTACGAAATTTAAAGGAATATTTAACTTCTATTGTTTCACTTTAAGCTTTATTAAAATCACTGCTCCCAAAAAAATTTCAGTATTAAAACAAATTATTTTGCATTGATACATGTCCCCTGGGGCAGGACCCAGGTCCCCAAACACTTTTTATGCATATAAGCCTTTAAAATTAGCACTTTTTATTTCTCCCATAGACTTTAATAGGGTGTTCCGCGGCTTTTCAAATTTGCCACGAACACCCCAAATTGTTTGTTATTCGTCGAACACCCGATGTTCGAGTCGAGCGTAAGTTTATCGGGCTCATCCCTTAATATAAGCCTTCAAATGGCCACTTTAGATTTTTCCTGTTCGGCTCCCATAGACTTCAATAGGGTTTTCCGTTCAGGTTAGAACTTCCCCCTGTTTGAGGCCTCGTACACACGACAGAGTTTCTCGGCAGAATTCGTCGAGAATCTCGGTGAAGAGCCGGATTCTGTCGAGAAACTCGGTCGTGTGTACATTTTCGGCCCGATGGAGCCGCCGAGGAACTCGTCGAGCAAATAGAGAGCAGGTTCTCTATTTTCTCGATGGCAGTGGATTTTGGCTCGACGAGTTCTTCATCGGGCTGTTTTTTAAACGAGAAACTCGGTCGTGTGTATGCTAAGAAACCTGTCAAAAACTTAGACACTGGAGACCAACATAGGTAAAACTAGCGTTTGGAATGGAGATAGCACATTCGTGTCGCTTCCAACATTATTTAATCGTTTATTTGCAGCGCTTGACACAATTTTTCCTAAGGGCACAAAACAGCAATATACTATTTTTTTTTTACGATATTCACACAGAGTTCCTTAAAATTAGGTGGAACCTTTTTCTTACTGGACTCAATATTTTTTTTTTTTTTTATTGTCACCTTATTTTGGTCGTGTGTTTTAAATCCTGCTTTTAATCACCTTAATTTTAAATTTTTTAAAAATGCAAATCCTTTTATTTTTTGTAATGTCAAGTTCCCCCCATAGAAACCTTATTGCTTTGTCTTATCTCATGTGTCCCTTTCAAATTACACCTTATATCCAATTTTTACAAAATAAGAACCTGCCTTCTCACTTGCAAAATTGAAATGTAAAAAAATACAAGGACAAGTATGAACTGTAAAAAAAAAATGTACCATTTATTTTGGTAATAAAAAAATATTTGATATGCAAAAGTCAGCACTGGAGAGCTTGCTGCCATTTGTGCACAGCCAGGTGTGGCCTGATGTGACTGGTGATCAGTTGGAGGCCAAAATGGGGACTTGAGAGGTTCATTCAGGAAGTCACGCATCAAGGTCTTGGACTCCCCGAGGTCAGAAACTGGAGCAGGGCAGGCAGATGTCACCAGGTTGTGGTACTACAGCAGCCTGAACTCTGGTACACCACATGGAAGTAAGGGAGTCACTTTCTTGATTTCTTCAAGGCCTTCCTTGGTGGCTTCCCTGCAGCCTGCTCTTTCACCTTCTCTGCAGCCTTCTCAGCAGCCTTCCTCTTATGCCTGGCTGGAGGTGGTGCCACAGGGGTAGTACTCATGCCAGGAGGAGGAGTAGACGAAGGTGGTGGAGGATGAGTAGCCGACGGTGGTGGAGGAGGAGGTGGAGGAGGAGGAGGAGCAGTAGAAGGAGGAGGAGTAGTAGAAGGAGGAGTAGAAGGAGGAGGAGCAGTAGAAGGAGGAGGAGTAGAAGGAGGAGGAGCAGTATAAGGAGGAGTAGAAGGAGGAGGAGCAGTAGAAGGAGGAGTAGAAGGAGGAGGAGCAGTAGAAGGAGGAGGAGTAGAAGGAGGAGGAGCAGTAGAAGGAGGAGGAGTAGAAGGAGGAGGAGTAGTAGAAGGAGGAGGAGTAGAAGGAGGAGGAGTAGAAGGAGGAGGAGCAGTAGAAGGAGGAGGAGTAGTAGAAGAAGAAGAGGAAGCAGAATGTTCAGATGGAGCAGGAGAAGAAGAGGAAGAAGAATGTTCAGATGGAGCAGGAGAAGAAGAGGAAGAAGAATGTTCAGATGGAGCAGGAGAAGAAGAAGAAGAAGAAGAAGGTGGGGGAGCTTGAGAAGGAGCATGAGAAGAAGAAGAAGGTGGGGGAGCTTGAGAAGGAGCATGAGAAAAAGAAGAAGAAGAAGAAGGTGGGGGAGCTTGAGAAGGAGCATGAGAAGAAGAAGAAGGTGGGGGAGCTTGGGAGTTATGTGGTGTGTGAGGATGGGGATGGCGGCAAATCACAGTGTCCTCCGTGAGAAGACCCCTCACCCCCTGATTTGCCAGGGTGATGAGGAGGCCCTCAAAGAGGAGGCGTTGGTCTAATGTCATTTCTGACATTTTGGCCAAAACCACTGTGACAAATCCCTCCTGAGCAGTGGGAGGCTGTTGCAGGGTTGCATGGGCGTCCCGAATGAGGGCTAGTGAGGCGTCACGCACCCTTGTATCCCTCACCTGCCTTCTCGGACGCAGACGAAGAGGAGACACCTGGCATCTCGTGCTTGGCCCAGCAACCTCGTGCAACCCACTTGGGCCTGCCACCTCATCCGCTCCACTTGGGCCTGCCACCACGTTACTGATACTTGGGCCTGCCAACACGTCCAAGATACTTGGGCCTGCAGCCTCCTCCAAGCCACTCACCCTGTCCTCCTCCTGCCTGGCATTTTCCTGATCCTCCTGCTGCCTGGTCTCGTCCTGTGTATGGAAAAAAAGTAAAGTTTTACTATTTTATAAAATTTTTGTTTTATTTAGTTAAGCTCCTGACTGTTGCATTTTTTTTTGGTCACGACTTAGCTAAGCCAATCATTCTGACCCATGTTTTATGGTCAATCACACCACAAAAATTCATGGCCAATACTGACAAATTTTTGGAATAACACTTTTAGATCTAATTTTTATTTACCTTTAATATCTTAATTTACATCTCTTTAACAACATTTAAACACCACATATTTGCACATTGAAAGTACTATATACCTGGCTCCAGCTGGGCAAATCTGGATCTTCATCCAGGATGGAAGGCTGCTGAGAGGGTTCTTCTGCAGAGGGAGCAGCAGGTTGGCTGGAGGGAAGGCTGGAGCTTCTGTGGCTTCTGGGGCGAAGGCTAGAAAGTGACTCCCTAACCTCCAGGTGTTCATCCAGGAAGCTCAGTTTGCTGTAGTACCACAACTTGGGTTTAAATACCCGCCCTGCTCCAGCTCCAGACCTCATCGAAGCCAAGACCTTGTTGCGTGCCTTCCTGTAGGTGCCTCTCAAGGTCCCAATTTTGACCTCCAACTGGTCAGTTGTCACATCAAACCCCACCTGTCTCCGCACAAGTGGGAGCAGGCTCTCCAGTGCAGTTTTCCGCAATTCTCTATTTCTAGAGATGGGGTCTTTGGTGGCCCACAGAACAGGAAGTTCTTGCCACCTATCAATAAAGATCTCCAAGAAGTCGGGTCGGTTAAAGAGATTCATCTTTTCCTGTCCAAAACCAAGGATAAAAAAATAATGTCACTACACAATCTATAAAGTCAATTACTCTTTCTCACAAGCTAGCCCTTAAAGGGTCACTAATGGATAACTATATTTTTGGAGGAAATGACTGTTTACAGTGTCTAGAGACATACAAGTGCATACATATAATGTGCCTCTAGTTTCACTTTTGTTTTGAAATTTAGTTATTGTTTCTGTGAAGTAAAGAGACACACAGAACCCAAAAAAAATAAAAGCAGGGCATATTTAATTTCTACAATTATTAGCATTGTTTTGGTTGATTTTTAGACACACAGCTTAGACCACAGTGACAAGCTCCCCTGATAAATTTGAGAGGGAGCAGAACCAGGAAGTGATGATTTATGCAAATGATTACAGCTGCTTAAAAGCAAAAAGGGACAATGAGGACATGAAATCAAGACTGATATAATGTAAAGTTAGTTATTTCTGCCCCAAACAATTTTGGCTTATTGCTCCTTTAAATGTCTGTCTTTCCTGAATATGCCACTGCTGTCCCAAGTTCGAAGCATACCTACACGCTTGTCGTTCAAACGTCTTTCTTACGCAACCCGGTCGTATGGACGCTACATGTGTTCGAGCCTTATATACACTCCGCACACGACATCCGCCCATGCTTAAAAAAATTTGATGTTTCCCCCCCGCCCCTTATCTTCCGTCGCAAAAACGACAAGGTGGAATTGGCAGCAGATCATGTTTGGTCAGTTCCTAGGAAACAGATGACCAGTTGTGTCGAACTAATAAGCCAGATCTCATCCTCATTTGTGTATGAAACGTTAGTTAGATAAAAGCACTCCCGATATAGTTTGGTCAAGACATAAAAGCGACCATTTGCATCATGTTTAAACCGACTTGTTTTTAGAAGACATCCTGATGAGAACCGAGATTGCCCACACAACAGTAGTTGGATCAAAATGCATAATCAAAGCGTTGTTTACGTACGACGGCACTATAGCGGACCATTACCTTCAAATTTCAAACTGGCTATGTTTTAATTTATGAACCTAAGATGTAGGCCACAAATCATTCAATCAAGAAAAACATGTAAAATGTAGTTACATACCGGTCTTTGACCCGATCGTTATCTCCGCCGTCTTCCACAAACTGTGAACGCCCCTTTTACTCACGTGGTAGCCCTTTATACACGCGCATGTGGGACTTTACGCACGTCTCCCCGCCCCTGACGTTCATGGTATCGTATTTTCCCCGCCCCTTTTCCATCTTTTTTGGGTTGGAAGCACATGTTGGAGAATATGGCAGCACGGCGAATCAGTTGTAAGGCCTCCAACATGACCTTTGAGGAAATGGTGGAGATGGTCCTCATCCTCAAAGCAGAGGACTACGATGGGAGGCATGGGCCATATAAGTACCCGAACAAGGTCAAGGCCGCAATAATGGAGAAGGTGAGGAGGAGTCTCCATCGCAAATTTGGAGTGAAAAGGTCCAAGGAGCAGATCCGGAAAAGGTGGTGTGACCTTAAAAAACGGGAGCCGGAACAAATGAAGAGGATCAGGAGAGTGATTAGAAGAAGTAAGTTTGTTATATATTTTGTAAGATTTGTTCCGCGCCATGTGTTTTTAATTTCAGGTTGTACTGTAATATTTTTTTAGGCACAATAATTTGTCGTCAAACTGGACGTCCATTCGGAACGACTAAATATTGTGTTTAAAATCCTATAAATTATGACATTTTTTTTAAATTGTGGTGAGATCAATCGTGAAAATTATGTAGATGTGCTATTAAAACCACCAAACTTTTTTTAATAATTAAATATACAGTAAAAGGAGAGTCTGCTCAGCAGTTGGTGACACATGTGGACTCATTTGCATAATTGTTGTCCCCTTTAATAACCCATTTTGGGCTTCACACAGAGCTGAGGTGATCCAGTGTATACTTTGTTGGCTTACATGTTTAAAAGTAGACCAAAGCTACAAGATTTGTCAGGATCTTTGTGAATGCCTTCAATCCTGTGTTTTGCCCTGAGGGGTTTTTCAAAACATCAATAGTCCCAGAAATTGTATAAAGTGAATCATATTCCTCTTTCAGGCCTATAAGCTCTAAAAATCCTGTTTCCATTTTCTTCATTCTCGTAGGGCGTCATGAAGCTTCGACACGGGAGCAAGAAGTCCAGCAAGCCACACCCCCGAGGGATGGTGATGATGCGCAGCCTGCCACCACATCAGGTAAAGTAACATATAACTAACCCAGCTTCAGGTAATGTAGATGTAGGCCTGCCTAATTTTAAAAAATGGTTTTGTCCCACATTTCAGGATCAGGTGGTGGCTTGGACAGGCATACAAAACAGATGGTTATATCTGAAATCTGGGCCTGCAGAGAAGAGGTGGAGGAGATTCATCTGGCCAACCGACAAATTAAAGAAAGAACAAGGAGGGTGGAAAATAAATTAAAAAATTTACTTGATGTTTTGGGGAGAGTCTGAATCTTAAAAAAATACCAAAAAAATTTTTAAATACAAGATTTTGATGTTTATTTAATTAAAAAAAACCCAAAAAAATAATAAAACAAGATTTTCTACTTTATTTAATTAAAAAAAAACCAAAAAAATAATAAAACAAGATTTTCTACTTTATTTAATTAAAAAAAAACCAAAAAAAATAATAAAACAAGATTTTCTACTTTATTTAAAAAAAAAAAAAACAAAAAAAATAATAAAACCAGATTTTCTACTTTATTTAATAAAAAAAAAACCAAAAAAATAATAAAACCAGATTTTCTACTTTATTTAATAAAAAAAAAAACAAAAAAATAATAAAACCAGATTTTCTACTTTATTTAATAAAAAAAAAAAAACAAAAAAATAATAAAACCAGATTTTAATGTTTATTAATAAAAAAAAACAAAAAAATTACAAAAATGATTGTATATTGTATGAGAAAAATCACCCACAAAAATACAAAAATGATTGTATATTGTATGAGAAAAATCACCCACAAAAAATACAAAAATGATTGTATATTGTATGAGAATAAAAACCAAAAAAATTACAAAAATGATTGTATATTGTATGAGAAAAATCACCCACAAAAATACAAAAATGATTGTATATTGTATGAGAAAAATCACCCACAAAAATACAAAAATGATTGTATATTGTATGAGAAAAATCACCCACAAAAATACAAAAATGATTGTATATTGTATGAGAATAAAAACCAAAAAAATTACAAAAATGATTGTATATTGTATGAGAAAAATCACCCACAAAAATACAAAAATGATTGTATATTGTATGAGAAAAATCACCCACAAAAATACAAAAATGATTGTATATTGTATGAGAATAAAAACCAAAAAAATTACAAAAATGATTGTATATTGTATGAGAAAAATCACCCACAAAAATACAAAAATGATTGTATATTGTATGAGAAAAATCACCCACAAAAATACAAAAATGATTGTATATTGTATGAGAAAAATCACCCACAAAAATACAAAAATGATTGTATATTGTATGAGAATAAAAACCAAAAAAATTACAAAAATGATTGTATATTGTATGAGAAAAATCACCCACAAAAATACAAAAATGATTGTATATTGTATGAGAAAAATCACCCACAAAAATACAAAAATGATTGTATATTGTATGAGAATAAAAACCAAAAAAATTACAAAAATGATTGTATATTGTATGAGAAAAATCACCCACAAAAATACAAAAAATGATTGTATATTGTATGAGAAAAATCACCCACAAAAATACAAAAATGATTGTATATTGTATGAGAAAAATCACCCACAAAAATACAAAAATGATTGTATATTGTATGAGAAAAATCACCCACAAAAATACAAAAATGATTGTATATTGTATGAGAATAAAAACCAAAAAAATTACAAAAATGATTGTATATTGTATGAGAAAAATCACCCACAAAAATACAAAAATGATTGTATATTGTATGAGAAAAATCACCCACAAAAATACAAAAATGATTGTATATTGTATGAGAAAAAACACCCACAAA
Organism: Rana temporaria; assembly: GCF_905171775.1. NCBI lineage: Eukaryota > Metazoa > Chordata > Amphibia > Anura > Ranidae > Rana > Rana temporaria. The sequence continues at coordinate 155,124,570 of NC_053495.1, read as the reverse complement.
AATACAAAAATGATTGTATATTGTATGAGAATAAAAACCAAAAAAATTACAAAAATGATTGTATATTGTATGAGAAAAATCACCCACAAAAATACTAAAATGATTGTATATTGTATGAGAATAAAAACCAAAAAAATTACAAAAATGATTGTATATTGTATGAGAAAAATCACCCACAAAAATACAAAAATGATTGTATATTGTATGAGAAAATATAACAAAAATTTTTGTAGGGTATTTATGAATAAATAAAAATAAAAAAATTAAGAAAATAAAGAGCTTTTGAACATCAAAAAAGTGTGTGGTGTTTTTCCTAAAATACGTAAAATTTTCTATGTGTTTGGTTTGGGGGTCACCTGGGAAATGTTTGCTAGTTGATAATGAAAATACACTTAGTTACACTTAGTAAAGAACTCCAAACAACACAAGCAAGACATAACAAGTTTAGAAAAAAGATTATGATTTATTTTTTAGAAAGCTACAATTAGGGCAAATTTGATTGAGATGGTATTGCCCCCCTACCCATGAAATAGTCCATGTATTTGTCCCGGACTTCACGGGCACTCTGGGGGGGCAGTCCTGTGTGGCCAGCTTCAAGGCCCGCCAAAGTTTCTGCAGGGGTCAAATGTTGTGCCTCGGGCCCAACCAGGGCCATATAATTTGGAGATTGTCTCCTTAAAAAATTGTGGAGAATGCAGCAGGCAAAAATAATTGTATTCCACTTATATTCCGCCATGTGGAGAGAGGTGAGGAAAAGGCGGAACCGGCTGGCCATGATGCCGAAAGCGTTCTCAACCACTCTACGTGCTCGGCCCAGCCGGAAATTAAAGACACTCCTCTCTGGGGTGAGGGTGCGCTGAGGGAATGGCCTCATAAGATGGGGTCCCAGGGCAAACGCTTCATCAGCCAGGAAAACAAATGGCAGGCCTTCTACATTCTGGTCATCCGGTGGCAATGACAGATCATCATCCTGAAGGCGAAGCGCGAACTCCGTCTGCCTGAAGGCTCCCCCATCCGATACCCGTCCATTCATCCCGACATCCACAAAAAGGAATTCATACTGTGCTGACACCACCGCCATCAGCACAATACTGTTGAACCCCTTATAATTAAAGAACTGGGATCCTGAACGGGGTGGAGGCACGATGCGGACGTGCTTCCCGTCGATGGCTCCCCCGCAGTTGGGGAAGTTCCATCGGGTCTGGAAGTCCAAAGCCACAGACTGCCACTCCTGTGGTGTGGACGGAAGCTGGGGAAGAAAAAAAGAAAAAATTAGCCACATAACCTTGCAAGCAGAACTAGCATATTATATCTAAATATATTTAGCCAATTAACACATTAAACACCCCCTCTGATGGGCCAGTGGCCAAGTTTGGGGGAGGGCTAGATGAGTTTGGGAGTACTAAAAAAAAATTAATTTTGATTATTGGTGAACATAGACTTTACAACACATTTTGGAGGGGAGGGCTAGATGAGTTTGGGAGTACTAAAAAAAATTAATTATGATTATTGGTGAACATAGACTTTACAACACATTTTGGAGGGGAGGGCTAGATGAGTTTGGGAGTCCTAAAATTTAAATAAAAATAAAAAAAATATTGGTGAACATAGAGTTTACAACACATTTTGGAGGGGAGGGCTAGATGAGTTTGGGAGTCCTAAAATTTAAATAAAAAATAAAAAATATTGGTGAACATAGACTTTACAACACATTTTGGAGGGGAGGGGGGGGACATTACAATGGATATAACACAATACATTGGGAAGTGACTAGACTAGGTAGGTTGGGGCCCAGGATAGCATGCTGGGGAGGTAAGTGATGGAAAATATGCATGTAGGGCCAAAAAAGGGGCATCAAAGTTTACATCATGCATGGGGGCAAAGGGGACATTCACAGCATATTCCAGACATGGTAATTAGGGAAGGAGGAGATAACTACAAGACATTAGCATACATTATAGACATAAAATGTGATATTAAAGGAGAAAACTTACCCTCATATATTCCTCCTGCAGAACCTGGATGATGGCAGAGCAGGTGTCAGGAATGATGAGGCCCAGAGCCTGGGGGGAGATGCCCGTGGAGAACTTTAAGTCCTGAAGGCTTCTCCCAGTTGCCAGATAACGGAGGGTGGCAACTAGCCTCTGCTCAGCACTGATGGCTTCCCGCATAACGGTGTCCTGCCTGGTAATATAGGGGGACACCAAAGCCAACAGGTGCTGAAAGACGGGATCAGACATCCTCAGGAAATTCCTGTAATCAACAGGATTATTTTCCTGAAGCTCCCGCAGCAAAGGCATGTGAGAGAATTGGTTCCTACGGAGCAACCAATTCTTGGTCCATGAACGTGTCCTCCTCCTGTTCATGAACTCCTCATTGTCTATGTCATAAACAAACAGACCTATAGACAGAAGATGCTTAGCACGAAGTCGGCGACGACTAGGTGCCTGCAACATGGCTACAAGGCTAGTTACGAACGACAAATCAGAATTGCACTAAACAGACCGCAGTGAAGAACAGCAAGACCTATGAAGAACGACCCTGACAATGAAAAACGCGGGACAGGACCGCAATGTAAAACAATACGACCTGACCGCACGTCTCGATTGCCTAGATACGACCCACACAAGTACAAACTGAACGCAGAGATCAATCTGAAAGCACAAAGACTGAAAAGCACGAATCGTCACTCACCAAACTTTTACTAACACGCGTAAACACGGAATCAGCAAAAGGAGCCCCAAGGGTGGCGCCAACAAAATCAAACCTCCCCTTTATAGTCGCGTCATACGTCGTGAGCGTCATCGCGCCGGAGAACGACCAGATTTTGGTATGTTACGTGTGTACGCAAAGCAAGCCTGCCGAGCTTCTCGACAAGTTCAACAAGGAACTCGTCGAGGAACTCGACGGGCTTGGCACGTCGAGTTTCCTCTGTCGTGTGGTACGAGGCCTGAGAGTTCTGATGCAAACCAAACAGGAGGGTGTTCAGCCCATGTCTAGTGCTTAATTGTAAAAATGTTTGTCATGTGAATGTGAGTTGTTTTGTGAACTGCTGTACTTCTACCAATTCAGTAAATTATTTACTATATGCAACTTCCTTTTTTTTAATTAACAAATTGTAATGATTTTTTTAATTAACAAATTGTAATGATTTTAATTTCGAATGCATTCCTATTTGGCACGTTTCATTAGTTTAGTTGCGGCTTTCGTTACTTCAGATTATTTGTAATATCGATTGCATTTGTATTCATTATGTTCGCAAAAAGTTACTTTAGCCAAATTAGAAAGGAAATTCCAATACCCATAATTGAATAGCTTATAATAATAAATAATAATAATAACTATAATAATAGTTAATAATTTCATTATAATAGAAAATACAAAAATATTCAATTACTGTATCTAAATGTAATCGATTCATTAACTACTTGCCGACCTGCCGCCGCAGTTCTACGGCGGCAGGTCGGCTCCCCTGCGCGAGAGCCCGTACAATAACGTTGGCTCTGTAATCGGCCACTAGGGGCGCGTGCGCGTGCCCGGCGGGCGCGATCGCCGCCGGGAACCCGCGATTGCTTGTTACAGAGCGAGAACCGGGAGCTGTGTGTGTAAACACGCAGCTCCTGGTCCTGTCAGGGAGAGAAATGCCTGACCGTCGGTTCATACAATGTATGAACAGCGATCAGTCATTTCCCCTAGTGAGGCCACCCCCCTACAGTTAGAACACACCCAGGGAACATACTTAACCCCTTCCCCGCCCCCTAGTGTTAACCCCTTCCCTGCCAGTGCCATTTTTATAGTAATCCAATGCATTTTTATAGCACTGAACGCTATAAAAAATGCCAATGGTCCCAAAAATGTGTCAAAAGTGTCCGAAGTGTCCGCCATAATGTCGCAGTACCAAAAGAAAATCGCTGATCGGCGCCATTACTAGTAAAAAAAAAATATTAATAAAAATTCCATAAAACTACCCCCTATTTTGTAAACGCTATAACTTTGCGTAAACCAATCAATGAACGTTTATTGCGATTTTTTTTCTGAAAAATATATAGAAGAATACGTATCGGCCTAAACTGAGGAAAAAAATTGTTTTTTCATATATTTTTGGGGGATATTTATTATAGTAAAAAGTAAAAATATTCCTTTTTGTTTTTCAAAATTGTCACTCTATTTTTTGTTTATAGCGCAAAAACTAAAAACCGCAGAGGTGAATAAAATACCACCAAAAGAAAGCTCTATTTGTGGAAAAAAAGGACGCCAATTTTGTTTGTGAGCCACGTTGCACGACCGCGCAATTGTCAGTTAAAACGACGCAGTGCCGAATCGCAAAAAGTGCTCTGGTCTTTGACCAGCAATATGGTCCGGGGGTTAAGTGGTTAAACCCGTAGGTTGAATCGTTTTTCGTTCTTTCGTATTTTCATTCTTTGGGATTATGTTATTTCAGATTTTCGTTCTTTCGGATTTCGGTCTTTCTGAAAATTTGTTTTTGTATTTATTTGTCAAAAAAGTATTTTATTCATTTGGATGCTTCCAAATTAAACAAATATGCAGAATTTCTCCGAAAACTAATTTGTAAGAAACAAATTGCACGTCTACTGCAGTAAAACACCGATTAGAAATCCACGATTTCTTACTACAAAACGATCTAGACTGCCTCTTTATTATAGAAAGCTGGCTCTCAGACGACTGCAACACCATTCTCGAGATTGGTGCCAGAAAACTATCGCATTATAACGGAAAAACAGAATAGGGCAAAAGAGGAGGAGGCCTGGCGGTGATCCACAAGAATCACATTACAATCACTAAGCCAGCCCTTCAAAATCCTCTTCCATTCATGGAAATCCTTACTCTTCAACTTCAAACTTCCCCCAGGAGACTGTCACATTCTCCTCTGCTATAGGCCACCTGGGCCAAAATCGCAGTTTTTGCCATCTTTAACGGAGTTTATATCCACTTATACCCTTAACAGCAAACACCTTTTGCTGCTCGGGGACTTTAATCTGTGGGCCAACTCCGCACAGGATCCCATTGCGGACACCTGCATCGATCACCTGGAGGGATTAGGGCTACAGCAACTTATATGCGGGCCAACACATGCTTCAGGTCACACACTCGACCTAATTTTCAGACAAAATCTGAAAATAAGCATTTTAGAAAATGAACCATTGCCATGGACAGACCACCATGCAATCAATTTCATAATCTCCAAAATTCCCCCAGTGATAAAAGCACCCAAGCCGGTAACAATACACTGGGCTTGATCTCCATTCGGATCTCTTTAAATCTACCTGGGAAACAGAATCAAAACAATCCATCCACATCAAACAGCCGCAGATACACTGGATGCCATAAACGCAGCCCTGCTACAGTCAGCCGATTTAGTAGCACCGAAACGCAAAGCCTGCATCCGAAAAAGAAAGTCTGGCTGGTTCAACAACCAGCTGTCGCTTCTGAAGCAAGAGCGCAGAAGGGGCGGAAGCCGCCTGGAAAAGAAGCCCTGCAGAGGATAACCTCATCATCTACAAGGCAATAACAACACGATATCATAAAGAAATCTTCAAAGCCAAGAAACATCATTTTTCTATGGCGATTAACAGCGCCCTAAACCGCCCCGGCGAACTCTTTAAGATGGTCACCCAGACCATGAATCCAGGATGTCATGAAGTCCCCAACTCAGACACCCAAGAGTTCTGTAATGAACTATCGGATTTCTTCATCAACAAAATTGAAAGAATCCGGGAAAGCATCTTGCAAAACAATACCCCCCTCAACCCCACCGTCAATCAACCACAAAACACCCACAGAAACGCTCTACAATCAACAAAGTTCATTCTGGAACCGATCTCCATCGATACCACAAAAAAGTATCATTGTGCTTTGCGGAACAGCACATCGCCCAATGATATCATCCCCACCAAACTGCTGAAGGAATGTGCCGACATCCTGGCACCTCCCATCACACAGCTTAAAACCAGTCATTTAAGGAAGGCACAGTGCCATCCCTGTTGAAAGAGAGCACAATCCAGCCCATCTTGAAAAAACCTAACCTGGATCCCACGGACCCAACTCACCACCGTCCCATAACAGGCCTAAATGTTCTCTCCAAGATAATGGAGAAAGTAGTGGTACAACAGCTGCAACAGCATCTAGATACCCACAATCTACTGGATCCATTACAATCAGGCTTCCGTCCCGACACGGGACAGAAACGCCTTACTCAAAATATGGGACGATGCCCTCGAGGCCGCAGACGAAGGAGAATCTTGTCTCCTGGTTCTGCTGGACCTAAGCGCAGCCTTTGACACGGTAGACCACAAACTGTTACTGATGCGACTAGCCAAGGTAGCAGAAGTCGCAGAAGGGTGATTTACCATGGTTTTCTTCCTTTCTTGAAAACCGATCACAAACAGTTAAATTGGGTTCTTTCACGTCGGAAAAGCTCACGGTGTCATGTGGAGTCCCCCAAGGAACCCCCCTGTCACCGGTGCTTTTCAACATCTATCTTCGCCCTCTCTTTGATATTATCAGTAGCCAAGAACTACTCTATCACTCTTATGCAGACGATACGCAACTGTATTTTCGCATCTGCAACAAAAAGATCATCATCCCAGTTTAGAGAAATGTCTCTCTTTGATAGAAAACTGGATGACAAAGAGTTATCTTAAACTCACAGTTCAAAAACAGAACTCCTTATGTTTCACGCCAGCCGAAAGAGTCAACTGGGCAACAACCTGGACACCCCCCCATTCTGGGCCAAATCATCACCCCTAGCTCCAAAGTCAAAAGTCTCGGGGTCATCTTCGACACCTTCATGACAATGGACGCACAAATAGGGTTCAGTAGTCAGCGGAGCGCACCATCTGTTGCGCCTACTACGCAGACTTATTCCATTTATCCCCAAAGAAGACGTAGCAGTCGTGGTGGGAACAATCGTGAATTCCAGACTGGACTATGCTAACGCCCTGTACCTCGGACTCCCAAAGTACCAAATCTCCCGTCTGCAAGTCGTTCAGAATACGGCCGCCAGACTGGTGACTGGGAAAAAAAAATGGGAATCAATCTCACCTTCGTTGGGAACCCTTCACTGGCTGCCAGTAAAAGACAGAATTGCATTTAAAGCACTCTGCCTGACACATAAGTGCATCCATGGGAAGGCTCCGCAATATCTTTGCGACAAGATAGAACCTCACAATTCGAATCGCGTTCTGCGATCCAGCGACCAAAATCTGGTCAGGGTACCAAAAACCAAATACAAGTCCAAAGGAGAAAGAAGGTTTGCTTTTCAGGGTCCTAGACTATGGAACGCTTTACCAACCAGCATTCGTTGGAGGAAAACCACCTGACTTTTCAGAAGACAGATCAAAACTCTGCTCTTTTGATGTCATGAGACACGAACAACTAGCGCCAGAAGCGATTCAGTTCGCATGCGCCGCGCTTTATAAGTTTTTCATTCATTCATTCATTCATACTAGTTGGGTGGACTGCAAGCTTGTGAGACAGCTCAGGTGTTTATCATGTGGTAAACAGACACCTGTTGTACAGTATGTTATGTAAAACTATGAAGGTGCAAAGTGAGTCCCTTTTTGATCTATAATTCAGTTTTTAGTTTTTAGAACTTGTATTCCCTGTTACCATTTTATATCATTTAATCTTGCATGTTATACTTATTTTTCTTAGAAGGTGCCCCTATTTTCATACCAGGAATCAGTCAATTTTGTAGTCAATTTGTTATTGGTTCCTATGGCAGTCACATAAATTAATTTAAATTAAACAAATCTATTTAGTATCTATATTACATGTATATTTTAATAGTCCATACTGTATATTGTTAACCTGACATGAAACAATATAGTTACTTAATTTTTGTCTACAAATAATGTGTATATATTTTTTTTTTCTTCCCAAGTTCAGTGCACTAGACGGAATTTAGGCCGGAAAAAAACTCATGACATTAATATCCACGTGGTAAGTTTGTTATTATATATATATATATATATATATATATATATATATATATATATATATATATATATATATATATATATATATATATTTCTTTAATACATCTACCAGGATTTTACTTCAATGAAAAAAAAATTGATGGTCTTATAATAATATCAGACATTTCTTCTTAAGGGAAACCTGTGAGGTCAGAAATATGGGGACTGCCAATGTTGGCTTGGTATTTAACCACTAAATACCAAGGACCGCCTAAGGCCAATATACGTCGACAGAATGGCACGGCTGGGCACAATCACGTACCTGTACCTGATTGTTAAATGCCCAGCCGTGGGTCATAAACACACCTTCCCCGTTTTTCACAGCGGTGCTGTCATTGATAGTCTGTTCCCTGATATAGGGAAAGGTGATCAATGATGTCACACGTCCAGCCCCGCCCCCTACAGTTAGAAACACATATGAGGTCACACTTAACCCCTTCAGCGCCCCCTAGTGGTTAACTCTCAAACTGCAATTGTCATTTTCACAGTAAACAATGCATTTTTAGAGCACTTTTTCCTGTAAAAAAGACAATGGTCCCAAAAATGTGTCAAAATTGTCCGATGTGTCCGCCATAATGTCATAGTCACGAATAAAAAGAACGCTGATCACCGCCATTAGTAGTAAAAAAATAAAAATATTAATAAAAATGCAATAAAACTATCCCTATTTTGTAAACCTATACATCTTGCGCAAACCAATCGATAAACGCCTATTGCGATTTTTTTAACCAAAAATAGGTAGGGGGGGCGCTATACTTACTATAAATACATGTCATAAATAATGAACGATGATAATAAATATATAATGTATAATAAGGTGCTAGTTCTGGTTGTTAAAGTGCATACTATGGCCCGGATTCAGAGAGAGCGGGTGCAAATTAAGCCACCGTAGCGCAAATAATATACGCTTACGCCGACGCAGCGCAGAGAGCAAGCATTGAATTCACAAAGCCAATGCTCCGAAAATGCGCTGGGTTTTGAAGGCGTACGTCGGCGTAGGTGGAATTGGGGCGTGAGCCATCAAATGAGGCGTGACCCCAAGCAAATGAAGGGCCGAATGCCAGACAGATACGTATTAACACTGCGCATGCGCCGAATGAGGACGCAACCCTCTGCGCATGCTCATGACCACGTCGGAACAACTGCCTAAGATACGCCGATCACTGCCTACGGCGTGAACATAACCTACGCCCAGCCATATTCACGTCCAACGTAACTATGTTAAAATACCCCGGCTTGAGTTCCCTGGTGCAGGCATTTGCATGTCTGCTGCTGAGTTACACCTGCTTTATGGGGGCATAACTTTACGCCGGACGTACAACTAACGTGCACATCGCGTAGCCTGCGTCGGGCGCACTTACGTTCGTGAATCGCCATATTCCCCTCATTTGCATATTTAGAATGGCTAAACAATGGGAGCATCGAGCTAAATGTGCGCCTACGCTAACGCCAGCGTAGACAAGTTACGTCGGCGGGTTGAAGCCTGTTTTTAGGCTTATCTTAAGTTTGTGGGTCCGGCGCACAGATACGACGGCGCATATTTGCACTTACGCAGTGTATCTAGAGATACGTTGGCGCAAGTGCCTTTGTGAATCCGGGCCTATATCTGTAATTTCTGATATAAGGGAGAGAACATCTGTCCAGATACCGCATTGTGTGTAAGAGATTGCCATGACATTGGCATTTTCTCCAGCATAAAGGGGACACATTTGGATTCATGGTATGTAGACGCATTGGGGTCATGTACCACCTAGAAGGACTTTTTTGGCAATTGTCCCAATGGTCTACACACACTGAAGATTTGCTGTTATATTTTATTGTCAGGAGCCATTGAGGTAAAGTTTATTGCCTCGTTTCCACTGAGCGGATCGGTTCGGGTCGCTTAGAATGGAACGGGTTAGAATGGTCTGGTCTATTCTGCAGAGCATTTCGACTGCAAATCGAACCATCCGGGACCATGCAAGGTTTAGAAAAAAAGCCTAGCACGTCCACCAATCAGTGAGATGTATTTGTAGGTCCGCCCTAATGGAACCGTTCCATTATCTATGGCCTCACATCTGAAGCAGGACCCAGAATGGTCCGGTACGGTTCGCTTTTATGGCACGCTTTCATAATGGAAACACCCAAAAAAGCGTACCGTACCGAACCGATCCGCTCAGTAGAAACGAGGCATAAATGTTTTTTGTAGTTCCTTTTCCCCATTTGATCATTTACTGGTAATTTAGAATGTACAGGGTGGTAGTTAAAATATCTCTAACACAAGGATATACCTATAATGCTAGAAGTGCAACTTCCTTTATGGAACTTTCTAAGGAATTGGGTTTGTGGGTTTGCCAAGTCATCTGTGGAGAAGTAGATACCCTTCTGCTTCCAATGATGGGTTGAAAAATATTGTATGAGGTATTCGTAAGTTACTATAGGTATTTTTAATGGGAAGATTTGTTTGTCTGGAAATTTATTATTGCTGAATGTTGCCCAAGCCTTATGCCACGTACACACGATCGGTTCATCCGATGAAAAAGGACCGATGGACTTTTTCATCAGATATCCGATGAAGCTGACTTTCATCAGTCTTGCCTACACACCATCAGTTAAAAGTCCGATCGTGTCCAACGTGGTGACGTAAACCACAACGACGTGCAGAGAAAAATTAAGTTCAATGCTTCCGAGCATGCGTCGACTTGATTCTGAGCATGCGTGGATTTTGACCGATAGATTTCCCACAGACGATCGTTTTTTAACCATCAAAAAATTTTAAAACAAGTTTTCACCGATGGGGAAAAAAAACGCTGGGGGCCCACACACTATCGGTTTATCCGATGAAAAACGGTTGATCGGACCGGTTTCATCAGACAAACCGATCGTGAGTACAGGGCATAAGTCGTGGCTTGTATGGTTGGGTAAGAGGAGTAGTTGGGATTATGGTACATAGTAGAGGCTAATAATAATGCCGGAAGGTTGTGTCCCAGTGTAATTTCCTGCTCAATGTTGGACCATAAGTTATCCTCCTGTCTTGAGAACCAGAAATAATTTCCTTGTTAGTGGAGCTTATAAATCTAGCTATATCTTGTTGTATAGCCCCTCTGAGAGTAAGATCATGTCCTTCATAGTAACATCTGTCACGGTAATCCTGAAGTGGGGAATGCATTTATCTTCTGGCTGTATTGAGTGGATTGCTCCATTTCTCCTCCTCCGGGCTATTCTCTTCAGGGTTGCCATCTGGAGAAATAAAAGAAGAAATAAAGAAATATATATATATAAAAAAGGGGGGTAGCCATCCGGGGCCCTGGGGACCTCTGTGCCCTTTAATAAAAATAAATAAATATTTTTTTTAAAAAAAAAACTAAAAAAAAAATATATTTTTTTATAAAAAAAAAAAGGGGGGGGCCATCCGGACCTCTGGGCCCTTTTATTAAAAAAAAAAAAAACCTCTGGCCCCTTTAATAAAAAATAAATAAATATTTTTTTTTATAAAAAAAAAAGGGGGGTTGCCATCCGGGGACCTCTGCGCCCTTTAATAATAAAAAAAAAAAAATAAAAAATAACATATTTATAAAAAAAAAGGGGGGGGTTTGTCATCCAGGGCCCTGGGGACCTCTGGGCCCTTTTATAAAAAAATAAAAAAATAAAAAATAAATTGTCCCTTTATTAAAAAAATTAATAAAAAATAAGGGGGGGGGGTTGCCATCCGGACCTCTAAAAAAAAAATGGCCCTTTAATAAAAAATTCAATAAAAATATATTTTAAAAAAATATTTTTTTTATAAAAAAAAAGGGGAGTTGCCATCTGGGGCCCTGTGGGCCTCCGGGCCCCTTACAGGTGTACTGCCTGTACCCCCGTGATGGCGGCCATGGCTGTGTCTAATCACAGCACAGTCATGGCACTGGGGGTGCTAGCATGAACACACTGCCCAGAAGTGCCAGATCATGTACTAGGTACGTGATCCAGCACAGGAGAGCCATTGCCACCATACATCTAAGTGATGTGGTTGGCAAGCGGTTAATGGAGCACTTGTTTGTTTATATTCTACTGTCAGTGGGGAGTCATAGTTGTGAAGGATGCAGAGGCTGGCTACCTGCTCCTTAAAGCTGTTGTAAACCGCTGGATGTTTTTTTTTTTACCCTGCAAGGTAAAGCCATAATGTGCTAGTATGCATTACATACTTGCACATTATGTTAAACTTACCTTAAAAAAAAGCCCGCCCTCTCCAAGATTTCAGAGCCAGGGACCACTTCCATCTTCACCAGTCTTGCTTCTGGGTTCGAAGACTCCGGCTCTGTGACTGGCCAGAGCTGTAATAACATCACTCCCGTGCATGCATTCGGGAGCCGCCATTTATGACACATGGTTCTGAAGTGTTGTCACTGGCTGCATGTACAGTAAAGATCTTCTAAACGGTGCACATTTAGGAGATATTTACACTACCTATAGGTAAGCCTTATTATAGGCTTAGGCCTCGTACAGACGGGCAAACATGTACGATGAAAACGGTCCGCCGGACCGTTTCCAGCGTACATGTCTGCCCGGAGATTTCTGTATGATGGCTGTACACACCACACGAGGCCGCGCCGTCGCTGCGACGATGACGCGGCGACGTGCGCGGCCCTGGCAGTTCAATGCTTCCACGCATGCGTCAAAGTCATTCGACGCATGCGAGGGATGGCGGCCGCTCGGACATGTACGGTAGGTCTGTACAGACGACCGAACATGTCCGACGGACAGGATTCCAGCGGGCATGTTTCTAAACATGTTTAGAAATATTTGCCCGCTCGAAAAAGGCCTGGCGGGCAAATGTACGCTGGAATCCTGTCCGCTCGGCTGTACAGACGACCGAACATGTCTGCTGAAACTGGACCGCGGACCAGTTTCAGCAGACATGTTCGGTCGTCTGTACGGGGCCTAACATATAGGTAAAAGTCAGTGATGGAAGTTAACTTCCACTTTAGCAACCAGCTAATGACAATGAATTTAATATGTATCAAATTAATTCGAAATCCAAATAAAATTAATGAAACAAATGCATTAAACTTTTTTGTTATAACTTTTTTCGGATTTATTGCCATTAATTTCTATTTAGAAATTCTCATACATCTGAACCTCTGAAAATGACATTTTTATCCGAAAAAAATTATTTAAACCAAATGAATCGCACATGTCTACTAAATTGTCACAGATTGCCATACACGTGAGAAGTTATTTACTGCAATGTCACATAACATAAAAGTGACAGTGAAGGTTTTCAATTCAGAAATGAATTGCTAGAGGAACAAATATGTCAATATTAGTGCTACAACACTGAGGCCCCGTACACACGACCAGTTTCCTCGGCAGAATTCAGCTTCCGACCGAGTTTCTGGCTGAATTCTGCCGAGAAACCCGGCCGTGTGTACACTTTCGGCCGAGGAAGCCGACGAGGACCTCGGCGAGGAAATAGAGAACATGTTCTCTATTTCCTCGTTGTTCTATGGGAGAACTCGGCCCGCCGAGCTCCTCGGCGGCTTCAGGGCTGAACTGGCCGAGGAACTCGATGTGTTTGGCACGTCGAGTTCCTCGGCCATGTGTACGGGGCCTGAATCTATTCAAACAAACTAAAGCCCTGTACACACGATCAGTTTGTCTGCTGAAAACGGACCGATGAACCGTTTTCATCGGACAAACCGATTGTGTGTGGGCCCCATCGGTTTATCGGTTTATTTTCCATTGGTGAAAAAAAATAGAACATGTTTTAAAATTGTTCTATGGATAAAAAAACGATAGAAAAAAACGATCGTCTGTGTGGAAGTCCATCGGTCAAAAATCCGCGCATGCTCAGAATCAAGTCGACGCATGCTCAGAAGCATTGAAATTTTTCTCAGCACGTCGTAGTATTTTACGTCACCGTGTTGGACACGGTCGTATTTTTGACTGATGGTGTGTAGGCAAGACTGATGAAAGTTAGGTTCATCGGATATCCGGCGAAAAAATCCATCGGATTAGATTTCATCAGATATCCGATCGTGTGTACAGGGCTTAAGAGTATAAACTTGCGGCGGAGTAACGTAAAGACGTCCGGCGCAAGCCCGCCTAATTCAAATGGGGCGTGTACCATTTAAATTAGGCGCGCTCCCGCGCCGGACATACTGCGCATGCTCCGTTTTGAAATTCCCACCGTGCTTTGCGTGAAGTGACGTAATTTTTTTGAACGGCGACGTGCGTAACATACTTTTGTATTCCCGGACGTCTTACGCAAAAAAAAAAAAATTGAAATTCGACGCGGGAACGACGGCCATACTTTAACATGGCTCGTCTAAAGTTAAGCCATGTAAAAGCATGCTTAACTTTGCCACGGGAAAAAATTACTAGCGACGACGTAACGAACGCGAAAACCTTTGTGGATCGCCGTAAAAGCTCATTTGTATACCCGACGCTGGAAAACTACGCAAACTCCACCCAGCGGCGGCCGAAGTATTGCAGCCTAAGATCCGAAGGCGTACGAAGCCGTAAGCCTGTCGGATCTTAGCCAAAAGCCGTCGTATCTCGTATCTTGTTTGTAAATCACAAATTAAGATGCGGCAAATTTGAAAATACGCCGGAGTATCAGTAGATACTCCGGCGTATCTCTTCTGTGAATCTGGCCCATTATGTTTAGTTGTTTATTGATATAACTCTTTTTTTTTTTTTTCCTAGGTGCATTTTGGACTTCAAACATAACAAATAGGACAGCATGCATGAAAAATACAAAAAAATATATAAAATCAAATTTTGAAATATACCTTTTGACTGTAGTCTGATTTTCTTACATTTCTTTTATATGCACCATAAAACTCTTACCTGTAACTTTTTTCTCGAATCAATAAATTTTCTTCAAATGAATGAATTTTGTGCAGTTGTGTTATTTTTACCCAGGATATTTGGAATATGATGTAAAGTATATTGTTTGTTGTTTGGGAAGGCTAACTTCTTGAACTGTCAGTATAAGGTATTGTACTATGTTTGGAACATGCTATCTTATGTGATTTTAAATTACTTTGATTTTAAATTTAAACATAACAATCTTGCCTAACATCTCATTTATCTTTAGCAGCCATAAATAAATATGTTAGCAGTATATAACTATGTAAAAAGATTTCAAATACACATCATATGTTGTGTCCTTACAATAATTTTCCATAGTCAGGTTTAGATAACTATAGATAACCACAGATAAAGTCCTATGGTACCAAGCAATATCTGAAAATTTCTGTTTGGTCTCTATATACAGGCATACCCCACTTTTAAAGTGGTTGCTAAGGTTTGTGTTTTTTCACCTTAACGCATCCTATGCATTAAGGTGAAAAAACACATGGCAATGACGGCGCCCCCCCCCCCTTTTTTCCTTACCTGAGCCAGTTCACCTGCTGTGCGCATCCTCTGGCATCCTCTTCTCCACTGTTTCTCGGCAATGATTGGATAGATTGATAGCAGCGCAGCCATTGGCTCCCACTGCTGTCAATCAAAACCAATGATGCAGCCGCCAGGGGGCTGGACCGAGACTTACACTCTGTGTCTATGGACGCAGAGGGCATGAGACGGGAGCGTGCCCGCAAGCTAACCCCCTCGGGAGAGATCTTCCCAAGGGGTTAGCTATTGTGGGGAGGAGCCAAGACAGCCACCGAGGGACCCCAGAAGTCAAGGATCAAGACCACTCTGTGCAAAACGAACTGCACAGTGGAGGCAAAAATGATATGTTTGTTATTTTTAAAAAAAATTAAACCTTTTCAACCCCTTTAAGTACACAATGGGGTTTATTTACTAAAGCTGGAAAGCGCAAAATCAGGCTCACTTCTGCATAGAAACAAATGAGCTTCTAACTCCAGCTTGTTCAATTAAGCTTTGGAAATAAAACCTGGAAGCTCATTGTTTTTTATGCAAAAGTGAGCCTGATTTTGCGCTTTCCAGCTTTAGTAAATAATCCCCATTGTGCACTTAAAAGTGGGGTATGCCTGTAGTAAGCAATGGGCACAGAAGCAGAGCATTAATGGTCTTTACCTACAACACTATTCCAATGGAGCTCTTACTGTTCAGTGCAGTGCATATTATTGGACTTGGCCTATTGACAAGCCTCAGAAATATCTGCTATTGCTCCCATTTAAACCTGTGATAACTTAAAGCGGGGGTTCACCCTTAGAGGGCACTTTTTCCCCTTAGATTCCTGCTCGTTATTACTAGGGGAATCGGCTATTTATTTTAAAATATGTGCAGTACTTACCCGTTTACGAGATGCATCCTCTCCGTCGCTTCCGGGTATGGGCTTCGGGAATGGGCGTTCCTTCTTGATTGACAGGCTTCCGAGAGGCTTCCGACGGTCGCATCCATCGCGTCACGATTTTCCGAAAGAAGCCGAACGTCGGTGCGCAGGCGCAGTATAGAGCCGCACCGACGTTCGGCTTCTTTCGGCTACGAGTGACGCGATGGATGCGACCGTCGGAAGCCTCTCGGAAGAATGTCAATCAAGAAGGAACGCCCGCTCCCGAAGACCCATACCCGGAAGCGACGGAAGAAGATGCAGCTCGAAAACGGGTAAGTACTGCACATATTTTAATATAAATAGCCGATTCCCCTAGACCGAACGAGCAGGAAGCTAAGGGGAGATTTTTTTTTTTTTTTTTAAATGGGTGAACTCCCGCTTTAACCACTTAAGCCCCGGAACAATATGCTGCTAAAGAGCGATCACTAGGGGGCCGACAAAAACGAACAGCCGCCCCCTCATCACGGATCGCTCCCGGAGGTAAGACGCCTGCCGCATGTACCCAAAAGGGGAAGTTTCTCTGTTTCTCCCTCCCCCTCCCTGTTGTATTTGGCACCTGATTTTTTTTTTTTGAGGGGAGGTTAATACTCCCACTTCTGCCTAGGCTCCACGCACTTGCAGTTCTCTGGGACACATCACAGATCCCAGAAGACTGTGGGACCATTCTCAAGGACATTGTTGCTCGCCCATGCGCAGCAGACAGCAGGCTGTGAAGCCACAAGCATTCACAGCTGGCTGCCCACAGGTACGATGCTGTTGCTGGGGACCAAAGACCAGTGAAGAAAACAGCCGAGATGAGGACACAGCTGGATTCTGGACCTGGATCACCTGAGCAGGGGAGTGGCTGTCTATTAAAGGTCAGCAGCTACAGTTTTTGTAGCTGCTAACTTTACATTTTTACAAATGTCACTGGAAAACATAATTGCATAGTTAGTCAGGTTGAAAAAAAAGGCACAAGTCCATCTAGTTCAACCAATAAAATAAAAAAATCATACAATTTCATATGCACAGTCCTATACCCACAGTTGATCCAGAGGAAGACAACCAACCCCCCTAAATCTCCTTCTCTCAAGAGAGAACAAATCAAGTCCCTCTAATCTTTCCTCATAGCTAAGCTTCTCCATGCCTCTTATCAGTTTGGTTAAACTTATTTGCACTTTCTCTAGTTCCTTGATAATCTTTTTGAGAACTGGTGCCCAAAACTGAACTGCATATTCCAGATGAGGTCTTACTAATAATTTGCACAGGGGAACAAATATCTCTCTCACGCTCTTTCTGGAGTCTATACCTCTTTTAAAGTGTTTGTAACCTAAAAATAAATAGAGACTCTGGTCCCTTAAAGCAGATGTGCTGTGTAACCTGCCCCTCTCTAAACTGTAAAAAATCTGGCTGATCCTACTACTTCCTGTGTCGCCCGCTGTGAGCTGACCATGATAATCAGGGCTGCTGAGACCTGACTACAGTTGTCAGCATATGTTCCTTCGTAATCTGCAGCTTTCCTCTCTGCCTTCTTCTCTCCCCCCACCCCCCCTCTCTGCCTGTCAGCTCTGTGTCTCTGTCACTGCCTGCCCCTGCCACAATTTTCAGAAAAACAAGTTTTCAGATTTTAACTGCCAGTTAATTATTTAGTTAGTTATTATAGCATAGCATGCCACACTGTATAAGACTTATAATAAAATGAGGCATGTAAATACCATTCTAGAGCTATTTTCAGGATGGTCACGTGACTCCTGGCCGGTCTCTAGGGCTACCGCAGGAGGGGATGAACGATGATGTGACCTCCCCTGGTGACATCAGAGGGAGATCCCGACCCCTCTTGTAGTAGCCCTGAATCAGAAGTGTACAGCAGCTTTGAGTCACGTGCCTAAAGATCACTCTAAAAAGATATTTACATGCCTTGTTTTATTAAAATACTTGGTATGCTTTGCTATAATAGAGGTTCTGGCAGTGATTTGCAGCACTGGGTTAACAAACACTTTAATACAAAAAATAACTGCTCGTTTATACAAGAAAGAACTCTGATCGCTTTGGAAACCGCAGCTTGGTAGTGCATTCTATTCTTAAGCTTATGATCTACCAAAACCCCCAGATCCTTTCCCACTTTGGATTCCTCCAGTTATGTTCCCCTTAGTATGTATGATGCATGCATGTTCTTAGCCCCCAAGTGCATAACTTTACATTTATCAACATTAAACCTCATTTGCCACATAGTTTCCCATTTAAGCAGTGCATTGAGGTTGGCTTGTAAGTTGGAGACATCTTGTACGGGCTTTATTTCATTGAATAGCTTAGTGTCATCTGCAAAGACTGAAATAGTACTTTTAATCCCAGATCATTTATAAAGATATTAGAAAGTAAGAATCCTAATGCTGCGTACACACGCTCAGGATTTCCGAAACAAATGTTTGATGGTAGCTTTTGGTCGGAAACTCCGACTGTGTGTAGGCCCCATCGTACATTTGCTGTCGGAATTTCCAACAACAAAAATTTGAGAGCTGGTCCTCAAATTTTCCGACGACAATGTAAATTCCGATCGTGTGTGGACAATTCCGACATACAAAATTCCATGCATGCTCTGAATCAAGTATGAGACGGAAGCGCTCGGTCTGTTAAAAATAGCATTGGTAATGGAGATAACTGACAGCTTTTTTTTTCTTTTATTAAAAATTTCAACACATACAAACATAATATAAAAGCATTTTCTCAAAAGAATATTTACAACGTAATATTTTCCAAAATATCAAAACATGAACATTTTCCAAAAAATATCAAAAACATGAATATAACAACAAAAGAACAAAAAATCCCAACAAATTTCCCACAACCACCCTTATTTACATATGCAAAAAACAAAAATGCATTTTTCCCTCAACCCTACCCCTACAAAAACATAGCTCAATCCTTTCCTATCCCTTCATGCTTGCCCTTCTCCGAGCCCTGAAAGACAAAAAGACATATATTAGAAAAAAAAAACATAACAAGGCAAATAAACTTAAATAAAATATACCCCTTAACTCTTCCCCAAATCATCCACCTCCCCTCCCCTCCCCCACTTCCACCAGCACCACACCCATCCCCCTCCCTCATAATATAATTCATCCCCCAACACCAAAATAGGCTCCCTTCCACCTAAAAAAACTATTTCAACTTGGCAAACAAAATACAGCTGGCCCCCCAAAATATCAAGACATGAACAGTTTCCCAAAATATCAAAAACATGAATATTTATAACAACAACAAAGAAACAAAAAAATCCGAACAAATTTCCCACAACCACCCTTATTTACATATGCAAAAAACAAAAAATGCATTCTTTCCCTCAACCCTATCCCTACAAAAACATAGCTCAATCCTTTCCTATCCCTTCTTGCTTGCCCTTCTCCGAACCCTGAAAGACAAAAGGCATATATTAGAGAAAAAAAAACATAACAAGGCAACTAAACTTAAATGAAACAAAAATATCCCTTAAACCTTCCCCAATTCATCCACCTCCCCTCCCCCACTCCCACCAGCACCACGCCCATCCCCCTCCCTCAAAATACAATTCAGATTTTATGCTGTGCACACTGAGCGAGAATACCCAAAACTTTAAAGGAAAAAGGAAAAAAAGGCAGGGTCAAAGCAAACCAAATATAATCAAAATTACTGTCAGCTCTTAACCTTCCACTTCCCCGTTTTCTTATTTTTTAGGACACCCACCATCTTTGCCTCCAACTCCTTCATCCTAGAGCTCCTACGGTACCCCATGACAGCCTGAAGGTTCTCCACCTGGCCCGCGCTGGTAAAAGACTCCTCCGAACCACCTGCCTCAATGTCCGGCCCAGTCGGTGAAGGCTCCGCATCACTTGAGAACTCCCCAATAGCCTGTGAGGAGGACAATGACTCGGAGCCCGCTACTTTTTGCTCCCCAGAGTCCTGGTCCTGCTCCATATCCTCCTCCACACCTTCAATGGGACCACACTCACCATCTCCATCCGCCTGCTGCTCCCCCTCAGCCACAAGGTTATCAGGCACACCTCCATTTGAGGAGACCCTACCCGCCCCAGCCTCATCAGGGAGCAATCCAGGCTCCGGGCCTTGTGACCCATTCCCGGCAAGGTCAGCAATAGCCTGACCCAAGGCCTCCAAGGGATTATTGGACCGCTTACTCCCTTTCACGGCATCCGCATAGGAGATCACAGGCGCAGTACCTCCCTCCTTTGCCGGATTATTTGGGTCCCGGCATTTCCTCCGCCCTGTTGGTGAAGACATCTGGGGGCATTGCCCTTGCCAGGTGGTCCTCACCCCCACATAGGTGACATTTTTTCCCTTTAGGACACTGAAACAATTGCGACAGACCTGTCCTGCTTGGCAGTCCTCCTTAGTATGGCCAAAGGAGAAACAGAACCTACAGAAAACAGGCTGCCCACAGGTAACCCTTATTTTGCCCTATGGAAAAAGCCTGTGGTGGGTGTCTAACCCCACCAATTCCTGCCAAATCCTTCCTAAACTGAACCCAAAACTTCCTATGTCCATTGAAAGTACCAAAAATATTGGTTTGCTTTGACCCTGCCGACACAAACTCAAAATAACGCAAAAGAAAAACTCTAATTTCCTCGTCCTTCACAAACGGATTATACATGTGCCCCGTCAGGGGCACACGCGTCTTGGTCTCGCTGCACAAAAAAAAGTCATACCCTCCAGGATCGGATCTCCAGCCTTCTCCGTTTGTCTCAGCCAACATGTCTGCATATCTGCTTTCGTCCAAAAGGTTACATCATAAAAACCACTGGACGGAAAACATTGCACGCAAAAGATACTCTCCCGTGCCATCCCAAAAAGTTCCTCAAACACGGTCTTCTGTACAAAATGCAGACCAACATCCGCCCTTTTCTGCTCGGTTACCACCAGCCGAATTGTGTTGGGGGCATCAGGAGCTTACCACCCACCATCCTGACACCATAATACCACACACAGACCACAAAGGAAAGGTGGGTCAGGGGATCGCCTCTCGTTGTCTGGGAACTAAGCCTCGGGCCAATAGCAGCAAGGGGGAGCCCTCCGAAAAGGGACGCTCCCCCCAAGGCCAACCTCCGGGGTACCCCCAGACACCTCCTGGCTAAGAATCAGGCAGCGCGGCACACGGGGGCGGAGTTCGCGCCAATTTCAAAAAAGTAAAAACACAGTATAGTCTTACAGATTACAGTACTGTATAAAATAATTACACATCCCCTTAGTCCCTAGTGGTCTGTCCAGTGTCCTGCATGTACTTTTATATAATAAAAACTGTTCTTTCTGCCTGGAAACTGGAGATTGTCCATAGCAACCAAAAAGTGTCAAAAGTGGTTTAGAGCTAGAAAACAGCGATAATAAATTTGAATCACTTGCAGAATTGAGCGATAGTGATTTGTGGGGAAATTCTTCATCAAACACTGAAAGTAATGACAGCGACAATTCTGCAACTGAGCACATTTCAGTGTTTTTGATTTGATTACATTATTGAATATTTTTTATCATATTTACATTATTATTTGTTATAATAATTTATAGTTATTTATTATATTATAATTTATGATTTTGTGTTTCAAACTTTATCATACCCGGGATGTCTACTAGACTTGTTTGGACATATTTAAGTGAGTTATTCCTAAGAATTACGGGCCAGATTCACAGAAAAAGTATGCCGGAGTATCTGCTGATACTCCGGCGTACTTTCAAATTTGCCGTGTCGTATCTTTATTTTGAATTCTCAAACAAAGATACGACGGCATTTGGCTTAGATCCGACAGGCGTACGGCTTCGTACGCCTTCGGATCTTAGGATGCAATACTTCGGCGCCCGCTGGGTGGAGTTCGCGTCATTTTCCGCATCGGGTATGCTAATTAGCTGTTTATGGCGATCCACGAAGGTACGCGCGGTCGTCACATTCTCTTACGTCGTCGCTAGTCAGCTTTTCCCATCGTAAAGTTGTGAATGCTATTTAGGTGGTGTAAAAATAGACAGGCCATGGCCGTCGTTCCCGCGTCGAATTACATTTTTTATTTTTTTTGCGTAAGACGTCCGGGAATAGTAAAGGACGTAACGCACGTCACTGTTCAAAAAATGACGTCGGTGCGACGTCATTTCGCGCAAAGCACGGCGGGAAATTTCAAAACGGAGCAAGCGCAGTACGTTCGGTGTGGGAACGCGCCTAATTTAAATGATACACGCCCCATTTGAATTAGGCGGGCTTGCGCCGGACGGATTTACGTTACGCCGTCGCAAGTTTACAGGCAAGTGCTTTGTGAATCAAGCACTTGCGCTAAAAACTTGCGGCGGTGTAACGTAAATGGGATACGTTACGCCGCCGGAGTTCTACATGAATCTGGCCCTACAGGCCTACAATATAAAGCAAACGCGGATTTATGCGTGACAATCGCTTTTATTGTCCTGAACAACCTGGTCTCTGCATTGGTGAATGTTTCAAACGCTACCACACACTAGTTGAGTTTTAGCGTAGGGTACAGCACCACACAGTCCAAGGCACACCAACACAGGGGGCCTGATTTACTATGCTATGTGCGCTGCGCTGGTTCATGCGTTAATTAGTACTCCGGGTGGAGGCTTAATTGGGCGCATGAACCAGCGTAGCAGCCGGCGCATTGAAACTAATATGTAAAGCCGCGCCGAACTCCCTATAGAAGTCTATGGGAGAAATCAAAAGTGTTCATTTTAAAGGCTAATCTGCAAGTTTTGTCCTAAAAAGTGTTGGGGACCTCAGTCCTGTCCCAGGGAACATGTATCAATGCTTTTTTTATTTTTTAAACGGCCGTTTTTTTCGGGAGCAGTGAAATTAATAATTCTTAAAGTGAAACAATAAAAGTGAAATATTCCTTTAAATTTTCGTACCTAGGGGGGTGTAATGTCAGCATGTGAAATAGCGCATTTTTCCCCGCACTTAGAAACTCCCCCTGCACAAAGTGACATTCAGAAGGAAAAAAGTCATTTAAAAATTCACACGCGGCAATAATGAATTGTCGGCTCTGACAATTCTAAAGGGATTCATTCATAAAGCAAACAAAAAAATTGTGTAGGGGTTCCCCCAAATTAAATTACCAGGCCCTTCAGGTCTGGAATGGATATTAAGGGGAACCCCGCCGTAAAAACCAAAAAAAAAAAAGACGTGAGGTTCCCGGCAAATATCCATTCCAGGCCCTTCAGGTCTGGTGTGGATTTTAAGGGGAACTCCACCCCAAATTGAAAAAAAAAATGGCGTGGAGTCCCCCTAAAAATCCACACCAGACCCTTATCCCGAGCACGTTGACCTGGCCGGCCGCAGAAAAGAGGGGGGGACAGAGTGCGGCCCCCCCCCCTCTCCTGAACCGCACCAGGCCACATGCCCTCAACATGGGGAGGATGTCCCCATGTTGATGGGGACAAGGGTCTCATCCCCACAACCCTTGCCCGGTGGTTGTGGGGGTATGCGGGCGGGAGGCTTATCAGAATCTGGAAGACCCCTTTAACAAAGGGGACCCCCAGATCCTGGCCCCCCCCCCTATGTGAAATGGTAATGGGGTACATTGTACCTCTACCATTTCACCCCAAAAAAAATGTCAAAGTGTTAAAAATGACAGTAGCCGGTTTTTGACAAATCTTTTAATAAAATCTTCTTTTCTTCTTTCCTTCGGGTTTCTTCCGCTGCTTCTATCTTCTCGTCCACATCTTGCCCGACGTCTTCTTCTATCTTCTCAGTCCGTCCTTCAGCCTTCTGGTCACGCATCTTGCCCGTTGTCTTGTCTGTCTTCTTCTCCGTCCTTCCGCCAGCCTCCTCGCATCTTGTGTCTTCTCCGGTCTTCTTCTCGGTCCGCCAGCCTTCTCGTCCCCGGACTCAGCGTTTGAATTTGAATTGGGCCGTCGTGTTCCCGCTCCTGGGACCCGCCCCCCTCTGACGCCACAAGTAAACTCCTTAGAAGGTCATGTGCGTCAGAGGGGGGCGGGGTCACAGAGCGTCACACAGCGGGGGAATTCAATTCAATCGCGCCGCCCGGAGAAGAAGTTCCCGCCGTGTCACACTCATGTGACCCCGCCCCCCTCTGACGCACATGACCTTCTAAGGAGTTTACTTGTGGCGTCAGAGGGGGGCGGGTCCCAGGAGCGGGAACACGACGGCCCAATTCAAATTCAAACGCTGAGTCCGGGGACGAGAAGGCTGGCGGACCGAGAAGAAGACCGGAGAAGACACAAGATGCGAGGAGGCTGGCGGAAGGACGGAGAAGAAGACAGGACAAGACAACGGGCAAGATGCGTGACCGGAAGGCTGAAGGACGGACGGAGAAGATAGAAGAAGACGTCGGGCAAGATGTGGACGAGAAGATAGAAGCAGCGGAAGAAACCCGAAGGAAAGAAGAAAAGAAGATTTTATTAAAAGATTTGTCAAAAACCGGCTACTGTCATTTTTAACACTTTGACATTTTTTTTGGGGTGAAATGGTAGAGGTACAATGTACCCCATTACCATTTCACATAGGGGGGGGGCAGGATCTGGGGGTCCCCTTTGTTAAAGGGGTCTTCCAGATTCTGATAAGCCCCCCGCCCGCATACCCCCACAACCACCGGGCAAGGGTTGTGGGGATGAGACCCTTGTCTCCATCAACATGGGGACATCCTCCCCATGTTGAGGGCATGTGGCCTGGTGCGGTTCAGGAGAGGGGGGGGGCCGCACTCTGTCCCCCCCTCTTTTCTGCGGCCGGCCAGGTCAACGTGCTCGGATAAGGGTCTGGTGTGGATTTTTAGGGGGACTCCACGCCATTTTTTTTTCAATTTGGGGTGGAGTTCCCCTTAAAATCCACACCAGACCTGAAGGGTCTGGTATGGATATTTGGGGGGACCCCACGCCATTTTTTGGGGGGTTTTTTACGGCGGGGTTCCCCTTAATATCCATTCCAGACCTGAAGGGCCTGGTAATTTAATTTGGAGGGACCCCCTTTTTTTTTTTTTTTTTTTTTTTTTTTTAATGAGCAATGACTCTATTCTTTATAGCCATGAGTACTTTAACCACTTGCCCACCGGGTTAATTCTGGCACTTCTCTCCTTCATGTGAAAATCAAAATTTTTTTGCTAGAAAATTAATCAGAACCCCCAAACATTATATATTTTTTTTTAGCAGACATCCTAGGGAATAAAATGGCAGTCATTGCAATACTTTTTGTCACACCGTATTTGCGCAGCGGTCTTACAAGCGCACTTTTTTTGGATAAAATCACTTTTTTGAATTAAAAAATAAGACACCAATACATTTTGCCCAATTTTTTTATATATTGTGAAAGATAATGTTACGCCGAGTAAAATGATACCCAACATGTCACGCTTAAAATTGCGCCCGCCTCGTGGCATGGCGTCAAACTTTTACCCTTTAAAATCTCGATAGGCGACGTTAAAAAAATTCTACAGGTTGCATTTTTTGAGTTGCAGAGTAGGTCTAGGGCTAGAATTATTGCTCTCACTCTAACGATCGCGGCGATACCTCACTTGTGTGGTTTGAATACCGTTTTCATATGCGGGCGCTACTCGCGTATGCGTTTGCTTCTGTGCGCGAGCTCGTCGGGACGGGGCGCTTTAAAAAAATTTTTTTGGGTTTTCTTATTTATTTTTATTTAGTTTTATAATTTTTTACACTGAAATAAAAAAATAAAAAAAAAAGATCAGTTTTCTTCCTATTACAAGGAATGTAAACATCCCTTGTAATAGGACTAGTGTGTGACAGGTCCTCTTTATGGAGAGAGGCGGGGTCAATAAGGCTGGAAAGCATGGTATTGAAAAAAAAAATAAAAGATCTCATGCTTTCAGCTGCAATCATGTTCGTTCACCACAGTGGTGTAGTGTATAGCACTTTGACCTAGCAGCAAAAGAGTCGTTGGTTCGAATCCCGCCCGTGACAGCATCTGCATGGAGTTTGCATGTTCTCCCTGTGCCTGCGTGGGTTTCCTCCCACAATATAAAAACATGCTGTAAATCGGATCCGGTCTAAATAAGCCCTAATATGCAGTAGTATATTTAGGTTTGGTTCTGCCCTAGGCCTGACTACATATCTGCACCTCCTAATAGAAAAATGACCCACCCCTTCCTGTCAAGGTCACACCCTGTTTTTGTATAACCCCGCCCAGTAATTTTCAGGGGACCCACACACTAGTTCTGGGGGGGCACTGGATTCCCTTAACCACTTCCATACCAGGCACTTACGCACCTTCCCGCCCAAGCCAATTTTCAGCTTTCAACACTGTCGCACTTTGAATGGCAATTGCGCGGTCATACAACACTGTACCCAAACAAAATTGGCGTCCTTTTTTCCCCACAAATAGAGCTTTCTTTTGTTGTTATTTGATCACCTCTGGGTTTTTTTTTTTTGCGCAACAACTAAAAAAAGACTGCAAATTTTGAAACAAAAAAACGTTTTTATTTTTTAAGGTTAATTTTTTTGTAAATAAGTTTTTCTCTTTCAATTACGGGCACTGATATGGCGGCACTGATGGGCACCGATGAGATGGCACTGATGGACATCGATGAGGTAGTACTGACGGGCACAGATGAGGTGGCATTGATTGGCGGCGCTGCTATGCGGCACTGATGGGCACTCATAGGCGGCACTGATGGGCACTCATGGGCGGCACAGATGGGCGGCACTTATGGGTGGCACTGATGGATACTTATGGGTGGCACAGGTGGGCACTGATAGGTGGGCACTGTGCATGGATGGGCACTGTGGGGTGGCACTGATGGACACTGTGGGGTGGCACTGATTTTCCCAGTCAGTGCCCATTTGTGGGCACTGATTGGCATCTTTTTTCTTATTTTTTAATGCTTTTTGTTTTTTTTGTTCTATATTTTTTTTGTTTTTGCACACCCTGGTGGTCCAGTGTGGTGATCCGAGGGGGGGCTGCGCTGATAAACAATCAGCGCGAACGCCCCCTGTCAGGAGAGGCGCCGATCGGCTCTCCTATACTCGCGTCTGTCAGACGCGAGTGAGGAAGAGCCATCGATGGCTCTTCCTGTTTACATCGTGATCAGCCGTGATTGGACACGGCTGATCACGTGGTAAAGAGTCTCCGTCTCCGTGAGAGACTCTTTACCGAGATCGGAGATGCAGGGTGTCAGACTGACACCCCGCATCACCGATCGCCGCGCTGCGTGCCCCCACAGGCGCGTGCGGCATGAAATCCTGCAGGACGTCCTGTCAGGATTGTGTAACCACTTCCCGGACGTAAATCGGCCATAGGCTGGGCGGGAAGTGGTTAATTTGCATAGTTTTTCTCTCACTTCCTGTTTGGCTATGGGGCAGGAAGTGAAGGCAAATCTCCCCAATTGGACACAGATAATACAAAATAAACTGACAGGGCCTATAACCCTCCCTCACTCTATCCAAAATTAAAGAAAATAAAACTTGTTGATTATAGTTCTTGTCAGGGGCGGACTGACCATTGAGTCACTCGGGCACTGCCCGAGGGCCCCATGCCACTAGGGGGCCCCATCCGGGTTGCCAGGCTCAGTAAAACCAGGGACAGTATGTAAAAATCTGTGTTTTTTTTAGATCTGTCCCTGATATGTCCGAAAATGACATGCTTTTAATGTGAATATCCCAAGATTTTAGCTGCCCGCCTCTGCACTACCTCCTGGCGTGGTGGTCATCTGTAAGCCAGAGGGGCCCCATAATCTTCTATTGCCCAGGGGCCCCATGAGTTGTCAGTCCGCCCCTGGTTCTAGTTTAAGCACAAATTTCATAGAGTTTTATTGAGAGCCCTAAGAAAATATAACCATGCCAATAGGCCAGGATAGAGCGTTGCTAATATGTAGGAATGTGTGTTAGAGCACCCCACCCAATGTTAACTAAAAAATTATTAATTTGCAAATAAGTATTATCTGCTCATTTTTTGGGGGATGTCTGCACCCCTGATAGTGACAACATTTGTGAGGTGTCTTCACCCTTTCTAATTCATTCACTTCCTGTCACATAGCCAAACAGGAAGTGAGGGTAAAACCTTACTAATATCTTTTCTTGGGGACACAGAGATCAATCTAAATAGTTTCCCATTATGTAAATTGCACTCTAGCATTTTGCTGTGTACACCCCAAATTATTAGGGATCGTGGACTTTGGGGTCCATTTACTAAAGGCAAATCCACTTTGCACTACAAGTGCAAAGCAAGGAAGAAAGAAAACAAAACAACTTTGCTTCTACAGGATTGGATGTTAAAACCATCAGTGCTTCCTCTCTGATTTTCAGCAACTATGCTTGTACTGCAGAGTGGCTTTGCCTTTACTAAACCCCAAACTAAATAATCATTTGGGGCAGGGATCCTCAAACTACGGCCCTCCAGCTGTTGTAGAACTACACATCCCATGAGGCCTTGTAATGCACTGACATTCACAGACATGACTAGGCATGATGGGAATTGTAGTTCCTGAACAACTGGAGGGCCGTAGTTTGAAGACCCATGATTTGGGGTGTACACAGCAGTGCTGGAGTGCAATTTGCTTAATGGGGACACTAGTTAGATTGACCTGTGTCCCCAAGAAATGACACTGGTAGGGTTTTAACCTCACTTCCTGTTCAGCTGTGTGACAGGAAGTGAAGCCAATTTTAAGAAAAGGGACACAAAGCTCAACACAAAAAAAAAAAAACACAAAGCAGGGGTTCTAACACTCACTTGGCTTCCCTCAAACACCCACAATTTGAATAGGATTGCCTTGCGCTAGATTTAAGCACAGTGCTGTAAATCAGCACGTCAAGCCTGTCCACCAATAGCAAACCCCCCCCACAGGCCATGTTTGCAGGTTTTCCTTCATCTTGCACATGTGCTTTAAAATACAGTCTGGACAGCAATTCTTGATAAGAGAAATCCACAAAACATGTCCTGTCGGGGGTACTTGAGGGCTGAGGACCACTGCAGAAAAAATAAAATACTTACCAGTTTTTGTCTTTAAAGTCATGGGGAATAAACATGGCAAACATTTCATGATTACACACCAGGAAAGAAGCTTAGACACACATAATTTGTTAGGCCCAAACCGATTTCAGCTGCAGCTGTCAACATATGTAGCATGAAAAAGTAACAAAAGACAAACTTAACAATTTTAAAGTAATTTTTATTGGTCAACAAAACAAGGAAAGCGAAAAAAGACAAACAAACAAACACAAACAAAAATACATTTCAAAATTCTAAACAACCATAGCTTCACACATTTTTCATAAAATAAAGCCACATAGACAAATACATCAAAGTGAACATCATTTAAAAATAAACCAAAACCATTGGCAATAGAAAACAAAACCCATGCAACAAACCACATTTGTGTTTAGCAACAGCATTTCTGCCAGCCTGCCCCTTCTGAGGGCAGCTGAGGACTGATCGATCCAAGCTTTTTATAACAGTGCTAGTAATGAAGCAATTGAAATCACATGAACAAATTGCAGTCTCTAGTTTGGGTGAGCTTGTAATTGGGCACACCTGCAATTAACCCAAACCACGCTCTATGAGCATCCAAGGAGTGTTTTTCACCTTTTAAAAAGAAAGGATAATTTTTTTCTAAGTGTTTGAGCATGCTCAGTTCATCACACATGTAGGAACCAAGCTGCAATGGAATGAGAGCTTTTTTTTTTTTTGTTTCCCCTGATCTGATGCTTTCCAGCCTGAAGGGGAGGTGTTAAAGACAGAAGTAAACACGCACATTTAATAATCTATTTGTGGGAAAAAAAAGGTTGCCAATTTTGTTTGGGAGCCACATCGCACGACTGCGCAATTGTCAGTTAAAGCGACGCCGTGCCGAATCCCAAAAACTTGCCCGGTCATTGACCAGAAATATGGTCCGGGCTCAAGTGGTTAAAAATTAACAAAACACAAAAGTGAGCCCAATTTTTGGGGATAATGTGAAAGATGATGTTACACTGAGTAAATAGATACCTTACATGTCACGCTTTACTATTGGAAACACTCCTGCAATGGGGCCAAAATGAATTCCGTGAATATCCCCATAGGCGACCTTTTATTTTTTTTTCCAGGTTACCAGTTTATAGTTACAAAGAAGGTCTAGTGGTAAAAGTATTGCTCTCGCTCTAAGGCACGCGTCAATACCTCACATGTGTGGTTTGAACGATGTTTATATATGTGGGCGGGACTTGCGTAAGTCCCGCCCACATATGTAAAAATTATTTTTACTTTTTGCTATAATAAATATCCCCAAAAATATATATTGTAAAAAATAAAAAAACCCTCAGTTTAGGCCGATACGTATTCTACATCTTTTTGGTTCCAAAAAATCGCAAATAGCGTTTAGTGTTTGGTTTTTGCAAAAGTTATAGCGTCTACACAATATTTTTTTCACCAGGGAGGCTCCTGCCTTTGGGGGAGGGTCCCGGGCTTCCACGACGGTTTCTGCGGGGGGGGGGGTGCACTGGCACCCCACCCCCGTCTTCAGCGACGTAATTCACCGGGACCCCCTTCACCAGGGAGGCTCCTGCCTTTGGGGGAGGGTCCCGGGCTTCCACGACGGTTTCTGCGGGGGGGGGTGCACTGGCACCCCACCCCCGTCTTCAGCGACGTAATTCACCAGGACCCCCTTCACCAGGGAGGCTCCTGCCTTTGGGGGAGGGTCCCGGGCTTGTACGGTGTCTTCCGCCGGAGGGCGCCACTCTCCGGGCTTCTGCGATGCCTTCCGCTTCTGCCTGTCTCCTCCGCGGAGCACAGGGCTTGTCTCCGCTGTCTTCTCCCTTCTCTTCCATTGGATGTTGACACGACGAGGTCCGGCGCTGGAATGCCGTCTGAGCAGTGGGCATGGACTTATATAGGGCAATGCCACCATGTGACCTCAACCCATGTGACATCACATTCCCATCATGCCCAG
The DNA here is from genome assembly GCF_905171775.1 of Rana temporaria. Lineage (NCBI taxonomy): Eukaryota > Metazoa > Chordata > Amphibia > Anura > Ranidae > Rana > Rana temporaria. The sequence continues at coordinate 155,093,455 of NC_053495.1, read as the reverse complement.
GGAATGTGATGTCACATGGGTTGAGGTCACATGGTGGCATTACCCTATATAAGTCCATGCCCGTCGCTGACACGGCATGTCAGCGCGGAACCTCGTCGTGTCAACATCCAATGGAAGAGAAGGAAGAAGACAGCGCAGACAAGCCCTGTAATCCCGGAGGAGACAGGCAGAAGAAGGAAGAGAGAAGAAAGAAGACGGAAGAAAGCCCTGGCTCCGCGGGGGAGCCAGGCAGAAGAGGGAGCAGAGAAGACAGAAGAGAAAAGACCGGGGAGTTGGCGCACCCCCGGCAGAAGACCAGGAAGACCGGAACCCTGGCGGAAGGCACCGGAAAGACCGGGGGATAGGCGCCATCCCCCGGCAGAAGACCCCGAAGTCCGGATGCCCCTCCCTAATGAAAAAGAGCTTAAATGGGGTGGGGGCATTCGGCGGAAGGCTCCGGAGAGGACCGAGGGATGGCGCCCTCCCCCGGCAGAAATCACCGAAGCCCAGGGTCCCGGCAGAAGATCGGGAGAGAAGAAACCCCCCCTTCTAAGAGAGCTAAAGAAGAAAGGGGGGGCTCCGGAGCAGATTAATAAAATATTTTATTGTGTGGTGTTTTATTTTACTTTACATTTCCCCCATGTGAATGGGTAGAGGTACGATGTACCCCATACTCATTCACATAGGGTGGGGGGCCGGCATCTGGGGGCCCCCTTATTAAAGGGAGCTCGCAGATTCCGATTAGCCCCGCCCGCATACCCCGACAACCAATGGCAAGGGTTGTCGGGAAGAGGCTCTTGTCCCTATCGACATGGGGGCAAGAGTGCTGTGGGGTGGGGGGGCAGTGCCCCCCTCCCCCACAGCACACACTCCCCCATGTTGAGGGCATGCGGTCTGGTACGGCTCAGGAGGGGGGGGCGCTCGCTCGTCCCCGCCCCCATTCCTGTCCGGGCCAGACTGCGTGCTTGGGATGAGGGCTTGGTTTGGATCTGGGGGGGACCCCCGCGCCGAATCGGCGCGGGTTTAACCCCTCACGTTCCGGACCAAGCCTAAGAGCCTAATGTAGCCCTGGAGGGGGACCCGCGCCGATTTCAAGTTTGAAATTTGGCGCGGAGTTCCCCTTCAGGGCTGAAAACAGCTCCGAGATTCCCGTGCGCCGCGTCACGCAGCGCAATCACGGGTACGCCGCTTGGTATTTACCAAGATTTTCACGGCGTACTGACAAGGCGCACGGGAATCCCTGACTTTTCTCTCTGCGCATGCCCAGTATGCAAATGAACCTCCCGAGGTTCAGGCGCACTGTGCAAGCGTACGGGGATCTGTTTTCAAAAAACACTTTCCCTTTCAATTCGGCCCGCCAAACACTTCAAAACACATGTCACTTCACTTCCCCTGCATCCCCCCACCTCCCCCCCTAATAAACTCCCGCCCAAACCCCCGCAATTTATAGTTTAATGTGCCGTGCGCCAGGTCTGTACTGGTGCACAATGCACCCTCGCCTGGGCGCACGGAGCACATTAGTAACTAGGGAAATACACTGCACTAGCAGCGTATTTCTTTAGTAAATGGCAAAACGGCTGCTACTCCTGCTTTTACTCCATGAGTCATGGAGTAAAGGCTTGGTAAATCAGCCCCAGGGTCTCAGGGTCTCGGGGTCTCTAAAGATGTTATGGGCATCACATTTTGAGAGATCCTAATCTGCAACGTTCAGTTTACAGTTTTTTTTACAGTTTTTATAAAAGTGAAAAAAAAGTAAAAAAAAAAAAAAACACATACACAATATAAAATAAAAAATCCACAAATAGAGGTTTTATTTTTCTCCTCTCTCTCTCTATTGTTCTCTCTCTTATGTTCACTCTCTAATGCCCACTCTAATGTTCGCTCACTATTGTTCTATATCTATCGTTCTCTCTATTTTTACTATGTTTTACTGTATTTGCTTGGCAGGCATGGTATGTTATACTGTAATGTTTGTTTTATTGTTAACCATAATTTGCTTATCAGGTATGCCATTCAGCTGCACCATGGGTTTATTTATCTTGACAGCAACAGCGTTTTCTCACACGATACATAAAGCCATGACTCCAGTGCTGTCGGGGATGATTTCACCACCACAGTTAAAAGAAAAGAGCATATATCCCGAAGCATGGGGGCAGCAGGGGCGGAAGAGCGATTTGCTCATAACTTTTGCGGGAAGATGCCCCTATGCTTCGCCATATATATATTTTAGGCACAGGTTGTGTTAAAATTTTGTTTATTTTTTACTATTTTTTTTTGTATTTGCTTTGCAGGTATGGTGTGTCTTACTGTTATACTGTAATGTTACTTTGTTTTATTGTTAACCATCAATTGCTTAGCAGGTACGCCATTCAGTTGCAGCGCGGATTTATTTATCTTGACAGCAACAGCGTTTGCTCCCACGATACATAAAGCTGTGACTTGCGCTGTAGGAGGTGATTTCACCACCATAGATAAAAAAGAATAGAGCATATATGCCGAAGCATGGGGGCAGCAGGGGCGGAGGAGCGATTTGCTCCTAAATTTTGCTAGAGGATGCCCCCATGCTTTGGCATATATAAATGGTGCATGTATGCCCATCATTAGAAGTGGGTGGATGAAGGGAGGTATTGTAATGGAGGGCATACCCACCTATCATTCTCTTTTTTTCGTTCAGCCAACAGGCTGCATGAAAAAAAGATTACAATATATGTCCAACAAGGACCAGCAACGTACTGGTTATACCAGAATGATGCCTGCGGGTTTAGGTATCATCTTGGTATCATTCTTTTCAGCCAGCGGTCGGCTTTCATGTAAAAGCAATCCTAGCGGCTAATTAGCCTCTAGACTGATTTTACAAGCCCCCCCACTGTCTTCCACGGTTTTCTCTGGCTCTCCTGTCCCAACAGGGAACCTAAGAATGCAGCCGGTGGTTCCGCCAGCTGACCATAGAGCTGATCAGAGACCAGAATGGCTCCAATCATCAAGAAACCGGTAGCTACGAGCATTTCATGACTTAGATTTCGCCGGATATAAACATCTCCATTGGGAAATTGGGAATGCATTTTATCACACCGATCTTGGTGTGGAGGGCAGAGGAGAGATCTAGGGTCTAATAGACCCCAATTTTTTCAAAAAAGAGTACCAATCACTACCTATTGCTATCATAGGGGATATTTCCTTTCCCTGAGATAACAATAAAAAAAAAAGAGAAAAAATGGAGAGAACAGTTTAAAAAAAAAGCAAAATAAATAAAACAAACAAAAAAAAGCACCCCTGTCCCCCCCTGCTCTCGCGCAAAGACGAACGCAAGCATCGGTCTGGCGTCATATGTAAACAGCAATTGCACCATGCATGTGAGGTATCACCGCTAAGGTCAGATCGAGGGCAGTAATTTTAGCAGTAGAGCTCCTCTGTAAATCTAAAGTGGTAACTTGTAAAGGCTTTTAAAAATGTATGTAGTTTGTCGCCACTACGCGTTTTTGCGCAATTTTAAAGCATGTCGTGTTTGGTATCCATGTACTCGGCCTAAGATCATATTTTTTTATTCAAACATTTGGGCAATATAGTGTGTTTTAGTGCATTAATATTAACAAAAGTGTGTTTTTTTTTTTTTTTTAATTGTTTGAAAAATCGCTGCACAAATACCCATTATATTAATCTGTAGGGCATTCGCTTTAAAAATATATATAATGTTTGGGGTTCAACGTAATTTTCTTGCAAAAAAAAAATGTTTATTCATGTAAACAAAAAGTGTCAGAAAGTGCTTTGTCTTCAAGTGGTTAGAAGAGTGGGTGACGTGTGACATAAGCTTCTAAATGTTGTGCATAAAATGAAGGACAGTTCAAAACCCCCTCAAACGACCCCATTTTGGAAAGTAGACACCCCAAGCTATTTGCTGAGAGGCATGTCAAGTCCATGGAATGTTTTATATTTTGATACAAGTTGCGGGGAAAATATATATATTTTTTGCACAAATCACAGTTGCCTATCACAGTTTCGGAGGCCATGGAATGCCCAGATGGCACAAACCCCCCCCCCCCCCCAAATTACTAAATTTTGGAAAGTAGACACCCCAAGTTATTTGCTGAAAGGTATTGTGAGTATTTTGCAGATCTCGCTTTTTGTCACAAAGTTTTGAAAAATGGAAAAAAAAAAATTATTTTCTCATTTTCAAAAACAAATGAGAGCTGCAAAATACACACCATGCCTCTCAACAAATAGCTTGGGGTGTCTAATTTCCAAAATGGGGTCATTTGGGGGGGGGGGCTTTGTGCGATCTTGGCAATTTATGACCTTCAAAACTGTGATAGGTAGTGAGGAGTGAAATGTACACCCTTAGAAATGCTGAAGGCGGTGCTTGGTTTTTGGGGCACCGTACACGGCTAGGCTCCCGAAAAGTCCTCTCAGCAATTTCCTTGGGGTGTCTTCTTTTCAAAATGGGGTCATTTGGGGGGGGGTTTTTGTACTGCCCTGCCATTTTAGCACCTCAGGAAATGAGATAGGCAGTCATAAACTTAAAGCTGTGTAAATTCCAGAAAATGTACCCTAGTTTGTAGACGCTATGGCCCCGATTCACGCAGAGCGGCGTATATTTGTGCGGGCGTAGCGCATCTCATATGTGCTACGCCAACGTAACATTGAGAGGCAAGAACATTATTCACAAAGCACTCGCTCCCAACGTTGCGCCGGCGTAACGTAAATTGTCCGGCGTAAGCCCGCCTAATTCAAAGTAGGAAGGAATTGGGCGTGATCCATTTAAATGAAGCTTGACCCCATACACATGATGAGCCGAACGAACGGCGCATGCGCGTGCATGCTCAGAATCACGTCGAATTTACTCCCTAAGATACAACGGCTCAATGCCTACGACGTGAACGTAACCTATGCCCAGCCCCATTCACGTACGACTTACGTAAACGACGTAAAATACGACGGCTGTTCCGTCATCCATACCTTTGCATGGGATGCGCCTCCTTACGTAAACGGCATTTACTACTGCAGCGGGCGCAAGTACGTTTGTGAATTGGCGTATCTCGGTCATTTGCATATTCAATTCGTAAATCAATGGAAGCGCCCCCTGCGGCCAGCGTAAATATGCGCCCAGGCTCCGACGGCGTAGGAAACTTACGTTGGTCGGATGAAGCCACATTTCAGGCGTATCTAACATTAAGAATCAGGCGCATAGATACGACGGTGCATCTGTGCACTTACGCGGCGTATATAAAGATATGTCAGCGTAAGTGCTTTAAGAATCCGGGTCTATAACTTTTTTTGTGCAAACCAATAAATATACGCTTATTGACTTGTTTTTTACCAAAGACATGTGGCTGAATATATTTTGGCCTAAATGTATGAATAAAATTGAGTTTATTGGAATTTTCTTATAACAAAAAGTAGAAAATATCTTTTTTTTTTTCAACATTTTTGATCGTTTTCTGTTTATATCTAAAAAAAAACAAGATTTTCATACATTTTTCTTTTTCTTTCACAAACCTCTATTTTAAATGTAAGGTCTGATTCTTTTGTCATCTCTATAATAATGGAAAATTTCTCTCAGTTACCAAAGTCTTATGGAACAGCTGTAACTTTAGTAGTTATCTCTCCCAATATCTCTCCAGGATGTTTGCATGGAATTGCTGCCAAATGAATGAATGTTCCACCAAGACATCTTTCCTTGTATTTCTCGTCATCGCCATTCTGTGTACAGAACATTGGTTAAAACAAATACTGTAGGCAATTCGAATTTTGTTTTTCTTAGCAGGTCCAGCTTCCCTTATGGCTCCCTTTGTGAGATGTATATCTGCCAGTTAAAGCAACACTTGCAAGTTAAAGCAACACTAACATCTAATATGAGCTGTAACATGCTTAAAAAATACTGTGAGTAATCTTCCTGTGATGTCCACAGGAAAATTCTTTGTCACCCACAGTTCTCGCTGGTTCCTCCTGCTGTGCCCCACATCAGTACAGTACAAAGTAATAGAGATGAGGGGCCAGATTCAGAGACATTTACGTTACTCCACGGCGGCGTAACGTATCCCATTTACGTTACACCGCCGCAGGTTTACAGCGTAAGTGCCTGATTCACAAAGCTCTTACCTGTAAACTTGCGGCGGTGTAACGTAAATGCGCTTGGCGCAAGCCCGCCTAATTCTAATTTGGGCGGGCACCATTTAAATTAGGCGCATTCCCGCGCCGAACGTTCTGCGCATGCTCCGTGTTAAAATTTCCCGACGTGCTTTGCGCAAAATTTTTTGGCACCTCAAAGTTTTTTTTTAACTGCGACGTGCGTTACGGCGTTTCGTATTCCCGGACGTCTTACGCAAAAAAAAAAATCAAAATTTGACGCGGGGAACGACGGCCATACTTTAACATGGCTGTTCTAAAGATAAGCCATGTTAAAGCAGGTGTACTTTGCGACGGGTAAAAACGACTAGCGACGATGTACGAGATTGCGACGAACGCGCGGATCTTCGTGGATCGCCGTAACTAGTCATTTGCATATTCTACGCCGACCGCAATGGAATCGCCACCTAGCGGCCGGCCTAGAATTGCATCCTAAGATCCGACGGAGTAAGTCAATTACACCTGTCGGATCTTAGGGCTATCTATGCGAATCAGCCGCATAGTTAGGACGGGCGGATCACAGAGATACGACGGCGTATCAGGAGATACGCCGTCGTATCTCTTCTGTGAATCTGGCCCGAGGTTCCGTTCTAACATGGATTTGAGGTGAATCCTGTGTGTTTGAGGTTCACAGTCCTGGCAAAATAATATGGGAATTTACCGGCTTGTAACAATAATTCACTGCATAACCTTAGGTCAGGTGACTTAGAAGGGCTTTATTGGGGGCTTTGTTATTTGCCAACCCCTTCACCGTAAAAGGATGGAAACCCAGCAGCCATTTATCAGTGTGCATTGAAGTAGTTTAGTGAGAGCTGACAGTCTGGGGGTTATTTACAAAAGACAATTCCACTTTGCACTACAAGTGCAAACTACAAGTACAAAGTGCACTCGAAATTGCACTGAAAGTGTACTTGGAAGTGCACTCGCTGTAGATCCGAGGGGGACATGCAAGGAAAATAAAAACCTGCATTTTTAGCTTGCACATGATAGGATAATAAATTCAGCAGCGCTTTCCCTCATTTCAGATCTGCCCCTCAGATTTACAGCGACTGCACTTCCAAGTGCACTTTCAGTGAAATCTCAAGTGCACTTTGCACTTGTAGTGCAAAATGGATTTGCCTTTCGTAAATAACCCCAATAGTGTTCTCCTCTATTTTATTTATAACAGGTACTTATATAGCACCGTCAATTTACATAGTGCTTTACACATATAGGGCCAGATCCACGTAGATCGGCGTAATTTTAAGCAGGCGTAGCGTATCGTAGTTACGCTACGCCGCCGCTACTTTGAGAGGCAAGTGCTGTATTCACAAAGCACTTGCGTCTAAAGTTACCGCCGCGTAGCGTAAATGTGTCAGCGTAAGGGTGTGGAATTCAAATGACAAAGATGTGGGCGTGTTTTATGTTAATTCAACTTGACCCCGCGTAAATGACGTTTTTTTTAATGGCGCATGCGCCGTCCGTGGGGGTATCCCAGTGCGCATGCTCGAAATCACGTCGCAAATAGTCAATGCTTTCGAACGTAAACGTAATCTACGCCAAGCCCTATTCGCGAACGTTATACGCAAACAACGTAAGCGACGGAAAATTTGACGCTGTCCCGACGTCCATACTTAACATTGCGTATGCCTCATAGACCCAGGGGTAACGTTACGCTGAAAAAAGCCTTACGTAAACGACGTATATAAATGCGCCGGCCGGACGTACGTTCTGAGAATCGGCGTATCTAGCTAATTTGCATACTCTGCGCAGAAATCAACGGAAGCGCTACCTAGCGGCCAGCGTAAATATGCACCTAAGATCCGACAGCGTACTAAGACGTACGTTAGTCGGATCTAGCCCCCATTCAGTCGTATCTTGTTTTGTGGATACAAAACAAAGATATGACGGGGCATCCTAGAAGTTACGCGGCGTATCAATAGATACGCCAACGTAACTTCTTTGTGGATCTGGCCCATAATGTACACTCACATCAGGTCCTTACTCACATTCATACATACACATACTAGGGCCATTTTAGACAGAAGCCAATTAACCTACCAGCAGACTTTGGAGTGTGGGAGGAAATTAGAGTACATGGAGGAAATTCACGCAGGCACTGGGAAAACATGTTGCAGTTAGGATTCAAACCGATGACCCTGGTGCTGCTAGGTGGAAGTGCTACTTAGCTACTGTGCTAGCCCTATGCTGCCTCTATTGTCATAGCTGAAATTAAATTTAGACAATACCCTTTATTAGAAAACATCAGGCAGGCCTAAAGGCAGAGACAAAGGTCTGTATACAATGGTATTAGGAAGCAGACAAGTTCTGCAGGAAAAAGTGATGATCAAGCACACCATCTAAATCAATGTTTCTGAACTCCAGTCCTCAAGGCGCCCCAACAGGTCTTGTTTTCATGCTTTCCATTATTTTGCACAGGTGATTTGATCAGTTTCACTGCCCTAGTAATTACCACAGCTGTTTGTTTTGAGGGAAATCCTGAAAACATGACCTGTTGGGGCGCCTTGAGGACTGGAGTTGAGACACACTGATCTAGATGCAGGGTGTATTTGCCTTTTCTATCTCTATCTTTACGGCCACAATACAGGCCATGATTTACAGCCACAAAGGAGGAGTGGCTAACAAATACATCATCTCCTTTCTCCTCTTAAAGTGGAGGTTCACCCTCAAAAAAAATTCTGACATCACACGGAGCCGCGCCATCCTACCGACAGAATGCCGGTGTTTTTTTTTTTTCTCAGCACATACCTCTTAATCACGACTTTGACCTCACGGCAATCCCGCGGGAGTGGGCGTTCCCAAGCACTGCCTGTGATTGACAGGCTTCCGAACGGCGCATACTGCTCGTCACAGGTTGCCGAAAAAAACAGAACGTCGGTGCGGCTCTATACGGCGCCTGCGCACCGACGTTCGGGTTCTGTCGGCAACCTGTGACGCGCAGTATGCGCCGTTCGGAAGCCTGTCAATCACAGGCAGTGCTTGGGAACGCCCACTCCCGCGGGATTGCCGCGAGTTTAAAATCTTGATTAAGAGGTATGTGCTGAGGAAAAAAAAAACACTGGCATTCTGTCGGTAGGATGGCGCGGCTCCGTGTGATGTCAGAATTTTTTTTAAAGGGTGAACCTCCACTTTAAGTACAGAGCAGGAAGTTGTCAAAAATTGTTGCTAATCTGTCCTTTTCTTCCTCCTTCTCTTCTGTTTATTCTGTCATAGCCCTGCAAACTGGCAATGTCGAGTTAGTAGAATTAATCACTTACTTGCTGAAGGTGGATGATCTTGGTCATGCGCAAAGTAAGTGATTAATTCTACTAACTCGACATTGCCAGTTTGCAGGGCTATGACAGAATAAACAGAAGAGAAGGAGGAAGAAAAGGACAGATTAGCAACAATTTTTGACAACTTCCTGCTCTGTACTTAAAGTGGAGGTTCACCCTTTAAAAAAAATTCTGACATCACACGGAGCCGCGCCATCCTACCGACAGAATGCCGGTGTTTTTTTTTTCCTCAGCACATACCTCTTAATCAAGATTTTAAACTCGCGGCAATCCCGCGGGAGTGGGCGTTCCCAAGCACTGCCTGTGATTGACAGGCTTCCGAACGGCGCATACTGCTCGTCACAGGTTGCCGAAAAAAACAGAACGTCGGTGCGGCTCTATACGGCGCCTGCGCACCGACGTTCGGGTTCTGTCGGCAACCTGTGACGCGCAGTATGCAGATATTCAGGATAAATAAGACAGCACTAGGACTGTTATTTTTGCCAACAGGCAATTGCTGCCCTCCATGAGAAAATGGAATATATTAAAATAAATGCAGAACTAGAACTTAGAAATAATGTCATCAATTTTAGTTCCATAGCCAATTAGCCACCACAGAAAGTGAGGGGAAATCCCAAGTAGTCACCAGGATTAAAAGAAAAAGAGAGGTCCACTCAATTTCTATTCTGGATGTTGGTGATAATGACAGAAAGAGAAAATAAAGGGTGAACATTGAAGTTGCAAATAAACAAACAGTAATGCATTGTTAAAATAACACATTGTTAAATGACCTTGCAGCAGTGTTCAGTGGAACTTGAGACCCCATGTGAAAATATACCCTCACGGCCTGTTCCACTGAGAGCTGCTGCAAAAGATACATAGAAAAACATATAACCAATGTTTTCAAAACTAAAACTCTCCAAAAACAATCCAACGCTGAAAGCTTCAATAAGCAATGCCTCATTGGGGTGCAGCCCTCCGCAGACTGGAACGTCTTTAATACACTGCAAAAGACACACAGGAGGGTGCAAACAACTCATGCATTACCATTAACAAATGTATTACAAACTCCAAGACAAATTAATGCTTACAAGTGGATAAAAGCAAAATGCACGAGGTGTTTGCACCCACCTGTGTGTCTTTTACAATATTTTCATAAATCCAATGGTAATGTTATGTTTGTACAAGTTAACAAAAAATAATGAATAAAAATCATGTTTGTGTTGCACACAAAATCTTACATTTTTGCAGGTGGGCATTGGGCTCTGGCAGTGTGGGCATTGCGCACAGCAGGTGGTCTGGTAACTATGGAAGGAATTTATAAAAAAAATTATGTCACAGACAGTCAATTGGCTACTCACAAACATGAGTGGTAAAAAAGGCAAGTGGATGGTAATGCTGGCCCGATGTCACTGTAGGTCATTAGCAGTTCCTAGGTCCCGGTCCACATTCCTCAGCCAACGAAGCGCTGGATATGATAAACTCCAGTGTCTCAGGAGCCTCGGGGAGCCACGGGGGAGCAGGAAGCCAGATGAGCCGCTCAGAGCGGCGTGAGTTCCAGTTTTTCTGCCGGGAAAAGCGGTCGTGTACGAGGCTTGAGATCCTCTTCTCTGTAGCTGGCACTTGGGTCCCATGCTGCCTAGGGTGCCCATGTGTCCCGGATTGCCCGGGACTATTCCGCAATTGCCATGTATGTCCCAGGTCCCGGGCACCTTCATTCCGGGACAATACAGTGTCCCAGAATGAAATAGAGGACACAGCCTGTCAGCCAGTGCAGCCACCCTACTAAATACATTTCCTGGACTGGTTGCTAGGGCCGGCCACGCCTGGTGTCTAGCAACCAGTGATGTCACAGACTATCAAACAGGCCAGGAGCGAAGCCCGCGTCTAGTGCTGCTCAACTCTTTGCATCCACCTCAGCACCCCCCGCCCCTCCTCCTCCTCTGGTACCCAGTGGCATTTAGCAGGGACTGGTCTGGTGTGATCTTCACTCTCCAGTATCCGGTGATAGTTGTGTCAGCCTGCCCGCTGTCAGCTAAGAATGGATGTGCCCGACTGCTGCTACTGCTCAAGTGACAGGTGAAGAGTCTGTCAGGCTGACCAAAGAAGAGCATCGCATGCAGTGTCCAGATGCCAGATCTTCTCCTCCCCCTTCTCCCTGCACTTCAATGCAAAGACCGAGGAGGACATGTGCTGCAGGAAGTGAGACCTACAAGGAACTGCAGTAATTCAGGTACAGATAAAATGGGGACATACACCACAGGCTGGACCGGGCTTATGTCAGGTCTGTCTCAGGGATAGAGCAAGCAGGAGTGGAATAGGGCAGCCATGCAGGGCCGTTTGAAGGAATTTGGGGGCCCCAAGCTAAATTGGGGGGCCCTCAAGCACCCCCCTCCCGCACGCAAAGCCTACGTTAGCGCTTCACAAATTTTTAACACCCATGTTCTTACTCCCCCCTAGTCCCTATGTTTCTCTATTCTCACCTCCCCTTCTTCCCTGTAGGCTGCCGCTGTAGCGTGGCCAAGCTCCTCTTCCTCCTGTCAGTCTGGTGTTCTATCATTATGGGTCCTCAGTCCCCTATCAGATAGTGCCCGGGCCAGGTACCATGCGGTACAGGAGATTCAGTTTCCTGTGTTCCAGGCTGGACTGAAAGGAAGTGTGCACTTCCTGTTAGTCTGGCCGGGAACAGGAAACTGAATCTCCTGTACCACGTGTGGTACCTGGCCGGAATGACAGGACTCCAGGAGGCAGGAGGAGGAGCTTGGCCAAGCTACAGCCTGGGAAGGGGAAGTTGGGGGCCCCAGGTCAGCTCGGCGGCCCCAAGCAATTGTTTGTTTTGCCTGTCCTGTAGCGACGGGCCTGCAGCCATGAGGTGGTTGGTGTGCTCTGCTTTTCCTAACATTGACATGGCATGGATTAATGCCATAACTCCTCAGGACGCTCTGCAGGGGGAACTCTGAAGGTACTATCTGTGTGCCTCCAGAGTGCCCCCTTACTTCCTCCAGGGTGCTCCCTTACTTCCTCCCCTTACTTTCTCCAGAGTGCCCCTTTACTTTCTCCAGAGTGCCGCTTAGTATAGTAGTACTAAGGGGGCACTCTGGAGGGGGATGTAAGGGGGCACTCTGGGGGAGGATGTAAGGGGCACTCCAGAGGATATAAGGAGGCATTAACTACCCCCCGCCATACACTCTGCACTGCTCTCCTATACATACATACTACCCACCGCCATACACTCTGCACTGCTCTCCTGTACAAACTACCCACCGTCATACACTCTGCACGCCTCTCCTGTACATAATACCCACTGCCATACACTCTGCACTCCTCTCCTGTACATATTTCCACCACCATACACTCCACACTCCTCTCCTGTACATATTACCCACCGCCATACACTTTGCACTGCTCTCCTGTACATATTACCAACCAAACACTTTGCACTCCTCTCCTGTACATACTACTCACCACCTCAAGAAGAGGTAACTTGTGAGGAAGGGTGAAGTTCCTCTTTAATATATTGTTACACACATATTGTTTATATCCTATTCATTCTTTTTATTAATATTGCTTTTATAATTTTTTTATCAAGCTACCATTTTTCTATATTATCTTTTTTACCTATTGAGGTCCATATCCCATCCTAATTATGTTTTAGCCACTTCAATATAAGGAATTTTAACCCCCTTCCTGTCCAGGCCAATTTTCAGTTTTCAGCGTTGTAACACTTTGAATAACAATTGTGCGGTCATGCAACACTGGACCCACAAATAGAGCTTTATTTTGGTGGTATTTGGTCACCTCTGCGTTTATTATTTATTTCACTATAAACAAAAGAATGACAAGTTTGAAAAAAAACACAATTTTTTTTTATAATAAATATATATATATATTTTTTAAAACATATTTTTTCATGCATATAGGATTTCAAAATGGGCACTTTGATTTTTACAGTTTGGGTCCCATAGGCTCCAATGGGGTTTGTTATTCGGGTCCGAACATTTGCAATATTCAAAAGTTCTGCTGCAAAAAGAACAAGGGGTCGTTCGGCCCATCTCTAACTACTACTCAATGTGGGCTAAAGTAGATTATGATATAGTAAGCTGTACCTTACATTCTCTGGATCTGTTCTGCAATTACCAAAAATGGGGAGAAATGCCTGTGCGTCTTAGGCCGCCTACACACGGTCGTTCCAAACGATGAGAATGGTCTGATGGGCCATTTCCATTGGTTCACCGCTGAAGTGGCCTGATGGTCTGATGTGCGTACACACCATCGTTCCAAAAAACGATCGGGTCAGAACGCGGTGACGTCAAACACACGACGTGCTGAATAAAACAAAGTTCAATGCTTCCAAGCATGCGTCGACTTGATTCTGAGTATGCGCGGGTTTTGAACTGATGCTTTCTGTACTAACCATCGGCGGTTTGGACCGATCGGGCAGCGGGCCATCGGTTCGATTTTAAAGCATGTTTTTAAATTTTCGACCAAAGGAAAACCGAAGGGCTATACACACGGTCGGTTTGGACCGATGAAACTGAACCTCGGTCCATTCTCATCGGTTTTGTCCGACCATGTGTACGCGGCCTTATAGAGCGAATACTGAACAGCCCCCGCCCGTCGTCGCCGCCATGTCACAATACAGGGCGGCTGTGTCCCACGAGCGCCGGGCGATCTACTGTCACTCAAGGAAGACAGAAAACAGAGCAACCCCAGCTGCCGAATGGAGTACTGCCGCTCGGGCTGCTCTGTCTTCTGAGTGACAGGTGGACAAGCGAATGTGATGACATCCTCGCCAGTTGCCAGGCACAGAACAGGCTGCATTTAATGGGCACAGAACAGGCTGCATTTAATGGGCGCAAGTCAGGTTGCATTTAATGGGCACAAGTCAGGCTGCATTTTATGGACACAAGTTAGGCTGCATTTTATGGGACTGGTAAGGCTGCATTTATTTGAAACAGGTCAGGCTGCATTTCATGGGCACTGGTAAATATTTTGGTACACCATATTGTGGTTTTAGAATATTTTTTTTTCTTGTTTTCCTCCCCTAAAACCTAGGTGTGTTTTATGGTCAGGTGCGTCTTATGGAGCGAAAAATACGGTAACAAGATGTTATCACTTTTTTTTTTTTCACAAATCTCCATTTTAAAGATTTGGTCATTTCTTTTCTCACTTCTATAATAATGGAGACTTTCTCTCAGTTACCAAAGTCTGATGCAACAATAGTAACTCTGCCAGCATCTCTCAAGGATGTTTGCATGCCGTTGCTGCCAAATGAATCCTGATTGTCGTAGCCTCCACACCTTTCATGTTCCACCAAGACTTTCTTCCTCATATTTCTCATTAACATTTTGTGTACAGAACATTGATTAAAACACATACTGCTAGTTAAAGCAAAACTAAAATACAATATGAGCAAAAACATACTTAAAAAATAAAAAATAGAGTGAGAAATCTTTGTGTAATGGAAAGGAAACTAACACTTTCAGGAATGTTGAAATTCTGTGTTCACAGGGCCAGATCCACAACCAGCGGGCGCAACGTAACTTTTGTGATTTAAGTTACACCGCCGCAAATTACACAAGTTAGTGCCCGATCCACAAAGCACTTACCTGGAAATTTGCAGCGGTGTAACTTAAATCCGTCCGGCGCAAGTCGGGCCAATTCAAATGGGGCGAGTCCCATTTAAATTAGGCGCGCTCCCGCGCCGGACGTACTGCGCATGCTCCCAACGCTATTTTCCCGACGTTGCGCCAAGTTTTGTGAATCGCGACGGGTAAAAAAGAGATGCGGTGGGAAAAAAAAAATGTAAAAAGAAATTTGACAGCGACGCGGGAAAGACAGGTATACTTTTACATGGTGTACTAACTTTACACTTTGTAAAAGTAGCCCTATCTTTGCGACGGCAAACTAACACTTACGGAGACTTAACGAAGGGAAAAAGCTTTGTGGATCTCCGTAAGTGCTAATTTGCATACCTGACACTGGATTTCGACGAGAAATGCCCCCAGCGGCAGCCGCGGTACTGCATCCTAAGATCCGACAGTGTAAGTCCGTTATACCTGTCGGATCTTAGGACTAGCCATGCATAACTGATTCTATGAATCAGCCGCATAGTTAGAAACAGGGATACGACGGCGTATCAGCAGATACGCCGTCGTATCCCTTTTGTGGATCTGGCCCACAGTTCCCACGTGTTCCTCCTGTTGAGCCCCACATCATTACAAAACACAGTAATAGAAATTAAGTTCAGTGCTACCATGGGTTTGGAGGTGAATCCTGTATGTTTGAGGTACACAGACCTGGAAAAATAATATGGGAATTTGCCAGCTTGTAACAATAATTCACTGCATCATTTTAATATAAAGGAACACTAAAGGTTTGTTTTTTATTAGATCAATTGATTGCTGTAAGCTAGAGCATTTAAATATCACTTACCTCGTTTTTCCTTTTGACCTCCAAAATACAGTAATCCAGGTTTGAAAATGCAATTTCCTGTCACTCCTCTTCTTGCTTTCCACCAGCATCTGAGCCGTTTTGCATGGTGGAAAGCAGAATGTGCTCACCCCCTCCCTATGACTACAGCCCTGCGTGAAGATGCTCTCTTATCCCTCACAGGCATGGAGGCTAAGCCTAATGGGAACTGTAGTTCCCATTAGGCCGTGATGTAGCAAGAATGAATGCGCACCGCAAACCAGGAAGTCAGTGAAAATATTGATTCAGGAGTGCTGGAGGTGAATAAAACGGCTCGATTTCAACAGGTATCAAACTAGTTATAATGCAAAACATTACTTTTTACTTTATCAGCTACTGTCAGACTTTTTTTAAGAGGAAAATATTTTTGTCTTTACAACCCCTTTAAGTTACGGTACTTAGAAGGGCCTTTAATTTCGGCTTTGTTATTTGCCAGCCCCTTCACTATAAAAGGGTGGGTACGTAGCAGCCATTTGTCAGTGTGCTCTTGAAGTAGTTTAGAGAGAGCTGACATAGAGAGAATTTGTTGCAATACAGTGGAATTGTGCACAGTAATCGAGGTCCCAGGGAACAAGTGCACTGAAAATCAAATTCGACAGTGGGTAAGGGCCCTAGTACCAGAAAAGAGAGTGTACATTCTGGACACAAGGGAAGAGGTTACCCTGGACTGTACTCGAGTGTTGTTGGAATGGCAGGAAGTTATACCCACCTGTTTCCAGGGAGAAGAGATGTCTAGCGGAAGGGGTAGATGCCCGGGTGATCTAGTTTCAGCCTAAGGAAGACTTGGTAGAGGGGTGTCCACAGGTCAGTCCAGAAAATGAAGAACTGGTTCACATTGACCCTCATGGAGCCATGAATCCCTCCTGTGTCCTACTACACTGACATAAGCCAGTTGGTTGAGAGTCTGGAGAAAAATTGCCAAGCCATTGTGTTCTCCTGGCAAGGATGGATTAACCCCCACAGTGATTAGTGCTAGTGGCTATAACAGCCACTAACAATAATTGCATGCAAAATCCAACAGGCTGGTTGTACCAAGGTTGATTCCACTTGCCCATACATGGTTCGAATCTCGGCCAGTTTCTTCTGAACTGACCAAGGTTTGAACCATTTATAGCTGACTTATGATGGTGTTGCCCTCTGTCTCTCTGTTTGTGTTATATGTACTAATGGGATCCACCTAAGTACCTAAATATGCACGACCGTATATACTCGAGTATAAGCCAAGTTTTCCAGCACATTTATTTTGTGCTGAAAATGCCCCTCCTTGGCCCTGAGTCACCTTTTTGCGCCTAATCTCCCGGACTTTGGGGACCTGTTACTGGCCGGCCGTATGTTCCCTACAAGTGTGCAAAGTTTGTTGTCCGGGGGACCTACGGCCCTACGGCCGGGGAGCACCGATTTTTCAAAGTCGGGCACCCCTTCCATAGACTCCCATGTTAAACGGTAATTTATTTGGTAACTTTGGGGACCCGGTACCGGCTGCCGTAGGTCCCCTGGGCACACATATAGCCACAGTTCTCCTCTACAATTGTGCAAAGTTTGCTGTCTGGGGGACCTATGGCTGGGGAGCACCGATTTTTCAAACCGGGCAACCCTTCCATAGACTCCCATGTTATACGTAAGTCTAGTCATGAACACAGTGAGGCATGGGCACAGTGAGGCATGGACACAGTGAGGCATGGGCACAGTTTGGCATAAACACAGTAAGGCATGGGCACAGTGAGGCATGCACATGGACACAGTGAGGCAAAGTGAGGCACAGTGTGGCATGCAGATGGACACTCTAGGCTTATACTCGAGTCAATACATTTTCCAAGTTTTTTTGTGGTAAAATTAGGTGCCTCGACTTATATTCAGGTCAGCTTATACTCGAGTATATATGGTATATAATATTTAATTTAAAACATTTACTCTGGAACCAAAATTAATTTTTCCCATAAAATATAAAAGTCTAGTTGGTTTAAAAAGGAAAGTTCCAAGACAAATAGTTTAGTCTAGTACAGAAAATTGTTAACACTTAACATTATCATAAAATACAAAGAAATAGTAAAAAAGCCATGATGTGCAGAAAGATGAGATGGTAGGAAAGAGAATTAAACCAAACAGTCTTGTCTTTAATGTTTCAATTTAGTCTTGGCAAGCACTGCTTGTTTTCTTAAATGCTGGCAACATATTTAATTTAATGTTTCATCATCATGACATTTTTTTATGTCATGTGTTTAATGAAGGCACTGACTTTAAAACGTTATAAATAAGAACTGAGGCAATCATCCACAGTTGAAAAAAAATCAATCAGTACAATGAAGATCATCCTGCTGTTTGCACTGTTTGGTCTGAGCTTCTGTCAAGGTAAGCACTATTAATCATTAAATAAGATTTTTATCAAATTGCTAGAACAATTTGGACACATTGGGCTAGATTCATAGAGAGTTACGCCGGCGTATCAGTAGATACGCCGTTGTAACTCTGAATCGACGCCGTCGTAAATTTAAACGTATTCTGGAAACCAGATACGCTTAAATTAGGCTAAGATACGAGCGGCGTAAGTCTCCTACGCCGTCGTATCTTAGGGTGCATATTTACGCTGGCCGCTAGGTGGCGCTTCAGCTGATTTCCGCGTAGAATATGCAAATGAGCTAGATACGCAGATTCAGAAACGTACGTGCGCCCAGCGCATTTTTTTAGGTCGTTTGCGTAAGGCTTTTTCCGGCGTAAGGTTATGCCTGCTATATGAGGCATAGCCAATGTTAAATATGGACGTCGGGACAGTGTTGAATTTTACGTTGTTTACGTAGTTTGCGTAAGTCGTTCGCGAATAGGGATTGGCTCAAATTACGTTCACGTCAAAAGCATTGACTATTTGCAACGTGATTACGAGCATGCGCACTGGGATACGTTCACGGACGGCGCATGCGCCGTTTGTTAGTGACGTCATTTACGTGGGGTCATGTTTTATTTACATAAAACACGCCCACCTCTTCTCAATTTGAATTTGGCGCGCTTACGCCGGCAGATTTACGCTACGCCGCCGTAACTTAGGGCGCAGGTTCTTTGTGAATCCAGCCCCAGCCTCACTAAGTTACGGCGGCGTAGCATATCTGAGATACGCTACGCCCGCACAAACTTACGGCGGGCTATCTGAATCTAGCCCATTGTTGGGAGGTCTCCAGGTAATATTAATCTATGTCTATGTTATGTCATTGTATTATAGATAGTAGCTGTTCAGGAAATTCTGTTTCTAATCCAGGCGACGATAATTGTCTGATACTAGCACTAAAGGTAAAGTGGTAATTAACATGAAAATTATTTTGTACAATACAAATACAATTGTTTTAGGATCTTTTTTATTTGTCATCAAGACAAAGTACAGCGTGTAATTTTTAATCTTCTTGTGCCCACACTATAGCCGAATGACGGCTACAGCGTGGGCCTTAATTGCCAGCAGGCTGTCAAATGACATCCTCCCATGCATAAGCTGCCTGTGCGCCCTGTGATTGTGGCATGCTCTGTAATCACAGAGTCTTTGAGTAAGGGGCAGATCCTGACGTCTTACCACATGATCAGCTGTCAGCCAATGACAGCTGATCACGTGATGTAAACAGAAGATCGGTAATCTCTTTTTTTTCTCATAATGGCAGCGTGAGGGGGAAAAGAAAAGCTGATCCCCGTCTTCTGTCAGTGGGACATCATTGTCACCCATCAGTGCCACCTATCAGTGCCCATCAGTGCAGCCTCATCAGCGCATATCAATGAAGGAGAAAAAATACCTCAACAATAGAGATCTAGGGCAGAAAGGCATCAATTAGAACACCACTACTATGTGTGTAACCAAGAACTATATTCTTGGTTACACACACATTTTGTTGATTTTGTTAAAAATATTACATCTTGTATTACATTTTTGTCATCTACAGATGCATTGTTTTTTTTTTGTTTTTTTTTAACTTTAAAAGCAATATCCTCCTGAATTTGTTTTATAAAAAAGACCTTTTACAAGGTTACTTTACTAAAGGAATAGAGAGGCTGTTTACTTAGCAAAGTGAATAAAGAAAAATTGTGTTCACATTTAATACACAGGATTGTTACAGGATTTTTTTTGTTCAACCGGCAGGTTCAACAAAAAAATATCTGATGCCCCCATCCACACACTCAATGTGGATGGGAGAATCACTCCAGCAGCACTTTTGTGTTCTACAAGGTGGGAAGCCGGCGTTTCTGATCATTTGGAAAAAAAAAAAACAGGCTGTCTGTACACAAGTCGATTGATAGATCGACTTGTGTACAACCAGCTAGCCCATACGTGGATTGAAATGTGCTGGTCCCTGCTGAAACAGCCAAATTTGATCTATGTATAACCCGAGGTGTGACGATGTGATTGAAGCAAACACAGTGGCCCAGATTCAGCATAGCTTGCGCTATATTTGCGGGGGAGCAGGGCAACGATTTTGCCCTGCGCCCCCGCAAATATTTGCAGTAGCTCCGTGAACTGCGAGGGCGCGCCGGCAAATTTGCCCGGCGTAAGCGCGCGCAAGTTAAATGATCCCGCCGGGGGCGGGAATCATTTAAATTAGGCGCGCTCCCGTGCCGAGCGTACATCGCATGCTCCGTCGGGAAACTTTCCCGACGTGCATTGCGGCAAATGACGTCGCAAGGATGTCATTTGCTTCAAAGTGAACGTGAATGGCGTCCAGCGCCATTCACGAATCACTTACGCAAACGCCGTGAAATTCAAATTTCACGGCGCGGGAAGGTCGGCTATACTTTAGCATTGGCTGCCCCTACTATTAGAAGGGGCAACCTTGCACTAAAGTTGCCGTACGGAAACTCCGTACCTGGCTTGCGCGGGGCCCGCGCAAGCTTGTGAATCAGTGGTAGTATGCAATTTGCATACTACACGCTGATCACAATGGGAGCGCCCCCTAGCGGCAAGCACAAGAATGCAGCCTAAAATCTGCGAGGCATAAGTGCCTTATGCCGCGCAGATTTTAGGCTGCAGTCGGTGTAACGAGGTTCCTGAATCAGGAGCACTCGTTACACCAGAGCAAGTAAGCAATTGCGCCGTGTAACTTATGGTTACAGGGGCGCAATTGCTTCTTGAATCTGGTCCAGTGTCATGGTTTTACTACGCTATGGGGACATTCAGTTTGCTAAGTAAACAGTCTCTATTCCTATACTAAATCATCTCCATTCAGTTCATAAGTTCCTTTGTTAATAGTGTTGGACGCAGCCTTGAAATAAACGGATTGACTAGGGACTTTCACTCCCTGTACAAACGCTACAAGTGAAACCCCAATAAGGACACTAGACATGTGCACTGCCAAAAAAAACGTTTTTTTCGTTTATGTTATTTTCGTTTTTTTATTTTTTTTCGGAAATTCAGAAATTCGGGAAAATCGGAAAAAAAAAATGTTTTTGTTTCATTCGTTTTTTGGAAATTCAGGAAAATCGAAAAAAAATGTTTAGAATGTTTTTAGGGATTTGCGTAGAATGACGTCACCGTCGTAAGCATTGGCTTGTTCCGGTTTAATTTCGAGCATGTGCACTGGGATACCCCCACGGACGGCGCATGCGCCGTTCAAAAAAAACGTTGTTTACGTCGGGTTACAACGTATTTACATAAAACACGCCCCCATCACATCCATTTGAATTCCGCGCCCTTACGCCGCCAAAGATACACTACGCCTCCGTAACTTACAGCGCAAATTCTTTGAAGATTTGAAAAAAAAAGTAAGTTACAGTGGCGTAGTGTATCTTAGATACGCTACGCCCGGCGGTAATATGCACCGCTGTACATGGATCTGCCCCATTGTCTTTTTGTCAGTTTCAGCTATCTGTATTAAAGGACTCATACTCTTTGCAGAAATAATTGTATATATGACTCTCTCTCACGAATGGTGGTCATTCTCCTGAGGCCTCAGCTATGGTTCCCCTTCACCATTTTTGTTTTTGTATCCTGATATTCAAAAATCAGATTCTTGTTAATCCACCATGTTGGTATGATGCATGGGGTGCATAGGTCCTCTAGCATTTTTTCTCCTTAGGGATAAGGGGCCAGATTCACAGAAGAGATACGATGGCGTATCTCCTGATACGCCGTCGTATCTCTGTGATCCGCCCATCCTAACTATGCAGCTGATTCATAGAATCAGCTACGCATAGATAGCCCTAAGATCCGACAGGTGTAATTGACTTACACAGTCGGATCTTAGAATGCTATTCTAGGCCGGCCGCTAGTTGGCGATTCCATTGCGGTCGGCGTAGAATATGCAAATGACTAGTTACGGCGATCCACGAAGATCCGCGCGTTCATCGCAATCTCGTACGTCGCCGCTAGTCGTTTTTACTCGTCGCAAAGTTACACCTGCTTTAACATGGCTTATCTTTAGAACAGCCATGTTAATGTATGGCCGTCGTTCCCGCGTCAAATTCAATTTTTTTTTTTCGTAAGACGTCCGGGAATACGAAACGCCGTAACGCACGTCGCAGTTAAAAAAGCGTCCGGGCGCCGTAATTTCGCGCAAAGCACGTTGGGAAATTTAAACATGGAGCATGCGCAGAACGTTCGGCGCGGGAACGCGCCTAATTTAAATGGTGCCCGCCCCTTTTGAATTAGGCGGGCTTGCGCCGAGCGGATTTACGTTACACCGCCGCAAGTTTACAGGTAAGAGCTTTGTGAATCAGGCACTTACGCTGTAAACCTACGGCGGTGTAACGTAAATGGGATACGTTACGCCGCCGTGGAGTAACGTAATTGTACCTGAATCTGGCCCTATATTTCAGGCAGACACTAAACACTCTGCATGATTCATTTACTCCTGAGGCTTATGATCATCTCATTGGGAGAAGGACATAATACTTTGCTTGCCCCTTCTAAATATTCACTGTTTGATTTTATGCTTCCATTGTCAAATGTATCTAATCTTTTTGGTCCTTGACTTGTTGGGAGTGTTCTATGTATTATACCGCTCTACTGTTTCCTTAATCTCCTGGTATGCACATTACATGTTTTTCTTATTGGTTCTGTATTTTACAATACTTAAATAAAAAAGAAAGTTAATAGTGTTGGATATATTCATCACTAACATATGTTGTTCATTTTCAGGAACTTGGAGATTTTCTTCCTGCTTTTGGCAAATTCTTTTGTGCATACAATAAATTTCAGGTACATTTTACTGTGACAATAACACGTTTGTAAGTTTATTTGTTCTAAAGAGCCACTATACAAAAGTAATGCCTGTGGCGCATCTCATTTATCTAGGTCATGGTATACCTAGTCATAGTTAGTAGTCGCATTCATCTCCAGTTAACTACTACCAGGTATAAAAAAAAAAAATATTTGTCTCATGAAGCAGTTGGGACTGTAGGCCATACACTTCACCCAACAACCTTACTCCAGGCACAAATAACAAATAAATACACTGACCCATCATTGGCGAATAAAGGCCGCGGTAACTTTTATTGGTTTAAACACAAAGAATTTTTAAATCATCATATCCATTTTATTTCATAACTTCAACATCAAAAAATTGCCATTAATCAAGCAAAAACCAAAATATGTGCAACTGCTCAGTTTTTATAACTCAAGCAGCATTTAAATCATTAATTGACATATCACGTCCCCCCTGGACTCCCAAGGTGACGCCTACCACATAAAATTTACCGCAACAGGGGAGGAGGGAGGGAGTTCTTCAGCTGCTGCTGCCAAAGGAAAAGAGGGAGATTCCCAGCCCAGCCAATCCTTATAAAGCCTTTCCTGGCTCCCAGAAGCTTCCGTCGCCTCCCATTGGCTGGCTGATGATCCCGAATTTAAAGGTACAGTACATAGGAATTACCTGCAAACATTAACTAAATATAACCCATACACCATCACCTATTAACATATTAACCCTGTGATGGCCACAATCCCACTCAAGTGGGCTCCTAATGTGCCCCCTTTCTTATTCTGTAAAACAATGGAGAGAGCTGAGAATAACAAGTGAAGCTGAAATGTAAGTTATGCAATAGGGATGTTATCCTTTGTAACATTGATATGACTAATTCTAAAAAATTATAATTTTCACCATCCTCAGCTCACTTGAGATTATCCTATTAACAGCAAGAAAGTAGACTAAATAGTTTGAAAAAAAGAAAAGAAAAATAAATAAAGATATATCTAAATAAGCATAAAATGTTTCAAGATCTCTCATAGTTTAAAGCCCCTTTCACACTGGGCGCAGAAGGTGCGCTGGCGGTATAGAGGAGCATTGCCGGCTGTATTACTGCGGTTTCCCATTGATTTCAATGGAAAGGAGCGGTGTAGGAGCGGTAAACACACCGCTCCTTCACCGCTCCAAAGATGCGGTTAGCAGGACTTTTGGAGTGGTCCTGCTAACGCACCGCTTCAGTGTGAAAGCCTTCGGGCTTTCACACTGAAGACTGCAGGGCATGATTTTTTCAGGCGGAATAGCAGCGCTATTTTTAGCGCTAAACCGCCTGAAAAACGTGTCGGTGTGAAAGGGGCCTAATGTACACACTATGCTTTGTTTTATCTATTATTTTTGGCATTCTGTGTATCAAAAGGGAGAATTATATTTAATGCAACAGGAAGTGAAAGGAATTCTCTAAATAATGGGGGAATTTTCTTCTTAGACAGCTTTTAAAAAAAAAGGGGTCCCCACACTGCAAGATTTCCCCCTTCAACTCTTGTCCTGGTAACATTTAGCATTTTTCGGCACCTTATGTCCTGCGTCAATGGTCATAAGGACAAACAGGGAAGGTGAAACTTCTTAGCTGGGACACAGACAGTAATAAAAACATATATACAGTCTAATGAGAGCACCAAACATGCAGCCAAAGCTTTTATTGATAAAACTGGTTCAATGCAGGAAAAAGTCAACAATTTCAGGAGCCAAACAGACTCAGGCCTCGTACACACGACCGAGAATCTCGTCGGGCGAAACACATCGTTTTCCTCCTCGAGTTCCTTGTTAGGCTTGTCAAGGAACTCGACAAGCTTGCTTTGCGTACACACTGTCAAGCCAAAATCTCCTCGTTCTCAAACACGGTGACATACAACACATACAATGGCAGGGGAAGTTCGATTCCACTGGCTAAACCCTTGGGGCTTCTTTTGCTAATTTCATGTGTTTGCGTGTTAAATAAAAGTTTGGTAAGAGACGATTTGCACTTTTCAGCCTGTTACAGCTTTAAAAATGTGTTATCTCCATTACAAATGCTACTTTTACTCCCGTCTCATACTTTAATCTGAGCAAGCGTGGGTTTCTTAGCATACAGACGTCCGAGTTTCTCGTCGAAAACCAGCCCGTGGAGGATCTCAACGAGCCAAATCAGACTCCCATCGAGGAAATAGAGAACTTGCTCTCTTTTTGGCTCGACGAGGTTCTCGACAGTTTCCTTGACGAAAATGTACACACGACCGGTTTCCTCGGCAAAAAAATATCTCCCAGCAAGGTTCTTGCTGGTTTTTGCCGAGAAACTCGGTCGTGTGTACGAGGCCTCACTCCCCAATCATCAGGTCCTTTGATATGCTCATTAACACTGGCATAACTTGCTTTCTAAAACTGTTCCAAACAGAAAACCACAGATTTGTCTGATATCTGATTATCTTAGTCCATTAAAGCAGTGCTGAGTTCTGATGAAGGGGAGTCTGTTAGGCCCCTGAGATGCATTTGCTTTTTTCTGCTATAGATATTTGTTTGGGCCCTATACAGAAAATTCTGAACCTTTAGAGCCGGTTCACAATGGGGCGGCACGACTTCGGGGGCGACTCGGCCAGGCGACCTGAAGACGACTTCTAAGGTGACTTGCAAAATGACTTCTGTATAGAAGTCAATGCAAATCGCCCTGAGTCGCCCCCAAAGTCGTACAAGAACCTTTTTCTAAGTCGGAGCGACTTGCGTCGCTCCTATTAGAACGGTTCTATTCACTACAATGGGACGCGACTTGTCAGGCGGCTGTGTCGCCTGACGAGTCGCCCCAGTGTGAACCGGGTCTTAATAACATTTACAAAATACAGAAAATAATAAAACAAAAAGCCAGGATGTTCAGAAGGTTCAGGTGTTAGGGAAAAGATTTAAAAATAAAGGTCACAAGGTTTTTAAGGTTTGCAATTAATCTTCCGGCAGTATGCCGTTTTTTTTTTTTGCTGTACATAGCTCGTACAGCTATTTTCTTCCCTGGCTTCCGGGTAGTGAATCCTGTGGGAGTGGGCTTTCCTATCCAGCAGGTGATTGACATGATGACCAGTGGCGGCTGGTGCTCAAAATTTTTGGGGGGGCGCAAAGGAAAAAAAAAATTGCAGTCTCACTGTGCCCAAACGCAGCCACTGTTACATGCCATCAAATGCAGCCACTGTGCCATCAATTCGCACCACTGTGCCATGCCATTAAACGCAGTCACTGTGCCATGCCATCAAATGCAGTCACTGTGCCATCAATTCGCACCACTGTGCCATCAATTCGCACCACTGTGCCATGCCATTAAATGCAGTCACTGTGCAATGCCATCAAATGCAGTCACTGTGCCATCAATTCGCACCACTGTGCCATCAATTCGCACCACTGTGCCATGCCATTAAACGCAGTCACTGTGCCATCCATTGTCACCACTGTGCCATGCCATTAAACGCAGCCACTGTGCCATACATGGTCACCACTGTGCCATGCCATTAAACGCAGCCTCTGTGCCATCCATTGTCACCACTGTGCCATCCATTGTCACCACAGTGCCATACATTGTCACCACTGTGCCATGCCATTAAACGCAGCCACTGTGCCATACATTGTCACCACTGTGCCATGCCATTAAACGCAGTCACTGTGCCATCCATTGTCACCACTGTGCCATGCCATTAAACGCAGCCACTGTGCCATACATTGTCACCACTGTGCCATGCCATTAAACGCAGCCCCTGTGCCATACATTGTCACCACTGTGCCATGCCATTAAACGCAGCCCCTGTGCCATACATTGTCACCACTGTGCCATGCCATTAAACGCAGCCACTGTGCCATCCATTGTCACCACTGTGCCATCCATTGTCACCACTGTGCCATGCCATTAAACGCAGCCACTGTGCCATCCATTGTCACCACTGTGCCATGCCATTAAACGCAGTCACTGTGCCCTTTAATGGTCGCCGCTGTGCCAATTGTCCCCACTGTGCCCTGTAAATTGCGTTCTCCCCCCCCCCCCCCCGCCCGGCACTTACCTTTACTGGAGTCAGGCATCCACGTCCCACAATGTCTTCTCCCGCCCTCGATGACTGACAGGCGTCTCAGCCAATCAGGTTACAGGTAGCCAAAACCGGCCAACGTGATTGGCTGAGACGCCTGTCATCTTATTCAAGGGGCGTACAGTCTGTGCGCTCCGAGAATAAGCTTCCGGGACCCGAGGGCTGTATTGGGAAAGCCTATCAGAGCCGTTGGCTTTGATAGACATTTCCCTACAGCCAACCAGCTGGCGTTATTCAGATGGCCGGACATTGAGCGCCGACCATCTGAATAACAGTGGCAGCGGCGAAAATAACATAGATTCGTGCAATGCATGAATCTATGTTATTTCACTCAGTGGCGGTGAGAGCCAGAGGGGGCGGCGCTCCAGCGCCCTCTATGGACAAACCGCCACTGATGATGACAAAAACTAGCTCCCCCCATCGCATAAGGAGCATCACGAGTTGCCGAAAGAAGCCGAACCGCGAGTCAGCGCTATACGGCGCCTGCGCACCGCCGTTCGGCTTCTTTCGGCAACTCGTGACGCTCCTTATGCGACAGGGGGAGGTAGTTTTTGTCATCACGTCAATCACCTGTTGGATAGGAACGCCCACTCCCGTGGGATTCACTACCCGGAAGCCAGGGAAGAAAATAGCTGTACAAAGGTATGTACAGCAAAAAAAAAAAAAAACGCCATACTGTCATTGTCGAGAGTCATGTCAATGTAATGTTAGAAAATAGTTTTTAGGGTGAACCCCCGCTTTAACAATTGTACTTTTTTGACTGAGAAAAAAAGTGAATGGAATATGCAGTGAATGGCCACAATGTGCATTGAAGGTGAGGAGAAAACACTCTTAAATAAAAACTTAAATAAGTAGGGAAAGCAGGAAAAATAACAGTTAAAATAAAATAAATTGTTAAAAAGACTTATTCGGCAGGGGCTATGCAAGAAAATGTTTTTTTTTTTTTATATCAAGACATTCCTGTGACATTTGTAACCAAATGTATTAATGGCTTTATAAATACACTCTGGTCACTGAAATGTCCTGATATAATTAAAAACAGAATTATTCATGCATGGTCCCTCTCCAATATGACTTTTATTATTGTTATTTTTACTGTCCACATACAGAATGGGAATATATTGAAGTCTAGTGGAAGTATACCCACATAAGACCTCAGGGAATTAAAAAGGACACGACCTCCTAAGCCAGGGGTGTCCAAACTTTTTTCAAAGAGGGCCAGATTTGAAGAGGTGAACACGCTTGATGGCCGACCATTTTGCCTGACATTCTTTAAACCATTAAAAATTTGGTCTCAGGCCTCGTACACACAACCGAGAATCTCGTCAGGAAAAACCCGTCGTTTTCCCTGACGAGATTCTTGGCAAGAAACTCTTGCCGCCCGAGTGTACTGACTTTCATTTCTAGAAAGAAAAGAACGCTGTCATGTCATCGCCGCCATCTTGCTTCACCCTACCTATGCCGTGGAAGCTACCGCGCATGCATCAAAGTCATTTTGAGCATGCGCGGGTTTCCACGGCGAAAGGTAAGTATACACACTCTTGGGTTTCTCGTCTGGAATCGCGAACGGCTTTCTCGGCAAGAAGCAGTTTTCTTGTGCATGGGCAGCACTGCGGTGTAGTGAGTAGCACTTTTGCCTAGCAGCAAAAGGGTCGCTGGTTCGAATCCTGACCACGACACCATCTGCCTGGAGTTTGCATGTTCTCCCTGTGCCTGTGTGGGTTTCCTCTGGGTACTCCGGTTTCCTCCCACAGTCCAAAGACATGCTGGTAGATAAATTGAATCTTGTCCAAATTGGCCCAGTATATATATATGTATGACTGTGTGTCCCAAGCGTGTCGAGATCCGACGGGGCAAAATGACCACACCAGCCAAGCAGACTCTGGCTGGAAAAATTCTCTTGCCTTTGTGATTGTGAGTGGTGAAGAGATGAGCTTGGGCGTGTTATTTGGATATACCATATTTATCTGCTTAAAATACGCACCTTAACTTTAAAAGGAAAGTTTCAGGAAGAAATACTAAATTTTAAATAACAAACTGTGAAGCAAAATAAGGGTCAGTGCCCATCTGCAGCCTCACAAGTGTCATGAATGCAGCACCCACCGTATTGCCATGAATGCAGCATCCACTCCATTGCCATGAATGCAGCACCCACTCCATTAGCATGAATGCAGCACCGACTCCATTGCCATGAATGCAGCACACACATTGATATGAATGCAGACTCACCATTGCCGTCAGTGCAACCTGATTCATGTCCATCTGCAGTCTCAAGAGACAGGGAGGGGGCAGGACAAGAGCCGACAGACATACAAGAGAAACTCCTGTTTTCTCAGCTGCCTCTTTAATTGAAAGTCCCGTCTCCTATGATGGACAGAACAGTTGTCCAATGGCAGCACAGGAGACGGGACTTCCTTTTACACAGGACACCGTGTAAACAGTAAATACTCCTGTATCCTGTACGGCACTCATCCCGTCCCCTCCAAGGCAGCCAGCATTTATATCTTTTGTGGCCCCCGATGCTCTGGGATTTGTTGGGGGCAACGAATCCCCGACAAATGTCAAAATTACCAGGCAGGCCGATTAGCCCGCGGACCGGACTTTAGACATGCCTGCCCTAAGCACTAGGAAATGTTTCTAGGGGGTAAAAGCCTCTGACTTTTATAAGCCCTAAGGGGCATGGTAATATACCAATATGTTGTTTCCTCAAAAACTGACATGTATATATGCATATGCTGTATATTTATAGTTGTATATGTACACACATAGGTATGTGTGCGTATATATATATATATATATATATATATATATATATATATATATATATATATATATATATACAGTATATATATATATATATATATATATATATATATATATATATATATATATATAACCTGAATGTGAAGGGTGATTTTACTGGGGCTGCCAAGTAGTGACATTCATCTGCTCCCTCATCACGTTGTGACTGTTTCTCTTTCCCTGCTATTACTATCTCTGAGGTGGAGAATCAGGGAGGGAGATCATTTTCTCTCATTTTGCTGCAGTGGGAGACAGAAAAACATCTCCACTCCTCATCACAGCCACATAAACCGCTGTACAGTGGATATAAATTATATTTACTATCGTGGCATAAATCCATTTCATAAATGGACACTTTAATCACTGCCAACAGATCTGATTAGGCATTCTGAATGCATTTTGGTGTCTAGAACACTCTGCCAATCCCTTTACTGGCTTCCCCTACCCCACTGTATAAAATTCAAAATGCTAACCACAACATACAATGCCATCCACAACATCGCCCCCAGCTACATTATCAACCTCATCTGCAGATATCGCCCAAATCGTCTCCCCCTGCTCTCTAGTTCTCTTGTTATCTCCTCCCATGCTTGCCTTCAGGACTTCTCCAGAGCATCTCCCATCCTCTGGAACTCCCTGCCCCGGAATGTCTGATCAGCCCCTAACCTGTCCACCTTTAGGAGATCCCTGAAAACTCAATTATTCAGGGAAGCCTATCCCACACCCACCTTACAACTGTCCCAGAGCCACCCCCATCAAACCATACCCCGCAGCTATTACCTTTTTTACCACCACCCCCTCCCTTTAGAATGTAAGCTCTATGAGCAGGGCCCACCTGTCCCTTTTGTATTGAACTGTACTAGAATTGTGCTGCCCCCCCTCTACATTGTAAAGCACTGCGTAAACTATTGGTACTATATAAATCGTGTATAATAATAATTTTATACAAACCATTTGCTGTGTATTATATGATTAATGGCAATAGATTCTTTCACTTTCCTTTTAGTAAGTTTGACTCTGTGTTCTTTTTTTTAGGAGGATAAAAATGTAAACAATTACAATGCTGCAGCAAAACCATACGTTAATGCACTGGTATGGAGTACTAATTTTAAGACTTTATGTATAGATTAGCTGTTCAATATTTTTTTTCCTTTTTATGCCCAACATGAACATAGGAAAATATTTACTAAAGTCTATCCAGTAAAAGAAAATTGACCCCTACCACGCTGAAAGATTACAGTGGTGGGGTTGGAGGGGCAGGATGGAGGAGGTTTTCACCAGAAAAGGAATCAGCACAAGGGACACATCATACTGACTGTAAGTCATGTCCTTTGTGCTGAATTTTCTTTTTGCGTTTGACTGCCCTTTGACTGCTTTAAACTGATTGTAAAGGGATTTGTTTTAAATACCAAACATATATACTTACCTGCTCTGTGCAATGGTTTTGCACAGAGCAGCCTAGATCCTCATTTTCAGGGGTCCCCACCAGTGCTCCTGGCTCCAGCCCCGTTCTGAGTGCCCAGATAGCAAGCGACAATGGGGGCACTCATGCAAGCTTGATCCTAAGCAGTGTCCTGTGTGTCAATTAACACACACAGCGCAACTCAGCCCTATCTCTGCTCTTTGCTCAATGGCTGTAATTGACAGCATCAGGAGCCGATTGATGCCTCTATGGCCAGAGAGGAGAAAGAGAGTGGAGGGAGCCACTTATCTCAGGTACAGCACTGAATAGAGATGCACTAGATAGAGATCAGGCTCAGGTGAGTATAATGGGGGCTAGGGGAAGAAGCTGAAAACAACGTTTTCTTTTTATCTTAATCAGCGTTGCCAACCTACCAATTTGAAATTTACTGGCACGGCACCCAAAATTCACTGGCCAAGTTTTTACAGGTATTTCCAAATGTTACAAAATTCCTGTTTTAAGTGCAAATTTCAGTATTTAGGCTACAAACTAGTATAATATGCAATTCTTATTTTATTTTTGATATAGTAAGCTCAGGGACAGGACTCAGGAGGGCAAGAAATTAGAATGGGTGGCACAAACACATGAAATTGACTCTCACAGTGACACGGACAGCAGTATGCAGCAGCACGGAGGATGATGACACTTCAGCGATGAGACACATCCACTCCTGAGTCACAGTGACAGTCTCTCTCCACACCAGGTGGTCGCTTCAGTCCACTCTAATTCAAACAGCACTGACAGTCCAGCTCCCGGCTTGCCTTGTTTCTGTCCTGCAGACCCGCACACAAGGCCCTGGCAACTTGGCTCAGCTCCCTTGCACCATAACATCACACAACATGCTCAGGCACCGCCTCCACCAGACCCGCCCAAACACACTGTAGCAGTTGGATGGTCTCTGCCGACTCCAAACCGGAGCTGCGCATGCCGAGCATCACAGCCATATTTTTTACTGGCAACCTTTTCCTGTTATGCCTCGTACCCACAATCGGGTTTCCCGGCGGACTTTTTACCACCGGCAAACCTGAGTGGACAGTCAAGAACCAGCTCGGCAGCTTTTTCCCCCTACACACAGCCGGTTTTTCTGGCAGAAAAAATTGAGAGCTTTGGCCGGAAAACCGGGCAGTGTGTATGTTCTCCCGCAGGCTTTGCCCATAGGAAAACAGCCAGGTTAAAAACCGCCGGGAATCCCGGCGGGAAAAAAGGAAACATGTTCTCATTTTTCCCACCGTGATTCCTTAGCGGTTTTCCAATCGGGAAAACTGCCATGGAGCATACACATGGCCAGTTTTCCTGGCCAAAAGCTGTCACAGTAGTTTTCTCGACGGGAAAACTGGTCGTGTGTACGAGGCATCACTGGCATTAACTGGCAGGAGAAAAGTGCCTGTTTTTTACTGACTGCCAATAAAAAATACTGGTGGTTGGCAACACTGATCTTAATACAGAGAATGCATTACATAAAAAAAAAAAACTCTACCTTTAGAACCACTTTAATGATACAGCTTATAGACATGGAAAAAAAGATACTACCCAAATCCCCAAAAATTATGGAATTCCCCAATTTATAATTTTCACTTAAGTATTTTATTATTACTGTTATTATTATTATTATTATTATTATTATTATTATTATTATTACTACCTCTAACAATGTACTTTATACTCTTTTTGCAGAAGTGTACAGGCTGCCAGGCTGATAACATTTTTGGTACAGGTCGTACTTTTGTAAGTCTCTCTCCATCTAACTATATTTCTTATATCTCGTTGTAATATACTGTATGCCACATGTTTCCAACTCATTAGCTACATTTAAAGCGGATCTCCACTCTAAAGTGAAGTCACGCTGATCGGCATCCTCCCCCCCTCTGGTGTCACATTTGACACCTTTCAGGGGGAAGGGGGGTGCAGATACCTGTCTACAGACAGGTATCTGCACCCACTTCCGGCCCTACGATATGGGCAAAAGACGGGTTTTTTCCTTGCTTCCCGTCCGTCCCCCGTTGTATGCTGGGAACACTCGGCTCCCAGCACACAGCAGGAGCCAATCGACGGGCGCAGCGCAACTCGCGCATACGCCGTAGGGAACCGGGCAGTGAAGCCTGAGCGCTTCACTTCCTGGTTCCCTCACCGTGGATGGAGGGGGGAGCAGCAGGGTGACGAGCGATCGCTCGTCATCTGCTGCGGACGGCGCTGGACTCCAGGACAGGTAAGTGTCCATATATTAAAAGTCAGCAGCTGCAGTATTTGTAGCTGCTGGCTTTTAATATATTTTTTTAGTGGCACATCCGCTTTAAACATGACAAATGGCAGAAAACCAAATGATTTCAGTAATCCTGATTAAATAAAGCATCATCCAATCACAATCCTAATTTTATTTTCAAATAGTTCAATTCATGATTTGGTATTGAAATGTGAGCATTTTGTGCTCCATGAGAAAAATACACCTCAGTAAACCAGTTCAATGATCAATGAAAATGTGGAAAGTGCAGGAATCTTTGCTAACCAATCACATTTTGTTTTTCATTGAATTACAGCATACAGAGCAAAGAAACATGATTACTGATTGTCAATTGGTCATTGTGCTTTGCTGTTTGCATTTGTAAGTAAAAATAATGGCAACTTTTTTTTTATATAAAGATTGAAAACACTTTTAATAAATGATATATGATATATATATATATATATATATATATATATATATATATATATATATATATATATTTATCGTCGTTTCCCTCTGACCGAGAGTGATGTGGATCACATAAACACGCGACAAGACTTACAACATAAATAGACCTGAAGTGTGCCTTGGTGGTCTGGTCAGTATGCCAAGAAAAGGGGGCATACCCAAGATAAGTAATGGGTATTTAATTGAAGAAGGTTATGCTGAGAAGTGCCCTGAAAAAGGGAAGGGCGGGAGGGTGTCAGATGCGATTGAATGAGCAGACTCACTGACATGAGGTGAGCTGGGAAGAGTCGGCCCAGTGACGTGTAGTACCGCACACTGAACTGACAGCGCAAGAGCATGTGTGAGTGGACTGCTTAAATACCCTCCGGGCTCCTCCCATAAACTCAGGCCACCATACTGGCCTTCTTATATATATATATATATATATATCTCCTGTTCTGCAACACTTTGGGTGATTTTTAGCCCGAATAGTGCAGCCCTCCGAGTCTCCTGCAGCTGTGGCACACATAGTCCTGAAAGCAGGTTGGTAAAGTAATACCTTGATTCCTGCTGCACAGGCCCCAGTCGGGTTAGTGGCTCCCCACAATGACCCCAGCAGTTGGGATGTGACACCTGGGACATGGCAGGCACAGCCGCTCCACTCTTCCGATCATCCCCAAAGCGAGTCCTCCACAGATCTCCAGCCGGATGCTGGTATCTACCAGCGTTCGATCCTGCAGTTCAGGTAACCACTGTACAGTAGGTATTCTCCGATCACCCTCCAGCATCTTCAGCAGCCTCGTGGAGTGTGCAGCATGCTGGTCTCCTTCTCTTTCCTCCACCCCTCTGCTTGTCGGTTCAGCGCGCGAGTGTCAGAAACCATGAATCAGACTGAGACAGAGGTACAGTTAAATCACACTTGTTTAATAATAAAAATAAAAAGGTAAACAGAGTAAGCGTAGTCAAAACATAGTCAGAGTACGGTAACCAGATTGGGTAGTTGGCCAAGCTAATGTCCAAAAGCCAGCGATAAAGGTAGTGGAACAGCAAGCAGGATCTGTAGCCAGAGGGAACTTCAGTCAAACAGGTCTTCAACTGGAACGCAGGAGAAAGTCTCTTGTGATGTTAACACAGGCGAAGTTGAAGAGCAAATGAACTGGAAGTCCTTAAGTAGGCAGAGCTCACGAGCAGGATCAACAGGTGAATCACTGTGGAGAGATGGAAGCTGGCAATTAGCTAACAGCTGAGCTGCCAGCCCTGACAGAGAGGAACTGTAGAGTAGGCAAACTGTGTGCGCTGTAGTGACACCTGGTGGCAGGTGTTGAGAATTGCATGTAGTTTAGGAACTGCGTCACAGAGGCTGGACACTGAATGCAGACAGACTAAACATCTCACTGTGTGGGACTGACTGTGCAGCATCCTGTCATAGACACCCCCTAGTTATGTTGTTACTAGGGGCAACAGGGGAAACAGCAGACATGTCAGCTCCTTTCACTGTGTCAGGCAGGAATAATAAAAGTAATTTCAAAGTTTCTGCAGTACAGTGTGTAATGTCCGTGCTATGCAGCTTGCTGGACATATTTGTAATCCATGAGCACGATCGCTCGCCGTGGTTGCCACAGGTGATGGCACATGGTTACAGTCACTAGTTGCAGAGCTTATTACTTTTGTGAGTGTCCTTTCCTTGTTACATCCCAAACATGGCAAAGTCCCCCTTGCTTCTGATGGTTGCTAGGGGCGATGGCCAGCAGGTTAACTGTGAAGGTGGATCTTGGTGGTACCTCCCAATGCAGTGGATGGTTGCTACTAGTTACTAATATCCACCATATCACCCTGCTGCCAGACCTCCATATATCATTCTGAGAGACAACGAACAGTCATTTTGCTTTGTTTTGTTTTTGTTTATTTGGGGGATATAACTTTGGGTAACGTTGGGGAAAGGGCATATGGGATGCTCATAGAACAGATCACTTTGCCATCATATTTAAGAATTGTTGAATGAATTGAGCCTTGAAGACCTGATGGACTCTAACATTCACAGTCACTTCCCCTGCATCAACTCCTGCAGGCTGTCGCTCCTCCTCTGCACACAACTCCTGCAGACTATTGCACCCAGGACTCTTCTCCTTCTGCACAAACTTCACTGTACAATGCTAGTTTCTTCACCCCATCATCTTCACATTTATACCAGGGATCACTCTGAATGGTCCCAAATGCTGGCTAAACTGAATAACTTGTTAATAAGCCAGGGGCCTGCAGTGCCCCCTTATTGCGGCCTAATTGTTTAGCAGCTTGATTTGGTTGGTGCAATATAAACACCACAGGTGAAACAAAAACGTGTCCACCGACCCCATCTATTGCTGGCAATCGCAGTAAGTGGCATAGGAAGGCTAACACAGATAACAACAAAACCTGGAGAATGCCCAGGGAAAAACCAAGCCTCCTTACCGACCAGCCTGCAGAACAACCAAATTAACCTGTCTATTGTCTAACAGTATGCGTTAAAAACAGGGGTTTTGTCCGTACGCATTTTCAAACGCATGCGTGAGCCACAGACCCCCGCCAAGGCACCCTGTAATCTGTGGTCCTAACACTAAACAATGAGCGTCCCCACAGTGGAGGCACATGCTTTCTAATGGATAGATGGGGGCAGGTGGACTGAAGGAGAGCCATCCCTCCTTAAAGGTACAGGAGCACACCAAACACCCAGCATATAGCACAAGTGTATAGTGTAAGGACCACAGATTACAGGGTGCCTTGGCGCGGCTCTGTGGCTCACGCATGCGTTTGCAAATGCGTGCGGACAAAACCCCTGTTTTTAATGCATACTGTTAGACAGGTTAATTTGGTTGTTCTGCAGGCTGGTCGGTAAGGAGGCTTGGTTTTTCCCTGGTTATTCCCCAGATTTTGTTGTGATTTGGTTGGTGGACTACTGATCCCAGCTATCCCGACTTGGAAATCCTGTGCCCGCAGGCCACATTGATTTGACACAAAATCCCAGAGTCTCTCCTCTGGCCTTGCACCCTGCTCCCCTAGCATGCCTCTTCCAGATATCCACTGTGCCTCACTATTGTGTTCTGCTGGTGGGGAGCCTTCCCAGCCGGCAGAACACAATGATCACGACTGATGGATTGACTTCAGTACAACCAGCCTGCCCACAGATGGATCAAATCTTGAATATCCTGATCCAACTTAACCTCTCTGCACTTCAACTGCAGTTGCCTGTTGGCACCTTTCCGCGATCTAGGAACATGATCAATGATTAGAAATCTAAGCTGGGAGATGGAATATCTGTTGATGCATAGAAGCATTTTTGGGGACAGGGAGCTCCAGCCGATCTGCCTACATTGAGGA
Source organism: Rana temporaria (assembly GCF_905171775.1). Classification (NCBI taxonomy): domain Eukaryota; kingdom Metazoa; phylum Chordata; class Amphibia; order Anura; family Ranidae; genus Rana; species Rana temporaria. The sequence goes on along the minus strand of NC_053495.1, from coordinate 155,056,109 downwards.
TTTATGTTGTGATAATCTAAATTTCTTCCTCTGTGTCATCTCTCCAATATAGTACAAACCTCAGGCGCACTTTAACGTAAAAACTACAAAAGAGCTCTGACATATGTAGTACCCTTTGATGTCTATTTTTTGCCCGTATGCGGGTGTACATGTTAGAAGTAGTGCAATTTCAAAGCCACATTTGGTGTAAACGTGGGCTTTAGATGATCTGTTTCAGCTTTATACATACTTTACCCGAGAAAGGACTGTGAGCGTTTCAAAAATGTTCTACCGATTGCATTGATTTATCACAATGTAAAGTTTGTAGATTTTGCAAATATTTAAATAAATCACCCGAGGTGCTGCAGGACAAGTATTTTAGTGTATATTCTATTTATGGGAGCAGAGGGTATAACTCATATACTGTGTGCATGCATCAGGATTGGATTGGAGGTAAGTGTTCCCAGCAATATATATATATATATATATATATATATATATATATATATATATATATATTTATTTATTTTATATATTTTTTTTATATAGTGTTCACTTTCTAATCTCATAATGTTTTCAAATATAAAAAAAAAACACTAGAAACATAAATGAGCACTGACCACACCCAAAACTACAATGCAAAAAAAGCTTTTATCTATTTATTTTTTTATTTTTTTAAATACACTGTATGTTAATTCTACAGAAATTTTAACTTGTTTGTTCTATATAAGTTATCTGTAGAGTTGAGCGGACACCTGTATGTTCGGGTTCGGGTCCGAACCCGAACTTTAAAAAAAAAGTTCGGGTTCGGGAACCCGAACCCGAACTCCGAACCGAAATGGGACACGGACTTTTAGAAAAAAAAATGCGCGGAGGTCCCCGCAAATTCAATAACCAGACCCTTTAGGTCTGGTATGGATATTCAGGGGAACCCCGCCGTCAATTTAAAACAAAAATGACGTGCGGTTCCCCCTAAATATCCATAACCAGACCCATTATCCGAGCACATTGACCTGGCCGGCCACAGAAAAGAGGGGGGGACAGAGTGCGCCCCTCTCCTGAACCGCTGGAGGCCACATGCCCTCAACATGGGGAGGATGTCCCCATGTTGATGGGGACAAGGTCTCATCCCCACAACCATTGCCCGGTGGTTGTGGGGGTATAGGGGGGGGGTTTATCAGAATCTGGAAGACCCCTTTAACAAAGGGGACCCCCAGATCCTGACCCCCCCCCCCCTGTGTGAAATGGTAATGGGGTACACTGTACCCCTACCATTTCACGAAGGAAGTGTAAAGTATTGTAAAAAAACACACTGACACCAAAGAATAAAGTCCTTTATTAAAAAAAAAAAAAAAATCCAGCGGTGAGAAATCCACTCGATCCCGGCTTCCTGCGTTGTCCTGATCCTGCGATGGCTGCGGGTGATCTTCAGCGATGAGAAGATCCTGCGTCGGGTGATCTCCGCTCCAGCGCTGAGAAGATCCATCCATCCGGCGCAGTAGCATCCCCGACCTCCTCTCAGCGCTGGACACAGCCCAGCGAATGACGCGCTGCAGCTGTGACATTTCTTATATAGAGGAGGCAGGGCCACCCGTCACGTGACCCCGTCCCCTCTGACGTACCCTCTGCTACATCACTGGGGAAGCCCAGGAAGAGGGAAGCCGGGCTTACCCAGTGACGTAGCAGAGGGTAGGTCAGAGGGGGCGGGGTCACGTGACGGGTGGCTCTGCCTCCTCTATATAAGTAGTGTCCAGCGCTGAGAGGAGGTCGGGGATGCTGCTGCGCCGGATGGATGGATCTTCTCATCGCTGGAGCGGAGATCACCCGACGCAGGATCTTCTCATCGCTGGAGATCACCCGCAGCCGTCGCAGGATCAGGACAACGCAGGAAGCCGGGAACGAGTGGATTTCTCACCGCTGGAGGTTTTTTTTTTTTTTTTTTAATAAAGAACTTTATTCAATGGTGTCAGTGTGTTTTTTTTTTTACAATACTTTACACTTCCTTCGTGAAATGGTAGGGGTACAGTGTACCCCATTACCATTTCACACAGGGGGGGGAGTCAGGATCTGGGGGTCCCCTTTGTTAAAGGGGTCTTCCAGATTCTGATAAACCTCCCGCCCGCATACCCCCACAACCACCGGGCAAGGGTTGTGGGGATGAGACCCTTGTCCCCATCAACATGGGGACATCCTCCCCATGTTGAGGGCATGTGGCCTGGTGCGGTTCAGGAGAGGGGGGGCCGCACTCTGTCCCCCCCTCTTTTCTGTGGCCGGCCAGGTCAACGTGCTCGGATAACGGGTCTGGTTATGGATATTTAGGGGGAACCGCACGTCATTTTTGTTTTAAATTGACAGCGGGGTTCCCCTGAATATCCATACCAGACCTGAAGGGTCTGGTTATTGAATTTGCGGGGATCGCTGTATAAATGTGAATGGTCCCAAAAACGTGTCAAAAGTGTCCGGTGTGTCCGCCGAAATATTGCAGTCACAATAAAAATCGCTGATCGCAGCCATTACTAGTAAAAAAAAAAAAATGCTATAAATCTATCTCCTGTTTTGTAGCCGCTATAACTTTTGCTCAAACCAATCAAGATACGCTTATTGTGATTTTTTTTTTTTACCAAAAATATGTAGAAGAATATATATCAGCCAAAACTGAGGAAAAGAAATGATATTTATTATAGCAAAAAGAAAAAAATATTGGGCCAAATTCTCAAAAAAGCTGCCGTGGTGGGTGCCTACCCACGTGCACCCACCACGTGGCTACCTACCGGAGCATGATGGGACGGTGATGCCTATATAAATGGGATGCAAGGCGCGCTTCCATCATTGCAGTGAGAAGAGGCGACGTGTCAACATCGGAAGAAGGGAGAAGAAGAACATGACGTCACAGAAGACCGCGCTGGCTGCCTGTTAGTAATTGAGCTAACACACGAAGATAGCAGGCAGCCAGCGCTGAAGGAGAAGGCACCGGACAGCTGCAGAAGAACCGGGGTGCGCCGAGTCAACAGCGGAGAGCGGCGAAGATAGAAGAAGACCCCCGGAGAGCGGAGAAGACCCCCGGAGAGCTGAGAAGACCCCCCCCCCGGAGAGCGGAAGAAGAAACCCCCCCCGGAGAGCGGAGAAGACCCCCGGAGAGTGGAAGAAGAAGCCCCCCTGGTATTAGAGCTAATAAAGAAGACAGGGGGGGCCTCCGGAGCAGACTAATAAATTATTTTAAAAACCCTTGTGTTGTGTGTTTAATAACTTTAACTTTTTGCCTCCAGGTGAATGGGTAGGGGTACGATGTACCCCATATCCATTCACTTAGGGTGGAGGGCCGGTATCTGGGGGCCCCCTTATTTGAGGGGACTCCCAGATTCCGATAAGCCCCCGCCCGCAGACCCCGACAACCAACGGCAAGGGTTGTCGGGAAGAGGTCCTGTCCTCATCAACATGGGGACAGGGTGCTCTGGGGTGGGGGGTTCCGCAGTGCGCCCCCCTGCCCCAGAGCACACAACCCCCCCATGTTGAGGGCATGCGGCCTGGCACGGCTCAGGAGGGGGGGGGGGGCGCTCGCTCGTCCCCACTCCCTTTCCTGACCGGCCGGGTAGCGTGCTTTGGATACGGGTCTGGTATGGATTGTAGGGGGACCCCCTACGTCGAATTTTCGGCGTAGGGGGGGGTCTCCTTACAACCCATACCAGACCTAAGGGCCTGGTATGCTCCTGGGGGGGGAACCCATGTCGGTTTTGATTTTACAAATTGCCGTGGAGTTCTCCCTCGGGAATGCATACCAAATGCCGTCGCTTGAATGGGCTTTTACATGGTGTGACTAATTTTCCACATTGTAAAACCAGCCCTAGTTTTGCGCAAGCAAATCGGAACTTACGCAGAAATCACAATGCTGAAAAGCGTTGTGGATCTGCTTAAGTCCTCATTTGCATACTCAAAGCGGCATTTCAATGAGAAATGCCCCCAGCGGCGGATGCAGTACTGCATCCTAAGATCTGACCGTGTAAGTGTCTTACACATGTCAGATTTTCTGCCTAACTTTGGAAAAAGCCTTTTGAGGATCGTTTCCAAAGTTAGGCACAGAGATAAGCAGGCTGAACAGCAGTTCCGCCTGCGTATCTCTTTTGAGAATTTGGCCCCTTGTGTTTTTTCAAACTTGTCCCTCTTCTTTTGTTTATAGCGCAAGGGATAAAAATATGAGGTGATCAAATACCACCAATAGAAAGCTCTATTTGTGGGGGGAAAATGATAACAATTTTATTTGGGTACAGCGTTGTATGACTGCGCAATTGTCATTCAAAATGTGACAGCACTGAAAGCTAAAAAATGGCTTGGACGGGAAGGGGGTGAAAGTGCCCAGTATTGAGGTGGTTAAAGCTACACCTTATATGTATTAAGTGAAATAATTGACATGCATGCATTCACAATCCTGATGCATTTTTTTTTTTTTTTTTTTTTACAGGAAGATATTTTGATGGGAGTTGGAAAAACTGGAAGTGCAGCCTATTACCTTGTGTTAAAGGTTTTGGTAAGTTTGCTTGTTCACTCATTTCTGTTTGTTTGTATCAACTGGTCAGAGAGATACTGAGGCTGATTGAGAATGTTCACCCAATAAATTGTTGAATATTCACTTCAATTACCTAATCAGGTGAAGATGAAATAAATGAACATGGGGTTGCTTTTCTTATAATTAGATAATTGACGTGAATCTTCATACAATTTATAGTGTGAATATTCTCAATTTCTTTAGTAAATCAGCCTCAGTGACTCAGGCCAAGGTGGAGTCAGATGAAGACTTGCAGCAGATATGTATTTTAAAAAAAGATGACCGTGTAAAGCACATCACAAGGCAATTTATCTTTCACTGATCTAGTTGCGATCATCTAAAATTAGCAATAGGACTAATTTGCATATTGTCATATCTGTATAAGATAAGCCCATTGGTCTATAAAGTAATAGCTACTTATTCTTCAGGGACATTTCTCCAAAAATAAAACAAACTAAATTGGAATAGATGTATAAACCCTTCATCTCTGATGTATATAATAAATTGTGAGAAAATTATATTGCAAAACTGTGAACCATAAAACATATTATTCTACCAATAACCAGCAGCTATAAATAAATACAAACCCCTAAGTAATATAACAAAATAATAATTACATCACTGATTCAATAATATAAAATATTCTTCAGTGTGAAAATTCATGCACAATAAATCATTCAATAAATATTGTGATAGAAAAAGCCCTCCAAACTATAGATTAAAGTATTTTTAACCAAAATGAATTTCAAACAAAATAGGTTCAAATGAAGAAACGTAACGAGGGTGTAACAACTAAAAAAATTCCCATCACCAATATTATTCTTCCAAGTGTAAAAAATCTTTGATCCAATGTGACCACCACCACTAATATGGGAAAACACACTTACCAGAAGTGCATGCCTATCTCACTACTAGATTAGTCAAACACTAATGGTACTAAGTAAACATGGGCCGAACACCACCATGGGCCAGATTCTCAGAGGAGATACGACGGCGTATCTCCAGATACGCCGTCGTATCTCTGCGTTGTGCCGTCGTATCTCTGCGCCTGATTCTTAGAATCAGTTACGCATAGATATCTATTAGATCCAACAGGCGTAAGTCTCTTACGCCGTCGGATCGTAACTGCATATTTACGCTGGCCGCTAGGGGGCGTGTACGCTGATTTACGCGTCGAAACATGTAAATCAGCTAGATACGCGAATTCACGAACGTACGCCCGGCCGACACAGTAAAGTTACCCCGTTTACGTTAGGCTATATGGTGGCGTAAGTGCAGCGTACCAATGTTAAGTATGGCCGTCGTTCCCGAGTCGAAATTTGAAAATTTTACGTTGTTTGCGTAACTCGTCCGTGAATGGGGCTGGACGTAATTTACGTTCACTTCAAAACCAATACGTCCTTGCGGCGTATTAGGAGCAATGCACACTGGGAGATTTCCATGGACGGCGCATGCACCGTTCGTGAAAAACGTCAATCACGTAGGGTCACAGAACATTTACATAAAACACGCCCCCCTGTTCCAAATTTGAATTAGGCGGGCTTACGCCGGCCGATTTACGCTACGCCGCCGCAACTTACGGAGCAAGTGCTTTGAGAATACAGCACTTGCCCGTCTAAGTTGCGGAGGCGTAACGTAAATCGGATACGTTACGCCACCGCAAAGATACGCGGCTGTACGAGAATCTGGCCCCATGTTTGGTTCGCAGCTGAACTCCCGAACAGGGGAAATGTTTTAACTTAAACGGCAAACCCTGTTGAAGTCTATGGGAGCCGAACAGAAAAAAAAAAAATTGCCCATTTTGAGGGGCTTATATGCAAGTAGTTGATCATCAAAGGGGTATAGGGGGGTCTAGGTAATGCCCTGGGGGACATGTATCAATGTATATATATATATATTTTTTTTTTTAAGCAATCCTTTTTTCAGGCGCAGTTATTTTAATTATGCTTAACTGCTTGCCGACCGCCGCACGCACTTATATGTCAACAACATGGCACTCCAGGGCAAAAGGACGTACTTGTACATCCCCTTTAAGGAAGCGGCATTGTGGACGCGCGCAGCGAGGTCCGTGAGCCTGACCGTGGGTCCTGCGGACTCGATTGCCGTGGGGATACCCGCGATCATCTCACGGTGAGGAAGAACGGGGAGATGCTGATGTAAACAAGTATATCCCCGCTCTGCCTAGTGACAATAACAGTGATCACAGCTTCCTGTAATTGTAAGCGGTGATCACTGTCTTGTCACACATAGCCCACCCCCCCTACAGTAAGAAGCACTCCATAGGGCACACTTAATCCCTACAGCGCCACCTAGTGGTTAACCCCTTCACGGCCAGTGTCATTTTCACAGTAATCAATGCATTTTTATAGCACTGATCACTATAAAAATGCCAATGGTCCCAAAAATGTGTCAAAAGTGTCCGAAGTGTCCGCCATAAGGTCGCAGTACCGATAAAAATAACTGATCGGCGCAATTCCTAGTAAAAAAAAATATTAATAAAAATGCCATAAAACTATCCCCTATTTTGTAGACGCTATAACTTTTGCGCAAACCAATCAATAAACGCTTATTGCAATTTTTTTTTACAATAAATATGTAGAGAAATATGTATCGGCCTAAACTGAGGAAAAAAAACGTTTTTTTATATATTTTTGGGGGATATTTATTACAGTAAAAAATATTCTTTTTTTTCAAAATTGTCGCTTTATTTTTGTTTATAGCGCAAAAAATAAAAACCGCAGAGGTGATCAAATACCACCAAAATAAATCTCTATTTTGTGGGGAAAAATTACGTAAATTTTGTTTGGGAGCCACGTCGCATGACCGCACAATTGTCAGTAAAAGCGGCACAGTGCCGAATCACAAAAAGTGGCCCGGTCTTTAACCAGACAAATGGTCCGGGGCTTAAGTGGTTAAAGTGCAACAATAAAAATGAAAAATTCCTTTAAATATAGTGCATGGGGGTCCCCTTAATGTGCCTGTAAAGTGGCACATCTGTAACATGCAGCAAAAATAAAAATTGTAAAGAAAAAAAACCCCATTTAAAATGACTCACGATTGCAATTGCCGACACCTGGCTATTGGAAAAATAAATAAAAAATGTATACAAATGGTGTGGACCCCTTCAGTCCATTCCAAGCCATTCGGGTGTGGTATGGACTTGGAGGGAAATCCCATGCCAGGATTTAAAAAAAAAAAAAAACGCGTGGGGGTCCCCCCCAAAATCCAAACCAGACCCTTATCTAAACATGAAGCCTGGCAGGTCAGGAAAGGGGGTGGGTGGGAGAGTGAGCATCCCCCCCTTCTGAACCATACCAGGCCAGATGCCCTCAATATGGGGGGTGGTTTCTTTGGGGCAGGGGGGCTTATCTCCACAACCGTGGCTGGTGGTTATGGAGGTCTGCAGGCGGAGCAGTTATCATAATCTGGAAGCCCCTATAACAAATGAGAATCTGGTACATTCCAGATTGTGATAAGCCCCCCATCCACAGACCCCCACAACCACGACCACAGTTGTTTTCGCATGGGGTTGACCCCCACGCCATTTTTTTTTCTTTCTTTTTTTACCGACACTTTTTGTATTGTTCAGCAGGGAAAACCATTGACAGCTGATGACTCATAGGTTATTAAGGACCCGTGTCCGGCTACCCAGCCCCGCTCCTTAGCAACCAGCTTACACTGCACCTTGATTGGAAAAAGCTTTTCCCAATCAGGGTGAAGAATGCACTGTGCAGTGCTCAGTGCATTGCAGGGTTTTTGTTTGGGCGAACACCCTGCAAATTTGGGTATTTGGAGAATGGTCAAACAGGCAAGTTTTTGGCTTGAACTCATGCTTGGGCCAAACCTTTCACCCATCCTTAGTACAAAGAATAGAAGAAGGTAGACAGGTAATTTAAAAAAAATCCTGTTTGTCTATTTCCTTTGCACATGAATAAATGGGCAATCAAAGTGAACAATGCTTCGTCTAGTTTACTAAGGCTGACCATACATTGCCTGATGTACCTTGTTCAGTCCCACAGGCTGAAATAGAAAATTCTGTCTATTGCCCCATCCAAGTTAAACACAGTGGTTGAGGGCCTTTCCACTGCTGGCTATTATATTTACCCATCACACCACCTGCAGTGCCTAGATACCCAACATTCCATAGGATGTAGACACTGTTGGGCTGATAATTTCCTACCTGGCCAATGACAATATTATTGTCCTCAGGGAAGAAACCTTTTTGTGTTTTAATCTTCATTCACAGATGCGCTGGGACCATAGTCTGTGAATGGGTGGTGTGTTTATGTGTCTTAAACACTAGTTGGTGTGTGTATACAGCCCATTGAAGCCTGTGAGGACAAGGTACTGGCTATACTATTCTCATTTTTGTGAATAAATATACTAATGATCTTTTTTTGGGCTTTTGCTTTTTCAGCAAATACTGGGACTAGACGAATTAAAGGCAAATATTATTTGCACAGTGGTAAGACCAAAACTGTATATTGACAACTGAGACATTTTGTTTTGTTTATTATATATCATATTTTCCAATGCACTCCTCGGTAAATACATTTTTATTAGGAAATTAAAAAAAAAAACTTTTTATACAATTTGGTATATTATTGCATTGAAATACTGTATGTGTGACTATAACTAAAACAAGCACTTTATCTATGAGGCTACCACAACCGCTTGAGGAAGAAATCAACCACCCTGCTCATGTAAAACATACTGTGTATCATTTACTAAATACAACAATATGTCTTCTCATATTGTATTAAATAAATGGTGTTTTAAAAATGTCTCTCTTAAAGTGGATGTAAACCTGATTTGAGAAATTTGAGCTGGGAACTTCTACCTGTAGTGTTTTCTTATCTCTCTGAAAAGAGTCCAGTGTCTTTCTCCTGATCTGTTATCAGCCTGAAAATTTCTGACAAGTTCTCCGACACAGGAGATAAAAGAAGCCTGAAATTTGTGTTGTGGGAGGTTGCTATAAATAGATTAGCAGACAGCTTTCCTTCTCACAGCAGAGCTCTGCACATTGGGCCAGATCCACAAAAACCCGTCGCAACGTAACTTTTTCAATTTAAGTTACACGGCCGGAAAATTTCTACCTAAGTGCCCGATCCACAAAGCACTTACCTAGAAATTTTCGGCTGTGTAACTGAAATCCGGCCGGCGCAAGGCGTTCCTATTCAAATGGGGCGAGTCCCATTTAAATTAGGCGCGGTCCCGCGCCGGCCGTACTGCGCATGCTCACGACGTCATTTTTCCGACGTGCTTTGCGCGGTTTTACGTTGCGCCGGGTTTTGAGAATCGCGACGGGCGTAAAAAAAAATACGAGTTGCGGTGGGAAAAAAAAAATTGAAAAAAAAAAGACGGCGACGTGGGATAGAAGGGTCTACTTTTACAAGGCCTAAACAGTTTCGGCCTTGTAAAAGCAGCCCTAATTTTACGATTGCAAACTAATACTTACGGAGAAAAAACGAAGCGTAAAAGCTTCGTGGATCTCCGTAAGTGCTAATTTGCATACCCGAAGCGGCATTTCGACTCGAAATGCCCCCAGTGGCGGATGCGGTACTGCATCCTAAGATCCGACAGTGTAAGTCCCTTACACATGTCGGATCTTCTGCCTATCTATTGGAAACTGATTCTGTGGATCAGTTCCAAAGATAGAAACAGGGAAACGACGGCGTATCAGTAGATACGCCATCGTATCCCTTTTGTGGATCTGGCCCATTATTCCTTCCTTTGCCAATGTGGAGTGGGGCAGTGTGTGCCTTTTCTCCAATCTGTAACATGATGTGCACTTTCTAAAGGATATATACAGACATTAGATATACATGTAAAATGTATGAAGGGAGATTTGTTTCATCTTTGTGTATCATCTGAGGCTGTTCACTTCACTGGGTATATGTGAGCGTTTACATCCACTTTAAAGTCCCATATACACTATCAGTTTTCCTGCAGGTTTTTCTCTAAAGGTTTACCAAAACCATATAGTGCAAGGGCCTGCCTGATTGCATACAAATTGAAACTCTTGAGGTTTGACCTCCTATTAGATGGTTTTGGTAAACCTGAAGAGAAAAACCTGTAGGAAAACTGATAGAGGGTATGGGGCTTAAAGGGGTTGTAAAGGTTTGTTTTTTATTTTCTAAAAAAAAGTTCCTTTAAAGGAACACTAAAGGTACAATTATTTTTTTTTTTAAATAACATACATGTTATACTTACCTCCACTGTGCAGATCGTTTTGCACAGAGTGACCCGGATCCGTGTCTTCTGGGGTCCCTCGGCGGCTGTCTCGGCTCCTCCTCGCAAAAGCTTTCCACGTTCATGCGAGCTCCCTCGCATGGTGGAAAGCTTTTGCGAGCGCGCTCCCGTGATACAGCAGCGGCCATAGCCGCCGACTGTATCACTCGGCCCCGCCCCCCGGCGCGCCGCGTCATCCGCTGTGATTGACAGCAGCGCCAGCCAATGGCTGCGCTGCTATCAATCCGCCCAGCCTAGCCAATCAACGGCCAGGCTGGGAACCGAGCAGGATGACAAGCACGCGCCCGGGACTTTCGAACGGTGAGGTAAGTAAAACGGGGGCTCGGGGGGGGGGGGGCGGTGCTGTCAGATGTTTTTTTACCTTAATGCATAGGATGCATTAAGGTAAAAAAACTTTTACCTTTACAACTCCTTTAAGCTAGTGCATTGTTGGTTCACTTACCTTTTCCTTCAATTTCCCTTCTAAAAAAATTTTTTCTTTGTTTTCTTTGTCTGAATTTCTCACTTCCTCCTAAGTAAGCTGTTCAGTAAGCTGTTCTAAATGACTTTCCACCGCTCGGATGATGGTGGAAAGCTTACTGAGGAGGAACAGGAAGTGAGAAATTCAGACAAATAAAAAAAACATTTACAAGGGAAATCGAAGGAAAAGGTAAGTAAACCAACAATGCACTAGCTTAAAGGAACCTATTTAGAACAAAAAAAAAAAAAAAAAAACCTTTGCAACCCCTTTAACTGTATTATATGATGATTTACATGACTTCATTATATTTATAACTTTAATTACCCATATATACTAATTAGAAATAATATCCTCCAATAGGCAGCGGACATTTTACAATCACCGTGCCTGCAGAAAGCCCTTGTGGTATGTATATATTATATCATCTGTAAATTAGAAATGGCATAAAAATAGACTGTGTGATGTTGTTTAGAACTATTGGTCGCTATGGGATCAGAATCTGAACTTTTACATACGATTTGGACATTTGTCTAATACCAAACACAGGTTTTTACTGAAGAGATTTTACAGATTTATCACGGAGGATAATGAACATTATAATACATATTCATGATATTTTAATCAAGATGAACCCCATGCAGATATAAGAAACAATATTTGATCCAGATATTCAGTCAATAAAATTCATACATGTTTTTGACAGAGAGAGCTGCAGAATAGCAGAAGGTTAGTGACAAAGCTGTTGAGATAAGTCAGGACTGCTAAGGTTGTCTTCATCTCAATACTTCATGAACACAGTGAATAATCTTTTGGTGGGTGAAAATGTATATAGAATTATCTGGAGTTTAACTCTTAGCGTGTGATAATTTATTCAAAGAAATATATGACGGTGTAAACAGTTTTGCTATTTGTGCTTTTTCAATGAATGTCTGTCATGTGGATATGAGTTGTTATGTGAACTGCTGTATTTCATTTCAGAATATTGCTCCGGACATATTACTTAATCTGAAAAACCTTTATTGTAAGGTAATTACTTCCTAGATATGATTATACTGTATTCAAAAATAGAAATATTAGGGAATTATACAGCTCTGGAAAAATCCAACATGGATGATTGGGAATATTCCCCAAGCAAACCTGAGTAATCAAATTGTTCATTGTGTGAGTAAAAATATGTGTCACTACTTCATACAATCTGTGATTTTATAAAACTGCTTTATACTGTGTGCGATTTTCTTGGCTAATCGAATCATTTATAGAAACAAATATCTTACCTATCTAAGGTAACATTAGTGCTGAGGAATTGGCACTATGTGAGGTCTATTGATGATCTTCATGACCTGTGATAGTCTTCAGATTGATCTCTGTGTTCCTGTGGATCACATTGGATCCTGCACCCAACCTGTACATGGGGCTTTTACTTCTACCCAAGTCAAAATTATGACTCCCTTTTGGTGATAAAATGTATGTAAACCCAAAAAGAAATTATTATATTGCATTATATTTCAGCTCACCAGTCCTAAGATGTGATGACTTCAATAGTTTTACATTTTTTTCCTTTTATGTTCACCTGGTACTCCTATCAGTACACTTCCTGTGACAATTCTTTCCTACAATACTGTATATATGGGTGAGCAGTGTTATCACTTTGTGCTGCTTGCTTCTGATCTAGACAACAAAACACGCCCCCCCTCACCTTGCCTTCTTAGCATAGAGGGGAGATATTCTGTAGTTCAAAATGTTTCAGTGCAGCAGAGGCAGGGTACATAGGAAGCTATGTGCTCACTGGATTTTTAGTGGATGAATAGGTATTTTTCTATGCTTGCAGCATTTGTAAACATGCAAATCATGGAGAATGTGAATGTATTTGAGAGAGGTACTAAATATTTTTTTTATTTTGCACAATCATAGAAACATAAAAAAGCGCCGGCACGAACAAAAAAGAAAAAGTGGTTCATTGAGTCTGCCAGTTTCTCCGTATTTAAACATGTTTTGTATTTTTTTTTTTTTTTTCTCATACATTTTTGTTGAGAAAAAATATCCTCCTTTACCGGTTGATTAATATACATTGCAATCATTTTAACAAACTTTTTCTGCTCTGAAGAAATAGATGTTTCTTTAACACCAGTTGCAGATTGAATGTAAGAATCTGGTTCATTATAATGGCCTGGTGTACTTCCTGTGCTCTAATGAGGATAGCAGCAGTGTCCCTTTAAAGATATCTAACCCTTATTTAAACCTTGGGGAGTATCTCACCAAAACTTACATTTTTATTATAAGGGATGCTTAAAATTTGACATTGTAGTGCAGATTTCTGAGAAAATCTGTTAGCCAAACATGCAAGCAGGAAATTACATTTTCAGTTTTTAGTAATATTACATTTCTATATGGTTTATGTAGCAGTAGTATGTGATATATAAGAATATATATATATATATATATATATATATATATATATATATATATATATATATATATATATATATATAAATATATACACACACACTTATACAATTTTTTCATTGAACAAGGACTTACCCTTTAAGTCCTACCCTTACAGTTGAATTGTCAAAGGGCATAGATGTGCTATACTGATGCCAAGGCATTGTATACAGAATGGGCTGAAAGGGGTTCCACAGAGACAAAATAACAGATTTTAAGATTAACATGGGTGCTTAAAGGCATATGTTGTTGTCCCCATTTCAGCAAGAACATCTGTTAACCAGGTTGGGTTAACTTTACCATTGATTTACTCTCTAAATCCAGAAAACAAAACAGAAAGCTTGGAATCAGTATTTTGAATGCCATAAGCACTTTGTTGGATAAGAGCTGCTGTTAGAAAGCATGGGGCACCATACAGCCAGTGATGGAGTCCCCCCCCCTGCAAAAAAAATCCCCCCTCTTAGCACAAATCTCACTCACCCCAAAAAATCACCTGCCTAGCACATATACTCTTTCTTCTCAAAAGTTCTATCCTTGCACAAATCTTCTCCCCCAAATCCCCCCTACGAGCACAATTACCCCCCAAACACTTCAATTATCCCAAATTCCCCCACTTCCATATAGCACATATCCCCCCTCTCAACATCCCCATTGCATTTGCCAACACATATAACCAGCGGGACGTGCGCTGTGCTTTGCTCTCCCCTCCTGTGAGATGAGCTTGCATATTCTATACAGTACATGAGACCGGATCGCTCTTACCGTAGATCTTATCACACTGTATACAGTGCGATGAGATCTACAGTAAGATCGTTCCAGTCTCCTGTACTGTATAGACCAGCGCTCTTCTGACAGGAGGGGAGAGCACAATACAGCACACCTCCTGTTGGCTCTTCTTCTCTCACTGCTCCAGCCTCCAGGCTGCCTTCTCCTTATCCTGGCTGTGAGTGCGAGCGTCCACTAAATCCGTCCATCCGGTTCTTTCACCCAGGAGCTGAAAGCCATCTGGAGGGAAAGGGGAAGAAACCGTCTTTCAGTTTCTGGGTGAGAGATGCTGTCATCCATTCTCTGCTCGACTGATCCTCCTTCTCCTCGGGCCCCCTACAGGAGGACCGGTGGTCCCCCTATCAGCAGCCCTGGTTGGATAACATATTCATTTACATCCATCATTTTCTGTTTTATAGTTAAAGGACAGTGGTGCAACTGGTGCTGCTGCTGAACTAATAGAAATACTGGTAAGAACTTTTTATTATGTGAATGCAAAGTGTTGTAAAGAATTGCAACCAATTATCAATCATTTCTGTATTGGGAATAAGTTGAAATCTGATTGCTAGGCGTATACTTTAATTGTCTTATTTAACCACTTCAACCTTGCAAGGATTTACCCGTTAATGACTAGGTCATTTTTTGCGATACGGCACTGTGTCGCTTTAACTGACAATTGCGTGGCCGTGCCATGGTGTACCCAAACAAAATTGATATCCTTCTTTTCCCACAAATAGAGCTTTCTTTTGGTGGTATTTTATCACCCCTGTGTTTTTTTCCCGCTATAAACAAAAAAAGACTGACAATTTTGAAAAAGATATATATATTTTTTACTTTCTGCTATAATACATATCCCAAAAAATGTATTCATCAGTTTAGGCCAATATGTATTCTTCTACATATTTTTGGTAACAAAAATCACAATAAGAGTATAATGGTTTGCGCAAAAGTTATAGCGTCTACAAAATAGGGAAAAGATTTAGGAACTTTTTATTTATTTTCTATTGTTTTTTACTAGTAATGACGGCGGGACTGCGATATTGCGGCGGCCAAATCTGACCTTAAATTACACTTTTTTTGTGAACAGTGATCAGTGCTAAAAAAAGGTGTTGATTACTGTATAAATGACACTGGCAGGGAAAGGGTTAACACTAGTGGGGATAAAAGGGTTAAGTGTTCCCTATGCAGGTGCTTTCCAACTGTCAGGGGGATGGGCTCACTGGGAGTAGAGAAAGATCGCTGTTCCTGATCAATAGGAACAGCTGATCTCTCTCTCTCCTCCTCTGTCAGAACGGGATCTGCCTTGTTTACATAGGCAGATCCCCATTCTGCCTCTCCTCACCGTGATCGCGGGTGGCCGGTGGACATAGAGTCCATGTGCAATCTCCCACAGCGTGCGGCGGGCACTCACGCTCCCGCTGTATCTAGTGCACGGACTGACATACAGGTATGTTGATACCCCCTGTAAACAAAGAAATCAGAAGCAAAACTGATTTTATGACCTCCAATTACTGGTCCTCAATTTCCTGGCTGGTACAGCTAGGGAACACATCTAAACAAGCAGAACTGTGCTCCGTTAGGTACTCTGTTTGATTGTCAAGGGCAGCACAGGGGAGACATTGAGGTTTATTGGACCCCTAATGTCTCCATAAAGAGTACCTGTCACTTGCCCAATGCTATCACATGAGGGTTTATTAACTCTTTTAGATAGCAATCAAGTAAAAATAAATACATAAATAAAAGAAAAAGATTAAAAAAAAATTATAACAAAAATGTACAAAAATACTGTCACCCTACACACATGGACAAATGCAAATACATGCCCATGGTATGCACACATATATAAACAGCGATCGCCCCACACGTGTGACATATCACTGCAAACATCAGAATGAGCGCAATAATTCTAGCACAAGAGCTCCTGGTTAATGCTAAACTGATGTTAAGGCTTTTAAAGCGTCACCTATGGAGATTTTTGGATATCATAGTTTTTTCCGATATCACGGGCACACGCAAATATCAAGTGACATAAACAATTGCAACTATCATATTTTTGTTCTACAAGGCCTTTGCTTTCAGAAACTATATAATGTCCTGGGGGTTTAAGTACGAGGCTTTAGACAGATTGTCTCTGCAATTGGGAATGATTACTTTACAGAAAAGCCCCCAACTGCTGTCACTTCTCGAACATCAGTCCCCAAACCCAATTGGGCAGACGCCAAGGGCTGGTACACACAGAATCTGGTGCAGCTGTCCATGGTTGGCAATGTAACTGTTTTCCAGAGGTGTCCACAGTCTATATATTACATTATATTACTCTTCTGAATTTTGCTGTGTGTATATATATATATATATATATATATATTTTTTTTTTTTCTTTTTTTGCTTTCCTGCTCCACCATACTTAGTTTTCTTGTGTGTCACATTTAAGCATATATATATATATATATATATATATATAATCATGTACAAACCTCTTTTTACCTATTTTAAAACAGAAACAACTTGGATGTATCTTGGATGAGGAGCTTGGACTGGAAAATGGAGAACTGGTAAGGATATTCTTCAACATGTATGGAAATGAATGTTCATTCTTACACTTTAAGGGGTTGTAAAGGTAAAAAAAAATCCCTAAATAGCTTCCTTTACCTTAGTGCAGTCCTCCTTCACTTACCTCATCCTTCGATTTTGCTTTTAAATGTCCTTATTTCTTCTGAGAAATACTCACTTCCTGTTCTTCTGTCTGTAACTCCACACCGTAATGCAAGGCTTTCTCCCTGGTGTGGAGAAAGCCTCTTGAGGGGGGGAGGGAGCGAGCAGGCAAGTCAGGATGCTCTCTACTTTGCACATAGAGAAAGGAGCTGTGTGTTACTGGGCATCCTGACATTCCTGCTCGCCCCCTCCCCCCTCAAGAGGCTTTCTTCACACCAGGGAGAAAGCCTTGCATTACGGTGTTGAGTTACAGACAGAACAACAGGAAATAAGGACATTTAAAAGCAAAATGGAAGGATGAGGTAAGTGAAGGAGGACTGCACTAAGGTAAAGGAAGCTATTTAGGGGAATTTCTTTTTTACCTTTACAACCCCTTTAATTATTGAAACCTCTCCAGCAGGTTCTGTTGCACCAACCAACCTACAAACAACGTATACTAAATTATACTGTCTAACAGTATGCGTTAAAAAAGGGATTTTGTTTGCACACATTTGCAAATACATGCGTAAGCTGCAGAGCCACTTCACGGCACCCCAAAATAATTTGTAGTACTAACTCTAGAAATAAAATAGAAGCACATGCATAATAAAGGTGTCTTTAAGGAGGGATGGGCTCCTTCCAGGCTTTCCTGCCCTCTATCTATCCATTATATTGCATGTGCTTCCAATGTGGAGGCTCTTAAAAAGTTATAGAGTTAAGATTCCCTTGCTTTGGAGAGATTTACTCTCACTTCCTGTTTTGGTTATGGAACAGAAACTGAAGAGAAATCTCCCCTATGGTACACAGATGGAAAAAAAACTGACAGAGGTTATCAGTGGCGGTGCATCCATAAGGGCGGACGGACGCCGCCCCCTTTCTTCAGCTACCACCTCTATGACCAATGGATAGATTCATGCATAGGCCGCCGCTGTCACCCCCTATTCAGGTGCCCGGCGCCTGAATTACAGTGGCTGGGGTGTTTTTGAAGCACCTGATTAGAGCCATAAGCTCTAATAGGCGTCAAAAAAGGTGACCTATGAGCGACATGCTTGGCGCTCGCTGTTCACCCAGGTGTGTTAGAACAGCGAATAAATATTTTCTTTCCTAACACTGAACCGCCTCTCCGCCAATCTGGGTCTGTTACCCATCACCTGATTGGCTGAAACGAAAGGTGCTGTGATTGGACGCCTATCAGGAGAAGATGATGGCAGGAGATGCCTGGAGGATACTGCTCGCCACTGTCACCTGCTGCCCCACCGAGACAGGGTAAGTGCCAGACAGACAGTGAGCGGGCGGGGGTTACAGTGGCGGCATTCAATGGCACAGTGGCAGCATTTGATGAGCACAGTGGCTGCATTTGATGAGCACAGTGGCTGCATTTGATGGGCACAGTGGCTGCATTTGATGGAACAGTGGCTGCATTTGATGGAACATTGACTGCATTTGATGGGCACAGTGGCAGCGTTTGATGGGCACAGTGGCTGCAATTTATGGGCACAATGGTGCCATTTGATGGACACAGTGGCTGCATTTGATGGCACACTGGCTATGTTTGATGGGCACCGTGAGGCTGCAATTGATGTTTTTTTTTTGTTTGTTTGCGCCCCCCAAGAAGTTTTGAGCACCAGCCGCCACTGGTGGTTATAATCCTTTCTTACTAAAAACAATTGTTGCCTTTAGTTCTACTTTAAGCAAAAGTTGCTTAACCACTTCAATATTGGGCAATTTCCCGGCTTCCTGCCCAAGCCAATTTTCAGGTTTTAGCGCTGTCGCTTTTTAAATGACAATTGCGCAATCACGCTACACTGTACCCAAACAATTTTTTTTATCATTTTGTTACCACAATAAGAGCTTTCTTTCAGTGATATTTCTTCACCTCTGGGATTTTTGCTTTCTGCTAAACAAATAAAAAAGTTTACAGGAAAAAGAAATCTCGCGCCAAATGAATTACACTAAATTATATACTTGATGAATCAAGTGACTAACTGAGTGAAGCTGCTCCCAAATAAAATCAGGTGACTGACTTGCATATATTGTATAGTGAGGTGAGGGGCGCTATATCAAAATAGTGGATGCGTGTCACAATGTGCGTTTGAGTAGTACACAGTGTAACTGTGTACCCAAATCTATGTGAAAAACCAAACAGATTATAGTCTAAACTCTATAAGTACAATAGTGCCAAATGTCGTGGAAAATAAATAAAATCTAAAAAAAAATAAATAAAAAAAAAATAATAATTTAAAAGAATGTCCAGCAAATAAATAGTTAAGTGCAAAATGGATCCAGTGTTGTATCAAGTCCAGGTGCAAAATGCAAATAATCCAATCCCAAATCGCAGGGAAAAGTGACAAACAACATTGGAATCCAATGAGACCCTGCTGATCCTCATTTAAAACAAGCCTGATCGACCATATTTTAAGTAATCTGGTCAACACCGTGTGGTAAGGAGCCATCCATTATTATTCTGGTGACCTATAGGTGAAGGCGGATCACTTCTTTCTCGCACTTTGGCTATTTTGAAGATTCACAAGCACTTTAGCATTTGCACTTTTCCCTGCGATTTGGGATTGGATTATTTGCATTTTGCACCTGGACTTGATACAACACTGGATCCATTTTGCACTTAACTATTTATTTGCTGGACATTCTTTTAAAAAAATTTTTTTTTTTTTTTTTTATCTTTTATTTATTTTCCACGACATTTGGCACTATTGTACTTATAGAGTTTAGACTATAATCTGTTTGGTTTTTCACATAGATTTGGGTACACAGTTACACTGTGTACTACTCAAACGCACATTGTGACACGCATCCACAAATAAAAAAGTTAGAGAATTTTGAAAAAAATATATTTTTTTTTGTTTCTGTTACAAAACTTTGTAAATAAGTACGTTTTCTCCTTCACTGATGGGCACTGATGAGGCTGCACTGACAGGCACTGATAAGGTGGCACTGATGGACACTGATAGGCGGCACTGACAGGTGGCACTGATATGAAGCACTGATGAGCATTAATAGGCTGCACTGATGGGCACTGATAGGTACGTGGCACTGATGGGCACTGATAGGTGGCAATGATGAGCACAGTGGGCACTGATAGGTGGCACTGATGGACACCGATGGCTGGCACTGATGTACACTGATAGATGGCATCACTGATAAGGAGGCACTGGCAGGGATTAGTGATGGGCACTGATTGGCATCAATTGTGGGCCCTGATTGGCATCCCCGGTGGCCATGGGTTTCATACCTGGTGGTCACATGTGGTTGGCATCCCTGGTGGTCCTGGTGGCATCCTTGGTGGTCCTGTCTGGGGTACTTCAGGGGGGCTGTGCTGATAATCAATCAGTGCAGACCTCCCTGTCAGTTAAGCAGCCGGTCAGCTCTCCTCTACTCACATCTGACAGACGCGAGCGAGGAAAAGCTAGTACATGGCTTTTCCTGTTTACACTGTGATCAGCTGTGATTGGACACAGCTGATCACGTGGTAAAGAGTCTTCCTTAGAGACTTTTTACCTACATCGGAGTTGCGGTGTGTCAGACTGACATGACGCACCACCGATCGCTGCATTGCATGCCGCCGCGGGCTCGCGCCAACTCGTTCTCCTGTTCACGTGATAATACATTCGGTCAGGATAACTAAACTACTTTATCCACGTCATAATGCTATATGGTGGACAGGAAGTGGTTAAATAGATGTGTGTTTGCAAGAAAGAAAGAAAAATTCTTACCTATCCTGCTGTCTCTAAACCCTGAACACAGGTCTGATGCAGAGCAATTCCGGGGTGAAGTTCATTCTGAAAAAGACACTTCTGTGAGTGTCCATCTTCTGTGACCTCCACTGCACTTAATAATCCCCCCACCACCCCCCTCATAATTACTGTATACTGTACTGCTCCCCATGACAAGTAGACATTGATCATTAATAACTTTTGTGCTCAAATGTTTACAAACAATATATTTTTTTTTTTTATGTAAACCCTCACAGATACTCAGTGAAGTGAATAGCTTGAGATGATACACAGAGATGAAACAAATACTCCTACATACATTTTACATGTGTATATATATGCAGTCTTCAGCTTGCTATATTCTTTAAAAAGTGCACATTGTGTTAGACATTTTTCGAATTTTCCTTCCTGTTTCAGCAGTGGGAGGTCAGTCTGGGCATACACTGTGTGAAAGACACACGCCCCTGTAACAGGAGTCACTTTTGGGCACAGATTGAGCCAGGAGATGGGGTACACATGTTGGATTGTTTTGGCGTGGACAGTGATTTACAGTATATTCCTTAACCACTTGACCACCAGGCCTATTCTGGCACTTCTCTCCTTCATGTGAAAATCACAATTTTTTTGCTAGAAAATTAATCAGAACCCCCAAACATTATATATTTTTTTTTTAGCAGACATCCTAGGGAATAAAATGGCAGTCATTGCAATACTTTTTGTCACACCGTATTTGCGCAGCGGTCTTACAAGCGCACTTTTTTTTGGATAAAAATCACTTTTTTGAATTAAAAAATAAGACAACAATACATTTTGCCCAATTTTTTTATATATTGTGAAAGATAATGTTACGCCGAGTAAAATGATACCCAACATGTCACGCTTAAAAATTGCGCCCGCTCGTGGCATGGCGTCAAACTTTTACCCTTAAAAATCTCGATAGGCGACGTTTAAAAAATTCTACAGGTTGCATTTTTTGAGTTGCAGAGTAGGTCTAGGGCTAGAATTATTGCTCTCACTCTAACGATCGCGGCGATACCTCACTTGTGTGGTTTGAATACCATTTTCATATGCGGGCGCTACTCGCGTATGCGTTTGCTTCTGCGCGCGAGCTCGTCGGGATGGGGCGCTTTAAAAAAATTTTTTTGTTTTCCTATTTATTTTTATTTAGTTTTATAATTTTTTACACTGAAATAAAAAAAAAAAATTGATCACTTTTATTCCTATTACAAGGAATGTAAACATCCCTTGTAATAGAAAAAAGCATGACAGGTCCTCTTAAATATGAGATCTGGGGTCAAAAAGACCTCAGATCTCATATTTAGACTTAAATTAAAAAATAAATAAAAATGTCATTTTTTCAAATGACAAAAAAAAAAATGTTTCTTTAAGAGGCTGGGCGGGACTGACGTTTTGACGTCACTTCCGCCCAGCAGAGCTATGAGGACGGGTGAAGGAGATTTCTCCTTCAGTCCCGTCCCCGCTCAGCTGCCGGACACATCTGGTCCCCTCCGCCGCTACCGACGGCTCCGGTAAGCGGCGGAGGGCGCGGGAGAGCGGCGGGAGGGGGGGGGGGCCCTCTCCCGCCACCGATAACGGCGATCTCGCGGCGAATCCGCCGCGGAGACCGCCGTTATCGTGTACACCACCGCCCCCTGAAAAGATGAATATCTCGGTTGTGGCAGCAGCTGCTGCCGTTATCGAGATATTCAACTTTAAAAACAGGACGTCTTTTTGACATGGGGCGGTGGTCAAGTGGTTAATGCCTGCAAAGAATATTCTATGACTCATTTCTATGCTTAGCCCTGACTAGTGACATGCTAATTGAGTCAGGGCCTGGAAGACATTCCATTGTCCTTGTGTAAAGGTGTTAATCCAGGTCTGCTCCCAGACCTCTAATTATGTATGCTAAATACTGTTTATGTGTGGAATGTACTTGTCGGAGACAGAGCGTCTGTCTGGGGATGTGGATTGGAAGGAGATCATTGTGTGATGGTGTTTTGTTTGTTATGCTGTTAATGAAGGAATGTTTAGTAATTAGCCTTAGTGTGTGATTAGGGGGGTGGAGATTTCATTGTCCCTTTGAATACTTCCATGCCTTGTACTGTATATAAGCTGAGAAAAAACCATTAAAGTTGTCTTCATTTTGAAACCAGTAATGGAGCAAGTCTCGTTATTCTGGGATGTCTGATGTCTGTTGGACGGTTGGAGTGTCAGATAAGCTGTCGTGGATGGGATGGAAGGTCGTAAACGGTGGTGACCGTTACAGCCCCCTTCACATAGGCAGAGGAAGAAATAAACTTGCAGAGCTGTGCTGTGAATAGACAAGCTCTGTACTAATCTATTTATAGCACCCTTCCCGTCACAAATTACCAACTGCTTTTATCTCCTATGTCGGAGAACTTGTCAGAACCTACCATGCTGATAACAGAGAAACTGAGCAGCAGAAACACACGGGATAAGTAAACACTGCAGATATATGTGCCCAGGTCAGATTTCACAAATTGGGTTTACATCAACTTTAAGAATACAATGTCAAATTCTGTTATATATCTGACTTAATTTTCAAAAACATTGCATTGTTAATAATGGATTTTTTTTTACAGATGTACCCCTGAAAATGCTTGAAGTATCTCTTGGGGTACATATGTAAATGGTTGATAAGCTGTGGTTTAAACTGAGAAAACTGTGTCTTTCTAATTCTAAAGAGCCAGGGCAATATTTATTCATTCTGCAACCCTAAGCCAACTATCGTGTGCCCACTCACTGCAAAAGACTGACTTTAGTTTCATAATGACAAGACCTGACCTCATAGCCACACAAGTCACACTGAGGATAGGAGTGGAGAAGATGTACAAGATAGATTCACAGACAGTACACCTAACACTGATGATTAGAAGAGGCAAACTCTCACCCTGCTCTGTTAGTCAGTTCAGTCTGTGTGCTTACAGTTCATCCACACTGGGTCTGTACACCTTAGTACACTGGAAGCAATTGTGCTGCAAGTTTGAAAATGACTCGCTAAGCTATTCCTAGACTTGCCAGGCTTCACAAGTTTGTTGCACAATTGCAGAAAGTCTTCATTGCATGTCTCCAGATCAAATTTCTTTACACACATTCTGTAAGGGCCCTTTCACACTGGGGCATTTTTCAAGCGCTTTAGCGTTAAAAAAAGCGCCTGTAAAACGCCTGAAAGAAGCTGCATCTGCAATCCCAATGTGAAAGCTCAAGTGCTTTCACACTAAAGCGCCTGAAAAACACCCCAGTGTGAAAATGGTCTTAGCGTAAAAAAAAGCGCCTGAAAGAAGCTGCATCTGCAATCCCAATGTGAAAGCCTGAGTGCTTTCACACTGAGGCGCTGAGCTGGCAGGGCGTCAAAAAAAGTCCTGCATGCAGCTTCTTTGCAGCGCTTTAGGAGCGGTTAATACACTGCTCCTAAAGCCCCCTTCCCATTGAGGAAGCTTTTTTTAACGCCAAAGCGCCTGAAAAGCGCCTCAGTGTGAAAGGGGTCTTAGCAGCGCTTTACCAGCGTTTTTCGGGCGCTGGCAGTGTGAAAAGCCTCTGAAAGCACTTGGGCTTTCACATTGGGATTGCAGATGAGGCTTCTTTCAGGCGCTTTACAGGCTTTTTTTAAACGCCAAAGCGCCTAAAAAACGCCCGAAAAACGCCCCAGTGTGAAAGGGGTCTAATTCTACTGCAAGTTCTGGTTCAGTTATGTTGTGCAATTGTCATTCCAGCACACCAAGTCACTATGGTTGAATTTTCATGCTGTAAACTTGCAGAGCTCTTATGCCGCGTACAGACGGTCGTTTTTTGCGATGAAAAAAAACGACGTTTTGAAAAACGTCATTTCAAATGACCGTGTGTGGGGAAAACGTCGATTTATGTCTTGAGAAAAACGACCAAAAAAAAATTCGAACATGCTCGAATTTTTTGTGTCGTTTTTCAAAACGTCGTTTTCTGTGTCAATTAAAATGATAGTGTGTGGGCAAAACGACGTTGAAAACGACGTTTTAAACCCGCGCCTGCTCAGAAGCAATTTCTGAGACGGGAGCGCTTGTTGTGGTAAATCTACTGTCCAGAATGGCTTCAGCACATTCGTTCGTTTTAATAGTAATGAAGAAAAGACTGCGCAGCATTTGACACAATGCATTTAAATGCTACACTAAAACCCTAGTTTGTTGTGGCTCATCTTGTTACATAGTTCTGACAACCTTTTTTGTTTTTGAATTATTTTTGTTAATTTTTTTTTTTTTTTGGTTTATGCACATCTCCATGTCCCTTTTTTATTTTGGGTTGTTTAATGTATTTGAGCAAATGAATACCATGTTTAATGTTTGTTATTTTGGAGTGTGTGAAGTCACCACAACAACATAATATCTTATTATGCAAATTACCCACAAGGAGGTTGTTGTCCCTTGTTAATTTTTTTTTTTTTTTTTTTTTGGTGAAATGTGTTTGCCTCCTCACTAATGATCTCTATATATGTTTCAAAAAAACACATGTGAACTTTTTTCAGAAACAAACAAATACATTTATTCATGTATAAAATAAATAAAATAAACTTAAACACATCTGTCAAACCAAAACATATAAACAAAAAAAAAAAAAAGCCCGGAATAAAGTAAAGAAGACCCTGCTTGGATTTTGCAAGGCAAGGGTCCAGCAAGCAAATAATCCAGGCTGGCAATGCCAATGTTTTGGGATTAGGGGCACCATCTCCTCACTTCTTCCTCTTTGGTTGAGGCTTCCCTGCAGGCTTCCCTGCAGGCTTCCCTGCAGCCTTCCCTGCAGCCTTCCCTGCAGCCTTCCCTGCAGCCTTCCCTGCAGCCTTCCCTGCAGTCTGCCTCCTCGGGGGCTGGGTTTCATGAGCCAAGTTTGTGGCAGGAACCAGAGCAGGCTCAGGAAGAGGAGGAGAAGGATCAGGAGCAGGAGAAGGAGCAGGAGTAGGAGAAGGAGCAGGAGTAGGAGAAGGAGCAGGAGAAGGATCAGGAGCAGGAGAATGAGCAGGAAGAGCAGAAAGCACAGGAGTGGGAATCAGCCCAAGATCTATATTCTCATGTAGGTTGCCCAGTGAGGCCATGCTTATGGCCTTGAATATGATATATTCGCAGCGCACACGCTGGGCCCGCTCTAGATTTTGTAGCTTGGCTGCGATGAGCGCTGCGAATCCCTCTTCCTCAGATGGTTGTTCTCTGATGGCCGCAGCTGCTTGACGGAGAATGGCCTGGGTCTCCTCCTCCATTTGCATCAGTCTCCTTGTTCTTTTTCCTGGAGCGCGAAAAGGAGGGATCTGGGAGATGCAATCCCGCCTGCGTGACTCCTGTATCCCACTGGGGCCTGCCACCTCCTGGCTCCGAGTGGCCTCTGCCTCACCCTGTCTCCTTGTTGGGCCTGCCACCTCCTGGCTCCGAGTGGCCTCTGCCTCACCCTGGCTCCCTGTGGGGCCTGCCTCCTCCTGGCTTTGCTCTGTGTGTGTCTACAAAAAAAAGGATATTATTTAATTTTTTGGCTTCATTAATCACACACATTTTACAAATCATGACATATGCGAAGTGAATGCGGAAATAGATTTAAATGAGGCCCGCCATCCCTAATTATGTTGCCCCTTACCCAGCTTCAGATATTTGCCCCCTGGAGTTGTGTGGGGGGGGGGGGGTTGATGCTGACTGAACCTGCTAAGTAGGGTGCGTTTCTCAAAGCTAGGAATGTCTGTTTAGTTAAAAAAAAGTAGAAAAAATGTTAATGAACACAAAGTTTGTTAGATATCTGTGACCCCTTCCAGGTGTCTAGCGTTTACCCCCCTAATGGTGTAACATAAAATTACCCACAATCATTATGACCTCTGCATTTATGTATCTTGTCCCCATTCTGTTTTGGCCGTATTGGCTATTGCTATTTTACCAATGTTTTGACAACTCAGCTAAATTTTACACCACTTCTAACCTACATTTCTAATCATTATTATACTTTGCATTTCATTAATTAGTATTAAAATGCAATACCTGGCTCGATGGGTCACAATCTGTGTCCTCCATGAAGTCTAGATCTTCATCAGATGTAGCCTGCTCTTGGCTGCCGGGAAGACTGGACTGATTCCTTGGGGGAAGGGTAGACACGGATGCCCGTGTTTCGAGCTGGTCATCAATGAACTGCATCTGACCATAGTACCACAGGTTGGGTTTGTAGATGCTGTCAGCTGCAGCTCCAGATCTCATAGAGGCCAGGACTTGTGACCGTTGGGTCCTGTAGGTGCCCCTAATCGAATTAATTTTGTTTTTGACCGTGTCAGTAGTTGCGTGTGGGAGCCTTGGGCTAACAAATGCAAGCAGGGTCTCCAGTGCTTGCTTCCTGGCATCTTTGTTTTTGTTGATTTTGCTTTTTGTTTGCCAGAGCACAGGAAGTTCTTTCCAGCGTTGTATAAACTCCGTGAAAAATTCTGGCTCCTTGAAGGGGTCCATAATTTCTGTATGTAAAAATTAAATAAAAAACAAAGTGTCAGTAAAGCCACTACTACTACAACAAGCTTTTACCCCAGGGATCTGCAATTAGTGGACCTACAGCTGTTGCAAAACTACAAGTCCCATCATGCCTCTGTCTCTGGGTGTCATGCTTGTGGCTGTCAGAGTTTCACTATGCATCATGGGACTTGTAGTTCCGCACCAGCTGGAGGTCCGAGAATTGCATTTCCCTGTTTTACACCATATCATCTAGCCCACAAACTGATCCACTCTTCAGTAATAGAAATGTCAAAAATAGAGTTACGTACCGTCGTATTTCACGATCGTTTACTTCCGCCTTTTTCTTCAGACTGTATACGTCGCTTTCAATGACGTCGGATCCCTTTAAACACTGCGCACGTGTGACGCAACGCACGATACCCCGCCCCTGACGTTCCGTCTCGTCCTTTACACGCCCCTTTCTCGTTCTTTTTTTGTGGGTGTGATTTATGGTGTTGGAAGACAAGCAGCAAAAAATGTCAGGCTCAAGACATGAGGTAGGCCAGGCCCAGGCAACAGGAAGATCCAGGCGGAGGTACAAGGCCAAAAACATGGCATTCCAGGAGATGGTAGAGATGGTCACCATCTTCACTAATGAAGATTATGATGGGAAGCACGGGCCTTACCTGCACCCCAATAAGGTTAAGGCGGACATTACTGATAAAGTAATCAGAAGGCTCCGGCTGAAATTTGGTGAACGCAGGTCAAGAGAACAAATAAGAAAGAGGTGGTCAGACCTGAAAAAAAGAGAGCCAGAGCAACTTCGGGCAATAAAAAGATTGATTCGAGCAAAAAGTAAGTGAATTTTATGTTCCCTAATTTTAGGTGTTTGTTCTTTGTGCCATGTGCTTTTCCATTCAGGTTGAAATGTATTTGTGTGGGCACTAAAAATTGTCGTATGTGTTGTCGTTCATTCGTTAATTTAACTAATATAAAACGACGAGATTCCCGATAATTTGCAACATGCCTATTTCACATGGACAAATTGTAGTGCAATCACTGTATCAGCCACAAATAAAAACGTATTTGTCTGATTTATGTTATAACGAACGACGACTCATACGACCATTTCCTGTGTTCCCAAATATTCCAGTTACAATAAATTTATTGGGTTTAATGTGACATCAATTTGTAAACATTTATGTACATGTTTACCTAATTAGATCTTAATAATTTCGATATAAAATATGCACAAAAAGGACAGTGTACTCAGCAGAGGATTTATACACATAGGGATTTATTTGTTTGAAAATTGTGAGCTAAAGTTTCATCTAAAATTTTTCCATTGTGTTTTCCCTTTCTTCAATCTCGTAGGGCGAAAGGAAGCATCAAGGCAGGACGCAAGTTCACAAGCCACACCCCCGACGGATCTTGATGAATGTGAACCTGCCACCACATCTGGTAAAGTATCATATTCAAAAGATACCCAGGTAATGTAGATGTAGGAGAAACATATTTGTAATACATGGTTTGCTTGCACATTTCAGGAGCAACTCGTGCTGGCTCCTCAATTGACAGGGACACTGCCCAGCTCCTCATTGCCGAAATTTGGTCCTGCCGGGAAAAAAATGAAGAACTACAGATAGCAGCCCGGAAAATAATCAAAAATGCTAAAAGTGTTGAGGTCCAGTTGAAAAATTTACTGGATGTTTTGGGTAGGGTGTGAAAAAAACCAAAAAAAAAAAAAAAAAATTATTTCATCTCATTCTTGAATTACAAAAAAATACAAAAAAATAAAAAAAAAGATTTTATATATGTTGATTGATCAAAAAAAAAAAAAAAAATGAAAAAAAAGATTTTATATATGTTGATTGATCAAAAAAATACAAAAAAATGAAAAAAAAGATTTTATATATGTTGATTGATCAAAAAAATACAAAAAAATAAAAAAAAAGATTTTATATATGTTGATTGATCAAAAAAAAAAAAAAAAATGAAAAAAAAGATTTTATATATGTTGATTGATCAAAAAATTACAAAAAAATGAAAAAAAAAGATTTTCTATGTTTACTGATCAAAAAAATAAAAAAAAAAAAAAATAAATAATATGTGATTTTACTTGTTCGACCAACCAAAAAACACATGTGAGACTGAAAATTTGGTTTCACAAAATATGTAAAATAAAAATTATGCAGATCAATATATTTGTGGCTTGTTATTTTAGATCAATGATGACATTAAACCTAAAAAAAAGTGAAATTTAGGCTGGGAACATAGAACGAGGAAGGATATTTAGTCCATCCAAAACACATGCAACTATGATAACCTAGGAGACAAAGAAAATACACAAACATTCAAAACAATAAGAACAAAAAATACAATGTTTCTTGCATAAAATATTTATTATGTTCATTCACCAAAGATCAGGCATTGGAATGGCCCCCCTACCCATAAAATAGTCAACATATGCCTGGCGCACTGCACGTGCGTTTCGGGGGGCCAAGCCTGGATGGCCTGCCTCATGGGCCGCCTCTGGGACATCAACTCCCTCATCAGGCAATAATGTCAAATAATTTGAAGAATGTCTTCGTAGAAAGTTATGTAATATACAACAACATAAAATAATATTGTTCCACTTATATTCTGCCATGTTTATGGCGGTTAAAAACAAGCGAAATCGACTGACCATAATGCCAAACGCATTTTCCACCACTCTTCGGGCTCTGGCCAGCCTATAATTAAAGACCCTCCTCTCATGGGTGAGGGCACGTTGGGGAAATGGCCTCATGAGGTGGGGACCCAAGGCAAATGCCTCATCACCAATAAAAACAAAGGGCAGCCCCTCTTCATTATCCTCCGCACGTGGCAATGCAAGGTCCTCCGCCTGAAGCCGTTGGGCAAACTCGGTCTCGGCAAAGACCCCGCCGTCTGACATCCGCCCATTTTTCCCCACATCAACATAGAGAAAGTCATAATTGGCAGACACCACCGCCATCAGTACGACACTGTGGAACCCTTTGTAGTTGAAATAA
This sequence comes from Rana temporaria, assembly GCF_905171775.1. Lineage (NCBI taxonomy): Eukaryota > Metazoa > Chordata > Amphibia > Anura > Ranidae > Rana > Rana temporaria. Next base: position 155,025,780 of record NC_053495.1, on the reverse strand, counting down.
TGGGATCCAGAATGGGGTGGTGGCACGATGCGGACGTGCTTGCCATCAATAGCTCCTCCACAGTTTGGAAAATTCCATCGCTGAGAGAAGTCCGCTGCCACAGTCTGCCATTCCTGTGGTGTTGTGGGGAACTGTAAATAAAGCAGAATTTTTTTTTTAAGATAGTACATTACTAACAGAATATCAGCAAAGATTATTGGATCCTAAAAATAAAAAATATTAGTTCAGGTATTATTGTAAAAACAACAATATTAAGGGATCACTAAGCAGATTAATCACACCCTCTCATGGTAAGAAAAATTAACATAAAAGTGTGATGGGGGCCCCCCCCCCAAGATCAGTTTGTGACCTCCAAAAAATGATGGTTTAACATCAAATTAATACAAATAGACAGTTACAAAAATAACATTGGGGGGGGGGGGGGGGTTGGTCGTGCACTACAATGGAGAAAAAAAATCAAGGGGGATATAGGGACTAAGCTAGGTGGGTTTGCCACTAACAAAATAACCCAAAATGGACATGTGGGCTAGATAAAAAATGCATGTAGGACCCAAAAAAAAAAAAAAGATACATGCATGGAGACAAAGGTAACATTACCAGCATATTATTAAAAAAAGGTTAATTAGGGACTGTTTAAAAAACAAAAGAAGAAACATAGTCTATGCATTTAAAGGACAGAACTTACCTTAATATAGTCCTCCTGCAAAACCTGGATTATGGCAGAACACGTCTCCGGGATTATGACGCCCAGAGACTGGGGGGAGATGCCCGTCGAGAACTTCAAGTCCTGCAGACTTCTCCCTGTTGCAAGGTATCGCAACGTAGCAACTAGCCGCTGCTCAGCAGTTATGGCTTCCCGCATATTGGTGTCCTGCCTGGTGATATATGGCGACACCGAAGCCAAAAGCTGCTGGAATACGGGGTCAGACATCCGAAGAAAATTCCTGAAATCATCAGGGTTATTTTCTTGGATCTCCCGCAGCAGAGGCATATGAGAGAACTGGTCCCTGCAAAGAAACCAGTTCTTGGCCCACAAAGTCCTTCTCCTCCTCCTCAAGGACCGGAGCCGGGATGCAGCACACATCATAACAACATGCACAGCACGATCTCGGCGACGAGAACGTACCCGCAACATGGCTAGAAAACGGTCGTCAAATCAGATCGGACTAAAAATTCTGCCCTGAAGTACAGAAAGGCCTCTGAAGAACGACCTGCAAAACAGCAACGTGCACACAAGAACGCACTTGCAAAACAAATACGTCCTAAATACAAGCACTGTATCACAGATCCGACTACAAATACACAAACTGTACGACAGAAAACGAAATTTTAAGCACAACCACTGAAAAGCACGAATCGTCTCTCACCAAACTTTTACTAACACGCAGCAACACGATATCAGCAAAAGAGGGCGTCTTCCGCATGCAAATTACCCTTTATAGTCCCGTCGTACGTGATGGACGTCAGCGCGCATTGCTAGAGATTTTGCAAAAAACGATGGTCTGTATGCTACATCGTTTTTGAAAATGAAGTTTCAAAAACGTCGTTTTTTTCATCACATCAAACGTCGTTTTTTTTTCATCGCAAAAAACGACCGTCTGTACGCGGCATTACTGTAGACTCACCACTGCAACTTTGCTCTTGCTAGAGCCTTGCCATGTAATATTTGCCACAAATAGGAAAAGGGTCAACTAGAACTTATGCTTCAAGTGAGTGTCCATCTTCTGTGACCTCCACTGCACTTACAATTCAACACTGCCACAAATTTGTGGCAAGTTATCCTTGCTATCTGGGCTATTCCACCAACAATAATAAGAACTCAGCTAAATTGTAGCTATATGCAGGGCAGCAGTCTGAATCATTTGTAATATCGGAGAATGATGTGTGGGTAGGTGTGTGCTGTCCCTGGAAGCCTTGCTGTTAAAAGCCAGGGTCTGTGTTGACTATACAGAAAGAAGAGCTTTTGTAATTAATATGAGATAAAATGTAACAGTGAGCAATAGGCAAAGAATAAATGTCTCCTATTAAAAAAAGACGGGGAAGTAACTTGAAATCTTAGAAAATCTCTTCTGCCGCGTACACACGATCATTTCTCAGCATGAAAAAAAACCTTAGTTTTTCAGCATGTCGAAAAAACAACATTTTCCCAACTTCATCATTAAAATAATGTTGCCTACACACCATTGTTTTAAAAAAATGATCTAGAAAAGCGCGGTGACGTACAACACGTACGACGGCACTATAAAGGGGAAGTTCAATTCGCCTTTGAGCTGCTTTAGCTGATTCCGTGTTAGTAAAAGATGATTTGCGCGAATGTGCTTACTCCATTATGAACGGTAGTTTTACCAGAACGAGCGCTCCCGTCTCATAACTTGCTTCTGAGCATGCACAGGTTTTTACGTCGTTTTAGCCCACACACGATCATTTTTTACAACCCGAAAAACGACGTTAAAAAATGCAGCAAGTTCGAATTTTTTTTTTTGTCGTTTTTCAGAACCTGAAAAATGTTGTGAAGCCCACACACGATAATTTCAAATGACATTTTTGAAATACAACGTTTCTTTCATGCCGAAAAATGATCGTTTGTACGTGGCATAATGGTCAGAAAACCTTGAAAATTACTTAACTGCTCTCTCTGTCTAGCAGATTCTTAAAAAAAACACCTTGCACTGTCCAGCCTCCCAGCACCCCCGTTTTACTTACCTGAGCCCCTGAATTTCAGTGGGCACGATCCCGCGTCGCTCTCTCCACTGCTTCTCGGCTCTTCATTGGATATATTGATAGCAGCGCAGCCATTGGCTCCAGAAAAAAACAAACACAATAACGGCGCAAAAGAGGGAGATTTGAACCACAATACCACAAAAAGTTGATAAATAAATTGTTATAAAAAGGGAAGGGGAGGAAGGGAAACAAAAAGACCAGTAACTGGATAATAATAAAAAGGATGGTAATAAAAGTCCCAATATTTAAAGTTTGTATATAAACAGTTCAAAATTACATATACACCATGGCAGCACTTTGGAGAGTGAAGCAAGACTCTGTAATAGCAAAAACAAAAAGAAAAAATGCGCCTACTAAGTGCAGTATGTCTGTTAATATGGAATTTATTAATTCATTAAAACAGCCAAATGGCTACTCACTAAAAAGTAGTACAAAGTGCGCTCATAAAAAGGGGAAGTGTAGTCACTGTGGATAGTCAGCCGATGATGGTGGCTCCTCTGGTGAAGATATTGTTGGTTGCTGTCCAGGAAAGAAGCGAGGCAGAGCACTGCGGGAACAGCGAATCCCGGTAGTACCTGTTCGGTGGCGTGCTTTCGGCCTGGAGCGCACACAGCTCTCGGAGACAGGAAGTGACGTCAGACAGGGGCTCGTAGTAATGACGCGTTTCAATGCTTCCGCATTTTCATCGGATCTAATGGGAGGAGGAGACTGGCATACTTATATATGCTCTGTAGAACGAGATGGGGCTCCTCTGCTGCTGATTCCAGCGATGTCTCCTCGCTCAGTGCACAAATTCATTCATAAAGTGATCTTATGCTCTAAAGTGCTCCGTGTTCCCTCAATGTTCCCACACTCACCGGAAATGTTTAGAACATGCTCTTTTTTTTCGAGTTGTTTTTCACGTTGTGAAAAACGGTCGTGTGTAGGCTTTAACGACGTGAAAAAAACGTGCATGCTCAGAAGCAAGTTATGAGATGGGAGCGCTCGTTCTGGTAAAACTAGCATTCATAATGGAGATAGCACATTCGTCACACTGTAACAGACTGAAAAGCACGAAGACTGAAAAACGCGAATCGTCTCTCACCAAACTTTTACTAACACTAAATCATCAAAAGCAGCCACAAGGGTGGTGCCATCCAAATGGTACTTCCCCTTTATAGTGCCGTCATACGTGTTGTACGTCACCGCGTTTTGCTCAAGCATTTTTTTTCACGATCGTGTGTATGCAAGGCAGGCTTGACAAGAATCACGTAGAAAAAAACGTTGTTTTTTATAGACCATTAAAAAAGGTTGTGTGTACGCGGCATAAGTGTTAAAAGATTCAACACTGCACTAACAATGCCTGGGTCAATAAACGCATTATAAAAATTATCCAATAAAAGCATAGTAATTATAAAACCAACTAAAATATACAGCAAAGATGTAAAGCAATAAACACATTAAATAATGGGACTTTGTATTAGCTTATTCTCTGTGTGGTTTTAGGATTTCACAAATGTTTTTGTTTTATTTATTAAGGAAATATTACTGGGATGCCTTGGACATGATTCACTCGAGCCACTGGTTGGGAAACTTCTCCTGCTTACTGGGGTAAAATGTTTTGTTGGTTCGTGATTAATGTATATATTCCTCATTCTGATACATACAGCTAATATTACATTCGGTGAACTGCATAGTGAGATTGAGAAAAGCAGCCAGGAATTGAAGAACACATTTCTTTTATTACATTCTCCAGAATAAAAATTCCATTTTACAGCTAAAGAGAAATAATTAGGTAGATTCAGGTAGAGAAGCCTATAGTTACGGCGGTGTAGCTTAGCGTGTTTAGGCTACGCCGCCGTAAGTTAGCTAGTCAAGTACATGATTCTCAATGTACTTGCCTGCTAATATACGGCGGCGTAGCCTAAAGCGGGCGGGCGTAAGGGCGCCGAATTCAAATGTGTTGGAGGGGGGCGTGTTTTATGGTAATGAGGCTTGACCTCACGTAAATGAGGCTTGACCTCACGTAAATCCCGATTCGCGGAACGACTTACGCAAACGACGTAAAAAATTCGAATCTCGCGGCGGGAACGGCGGCCATACTTTAACATTGTTATTCCACCTAATAGATGGAATAAATTTAGGCCTGCTAATGCCTTACGGAAACGGCGTAAAACTACTGCGGCGGCCAGGCGTACGTTCGTGAATCGGCGTATCAACTCATTTACATATTCTACGCTGACCGCAATGGAAGCGCCACCTATCGGCCATCCGAAAAATTGCAACCTAAGATAGGACGGCGCAAGCCGTCGTATCTTAGATATGTTTAAGCGTATCTCTGTTTGAGCATACGCTTAAACATAAGTCGGCGTAGATTCTGAGTTAGGTCGACTTATCTACTGATAAGTCGGCCTAACTCTTACTGAATCTACCTAATTGTCTTTATTAAATTACTTCTTTATTAAATGTATTAACAGTTGCAAAAATGTAATAGTATAAAGCCCTAAAACAATATTCCACTTATTCAATAGCTTTACCTTAGTGTGTTAATTATCTTATCTTATCTTTATTATAGAAAGTCGGTTTGGTTAGCGATACATTATGTCACGTGGTAAGTTTGAAATGCATTCCTTAGTAAATATGGCTTTGTGCTATCTTTCAAATCTCATTAGTCTGAGATTCTTCATTGTCGGTATAATCTTCTTTGGGTTTGGCTAACTCATATAGAAAAGTATACTTTAATACGTTCCTTATATTTGTATGTATTGTATAACTTTAAATACTATGCAATAAAGTATATTGTGAAAAAAAAAGAAAAAAAAAAGTATAATAATTTATTTTACCACTTGATCTCCGGAAGATTTACCCCCTTCATGACCGGGGCATTTTTTGTGATATGGCACTGCATTATTTTTAACTGACAATTGCGCGGTCATGTCATGCTGTAACCCTATAAATAGAGCTTTCTTTTGGTGGTATTTGATCACCTCTACATTTTTTTTTTTTTGCTCTAGAAACAAAAAAAGTCAGACAATTGAAAAAAATAAAACCACATTTTTTTACTTTCTGCTATAAAACATATCCAATAAAAAATAGAAAAACAATTGAATTTCTTCATCAATATGTATGCTATATATTTTTGTTAAACAAATCCAAATACGTGTATATTGATTGGTTTTGCAAAAGTAGCGGGACACTGACACTTTTGACACTTTTTAGGGACCAGTGACACTAATACTGCAATCAATGCTAAAAAAATATGCACTGTCACTGTTTTAATGACACTGGCTGGGAAGGGGTTAACATCTGGGGGAACTAAGGGTTAAATGTGTTCCTGACCAGTGCTTTATTACTGTGGGGGAGGTGCTTGTACTAGGAGAAGGCATGGATTGGTGCCCCTACTTAGCAGTGATACCGGATCTTTGCCTTCTGTACTGACAGAACGGCAATCCGCCTTGTTTACATAGGCAGACCACCATTCTGTCTGTGTACTGAAGCATCGGTGGGTGCTGTTGTTACCCTCCGATCAGCTCCCACTGTGTCTAACCACAGCGGGAGTGGCACACTGGGGGCTCGTGCCCCAGATCCAGAAGTTGCAGGATTACATACTAGGTACATGATCATTCGCCGGCAGACCTGCCTACCCGCCATATATACAATATGCAGTCAGCAAGTGGTACAGTTTATCTCTATACTCATATGGGTATACATTCAAATTATATTTTCTCTGGGCTTAAAGTGGTTGTAAACTTGCACCTACAGGTAAGCCTAGATTAAGGCTTTCCTGTAGGTGCAAAAAATATCCCCTAACCTACACGGTCAAGGAGATATTTGCAGAAAACCCTGCACCGATGTCTACGACGCAGTGAACGTAGACAATGGCGCAGGCGCACTGAGCGTCCCGGCATTATGATTGTGATCATGCCGGGATCGTGCCGATTCCCCGGAAGAAGCGTGGAGGGGACATGTCGGCGGAGGAGGGGAACGATAAGCGCTTTGGGGGCCTCGATCTCAGGTAAGTCATTCATAATGAGCTGGTATGCTATACATACTAGCTCATTATGCCTTTCTCTTTTTTTTAGAGGAAAAATAAAGTCGGCTTTACTTCCTCTTTAAAGCGGGGTTCCGGGCATATTTTTTTTTTTTTGCAAGCTAAAATTAATCACATTAAATAGTCCCTAAAACATATTAATAGCTCCCCAATCATTCCAGAAATGTTTTGCCCAGGGTCCAATCAACATTAAAAATGTCCCTGGTGAGCCCTCTGCAATCGTGGGCCCAACGCTTGACTGGTTGCTGTGCAGTTTTTAATACAAAAATTCCCCTTGATATTAAAAACAAACATTCAGGAGGTAGCAGGATTGCCTGTCAGTCACTGCTATACCACCCTCCCTGAAAAGTGATCAACTGCAGATTGCTTTTCAGAGGACAGTATGCACTGCCACCAGTGTAAAAGACCCCTTATGTGTTTTGTTGCCTGCCTCTGTATTCAAAGGTTCTTGTCTTTAGTAAATAATAGTACCCAGTATTCTGAATAAAAGTGCTATTAAATGCAAAAGAAAACATTTATTGTATTGCAGCTCACCAATTATTGAGTGTGATGGCTGCATTTGTTTTCTTTTTTCGAATTTAATTTTTTTAGGTGATCTTGCCAGTAAGACTGTTGTTTTTTTAACAGAACAAGCTATCCTACAGATTTAGCAGTTAGAGGGTTGAGACAACCCATATAACACTGACAGGAGTGCAATGATCACATTTTATGTAAAACCTTTATCCCAAATGGAAAAAACGGTTTGCAGTAACTATGTATATTTTTGTAACATTGTAAACTTTTAAAAATCCTAATACATTTTCTATTTACTTAAATATGACCTACTGCTTGATGGTTTTTTCTATTTATATATCTTAGGGATTTGGAATATCATCAGTTACTGATTTCATTTTGATATCTATATTTATAATAACAATCCATATATTGCAAGCCTGACATGAAGCAATATGGTTTTCTAGTTAATAATAGTTAATGTATATATCTTGTTTTTTCTTCCCAAGATCAACCCTGTGCCCGCTGTGCCCGGCCTGCCCGCCGTGCCCGGCCTGCCCGCCATATGAATTAAGGCTGGAAACTACTTACAGCATTAATATGCGTGTGGTAAGTTTATTATTATATATATTTTCTTAAATACATCTATCAGGATTTTACTTCAAGAAAAGAAATGGACTTATAATAAAATCAGACATTTCATCTTAAGGGAACCTGTGAGGTCAGAAATATGGGGACTGACAATGCTGACTTGGTATTTAAGTTGCAGGTTCCAGGGCAGTCAAATACACCGATTAAACGTTTGTTCAAATTTGTGACTAATTCAGAGCCTGTCCCTTTAAACTCATATCAGCAATGGCGGCTTCTATACTGTTTACAGACAAAATGTAATGATATTTTATATTAGATGTTTTATATTAGGACGTCACTATCATCTAATTGTTCCCCTCAAACCGTAAAAAAAAAATATTACTTAAAGACAAACTGTCACCATATCCATTCAGGGCAAAGTGACAATGTCAGTGTAAAGGGACTTCACAACACACTGATACTCACCTTGCCTCCCTCCACTTCTTCCTCCATCACAGCTGTCTCCACAATCCTCCATGTCAGACACTAGGGGGAGCAGTGACATCACTCCTCTGTAATGATAGACCCAAGCACTGTCACTTGGTAGAAGGTCACATCCCTCATACCCAAAGCACGGGGGATTTTCACTGGCTGGTAGCAGCTCTAGTGGGTGAGGGTAGGTGGAGTGATGACAAGGTAAGTATCAGTGTATCAGAGAGGTCATCTATCTCTTTACAGCAGAACTTTACCCCTGAACAAAGATTTGCCAACATCCAGACTTTTTATTACATACTGGGGGAGATTTACTAAAACTGGGACACACATAATCTGGTGCAGCTGTGCATAGTAACCAATCAGCTTCTAATTTCAGTGTGTTCAATGAAAAGGGAACTCCACTTTCATTTAAAAAAAGTAGCAAATAAAAATAAAAAATAAAATGAATATAGCATATATATAGGGACACAAGTCATATTGTAATTGAATGTTATTAACACCTTCCCTACCGAGTCATTGTAAAATGACATTGGTGGGAACCCTCTCTCCCTCTGGGTGGACGTCATATGACGTCCTGAGCTTCCCGGGCTGCTAGGGGGCGCGCACCCGCCACTTCGCTCAGGACCCGGTGCACCTGCCCGGCTGCCACGATGTCCGCCGGGCACCCGCAATGGCCCTCAATCACAGCAGGACCATGGATCTTTTCATACCTGAAAAGAAAAAGCCATAATGAGCTAAATACTTACCTTGGAACGAGGTGTGGGGAACTTACCTGGTCCACAACGAGGGAGATGTCATCTTGCCTCGGCGTGTCTTCCGGGTATCACCTCTCCAGCGCTGTGAGTGGCTGGAGCGACAATGTCATCACTCCCGCGCGCGGGAGACTTTTTTCCGGCAAGGTCCGGTGGCTGCCGGGCCTTTAGCCGAAGATCCCTGCTGCGCATGTGCTGCTGTAATCAGCGGCGCATTGCGAGGGGAATATCTTCTAAACCGTACAGGTTTAGGAGATATTCTTTATACCTACAGGTAAGCCTTATTATAGGCCTACCTGTAGGTAAAAGTGGTAGTACAGAGTATACTACCACTTTAAATTGTCAGTTTGTCACACGAGTGCTCTGGTATTTACTGCAATGTCATCATAACATAAAAGTGGGAAGTTTTAGGAGATTGACAGATGGTTTGGAATTTAAAATTCATGAATTGCCAGAGGAGCAGATATTTGTTATTAGCTCATTTGAATAGATTCAGTGCTATATAACTAATGCCGCATACACACGATCGGTTTTTCCGCCAGAAAAACCTTGGATGTTTTTTCTGACGGAATTCCGCTCAAGCTTGGCATACACACGGTCACACAAAAGTTATCTGAACTTTTGACCATCAAGAACGCGGTGATGTACAACACCACGACGAGCCGAGAAAATTAAGTTCAATGCTTCCGAGGATGCGTCAAATTGTTTCCGAGCATGCGTCAAATTTTTCACAGTTCCGAGCATGCATCGGATCGTGCTACAGACGATCGGAATTTCGGACAGGAAAAGTCCAATGGAGCCTACACACAGTCGGAATTTCCAACCAAAAGCTCACATCTGACTTTTCTTGACGGAAATTCCGACCGTGTGTATGGGGCCTAAGAGTTTATTTTTCATTATACATACTATGGGGCAGATCCACAAAGAAGTTACGCTGGCGTATCTATTGATACGCCGCGTAACTTCTAGTTTGCTCCGGCGTATCTTTGTTTTGTATCCACAAAACAAGATACGCCTGAAGCTGTGCTAGATCTGACTGGCGTACGTCTTAGTACGCTGTCGGATCTAAGGTGTATATTTACGCTGGCCGCTAGGTGGCGTTTCCGTCGATTTCCGCGTCGAGTATGCAAATTAGCTAGATACGGCGATCCACGAATGTACGTCCGGCCGGCGCATTTTTTTACGTCGTTTCCGTAAGGCTTTTTTCGGCGTATAGTTACCCCTGCTATATGAGGCGTATCCTATGTTAAGTATGGCCGGCGTTCCCGTGTCAAATTTGGAAAATGTTGCGTTGTTTGCGTAAGTCGTTCGCGAATAGGGCTTTGCGTAGAATGATGTTCACGTCTTAAGCATTGGCTTGTTGCGGGTTAATTTCGAGCATGCGCACTGGGATACCCCCATGGGCGGCGCATGCGCCGTTCAGAAAAAACGTCATTTACGTTGGGTCAAGACGTATTAACATAAAACACGCCCCATCTCACCCATTTGAATTGCGCGCCCTTACGCCGACACAGATACACTACGCCGCCGTAACTTACGGCACAAATTCTTTGAGAATATGGGAAATACGCTGTAAGTTACGGCGGCGTAGTGTATCTGAGATACACTACGCCGGCCGGAAAGAAGCGCCGCGCTTCGTGGATCTGGCCCAATATTGTTAAGAAGACATCTGATTTTAAATGCATTAAATTTCACATAACTACTAAGCAGCTTTGCAGAGTCACATCTTAAAATCTGTATACTCTTCTTGTCAAGATTTTTTTGCGTAGACAAGAGATAAAATATACCTAACGTTATTGTAAAGTTTTCTTTTTTTGCAATTAAAAAAACAAACATATCATACTTACCTGCTCTGTGCAGTGGCTTTGCACAGAGCAATCCTAATACTCTTCTTCAGATATATCCTGCTAGTGCTCTTGGCTCTGCCCCTTGCCCTGCCGAGAATCCCCCCATAGGAAGTCGCTTCCTATGGGAGCACTCATGTAGGCTTAATCCCAAGCTGGGCTGTTTGGGTGTGGCTGTGTCCCATTGTTCTGTTGTGTCTGTCTTCCTTAGGAAAAGTGTATTATGGGATGGATGTTTGTATTTGTGTTCCTGGCATGTAAACCGGGGGCAGAGAGGCAAGGGTGGAATACTTCCAACAACCCTCCCTGCTCATAAGGTGCTCTATTGTTCAAATGTTTCAATGCCTGTGTGTTCCTTATTGACGATTGGACTGTTTACCCCTCCCTGAATCCAAGGGAGGGGGTATTGCCCCTGAGTTGTATATCTGTTTGTACATGTGTTTCAATAAACAGTCTGTTGTTTTCATCCTACATTGAGTTACGGCTAATGACTGTGTGCTCTGAGGGATCTTTGATAGTGTGGTTCCCGACAGAGGAAGCATTTACAGCGGACAGACTCATCTTAAATACAGGGGCCCGTCACAATAGGAGAGGAGACAAGGCTGCTGCAGACATGCACTACACTGGCTTGAGATCGGGCTAAGGGTAATAGGAGCTATTATTAGAAGTTTTTTTTTTTTTTACCTTAATGCAGAAAATTCATTAAGGTAAAACACATTTTACTTTTACTACCACTTTAATGCTGCAGTAGTTAATTCCCTTTGTTCTGTTGTTTATTTATATAACTAATTCAAATTAATTTTCTAGGTGCATTTTGGACTTCAAACATAGAAAATAGAGCAACATGCATGAAAAATACAAAAAAATATATATAAAATCAAATCAAGAAATATACATTTGCTGATTTTCTTAATTTTTTTTTTATATGCACCACAAAATTCGTATCTGTAACTTTATTCTCTAATCAATAAATGTCTTTCAAATTAATATAATGTGTGAAGTTGTGTTATTTTTTTTACCCAGAATATTTAGAATATGATGTCAAGTATAACATTTATTATTTGGGAAGGCTAATTTCTAAATCTTTCAGTATAAGGTATTGTACTATATTTTCAACATGCTACTTGACATAATTTCGGAAGATGGTTATATTCTTTCCAATTTTTTCTACTCTATTCTCATTTTCTATTCTACTCTATATAGTATTCTATTTTATTCTATTTTTGTTTCAAATTCGATTTCAATTTCAAATTTTGTTTTAGAATTCGATTTCAATTTAAATGAATTACTATTGTAATTTGGAAATTCAAATACATCCGAATCTCCAGATAACAAAGAAATTATCTGAATTTTGATTTGAAACTAAATGAACTGCACATGTCTACTATAGGCATGGGATACAGAAGCAGAGCATGATTGGCCCTGCCTTCAACACTCTACCAATGGACCTCTTGCTATTCAGTGCAGTTCACATTGTTGAACTTGGCCTGTTGGCAGGCCTCAGAAATACCTGTCGTTTCTCCCATATAACATTTTAACATTTTTGACACTTTTTCTTGTGAAATTGTAGGGGTACAATGTACCTCGTTACCAATTCACATGGGGGGGGGCGGGATCTGGGAATCCCCTTTGTTAAAGGGGGCTTCCAGATTCAGATAAGCCCCTCGCCCGCAGACCCTCACAATCACCGGGCAAGGGTTGTGGTGATGAGGCCCTTGTCCCCATCAACATGGGGACATCCTCCCCATGTTGAGGGCACCTGGCCTGGTACGGTTCAGGAGGGGGGGCGCTCTCTCGTCCCCCCTCTTTTCCTGCAGCCTGGCAGGTTGCGTGCTCGGATACGGGTCTGGTATGGATTTTGAGGGAGACCCCTACGCCTTTTTTTTTAAATGGCGCAGGGTTACCCTTAATATCCATACCAGACCTGAAGGGCCTGATATGGAATTTGGGGGGGACCCCCACGCATTTTTTATTTTATTTTGGTTCGGGTTCCCCTTAATATTCCTACCAGACCCAAAGGGCCTGGTAATGAACCGGAGGGGAATCCATGCCGTTTTTTTTTTTTCAATTACTTTTATCTGTATTGCCAGGACCCAACAATTCATCATAGCCGTGAGTATTAGTTTTAAATGACTTTTTTACCTTTCATAAATGTAATTTTGTGCAGGGACTTTTATAAGCACAGGAAACATGCGCTACTTTATAGGCATACTATAGCCACCCCCCAGGTACGAAATTTTAAGGAATATTTCACTTTTATTGTTTCACTTTAAGCATTATTAAAATCACTGCTCCTGAAAAAATTGCTATTTTTAAACTTTTTGCATTGATACACGTCCCCTGGGGCAGGACCCAGGTCCCCAAACACTTTTTATGACAATAACTTGTATATTAACCTTTAAAATTAGCACTTTTGATTTCTCCCGTAGACTTTTAAATGGTGTTCCGTGGCTTTCGAATTTACCGCAAACACAAAAAATTGTTCGCTATTCGGCGAACAGCCAATATTCGAGTCAAACTCATGTTCGACCCGAACATAAAGCTCATCCCTATTCCTGACCTGACAGCACCAGGACTGAGCAAAGATAGCAGGAAAGGGTACCTGGACTCTAGGCTAGTCAGGGGAGAGAGTTGTGATCGCTGCAGAAAAATGTCCATGCTACAGTGGCAGTGGTCTGGGAAGGCTGAACCTTTTGTGTAATGTTGCTGGCAAGTGTAATCCAATAAGCATAAACAATGAATGAATATTTTAGCCTCATCTAGTAAATCAGCCACAGTTTCAGGTATGGTCCAGGTGGAGTACACACCTCCTTATATTATATTTTGCAATATTATTCTGCACACAGTTTTAACTATATTTACTGACAGAAGAGTAACTATCTATTGTCTTTATATCAGTTTCATGCATTTCATACGTGAGACTTCAAATTTAGAGAGAGCAAAAGAGAGACAGCACTAAATCGCAAAATTAATCAGCTTCTTCAAAGGATTATCAACTTAAGCCTCGTACACACACACACGGTTTTCTCGGAAAGAAACAGCAAGAAAACTGCTGGCAGAACTTTCTTGCCGAGTAAACTGAGCGTGTGTACGAGGCTTTGAGGATTCTTGTCAAGAGAACCTGCTCTCTATTTTCTCATTGTGATTCTCGGTAGTGTTTTCCTACCGAGAAACCCGAGCTTGTGTATACTTACCTCTCTCCATGGAAACCCGTGCATGCTCGAAATGACTTTGACGCATGCGCGGTAGCTTCCAAAGCATAGGTAGGGTGAAGCAAGATGTCGGCGATGGCATAGGCCTCGTACACACGACCGAGTTTCTCAGCAAAAACCAGCAAGAAGCTTGCTGTTTTTTTTTTTTTTGCCGAGGAAACCGGTCGTGTGTACACTTTTCGACAAGGAAACCGTCGAGGATCTCGTTGGGCCAAAAAGAGAACATGTTCTCTATTTCCTTGACGGGAATGGGAAAATTTAGCTCGCCGAGATCCTCAGCGGCTTCACAAGGAACTCGACGAGCAAAACGATGTGTTTCGCCCGTCTAGTTCCTCGGACATGTGTACGTGGCTATAGAATGTGATGAGCGCATGCTTGGTAGCTTCCAAAGCATAGGTAGGGTGAAGCAAGATGGCGGCGACGGCATTGAATGTGATGAGCACATGCTTGTTGTAGTCTATGACGTCACCGCGTTTGTGCCATTCAAAAGAACGATGGTTCTTTTGAATCGTACGTGTGTACACTCGGCCGGCAAGAGAATCTTGCCAGGAATCTCGTCACCTCTTTTTCAAGCATAGTAAATGCTTGAAAAAGAGGTGCAGACTTTTTTCCATCAATGGTTTGCTAGCTTCGAAACATGTCGCATGTGTGTGATGTCATTGCCGGGCGCCGTGCTGTGATGCTCCTCTAGTCTCACTCTGAATACACGGCCGTGTTTACTTTTCAATCTACAGAGACAGAGTGCACACCTAAGCCACAGCGCGGCTTACTATAACCACTGACTCTTGTCACTCTCCACTACAACTTTTACCTGGAACCCATATTCTTATCAGATGGATTTTTCCTGATAGACTAAGATATGCCCAAGCCTGGATCACTGAAGAAAACCACTCTGTGCTCAGCCATCCCACTCCATCCTACACGGATCTGATGTGGTGCCAGCTTTACAGGACTTGCTGTGACTTGCAGTCCCACTTTCATCTCTTCAGCCCAGCAAACGGATTTGAATGCAACTTACCTGTTCTCCATGTGAGTGGATATTGTTGTTTATTAAATTATTCTTATGATACATACTCAGAGGCGCCCCTCTTCTTGTTTTTTTCCTAGTATACCGGAACCGGCTTTTGGTTTTCTTGGTGGCTGCCCTGACTGATACCCTGCCATATAGTTCTATGTGTGCATATATATGTGTATATACACACCTTCTTACCGTTGCCCTTGGACTATTGGGTACCACTACTTGAGGTACCTGTGCTTTGCGCCTTTTTTACTTGTTTAGTGGAATCTAATAGAGTACAGAGATGGGTAAAAAAGCTAATTATGGGACAAAGGACCCAGTTGTGAGAAACAACTGCAAACAATAAATGTATTTCCCCTGGAGAAGAGTCATATAAGATATGACCAAAATATACAAATCTTTTGCATGGTGACTCTAGCATTGGGAGAATACTATTTAAACAAAGGTCTCTAAAGAAGACATGTGGCCACACAATGAAGTTGGATGAGAAGCAGTTAACCACTTAACCACTGCTCAGGGCCGGTGCTACCACTAGGCAAACTAAGCAGCCGCCTAGGGCGCAGTACTGCCTGGTGGCACCCGGACACTGGTTTCCCACCACGTCTGCATGCTCTGCAAGCTGCAGCATGTAACTAACTCAGTCCAAGGCAGCTGCTCCATGCTCCAGCACTAGAGAAAGCCAATGCTTCCTGTATGGAGCTGCCTCCTGTCATATGGTGAGGGCAAAGGGGTGGAGCCAATGGGGGTGGCAAAATAAGGTTTAGCCTAGGGTGTCAAAAATCCTTGCACCAGCCCTGCCACCGCTGCATGTACATATACGTCCACAGAATGGCACGTACAGGCAGATGGGCGTACATGTACGTCCCTGCCTTTCCGCGGGTCGGGGGTCCGATCGGGACCCCCACCGGTACATGCGACGGTCGAAAATCATCTGGGAGCGATCGGGGATGAGGGGCGTTTCTAGCCGCCCCCTCGCGATCGCTCCCCGGAGCTGAAGAACGGAGAGAGCCGTATGTAAACACGACTTCCCCGTGGCTTCACTGTGGTGGCTGCATCGATCGTGTCATCCCTTTTATAGGTAGGGTGACCACGTGTCCCGGTTTGCCCGGGATCGTCCCGTAATATACACTTTTGTCCCGTGTCCCGGGAGCCTTCAAACCGGGACAATGGAGAGTCCCGGAATCAACTGCCTGCCACACTCACTGCCGCTGCTGCAGCTGTAATTAAATGATTCTAAATCACTGGTTGCTAGGGAAGCCCCGCTTGGCGTGTAGCAACCAGTGACGTCACCGCAGTGTCCCGCTCTCTCTGCGGCTCCGACTCCACCCCCATCTCCTCCTCCTCCAGCGGCCAGCCGCGGTTCTTGCTGCAGAGAGAGCAGCAGCGTAACAGGCAGTGAGTCACTCACCGTTAGCGGCACAGACCAAGACCTCCTCCTCCTCCTCCTCCCCTTCAGACCTCGGTTGCTCAGCTGGACTCGATCCGCCGCCCATCCTGAGTCCCGACCTCCCGCGAGTCCCGACTTCCGCTGCGCCGCGGCGCCGGCCATCCTTGGAGCAGGGGCAGAAAAGGTAGGTGCAGGGGAGGGGGGGGGGGTTGACCATGCAATGGGGGGAGATATTATACAGTCCAGATTACAATTTGCAGGGGCAGCAGAGGTGACAGTGAGAGAGGGGGGGGGGGGTTGCATGGTGCACCCCCCTTTCTCTGTCACCTTTGCTGCCCCTGCAAATTGTAATCTGGACTGTATAATCTCTCTCTACCCAGTCACTCTGTCACCCAGTCACTCTGTCACCCAGTCACTCTGTCACCCAGTCACTCTGTCACCCAGCTCTCCGTCACCCAGCTCTCCGTCACCCAGCTCTCCGTCACCCAGCTCCTCTGTCACCCAGTCCCTCTGTCACCCAGTCCCTCTGTCACCCAGTCCCTCTGTCACCCAGTCCCTCTGTCACCCTGTCCCTCTGTCACCCAGCTCTCCGTCACCCAGCTCTCCGTCACCCAGCTCCTCTGTCACCCAGTCCCTCTGTCACCCAGTCCCTCTGTCACCCAGTCACTCTGTCACCCAGTCACTCTGTCACCCAGTCCCTCTGTCACCCTGTCCCTCTGTCACCCAGCTCTCCGTCACCCAGCTCCTCTGTCACCCAGTCCCTCTGTCACCCAGTCCCTCTGTCACCCAGTCCCTCTGTCACCCTGTCCCTCTGTCACCCAGCTCTCCGTCACCCAGCTCTCCGTCACCCAGCTCTCCGTCACCCAGTCCCTCTGTCACCCAGTCCCTCTGTCACCCAGTCCCTCTGTCACCCAGTCCCTCTGTCACCCTGTCCCTCTGTCACCCAGCTCTCCGTCACCCAGCTCTCCGTCACCCAGCTCTCTGTCACCCAGCTCTCCGTCACCCAGCTCTCCGTCACCCAGCTCCTCTGTCACCCAGTCCCTCTGTCACCCAGTCCCTCTGTCACCCAGTCCCTCTGTCACCCTGTCCCTCTGTCACCCAGCTCTCCGTCACCCAGCTCTCCGTCACCCAGCTCTCCGTCACCCAGCTCTCCGTCACCCAGTCCCTCTGTCACCCAGTCCCTCTGTCACCCAGTCCCTCTGTCACCCAGTCCCTCTGTCACCCTGTCCCTCTGTCACCCAGCTCTCCGTCACCCAGCTCTCCGTCACCCAGCTCTCCGTCACCCAGCTCTCCGTCACCAGTCCCTCTGTCACCCAGTCCCTCTGTCACCCAGTCCCTCTGTCACCCAGTCCCTGGCTGTCACCCAGCTCTCCGTCACCCAGCCCTCCGTCACCCAGCCCTCCGTCACCCAGCTCTCCGTCACCCAGCCCTCCGTCACCCAGCCCTCCGTCACCCAGCCCTCCGTCACCCAGCCCTCCGTCACCCAGCCCTCCGTCACCCAGCGCTCCGTCACCCAGCGCTCCGTCACCCAGCCCTCCGTCACCCAGCTCTCCGTCACCCAGCCCTCCGTCACCCAGCCCTCCGTCACCCAGCCCTCCGTCACCCAGCCCTCCGTCACCCAGTCCCTGTCACCCAGCTCTCTGTCACCCAGCTCTCCGTCACCCAGCTCTCCGTCACCCAGCTCTCCGTCACCCAGTCCCTGTCACCCAGCCCTCCGTCACCCAGCCCTCCGTCACCCAGCCCTCCGTCACCCAGCTCTCCGTCACCCAGCCCTCCGTCACCCAGCCCTCCGTCACCCAGCCCTCCGTCACCCAGCCCTCCGTCACCCAGCCCCCTGTCACCCAGCCCTCTGTCACCCAGCTCTCCATCACCCAGTCCTCCGTCACCCAGCTCTCCGTCACCCAGCCCTCCGTCACCCTGTCCCCTGTCACCCAGTCCTCTGTCACCCTGTCACCCAGCCCTCTGTCACCCAGCCCTCTGTCACCCAGCCCTCTGTCACCCAGTCCTCTGTCACCCAGTCCTCTGTCAGCCTGTCCTCTGTCACCCTGTCACCCACTCCCCTGTCACCCACTCCCCTGTCACCCAGCCCTCTGTCACCCAGCCCTCTGTCACCCAGCCCTCTGTCACCCAGCCCCCTGTCACCCAGTCCTCTGTCACCCACTCCCCTGTCACCCACTCCCCTGTCACCCACTCCCCTGTCACCCACTCCCCTGTCACCCAGCCCCCTGTCACCCAGCCCCCTGTCACCCAGCCCTCTGTCACCCAGTCCCCTGTCACCCAGTCCCCTGTCACCCAGCCCCCTGTCACCCAGTCCTCTGTCACCCACTCCCCTGTCACCCACTCCCCTGTCACCCACTCCCCTGTCACCCACTCCCCTGTCACCCAGCCCCCTGTCACCCAGCCCCCTGTCACCCAGCCCCCTGTCACCCAGCCCTCCGTCACCCTGTCCCCTGTCACCCAGCCCTCTGTCACCCACTCCCCTGTCACTCAGCCCTCTGTCACTCAGCCCTCTGTCACCCAGCCCTCTGTCACCCTGTCCCCTGTCACCCTGTCCCCTGTCACCCTGTCCCCTGTCACCCTGTCCCCTGTCACCCAGTCCTCTGTCACCCAGTCCTCTGTCACCCAGTCCTCTGTCACCCAGTCCTCTGTCCCTCTGTCACCCAGCCCTCTGTCACCCAGTCCCCTGTCACCCAGTCCCCTGTCACGGGCCCGCTGATTTCATGATACGCCCCTGCCCCCAAAACTGGCAAAAAAATATGTAAAAAAACGTATTTTTTTGGGGGGGGGGGGGGGGTGTCCCTGAATGGCAGTTTGGAAATGTGGTCACATAAAGAGACACAATAGATGATGTCAGACCTACAGCCACACCTCCCTACAGTTGTAAACACACACTAGGTGAAACATAACTCCTTCAGCGCTCCCTATGGTTAACTCCCAAACTGTAACTGTCATTTTCACAATAAACAATGCAATTTAAATGCATTTTTTGCTGTGAAAATTACAATGGTCCCAAAAATGTGTCAAAATTGTCCGCCATAATGTCGCAGTCACGAAAAAAATCACTGATCGCAGCCATTAGTAGTAAAAATTTTTTTTTTATAAAAATGCAATAAAACTATCCCCTATTTTGTAAACGCTATAAATTTTGCGCAAAACCAACCGATAAACGCTTATTGTGATTTTTTTTTTACTAAAAATATGTAGAAGAATATGTATCGGCCTAAACTGAGGAAAAAAAGATTTTTTATATATTTTTGGGGAAATTTATTATAGAAAAAAGTAAAAAATATTGCATTTTTTTCAAAACTGTCGCTCTATTTTTGTTTATAGCGCAAAAAATAAAAACTGCAGAGGTGATCAAATACCAACAAAATAAAACTCTATTTGCGGGAAAAAAAGGACGTCAATTTTGTTTGGGAACCACGTTGCACAACCGCGCAATTGTCTGTTAAATCGACGCAGTGCCGAATCGCAAAACCTGGCCTGGGCCTTTAGCTGCATTTTGGTCCGGGGCTTAAGTGGTTAAAGGGGTTGTAAAGGAAAACAAATTTCATAATAAGCATCCTTTACCTGCAGACATTCCTCTTTTCACTTCCTTATTGTTCGTTTTTGCTTAGAATTTGCTCTATTTCTTCTCTGTTTTGTTCACTTCCTGCTTGTCTGATTTTACTGACCACCGTGAAGGGAGGGTTTACTGCGGTGGTCAGTAACGTGCTCACCCCCTCCTGGGAACTACATCTGTGCGGCAGGACGCTCTCTTCGTGTTAGAGACTTCAAGGAGGTATGAATTACTGGGTGTGCCGCAATTCATACTGGGAAATGTAGTTCTTACATGAACGAACGATGCAAACCAGGAAGTGAATGAGAGAACAGAAACTAGGATGCCGGAGGTGATATAGATGAAGGAATTTAATAAGTATTTACTTGTTTTTTAACAGAATCATTACACTATTTTGTCTGTTAATTTAATTTTAGGCAATTTTTTTTTTTTCTTTACAACTCCTTTTAAGTCTCAAATTGAGTTAGGAATTCTTCCACAGTTGGTGGTATCAGTGTGGAGTGAAGGTACAATGAAAAACAACTTTTAGAAATGTTTCTTAGCAAGTACACTGTACAGGGATGCAGAAACTAGTAGTGACATAAACATATACACACACACGCTCTCAGGTTGAACTGGATGAACTAGTTTCTATGTAGGAATAAAATTCTGGATACAACTCTTTTTAAAGACACGTCAAACTTTTACTGTTCTCTTCACCTGTACCTCTTTGTGCATATAGTTTAACCACTTCAATACCAGGCTATCCACAGATGGGATCTCTCATCCTGGGTGAATGTCATATGACGTCCTGGGCTATCTGGCCGTTTCAGGAACCGGTGCGCGTGTCCGGCAGCCCCTATGTCCGCCGGGCACCCGCGATTATGCGTGAACACAGCAGGACCTAGATCTGTGTGTGTAAACACACAGACCCACGTCCTGTCAGAGGTGAGGAGACCGATGTGTGTTTCCAGTACAGAGGAACACAGATCAGTCTCCTCCCCTTGTGAGTTCCCGCCCCCTACAGTTAGAATCACTCCCTAGGGTACACATTTAACGCCTTGATCGCCCCCTAGTGTTAACCCCTTCCCTGCCAGTCACATTGTACAGTAATCAATGCATTTTTATAGCACTAATCGCTGTATAAATACAAATGGTCCCAAAAATGTGTCAAAAGTGTCCGATGTGTCTGCCGCAATGTCGCAGTCACAATAAAAATCGCAGATAGCCGCCATTGCTAGTAAAAAAAAAATGCCATAATCCTATCCCCAATTTTGTAGACGCTATAACTTTCGTGCAAACCAGTCAATATATGCTTATTGTGATTTTTTTTTTTTACCAAAAATATGTAGAAGAATACGTATCGGCCTAAACTGAGGAAAACATTTAAGTTTTTAAAAATTGTGATATATATTATAGCAAAAGTAAAAAATATTGTGTTTTTATTTTTTTCCAAATTGTCGCTCTTTTTTTGTTTATAGCGCAAAAAATAAAAACCGCAGAGGTGATCAAATACCACCAAAAGAAAGCTCTATTAGTGGGGAAATAAACATTAAAATATAATTTGGGTACAGTGTTGCATGACCGCGCAATTGTCATTCAAAATGCGACAGTGCTGAAAACGAAAAATGTATCTGGGAAGGAAGGGGGTGAAAATGACCAGTATTGAAGTGGTTAATAAAAGGAAAGAAATGCATTACTATTAGAGTTGAGCAGACACCTGGATGTTCGGGGTCGACGGGTTCGGCCGAACTTCGGAAAAAAGTCCGGGTTCGGGACCCGAACTTGACCCCGAACCCCATTGAAGTCAATAGGGACTCGAACTTTTCAGTACTAAAATGTCTCTAAAACACTCATGGCTAAAGGGCTAGAGGGCTGCAAATGGCAGCAAAATGTTGGTAAGAGCATGGCAAGTACTCTGCAAATAAATGTGGATAGGGAAATAACTTAAAATAACATAAAAAAAATAAAAAATAATCTTGACCTAGGAGGACGAGGTCCATATGGAGTAGGAGGTTTCCCTAAAGTATCTAATGTAGAGTATCTCACAGGAACATATGCAGTGCTGGTGTAATATGATTTATGAAGCAGGACTGACTCCTATATACAGTATTTCTCTCCCTATAAACAAAATCAGGAACCTTGCCCTAAAGTATCTAATGCAGAGTATCTCACGGGAACATATGCAGTGCTGGTGTAATTTGATTTCTGAAGCAGGACAGTCTGACTTCTATATATTTCTCTCCCTACAAGCAGCAGCAGCCTTTCCCTACCCTAACTAAAGCAGAGTGATGTGCTGTGCTATGTGCCTCTAACTTATATAAAGGCTGGGTCACATGCTGGGTCACATGCTGCACTGGCCAATCACAGCCATGCCATTAGTAGGTATGGCTGTGATGGCTTCTAGGTCACACGATTAAAACAAATGGTGATTGGCTGCCCTGCAGTGCGCCATTACATTGCCGAACACCGAACCCGAACTTACAGCAAATTGTTCGGGTTCGGGGCCGAGTACCAAAAACCCAAAAGTCCGGTACGAACCTGAACTTTACAGTTCGGGTTCGCTCAACCCTAATTACTAACACACAGGTAGTAAACGTGTCTTCGTTTTGTATATCCCTAATACAGTATCAGATTATAAACTGTCCTCTTCTGTGCTATTCCCCTAGGCTTTAATAGATAAGCTCTTCTGCCTTCTGTATGTTCCTTTGTGCCATCATAGAGGCTAAGTTCTTCTGGTCTGCATAGATTGTAAGCTCTTCCATCTTATGATCTGGTAAGAGTTCACTCTAGATGGAGTAGGATCCACTTGTGGAGGTGTTGGTGACAGCTTTCCTGCATCTTTGCAGAGTTGAATGCAGCTTGGATGGTTACAGACTCACAACAGTGTTGATCTATTTGAGAGACTGTGATGTTTGAACACTTTCTATTTTTCACTATTCATTGCATTGTTTGTGTTTTATGGTGAATGGAGATTATTCACTACTGTTAATCGCTGCTTTTTTTTTGTTTTAATACGGTTTATAATTACTTAATATTGGTGGGTGATATACAGCAGCAGCTTTTAATCTAGGGGTTAATTGTTTATTTATAACTTATTAACAATTACATTTTATTTATTTAACCACTTGCCGACCGCCACACGCAGATGTACGTGGCAATGGCACGGGGCAGGCACATTGGCGTACCTGTATGTCCCTTTAAATTTGCCGCCCAGCACGCACACGCACTGCAGGTGGTGCACGAGTGCATCTGTCACGTGCCTTGTGATCGTGCTCGCGGGTCCCGGGCAGCCCGCGATCGCAGTCGGCAAAGACAGAACAGAGGGATGCCTTTGTAAAGGGATGCCTTTCTGCCTAGTGACACTGTCAGTAATGACTGTTCCCTGTGGTCGGTAACGGTCATCAGTGACGTGTCACGTGTAGCCGCGCCCCCTAACAGTAAGAATCACTCCGAGGTACTGACTTAACCCCTGCAGCGCCACCTAGTGGGTAACTCCTTCACTGCCAGTGTCATTTTTACAGTAATCAGTGCATTTTTATAGCACTGATCGCTGTAAAAATGACAATGGTCCCAAAAATGTATCAAAAGTGTCTGATGTGTCCACCATAAAGTCGCAGTCACAATAAAAATCGCTGATCGTCGCAATTACTAGTAAAAAAAAAAATATTAATAAAAATGCCATAAAACTACCCCCTATTTTACGCAAACCGATCAATAAACGCTTATTGTGTTTTTTTTTAACCAAAAATATGTAGAAGAATATGTATCGGCTTAAACTTAGGAAAAAATATGTTTTTTTTATATATATTTTTTTGGGTTATTTATTGTAGCAAAAAGTAAAGAATATTGATTTTTTTTCATAATTTTTGCTCTATTTTTGTTTATAGCGCAAAAAATAAAAACCACAGAGGTGATCAAATACCACCAAAAGAAAGCTCTATTTGTGGGAAAAAAAGGACGTCAATTTTGTTTGGGAGCCACGTCGCACGACCGCGCAATTGTCAGTTAAATCGACGCAGTGTCGAATTGCAAAAAGTGGCCTGGTCTTTGACCAGCAAAATGGTCTGGGGCTCTAGTTCACCGGAGAGCCATAAGCACTTGATACACTAGAAAAGGGCTTGAATTTGTGTTTTAAATCATTGCAAAGTGATAACTGATGTACTGACGGTCTAATTTTTTGAGGCCCTAACATCTCAAGACAGTACAAATATTCCCCAAATGACCTATTTTTGGAAAGTAGACAGTCCAAGTTATTTAGTAAGGAGCATGCCAAGTTTTTTAAAGTTGTAATTTTTTGACACAATCTTTGGAAAATTAAGAAATTATTTTATTTTTTATTTAACAAAACATTTCATATCAAGAAGTTATTTCTCACACTGGGTAGCCAATCCCATTGAAGAAATCAGTATGATGAAACATGTCTGGGCTGAGCTACACGGCAATCAACAGTGGTGTCTAGCATCTGAATTTACCGTTTATTGTGTGAAATCGTTCTAGGAGCAGAGAGACAAGCAAGTGAGGGTGAGAGTAGTAGGTTCAGTTCCGGGTTTGCCGTGACCGCTATATATCACATGCACCGCTGCTAGTCTCTTGCTTCTGAAAAAGGATTTTGTTTGAAGTGCCTTGTTTTTCTTGGAAGGATGTGAGTGCAATATTTGGAGATTTTATGTGTGCTGTTTTAATAAATGGTTTTACAGTACTTCACTATTGCAAGCACTTATTTATTCTTACATGTGGACAACACTGTTTACTGAACACTGTTGGAACTGCCTAGGAGACTTTGGAGAGTTTTTACTAAGCTTTAATGCCAAGCATGTCAATGCAAGGCGCATTCTTGTGGTGAGTGCAAATCCTTAAGGGAACGGAGTCACAGAAACACAATTGGTGTGGTGAAAGCATTATATCAAGTTTTTTTTGGAGAAGATTGCATGTTTGTTTAAGTTTGAAGCACTTGGAAAAACACTACAACTTATGGACTTGATTTTTTTTATTCTTTCCACACTTTAGGTGTGGGTTTTGGATGACCACTTATGAACACTCGTTTAGAGATAATATATAATTTGTAGTACCGTATTTTCCAGCGTATAAGACGACTTTTTGTATGCAAAAAAATGCATCCAAAGTCGGGGGTCGTCTTATACGCCGGGTACAGTCTCCGTGCAGCCGCGATCGTTCATAATTTCAAAGCCGCGCCGTCTTCTCAGCTTGTCCTGTGATTGGCGGAACACAAAACTTCCCAGCAGCGCCTCTGTTCTGTGTTCTGTCTATCACGGATGCCTTCTCATTCTCGGACGAGATGAGAAGGCATCCGTGATTGGCGGAACACAGAACAGAGGCGCTACTGGGAAAATTTGTGTTCCGCCAATCACAGGACACGCTGAGAAGACGGCGCGGCTTTGAAATCATGGACGCTCGCAGCAGATGAACACTGTCACCGGCCTGCAAAACGTGAGTGACGGCACAGTGGGGATGAAAGTGGGGGCAAGTGATGGCACTGTGGGGGCAAGTGATGGCACTGTGTGGGCAAGTGATGGCACTGTGGTGGCAAGTAATGTGATGGCACTGTGGGGGCAAGTAATGTGATGGCACTGTGGGGGCAAGTAATGTGATGGCACTGTGGGGGCATGTAATGTGATGGCACTGTGGGGGCATGTAATGTGATGGCACTGTGGGGGCAAGTGATGGCACAGTGGGGGCATGTAATGGCACAGTGGGGGCATGTAATGGCACAGTGGGGCATGTAATGGCATAGTGAGGCTTGAAAAAAGCCTGTTTCTGTCAGCGGTTGTTTCTATCAGCGGTTGTTCTGGCTACCCCTCAGCTTCCAGAAAGACTAATAGGAAGGGGGTAGTCTTATACGGCGAGTACTGTATTTATCGGCGTATACTGCGCACTATTTTGCCCTGAAAATCAGGGCAAAATCGTGGGTGCGCGATATACGCCGATACCCGCTTTCCCGCCACGAGTTTGAATACTGCGCCGGCATATACCGAGCGCAGTACACTCGGGTATCTTCGGGCAATCTCGGCGCCTCTCGCACTGACGTCCTGAGCGTACAGGACGTCAGCGCGACAGTTGCCGAGCCTGCCCGAAGATACCCGAGTGTACCGCGCTCGGTATATGCCGGCGCAGTATTCAAACTCGTGGCGGGAAACGAGCGGGGAGGACGCGAGGACGCCGGACCCGCCGAAGAGGACACCTGACCCGCCGAAGACGGACGCCGGACCCGCCGAAGAGGACACCCGAAGCCGCAGAAGGACGCCGGACCCGACGAGGCCGCCGATGGACGCCGCGCAAGACACCAAAACTGTAAGTACAAAAAAAACTTTTTTTCCACAGATTAGGGGGCCACTTTAGGGGTGCGCGGTATACGCGGGAGCGCGTTATACCGCGATAAATATGGTATATCCCAAAACCAAAATTTTTCATGGAAAATTAGGGGGTCGTCTTATACGCCGAGTCGTCTTATACGCCGGAAAATAAGGTATATATTTTCGATAATTTTTTTTATTCTCATGTTTAATACTTTTTTGACACTTTTTCACGTAGTGATTTAGTTTATATTATATTATTTACATGTTTTATATATGTTTATATGATTTATAAACACAGCGCTACAAATTTTACATTTACATTTTTGCATATATATCATACCTTTTAAGTAGCAGTCATGCCTTCATTAAAAAGGCTCATAATCTTTTCATTGACTTTGGTTTAACTAAATTAAATCCATGCTGCCATCTAATGGCCATTTTATTTAACTGCTCTATTTCTGTTACAAAGAAGTCAGCTAGAATAGCTAGTTAGTTTTGGTCCATGCAAGCCACTGTATTTCTTTCCCATCAGGCCTTGCATCAGGATCTTTAGGCCATTTCCTTTTTCACCTTGAAAGCAAGCACATGGACTGCCGAGTTCTGTTCTACGCTACCCATCCAGATCCATCTCCGGTACGTTTACCATTTGTCTCTCTAGATAGATAGATAGATAGATAGATAGGGAGGCACTAATCGTATTATTGTTTATTAAAAGTTCAAAAGGATTCTGCGCCTACTGGAATGCATTGGTATGAGAGGAGTTAACAGTGTGCCCGAATACACCTCAGTCACGTGTAGTGAGGGACATAACATATATATATATATATATATATATATATATATATATATATATATATTGAGTATATATATTTGAAATTATTTTTCCTGTGCGCAGTGGTGGTTTGAGAGGGTAAAGGGGCGCGTATACTATCTCTAACCAGAGTTTCACAACAGTGATCTTGCAGGAAAACTTCAGTCGTTATCCATAACCTTTGGGTATGTCCCTATATGTGATAGAAAGTACCATCTGGAAGAAAAAACACATGCATTCCATTACATAGAAGGTAGTAAAGGTGGCAAGTATGCACATTCTAATCCATAGCACCACAAAAATATTGCACAAAACCAGTATAATTTTTCCATTCAGTAAAATACTTTACTATCATTGATCACAAAAATCAAGACATAAATATATTAAATAGAGATGCCCAGAACTATTCGCCGGCGAATAGTTCCCGGCGAACATAGCTTGTTCGCGTTCGTCACGGCGGGCGAACATATGCGATGTTCGGTCCGCCCCCTATTTGTCATCATTGAGCAAACTTTGACCCTGTACCTCACAGTCAGCAGACACATTCCAGCCAATCAGCAGCATACCCTCCCTCCCAGACCCTCCCACCTCCTGGACAGCATCCATTTTAGATTCATTCGGAAGCTGCAGTCCTAGTGAGAGGAGGGACAGTGTTGCTGCTGCTGATTTAATAGGGAAATTGATAGCTAGGCCAGTGTATTCAGTGACCACTCCAGTCCTGAAAGACTCATCTGATCTCTGCTGTAAGGACAGCATTCTGACAGCACCTCAAAAAGCCCTTTTTAGGGCTAGTACATCAGTCTGCTTTTTTTCCCCCTCTGTAATCTAATTGCAGTTGCCTGCCAGCGTGTGTGTGTCAGGCTTACAGCGTATACTGTGCCCACTTGCCCAGTGCCACCACTCATATCTGGTGTCACAGTAGATTACATTTAAAAAAAAAAACAATAATTTTGACTGTAATAGAATAGCAGTTAGTTGTCTGCAAGCCTGTGTCTCAGGCCTACAGCGTCTACTCTGCCAACCTCTGCCAGTGTCACCAGTGCCAATCATATCTGGTGTCACAGTAGATTACATTTAAAAAAACAAACAACAATTTTGACTGTAATAGAATAGCAGTTAGTTGTCTGCAAGCCTGTGTCTCGGGCCTACAGCGTCTACTCTGCCAAGCTCTGCCAGTGGCACTCATATATGGTGTCACAGTAGATTACATTTAAAAAAACAAAAACAATTTTGACTGTAATAGAATAGCAGTTAGTTGTCTGCAAGCCTGTGTCTCGGGCCTACAGCGTCTACTCTGCCAAGCTCTGCCAGTGGCACTCATATATGGTGTCACAGTAGATTACATTTAAAAAAACAAAAACAATTTTGACTGTAATAGAATAGCAGTTAGTTGTCTGCAAGCCTGTGTCTCAGGCCTACAGCGTCTACTCTGCCAACCTCTGCCAGTGTCACCACCAGTGCCACTCATATCTGGTGTCACATTAGATTACATTTAGAAAAAACAAACTATTTTGACTGTAATAGAATAGCAGTTAGTTATCTGCACGCCTGTGTCTCAGGCCTACAGCGTCTACTCTGCCAACCTCTGCCAGTGTCACCAGTGCCATTTATATCTGGTGTCACAGTAGATTACATTTAAAAAAAAAAAACTATTTTGACTGTAATAGAATAGCAGTTAGTTGTCTGCAAGGGACTGACAGTGGGCGATATATTTGACTAAAAAAGTCCTGATGAGATGAGCTGCCTTGGGCTAAAAATGGTCCACACGCTGCTGTGTTTTATCTCTGCATGCCGGATGACTTGCGTGACTTATCCGCCACCAACTAGGGTTTAAGCCGCAATGTTTTAGTGCACTTTCTGCCTGGAAAACATCATTTTTTCTGGCCACTGCTATATATATGGCTGTATAATTTTGCATAGAAAAAACATTAATTTTCTTTGTGATCATCTAAGGTGATCATTAAAGCCTACTAGGCCAACAATGGGCCTAGTAGTAGTACTATTCCTATCAGTTTAATCCCTGTTATGTCCCCTATCAGGGGACGTGTATGGAATAGATTTTAGACAACCGCAAAGAGTTGTCAATAGTTGACACACTCATGGCATAAATTTTATTACTCTATGCGTCAATCTTGGTGTAGTGATGACTGCTCGTGCGCACGTTTGGGTGATTGCAGGCGATGGGGGTTTTTCAAAGCCTATGGTCGTGCTGAGGTAGTTCAGTGACAGTTAGGTGACCCAGAAAACAATGATTCTGCAGTGTGGGCCCATTGTTGGCCTAGTAGGCTTTAATGATCACCTTAGATGATCACAAAGAAAATTAATGTTTTTTCTATGCAAAATTATCCAGGCGATCGCTTTTGGTCTGTTCACAATGAAGCAACGACCTTATCATCTGGGGTGTGCCAACATTGCCATTGCCAACACATTAATAGAGTGGTCGCTTCATTGTGATACGCAAGCCCCTTCACCACAACAAGGTAACAATCACGAAGGGGAATTGACACATGTATGTGCCTTTTTTTTTTTTTGCAGCCACAGTGCAGCACCAGAGGCTAGAAAAATTAGGCATGTACACATGCCTGAAAAAGTAGGTATTGTTGCAGCCGCTGTTTGTAGCAGCGGCCAGAAAAATTTATGTTTTCCAGGCAGAAAGTGCACTAAAACATTGCGGCTTAAACCCTAGTTGGTGGCGGATAAGTCACGCAAGTCATCCGGCATGCAGAGATAAAACACAGCAGCGCGTGGACCATTTTTAGCCCAAGGAAGCTCATCTCATCAGGCTTTTTTTAGTCAAATGCATCGCCCACTGTCAGTCCCTTTGGGATCCATGCCTTATACAAGGTTACCCCATCCTAACTGCTACTCAGCCACAAGATTTATTTTTACCCTTATCATTGAATTCATTTTTACTCTAGACATTAAATGAGATATCTCTCCAAAAGCAGAACTTCCTCTGGACACTCGTTTCTTGCTTGGATATAGGAGAAGGTCTTCTTCTCTGCACTTCTTTGCCATTGTCCTCTAAGTCTCCTACCCTGCCATTATGCCAACCCAGACTTCTTTTCTGCCATTGTACTATCAAAGCCTTTATCCTTGCCATTACTTTAAGGCAAGAAAAAAATTACTACTCAAGGTAGTGACAAGGCGGACTTTTTAAGGCAATCACAGGGACATTAGAATTTAGAAAAATATATACATTTAATTACAAAAAAATACATACACTAAAATTCATGGAAAAATACAAAATATACATTCACAAGCAATATTTTCTTTCGTCTCGCCTACGCGTTTCGCCTAGCGGCTTCTTCGGGACGAGTTTGAGAGAGAGTTTGACAATAAAGTATTGCTAATTTCATAAATCTGAAATGAGATATGAAAAATTGTAACATACATAAACATAAGAAAAAATTAAAGAAAATTAGATTAAAACACTGAGAGTCGATGTGCAAAAAAGGAATCTCTGAAAATACCAGTTAATTCGCTGCCATCCAAATGCACCGAGGACAAGATAGAGTCACAGATGTACAGGTGGGGTATGGCTTGTAAGAAAGCTCAATGCAGCTGTAGCATGGAAAAATGGAAAGAGTTTTTTTATTTATTATATACACACACTCAATTTGAAGCCTAAAGATAATTAAAATTAAAATAGATGTAGCGATGCCTACCCCAAAAAGAAGAGGAGGCTTCCTATCATTGGCAACAGATCATATTATAAAAAAAGTTGCAGATAAATTCTACAAGAAGTAGAAAAAAATAATAGGTAAGTCCATGCATAATAGCTGTCCATATAGATCAGGCCTGGGCAAACTACGGCCCGCGGGCCGTATACGGCCCGGCGGACCTTTTAATCCGGCCCACCCCCGCCGCAGCTGCCACGTTAATCACCGCGGCGGGGAACATTAGACAGCGTTCGTTTGAACAGCTGTTTTCCTCGCCGCGCATAGACACTCCCCCTTGGACGGATCTGTCCAATCGCGAGCAAGGGGGAGTCACATAGACACTCCCCCTTGCTCGCGATTGGACAGATCCGTCCAAGGGGGAGTGTCTATGGCATAGACACTCCCCCTTGGACGGATCTGTCCAATCGCGAGCAAGGGG
This sequence comes from Rana temporaria, assembly GCF_905171775.1. Taxonomy (NCBI): domain Eukaryota; kingdom Metazoa; phylum Chordata; class Amphibia; order Anura; family Ranidae; genus Rana; species Rana temporaria. Next base: position 154,994,492 of record NC_053495.1, on the reverse strand, counting down.
GAGTCACATAGACACTCCCCCTTGCTCGCGATTGGACAGATCCGTCCAAGGGGGAGTGTCTATGCGCAGCGGGGAAAACAGCTGTTCAAACGAACGCTGTCTGTAATGTTCCCCGCCGCGGTGATAACAGTAGGCAGGGTCGGGAGGGGTCACTGTGCCCATCACACGCAGCCACTTGTGCCAACACATGCAGCCACTTGTGCCAACACATGCAGCCACTTGTGCCAACACACGCAGCCACTGTGCCACCATAAATTGTCGCCACTGTGCCAATCACACGCAGCCACTGTGCCAATCACACGCAGCCACTGTGCCAATCACACGCAGCCACTGTTCCCATCAAACGCAGCCACTGTGCCAATCACACGCAGCCACTGTTCCCATCAAACGCAGCCACTGTGCCAATCACACGCAGCCACTGTGCAATCAATTGTTGCCACTGTTCCCAAACACAGCCACTGTGCCAATCACATGCAGCCACTGTGCCAATCACACGCAGCCACTGTGCTAATCACTCGCAGTCACTGTGCCAATCACACGCAGCCACTGTGCCCATCAAACGCAGCCACTGTGCCAATCACACGCAGCCACTGTGCCAATCACACGCAGCCACTGTGCCCATCAAACGCAGCCACTGTGCCAATCACACGCAGCCACTGTGCCCATCAAACGCAGCCACTGTGCCAATCACACGCAGCCACTGTGCCAATCACACGCAGCCACTGTGCCAATCACACGCAGCCACTGTTCCCATCAAACGCAGCCACTGTGCCAATCACACGCAGCCACTGTGCAATCAATTGTTGCCACTGTTCCCAAACACAGCCACTGTGCCAATCACACGCAGCCACTGTGCCAATCACACGCAGCCACTGTGCCAATCACACACAGCCACTGTGCCAATCACACACAGCCACTGTTCCCATCAAACGCAGCCACTGTTCCCATCAAACGCAGCCACTGTGCCAATCACACGCAGCCACTGTGCCCATCAAACGCAGCCACTGTGCCCATCAAACGCAGCCACTGTGCCTATCACACACAGCCACTGTGCCAATAACACGCAGCCACTCTGCCCATCAAACGCAGCCACTGTGCCATCACATGCAGCCACTGTGCCATCAATTGTCGCCACTGTGCCCATCAAACGCAACCACTGTGCCATCACATGCAGCCACTGTTTAATCAATTGTTATTGATTAAACAGTGGCTGCCTGTCCCCAGCCTCTGTCCCCCTCCTGTGTCATGTCCCCAGCGTCTGTTCCCCTCCTGTGTCATGTCCCCAGCGTCTGTCCTCCTCCTGTGTCATGTCCCCAGCGTCTGTCCCCCTCCTGTGTCATGTCCCCAGCCTCTGTCCCCCTCCTGTGTCATGTCCCCAGCCTCTGTCCCCCTCCTGTGTCATGTCCCCAGCCTCTGTCCCCCTCCTGTGTCATGTCCCCAGCCTCTGTCCCCCTCCTGTGTCATGTCCCCAGCCTCTGTCCCCCTCCTGTGCCATGTCCCCAGCCTCTGTCCCCCTCCTGTGCCATGTCCCCAGCCTCTGTCCCCCTCCTGTGTCATGTCCCCAGCCTCTGTCCCCCTCCTTTGTCATGTCCCCAGCCTCTGTCCCCCTCCTGTTTCATGTCCCCAGCCTCTGTCCCCCTCCTGTGTCATGTCCCCAGCCTCTGTCCCCCTCCTGTGCCATGTCCCCAGCCTCTGTCCCCCTCCTGTGTCATGTCCCCAGCCTCTGTCCCCCTCCTGTGCCATGTCCCCAGCCTCTGTCCCCCTCCTGTGCCATGTCCCCAGCCTCTGTCCCCCTCCTGTGCCATGTCCCCAGCCTCTGTCCCCCTCCTGTGCCATATCTATAACAAGTACTCGTACCAGTGTTCCAACAATGATATTTACTGCTTTTTATAAAGAAATACAATTGATTTTATGCAGTATTGAGTTTAGCCTTTTGGCCCGGCCCTCCAAAATATTTTTAGTTTCTCATGTGGCCCCATCGAAAAAATAATTGCCCACCCCTGATATAGATGATACTTGAAACAAATGGTGCTTGAAAAAAGCGCCTATTTACCTGAAATAAAACCAGAGCCTACATAGACCGGGACCAGCAAGGCAGGGGGAAAAACCAGAATGGGAATTAAATCCAAACAACAGGCAGCCGCGCTGCAAAGTCCAATATAGGACAAGCCAGGGGATTGGAGACCTGGATAGATATGAGAATGAGGGCACTGATTAAGCAAGGAAACGAAAAGGTTTTGACTAGCATAGCAGAGCAAAAATAAAACAAAGTTGCCTACCTTGACAAGGAAAGATAATCGTGTGTCCCGGAGGGGTAGCTTGTGCTGCATGCCGACTCATCCATTTTAAAAGCTGCCTTATATAGGGCTGGATGGGCGCCGGCGTCACGTTTTGAAAAAACGTGATGACATCACCATTAAGCGCCGAAACACAGGTGGCGCATAAACATTACAAGCCGGGGGTGTGACGCGAAGGGGAGGGGGGCCGTGGATGGATGCGACCGCAGAAGCACATCGCAGTCCCGCCCATCCACGTCCGCAGCACAGAACAGCAGAGAAGTGGGCGTATACAGCGGGGCGGCGCCAAACAAGCAGACAGGCAAGGGGGAGTTCCGCCCATTCCCACCAATATAGATGGAATGGGCGTTTCTCTGGGCGGCGCCATGCATATCAATGCACGGTATCCGCCCAGCCCTAACAGGGAGGCAAGGAGAAACCTCCCGTCTGCCTGATGGGCGTGGCGGATCGATGTAGTGCTAAACGCAGCAGCCAATCAGGACATCGATCGAGGGGAAACAATGCACTAGAATAACACTAAGCATACAACCAGAAAGCTACAATGGGAAAAGAAAAGGCATATCTGGTGGGTGTCAAAAAGGCCCAGAACACAAATATCCAAGGAGAACATATTCTCCCATACATTACTAATACCAAAGGCCGGGTTCAAGGGGCACATACCAGATAGGTTAGGCTGCTAGCTACGCTCCAAAAAGAAAAGAAGACTTATGGACAGCATTGCAAAGGGAATGGAATATTATAATAAATTATTTTTAATTAAATTACAAATAAAAGTAATCAAATTCAGTGTGAGTGCAATAAACTAGAATTGCCACAAGATGGCAGCTGCACAATGCAAAAGGATAGAAAATCATCTTATGAGGCAGATACTGGCAAAAACAGGGACCCTAATTACATACAGACAATCAGTAGAATTAAAAAAGGGGAATTCTTAGATATAGAGTAGACAACATTATCATAATATATTGATTCCCTGATAAGATATAAAAATATATACAAATACTACATATGGATACAAACAAAACAATAGTATTAGGTTAATTCGCACATATTGTACTTTGTTCCATGGAGAATAATGTGTCTATTGCTTTCCTGAAGGGCAGACACACCAAATGGGGTACCGAATCTAATTAGAATATCAGGATTCACATTTTTCTTAGATGGTGAGGCGTAGACTAATGGCAGGTATAGTCATGGGAAAGGGGGACATGAAAGGGGTAGAAGCCAGAGAGGGGATAAATTTGATGAAATTACATCTACAAGGTATTATGCATAAGACTTTGTTAGACTGTTAGAAAAGGTTTAAAACTCAGGGCGTCGTTCAGGCCAGGAAACGTATTTGCTTGTAGCCTGTAAATCCAGCGTGTTTCGCATTGCAACACACGCTGGTCAAAGTTACCCCCTCTAGGATCTTCATAGACACTTTCAAGGGCGGTGAATTTGAATACGTGTGGTTCATATTGATGTCTAAAGGCTACGTGATGGCCCATGGTGGTATTGAGTAGGCCATTGGTCGCATAATAGATGTGATCTTTAATGCGTTTCCAGAAGGGACGTATGGTTTTCCCAACATAGAAACGTCCACATTTGCATTGAATCAGATATACAACCCCCTTGGTCTGACAGGTAATGTGTTGTTTAATTATGTGTTTTTGCCCATTGGGCAATAGCACGTTAGCACCCACTAGCACAAACTCACAATAGTTGCATTCACCACATCTGAAGAGTCCAGGGGGGTCACGTTTCGTGTCACTTGATCTACAATATTTACTAGTGACCAAACGGTCACGGATAGATCTTGCACGTCTATAAGTGATTTCGGGTCTGGACCCTATATGTTTAGCCAACACTGGGTCAGATGTAAGCAAGTGCCAGTGTTTATGTATTATTGTCCGGATTTCAGCATGTTGATTCGAGTATGTTGTAATCAGTCTTGTTACATTGGGACTGGTTCGTTTGTTTTTGTGTGTTAGAAGATCACTTCTTGATTTGCCATTGGCCTTTGCAAAGGCTCTTTTTAAGCAGTTTTTGCTGTATCCCCTCAATCTCAATCGTGTATATAGAAGATCTGCGTCATTTTTGAATTTTAAATTGTCCGAACAATTACGTCGGAGTCGTAAGTATTGTCCGAAAGGTATACTTTGGACTAGGGATTTGGGGTGAGCACTGGCGGCATGAAGGATAGTGTTGCCGGCAGTGGGCTTACGATATACAGACGTATTTAGATTACCTTCTTCTGAGATATAAATAGTTATATCTAGGAAAGCTAATTCGGTCAGACTGGAATTCATGGTGAATTTTAGGTTGTAATTATTATGTCCAAGTTTTTCCATAAACGTATCCAGATCTTCCAAAGATCCTGTCCATGGGAGCAGGATATCGTCTATGTATCGATACCAGCCTAATACAAATGATAACAAGTCAGTGGATACATCACTGGAAAAAAGTTCTCGCTCCCACCCCCCCCCCCCCCCAGGTACAGGTTCGCATAGGACGGCGCACAGCACGTACCCATGGCGACTCCCTGTACCTGGAGGAAGTGGGACCCGTCAAACGAAAAAACATTTTTGGTCAAAATATGGGCCAGGAGTTTAACAACAAACCATTAAGTTTGCAAGATTTTGGACCTCTTTCAGCCAGAAATCTGGTGACTACTTCCAATCCTTTTGTGTGTGGAATGGAGGAATATAGTGCTTCCACATCAATCGAAGCAAGAAGGCAGCCTGCAGGTACAGTGAGGCCATCCAATGCCCTCAGTAGATCCGGGGTGTCCTGGATGTACGAGGGCATGGTATTGACGTGTGGTCTTAAATACTCATCTACGAATTTGCTGGCCCGTTCGGTCTTCGAGCCGATACCGGAAACAATAGGGCGACCCGGTGGGTCATGTAGGTTCTTGTGGGTCTTGGGAAGTGAGCAAAACGTTGGAATTTTGGGGTGAGGGACCTGTATACCATCGAAGATGGATCTGGTGGTCAAACCGTCGGAGAGGGCGGCCTGGATAGTGTCATTATATTGCTGATTGTATTTATCAATGAGATCATTCGGTATTGGTTTATACCAGGCCCTGTTTTTTAATATATCCCAGCACATATTTCGATAATTAAGCTCATTCATAATCACTACATTGCCGCCCTTGTCCGAGGGCTTGATCACCAAATGGGGGCTGTGACTCAGGCTGTTGAGGGCCTGAGTTTGAGCCGTGGTAAGATTCTGATTCACATTTGAAAAAAAAGGCAAGGATTCAATATCTTTAATTGCCTGCATCAAAAAAGCCCAGACGTTAGGATTAGTCTGTAGCGGAGGAAATTTCAGAGATTTTTTCTTCATAGCCTTTTTAAGTGTATCCAGATCGTTTTGGTAACGAGTAAGTTGTACTCGCTGTCCTATTGCTTCATCAGACTCAATTGAGTCCTCAGGTCTTTCGTTGCCCTCATTTTCTTCTAATAGAAGAACAAGTGTTTTTAATGCACGGAAATCAGCGACAGTAAAGTCCTTCCATATATCCTGATGTGAATATTCAGTTTGCCGTTTACACCTATCCTTGTCGAACATGAAATTGAAGGTGAGTTTACGTGCAAAGAGATATATATCCTTAATTAATTCAAATCTATTAAATGTCATGTCGGGGCAGAAACTAAGGCCAAGACTAAGGAGGTCAATTTCAGATGGACTAAGGGTTTGGGATGACAGGTTAATTACTTCCAGCTGACGACTGCTACACGCAGTAGTTGCTGGATCCGATATATTTCTCGGCACAGGTGGGGTATCATTGAGGGTATTATTCGGGACAGTAGTAGATTGAACATGGGAGATGTATGGAAAGAAGTGGTCCATGCATCATTTTGGACCCTCTCTCACCATACCCTCCTTATTTGTATTTGTAAGTGATCTCGCCATATTTTGTGCTGTCTCTATGATATTCTGTCGTAGACTGTCTTCGGGTCTCGATAGTGTCGGAGAGATAGAAGAACTCTCAGAGGAGACACCCGGTGCAGAGTGAGGAAACATAGTGACAGTACGTGTTCCTGAAGTTACCACGTCTTGATTAGATGTGTCAGTTTGACTATTGGCATTAGATCGGTCTGAAGCGTCAGTTATGTGTTTTTTACTTACAGTGCCCGTTTGGTACCCACCACCTTGTTGGAATCGTTTCCTGGACTGCCGGCCTCTTTGTCGTCCTTGGTCGCTGGTTTTTAAAGGTCTGTGAATTATAAGGCCTCGTACAGACGAGGGGTTATCCGCTGGAAACGGTCCACCGGACCGTTTCCAGCGGAGATTCCTCCTCCGGATTTTGATCCGATGGCTTGTACACACCATAGGATCAAAATCCGTGGTCACGTGTCGCGCCGTCGCCGCGACGATGACAGGGCGACGTGCGCGACGCTGGAAGGTAAACACTTCCACGCATGCGTAAAATCATTACGACGCATGCGAGGGATGGGAGCAGACGGACTGATCCGGTGAGTCTGTACAGACGACCGGATCAGTCCGCTGGACTGGATCCCAGCGGATAGATTTTGTAGCATGCTACAAAATTTTTATCCGCTGGGAATCCGTCGGCTGGATTTTTATCCGCCGAAAATTGTCCGCTCGGGCCTACACACGACCGGATCTATCCGCTGGAACTGATCTGCGGATTAATCCCAGCGGATAGATCCTCTTGTCTGTATGGGGCCTAAGAGTTAGCAGAGGAGTCAGAGTCGTTGTTTTTATCCTTATTCCTATCTTTCTGATTCAGGCCTCTTCTATTCCTATTAGGTGCAAAGGTTCTTTGACCACCCCGTTGTCCATTAGCAGTTGGCCAATTGTATGCATATTTTCCTGCAAATGCCAATTTATCGCGTGATAATTTCTCTTCTTTTTTATTAAGTAACTCACTTGTAAAGGTCTGTATATGCTCCTTTAGTCGTATATCAAAGCTACCAAACTCAGGTTTATTTAGTATTGAACTATTTTCATCGTAAATTCTTTTGATCTCACAGTCAACTATTTTAAGTTCTTGCATATAGTATTCTATCATCAGCTCCATCATTTTTTTGGAGCATATGTGTAGATTCTGTTCCCAACGGGCCTTGAGATTAGAGTCAATGGCCCATATATTCGGGAACACCTGTACCCTCAGTCCTTTTGGGTTGAGGCCATCAGTGTTATATTGTTCAAAATACTTAATATGCCAAAAAAGGCTTGATTTTCTTTCAAATGTTTGTAGAAGCTTTTGGTATACTATTTCATATTCAACCTCGTTGGATTTGGAGGAGGAGCATGTTTTCTGGATACCCAACATGAAACCCTCCCAGTCATTGCCTGAAAAAGTAGCCATAGTCACCAATCCTTTGTCCTTAGTTTTCTAGAACACAGAGGAGTGCGGGGAAGATCAAGGGACAAAGGAAATAAAAGTAGTTCCCTTGTGTTAAAAGGGAAGACACAAAGGAAACAATACTATTGTGTTTGTTGAAACAAACAACAAAGGGAAGGGCGAAATCCTATTTAGGGGGATAACGCACCTTAGAGTGCAACAAGACAGGTTGGTGTTTGCCACCCAAAAGTTAATTCAAAGATAGGGAGGGGAAACAAAAAAAGCACTCACATTTGCCAACATCCGAAATATTGAATCAAGAAAAAAATTACTACTCAAGGTAGTGACAAGGTGGACTTTTTGAGGCAATCACAGGGACATTAGAATTTAGAAAAATATATACATTTAATTACAAAAAATTACATACAGTAAAATTCATGGAAAAATACAAAATATACATTCACAAGCAATATTTTCTTTCGTCTCTCCTACGCGTTTCGCCTAGCGGCTTCTTCAGGACGAGTTTGAGAGAGAGTTTGACAATAAAGTATTGCTAATTTCATAAATCTGAAATGAGATATGAAAAATTGTAACGTACATAAACATAAGAAAAGATTAAAGAAAATTAGATTAAAACACTGAGAGTCGATGTGCAAAAAAGGAATCTCTGAAAATACCAGTTAATTCGCTGCCATCCAAATGCACCGAGGACAAGATAGAGTCACAGATGTACAGGTGGGGTATGGCTTGTACGAAAGCTCAATGCAGCTGTAGCATGGACAAATGGAAAGAGTTGTTTTATTTATTATATACACACACTCAATTTGAAGCCTAAAGATAATTAAAATTAAAATAGATGTAGCGATGCCTACCCCAAAAAGAAGAGGAGGCTTCCTATCATTGGCAACAGATCATAGTATAAAAAAAGATACGGATAAATTATACAAGAAGTAGAAAAAAATAATAGGTAAGTCCATGCATAATAGCTGTCCATATAGATGATACTTGAAAAAAATGATGCTTGAAAAAAGCGCCTATTTACCTGAAATAAAACCAGAGCCTACATAGACCGGGACCAGCAAGGCAGGGGGCAAAACCAGAATGGGAATTAAATCCAAACAACAGGCAGCCGCGCTGCAAAGTCCAATATAGGACAAGCCAGGGGATTGGAGACCTGTATATATATGAGAATGAGGGCACTGATCAAGCAAGGAAACAAAAAGGTTTTGACTAGCATAGCAGAGCAAAAATAAAACAAAGTTGCCTACCTTGACAAGGAAAGATAATCGTGTGTCCTGGGGGGGTAGCTTGTGCTGCACGCCAACTCATCCATTTTAAAAGATGCCTTATATAGGGCTGGATGGGTGCCGGCGTCACGTTTTGAAAAAACGTGATGACATCACCATTAAGCGCCGAAACACAGGTGGCGCATAAACATTACAAGCCGGGGGTGTAACGCGAAGGGGAGGGGGGCCGTGGATGGATGCGACCACAGAAGCACATCGCAGTCCCGCCCATCCACGTCCGCAGCACAGAACAGCAGAAGAGTGGGCGTATACAGCGGGGTGGCGCCAAATGAACAGACAGGCAAGGGGCGCGGCGGGACATTGCTGCGGCCGCTGATAGGCTGAGCGCACGGTGAGTCACCGACCCGCAGGAAGAGGAAGCTGACAGGAACCGGAGCACGGGCGGCGATAACGGAACAACGGGGGATCGTAGGCAGGTAAGTGAAAGTTTATTTTGTATAGTTTTACAGCCCGGGCACAGCGGGGGTTAAAAGTTTTAGCTTAGAGAACTCCTTTAATTCGCACATATTGTACTTTGTTCCATGGAGAATAATGTGTCTATTGCTTTCCTGAAGGGCGGACACACCAAATGGGGTACCGAATCTAATTATAATATCAGGATTCGCATTTTTCTTAGATGGTGAGGCGTAGACTAATGGCAGGTATAGTCATGATAAGTTTGATGAAATTACATCTACAAGGTATTATGCATAAGACTTTGTTAGACTGTTAGAAAGGTTTAAAGCTCAGGGCGTCGTTCAGGCCAGGAAACGTATTTGCTTGTTGCCTGTAAATCCAGCGTGTTTCGCATTGCAACACACGCTGGTCAAAGTTACCCCCTCTAGGATCTTCATAGACACTTTCAAGGGCGGTGAATTTGAATACGTGTGGTTCATATTGATGTCTAAAGGCTATGTGATGGCCCATGGTGGTATTGAGTAGGCCATTGGTCGCATAATAGATGTGATCTTTAATGCGTTTCCAGAAGGGACGTATGGTTTTCCCAACATAGAAACTTCCACATTGGCATTGAATCAGATATACAACCCCCTTGGTCTGACAGGTAATGTGTTGTTTAATTATGTGTTTTTGCCCATTGGGCAATAGCACGTTAGCACCCACTAGCACAAACTCACAATAGTTGCATTCACCACATCTGAAGAGTCCAGGGGGGTCACGTTTCGTGTCACTTGATCTACAATATTTACTAGTGACCAAACGGTCACGGATAGATCTTGCACATCTATAAGTGATTTCGGGTCTGGACCCTATATGTTTAGCCAACACTGGGTCAGATGTAAGCAAGTGCCAGTGTTTATGTATTATTGGCACTGGCACTTTTCCCATACAGTAGGTGTTTGTGATATTGTGCTTTTAGCACGACAGCGTCGCGCTGATACTCGGCGACAGGGTGCCGAGATCTCGCCGGCATCTCACACTCACTGGAATAGTGACAGCACATCCCAGCAAGCGCGTCATAGAAGCGACGGGAGATCCGACTTGGATTCCCGCCAATTCTACACGTGTGCGGCGTTTGTTATGAATCCTGAGGGGGAAGTCCCCGCCGGATTTTAAATAAAAATCCGGCATGGGTCCCCCCCTCAGGAGCATACCGGGCCCTTAGGTCTGTTATGGGTTGTAAGGAGAGCCCCCTACGCCGAAAAAAACGGCGTAGGGGGTCCCCCTACAATCCATACCAGACCCGTATCCAAAGCACGCTACCCGGCCAGCCAGGAAGGGAGTGGGGACGAGCGAGCGCCCCCCCTCCTGAGCCGTACCAGGCTGCATGCCCTCAACATGGGGGGGTTGGGTGCTCTGGGGCAGGGGGGCGCACTGCGGCCCCCCCACCTCAGAGCACCCTGTCCCCATGTTGATGAGGACAGGGCCCCTTCCCGACAACCCTGGCCGTTGGTTGTCGGGGTATGCGGGCGGGAGGCTTATCGGAATCTGGGAGCCCCCTTTAATAAGGGGGCCCCCAGATACCGGCCCCCCCACCCTAAGTGAATGAGTATGGGGTACATCGTACCCCTACCCATTCACCTGCAAGAAAAGTGGTAAAAACACAAATAAACCACACAGTGTATTAAAATATTTTATTTTTCTGCTCCGGAGGCCGCCCCCTGTCTTCTTTATTAGCTCTTTTACCAGGGGGGGCTTCTTCTTTGACGTCTTCGGGTGGGTGGGGGCCGCCGTCTGGTTCTCTTCCACCGCCGGGGGGGTGGCTTTTAAAAAAGCCCCCACCCCCCCGGCGGGTTTCCTCCGGCGTCTTCGGCGGGGCTCTTCTTCTTCCGCTATCCCGACGGGTCTTCTCCGCTATCCGGGGGGTCTCGCCGCTCTCCGCTGTTGACTCGTCGCACCCCGGTTCTTCGTCTCGCAGTCCGGTCCCTTCTTCCGTGCTGTACGTCTTCTTCTGTGCTGTGAGTTCTTCTTCCGCGCTGTGACGTCATGTTCTTCACTTCTCTTCTTCTCCCGATGTTGACTCGCCGGTCCTCCTCGCTGAAATGACGGATGCGCGCCTTGCATCGGACCTATATAGGCCTCACAGTCCCATCATGCTCTGTACCTACCCATGTGATACCTACCACGTGGTGGGTAGGTATCACATGGGTAGGTACAGAGCATGATGGGATTGTGAGGCCTATATAGGTCCGATGCAAGGCGCGCATCCGTCATTTCAGCGAGGAGGACCGGCGAGTCAACATCGGGAGAAGAAGAGAAGTGAAGAACATGACGTCACAGCGCGGAAGAAGAACTCACAGCACAGAAGAAGACGTACAGCACGGAAGAAGGGACCGGACTGCGAGACGAAGAACCGGGGTGCGACGAGTCAACAGCGGAGAGCGGCGAGACCCCCCGGATAGCGGAGAAGACCCGTCGGGATAGCGGAAGAAGAAGAGCCCCGCCGAAGACGCCGGAGGAAACCCGCCGGGGGGGTGGGGGCTTTTTTAAAAGCCACCCCCCCGGCGGTGGAAGAGAACCAGACGGCGGCCCCCACCCACCCGAAGACGTCAAAGAAGAAGCCCCCCCTGGTAAAAGAGCTAATAAAGAAGACAGGGGGCGGCCTCCGGAGCAGAAAAATAAAATATTTTAATACACTGTGTGGTTTATTTGTGTTTTTACCACTTTTCTTGCCGGTGAATGGGTAGGGGTACGATGTACCCCATACTCATTCACTTAGGGTGGGGGGGCCGGTATCTGGGGGCCCCCTTATTAAAGGGGGCTCCCAGATTCCGATAAGCCTCCCGCCCGCATACCCCGACAACCAACGGCCAGGGTTGTCGGGAAGGGGCCCTGTCCTCATCAACATGGGGACAGGGTGCTCTGAGGTGGGGGGGCCGCAGTGCGCCCCCCTGCCCCAGAGCACCCAACCCCCCCATGTTGAGGGCATGCAGCCTGGTACGGCTCAGGAGGGGGGGGGGCGCTCGCTCGTCCCCACTCCCTTCCTGGCTGGCCGGGTAGCGTGCTTTGGATACGGGTCTGGTATGGATTGTAGGGGGACCCCCTACGCCGTTTTTTTCGGCGTAGGGGGGCTCTCCTTACAACCCATAACAGACCTAAGGGCCCGGTATGCTCCTGAGGGGGGGACCCATGCCGGATTTTTATTTAAAATCCGGCGGGGACTTCCCCCTCAGGATTCATAACAAACGCCGCACATGTGTAGAATTGGCGGGAATCCAAGTCGGATCTCCCGTCGCTTCTATGACGGCTCTGTCTCCATCGCGGCAAGCCAGCTCGGCGCTGGCTCCCGCGATGGGGCTCGTAGGTGCTCAATCTCGCTGAGAAAGAGAGCGAGATTGACACAAAATCGGGTTCACCTACTGTATAAGCATTCTTCTGGGAAAGGGGCACTGGACGACGTAACTCTATTACGAAACGCGCAGGGAGGAGAGGAGCAAAACGCTGATGTCATCACTTCTAACTGCTCGTGTATCCAGACGGACGGGTCTGCCTGCTTGTGTCCGGCCGGCACAGCTGGCTTAAGGCTTTTTTGTCGATGTCAATCTGTAAGTGTGATACTATGTTTACTTATTTACAATAAATCTTAAGGTTTTTACACTATCAAAGCATTATGTTTCTTACATGCCATTCCAATTCCATACGGGTCTGATTATCCATGGAGTGTGTTGATTAGCGGTGCAGCAAGTCTTGCGTGTCACTGGAAAACAAGCTGTGGTATCAAAAGGGATTCCGGATCCTCTGTAACGGGGGATCACAGTGTTTTGGTAAGCAGAAATTCTTTCCATATTGACAACGTCCAATGAGGAAACGCGTCTGGGAGGACGTGCGGTAACGTCATCATGTTAGGAGTAAGGGCTCCGCTTTGTGTATATGCCGGCCGGCAACTTTTAAAAAAACGCTTGTTTGTCTCTTCAACCGTGTGAGTAGTTTTCTACTGTTTTATAATAAATGACCTTCCTTGTGAAATTACACTATGTCTGCCATTCTCTGTTTATGAACGTGCGGTGGTGTTTCTGTTATGCTCGAGGGAGCAAGTGCTGATTTCCAGTCAGGGAGTGGGACCTCCTCAAAGGCCACGGCTGGGTCACAGCCGACTGCTGTCTGATAATACCAATCTGGTAAGCTGCTTCTTGGTGGGCTCTCACTCCAACAAGTGTGTTGTGTATCACGGTTGCGATTGGATCATCTCCTGTATCTCATGTGGTGTTTATGTTATGTTTGAGGTGCTGATTTCCATTAAGGGAGGGGGATCTCCCCAAAGGCCGCTGCTGGGTCACAGCCGACTGCTGTCTAATATTACCTATCTGGTAAGCTGCCTATGATACTGGTGGTGGGCTTTCAACCCTACAAGTGTGCTGTCTATCACGGTGGTGATTGGATTATCTCCTGTATCAGGACCATGCTTATCCTGAAAGAATATAGACTTTTTTGATTATAACCTCTATCAGGGTTAAGATATTATACTGACTTTTGTATCACACTAAGTCCGGGTGCCATGGCGCAGTTCTAACCCCCCTTTTTTTCCCTATGTCTTTAGTGCATTTGCACCAGAACTGCTGCCTCCCCATTTTCCGTGTCTAAGTTAAATGTTAATTTATTTCCATTTGACAATTTTTAGTCGATAAACGCAATTTTTTCTGTTTGAATTCTTTCCATATGGTGGTGGATTTCACACTGACCTTTCTCAACATTTGAAGAGTCTCGTTAAGGGCGAACCTACCAGCTTTGCACGGGTGAACTGTTATCACATTTTATTTTATCTTTTTGAAGGTTATGAACCTTTACAAATTTTAAATTTTTCACTGTTTTGAACTTTATGAACTCTACATTTTTTTAAACGCCACTGTTTTGAAGTCCAATTTTTAGTTTCTTTGGGTTGGAACTGATATTTGAACTATTCACCTGGTTTATTTAGTGTTTTGGTTTTTAGTGTTTACACTCACATTTGTAATACTTTTAGGTTTAGCGCAAAAGTTATAGGGCCAGATCCACAAAAACCTGGCGTAACTTAAAAAATCCCATTTAAGTTACACTGCCTTAAAGTTTCTACCTAAGTGCCTGATCCACAAAGCACTTATCTAGAAATTTCAGGCTGTGTAACTAAAATTCCGCCGGCGCAAGGCGTTCCTATTCAAATGGGGCGAGTCCCATTTAAATGAGGCGCGCTCCCGCGCCGGCCGTACTGCGCATGCGCGAAGTTACGTTACGCCGAGTTTTGAGGATCGCGACGGCTTAAAAAAGTTGCGTCGGGAAAAAAAATAAATAAATAACAGCGTCGCTCGGCATGCATTCCTGAGAGGGAGAACTCCATGCCAATTTTCAAAGAAAAAACCGGCATGGGTTCACCCCCCAGGAGCATACCAGGCCCTTAGGTCTGGTATGGGTTGTAAGGGGACCCCCCCTACGCCGAAAAATCGACGTAGGGGGTCCCCCTACAATCCATACCAGACCCGTATCCAAAGCACGCTACCCGGCCGGTCAGGAATGGGAGTGGGGACGAGCGAGCGCCCCCCCCCCCCTCCTGAGCCGTGCCAGGCCGCATGCCCTCAACATGGGGGGGTTGGGTGCTCTGGGGCAGGGGGGCGCACTGCGGGCCCCCCACCTCAGAGCACCCTGTCCCCATGTTGATGAGGACAGGACCTCTTCCCGACAACCCTTGCCATTGGTTGTCGGGGTCTGCGGGCGGGGGCTTATCGGAATCTGGGAGTCCCCTCAAATAAGGGGGCCCCCAGATACCGGCCCCCCACCCTAAGTGAATGGATATGGGGTACATCGTACCCCTATCCATTCACCTGTAGGCAAAAAGTTAGTTAGTAAACACACAACACAAGGCTTTTTAAAATATTTTATTATTCTGCTCCGGATGCCCCCCCTGTCTTCGTTATTAGCTCAATTAGCAGGGGGGCTTCTTCTTCCGCTCTCCGGGGGTCTTCCACTCTCCGGGGGTCTTCTCCGCTCTCCGGGGGGGGCTTCTCCGGACTCCGGGGGGCTTCTTCCATCTTCTCCCCTCTTCCGCTGTTGACTCGGCGAACCCCGGTTCTTCTGCAGATGTCCGGTGCCTTCTTCTTCAGCGCTGGCTGCCTGCTATCTTTGTGTGTTAGCTCAATTTCTAACAGGCAGCCAGCGCGGTCTTCTGTGACGTCATCTTCTTCTCCCCTCTTCCGATGTTGCCTCGTCGCCTGTTGTCGCTGTAATGATGGAAGCCCGCCTTGCATCCCATTTATATAGGCATCACCGTCCCATCATGCTCCGGCAGGTACCCACGTGGTGGGTGCCTACCCACGTGCACCCACCACGTGGGTACCTACCGGAGCATGATGGGACGGTGATGCCTATATAAATGGGATGCAAGGCGCGCTTCCATCATTACAGCGACAACAGGCGACGAGGCAACATCGGAAGAGGGGAGAAGAAGAACCTGACGTCACAGAAGACCGCGCTGGCTGCCTGTTAGAAATTGAGCTAACACACACAGATAGCAGGCAGCCAGCGCTGAAGAAGGCGGCACCGGACATCTGCAGAAGAACCGGGGTTCGCCGAGTCAACAGCGGAAGAGGGAAGAAGCCCCCCGGAGTCCGGAGAAGCCCCCCCGGAGAGCGGAGAAGACCCCCGGAGAGTGGAAGACCCCCGGAGAGCGGAAGAAGAAGCCCCCCCTGCTAATTGAGCTAATAACGAAGACAGGGGGAGCATCCGGAGCAGAATAATAAAATATTTTAAAAAGCCTTGTGTTGTGTGTTTACTAACTAACTTTTTGCCTACAGGTGAATGGATAGGGGTACGATGTACCCCATATCCATTCACTTAGGGTGGGGGGCCGGTATCTGGGGGCCCCCTTATTTGAGGGGACTCCCAGATTCCGATAAGCCCCCGCCCGCAGACCCCGACAACCAATGGCAAGGGTTGTCGGGAAGAGGTCCTGTCCTCATCAACATGGGGACAGGGTGCTCTGAGGTGGGGGGCCCGCAGTGCGCCCCCCTGCCCCAGAGCACCCAACCCCCCCATGTTGAGGGCATGCGGCCTGGCACGGCTCAGGAGGGGAGGGGGCGCTCGCTCGTCCCCACTCCCATTCCTGACCGGCCGGGTAGCGTGCTTTGGATACGGGTCTGGTATGGATTGTAGGGGGACCCCCTACGTCGATTTTTCGGCGTAGGGGGGGTCCCCTTACAACCCATACCAGACCTAAGGGCCTGGTATGCTCCTGGGGGGGAACCCATGCCGGTTTTGTTTTTACAAATTGCCGTGGAGTTCTCCCTCGGGAATGCATACCAAATGCCGTCGCTGGAATGGGCTTTTACAAGGTGTGACTAGTTTACACTTTGTAGAACCAGCCCTAATTTTACACTTGCAAAATAACACTTACGGCGCAAAAACGAAGCTGGAAAGCTTTGTGGATCGCCTTAAGTGCTAATTTGCATACTAGAAACGGCATTTCGACTCGAAATACCCCCAGCGGCGGATGCGGTACTGCATCCTAAGATTCGGCAGTGTAATTCAATTACACATGCCGGATCTTCTGCCTAACTTTGGAAAAAGCCTTTTGAGGATCGTTTCCAAAGTTACACACAAACTGAACAGCAGTTAAGTCGGAGTATCTCTTTTGTGGATCTGGCCCATAGTGTCTACAAAATAGGGGGAGATTTTTTTATTGTGACTGCGACATTATGGTGGTCATGTGCTATAAAAATGCACTGATTACTGTAAAAATGACACTGGCAGTGAAGGGGTTAACCACTAGGTGGCGCTAAAGGGGTTAAGTGTGACCGAGAGAGTGATTCTTACTGTTAGGGGGTGTGGCTACCAGTGGCACATCACTGATCACCATTCATGATCACGGAAATGGTGAGATCAGTGACATGTCACTAGGCAGAACAGGGGAATAACTTGTTTACAAAGGCATCCCCCTGTTCTGCCTTTTCTGACCGCAATCGCGGGCCGCCCAGGAACATCGGGTTCCCGTGACCCGCAAGCATGCTCACAAGGCACGCGGCAGATTTAAAGGGATGTACAGGTGCGCGCATTTGCCTGCCCGTGCCATGTTGTTGACGTGCATCTGCGTGCGGCAGTCGGCAACAGGTTAAGGATTGTAAAAAAAATTGTTAAATGTAAATAGCGTTTGGTACAATTTACCAAATGAACTGACATTTTTAATTTGTTGGCATAGATAGAGTCTTCTATTGTGTGAAGTTTGGGGGAAATTGATTTACATCTACTGTAAGTTCTTCTTTGTACGTTTAGCCACATTAAGCTTTCCAAAAAACAAGCTTAATGTCCCTCATTTTCTTTGTGGGGGACCAAAATCCATGAAACTTGTGGGATACGTTTGGAGGGATGAAAACTTAGGTTGTGCAAAGTTTTAAGGAGATTGATTAAGGTTTAGGCACATTATGGTACAAACTATTTTTAACTTAAGCTGTTCATATTAAATGTTTTATGATTGTAAAAAAATAGTTTAATGTAAATAACTTTTGATATTACCAAATGATCTGCAATTTTCAGATTATGTTGGCATAGACAGAGGGCCAGATTCACAAAAGAGATACGACGGCGTATCTCCTGATACGCCGTCGTATCTCTGTGATCCGCCCGTCGTAACTATGCGGCTGATTCATAGAATCAGTTACGCATAGATAGCCCTAAGATCCGACAGGTGTAATTGACTTACACCGTCGGATCTTAGGATGCAATTCTAGGCCGACCGCTAGGTGGCGATTCCATTGCGGTCGGCGTAGAATATGCAAATGACTAGTTACGGCGATTCGCGAACGTACGCTTTACCCGTCGCTCTAAATTTACCTTGTTTCCGTCGAGATACGCTGCACAAAACTAAGACTGCCCTCTAGGTGGCCTAGCCAATGTTAAGTATGGCCGTCGTTCCCGCGTTGACATTTTTAAATTCACGTCGTTTGTGTAAGTCGTCCGTGAATGGCGCTGGACGCCATTTACGTTAACTTTCGAAACCAATGACGTCCTTGCGACGTCATTTAGCGCAATGCACATCGGGTAATTTGATGGACGGAGCATGCGCAGTAGTTTGGCGCGGGAATGCGCCTAATTTAAATGGTGCTCGTCCCATTTGAATTAGGCGGGCTTGCGCCGAGCGGATTAACGTTACACCGCCGCAAGTTTACAGGTAAGAGCTTTGTGAATCAGGCACTTACGCTGTAAACCTGCGGCGGTGTAACGTAAATAGGATACGTTACGCCGCCGCAGCGTAACGTATTTGTACCTGAATCTGGCCCAGAGTCTTTTATTGTGTAAGGTTTGGAGAAAATTGGTTTACATCCAAGTTTTTTTTTTTTTTTTGTATGATAAGCCACATTAAGCTCTCCAAAAAGCATGCTTAACCACCTCAATACCGGGCCTATTCTGGCACTTCTCTCCTGCATGTAAAAATCATCATTTTTTTGCTACAAAATTACTCAGAACCCCCAAACATTATATACATTTTTTTAGCAGACACTCTGTGGAATAAAGTGGCGGTCATTGCAACTTTTTATCTCGCACGGTATATGCGCAATTTTTCAAACACTTTTTTGGGGGGAAAAAAACGGTTTCATGAATTAAAAAATTACAAAATAGTAAAGTTAGCAGAATTTTTTTGTATAATGTGAAAGATGATGTTATGCCAAGTAAATAGATACCTAACTTGTCACGCTTTAAAATTGTGCACATAAATGGAATGGCACCAAACTTCAGTACTTAAAAATCTCCATAGGCGACACTTGAATTTTTTTTTACAGGTTACCATTTTAGAGTTACAGAGGAGGTCTAGTGCTAGAATTGTTGCACATGTTCTAACGCACATGGCGATACCTCACATGTGTGGTTTGAACAGCGTTTACATATGTGGGCGGGACTTACGTGTGTGTTTGCTTCTGAGTGCAAGCTAGCGGGGACAGGGGAGTTTTATTTTTTTTATTTTTTATTTTTTTTACACCTTTTTTTATATATATTTTTTTATCACTTTTATTCCTATTACAAGGAATGTAAAAACCCTTGTAATAGGAATCTATTGTGACAGGTCCTCTTTATGGAGAGATGTGGCATCGATAAGACCCCACATCTCTCCTCCAGGCTTGAAAGCATGAGATTGTGAAAAAAAATCACAGATCTCATGCCGACAGTCACGATTGCGGCTTTGTTTACTTCCGGCTACCTGGGCGTGACATCATAACGTCGCCCCTAGGCCGGTGGTCATAGAGAAACCGGAAATCTCTATCGTCATCATAGGGAGGGTACTTTGGGATCCCCCCACAAGATTCCAAGAGAAAGTTCAGTGTCCTCAAATCATTACTAAGGGTTACTGCAGTATATTACGATTACCCACTACCTACCCAAGTTTTTGCTAAAGCATCATAAAAAGCATACCCTTGACTGGTTAATAAGCCTGAAGAGTGACTGAAACTGTGTGCTTGGCTGCAAGGAAACTACTGGGAAAAGGAGTTGGGCATTCACTATGGGCTAGAGCTACACACAAAATAAATAAAATTCAATATAATGAAAAATGTCTACAATATTGTTTTAATCAATGCTCTGTACACAAAATGTTAATGAAAAATATGAGAACGAAAGTCTTGGTGGAACATGAAAGATATAGAGGCTCTATTTACAATAGGAATTAATTTGGCAACAGTGACATGCAAACATCCTGGAGAGGTGCTGGCAGAGGTGATCACAAAAAAAAATTGGGCCAAATCCTCAAAAGGGATACGCAGGCGGAACTGCTGTTCAGCCTGCGTATCCCTGTGCCTATCTTTGGAACTGATCCTCAGAAGCAGTTTTCCAAAGATAGGCAGAAGATCCGACATCTGTTAGGCCCCGTACACACGGCCGAGGAACTCGACGTGCTTGGCACGTCGAGTTCCTCGTCGAGTTCTGGGATGAAGCCGCCGAGGAGCTCGGCGGGACGCCTTCTCCCATAGAACAACGAGAAAATAGAGAACATGTTCTCTATTTTCTCGTCGAGCTCCTCGGCGGCTCCATCGAGCCAAAATTGTACAGACGACAGAGTTTCTCGGCAGAATCCGGGTTTTGACCGAGTTTCTCGGTGAATTCTGCCGAGAAACTCTGTCGTGTGTACGGGGCCTCAGAGACTTACACTGTCGGATCTTAGGATGCAGTACCGCATCCGCCGCTGGGGGCATTTCGAGTCGAAATGCCGCTTTGCGTATGCAAATGAGGACTTACAGAGATCCACAAAGCTTTTCAGCTTTGTGTTTTCTGCGTAAGTTTACGTTTGCATACGTAAAATTAGTTCTGCTTTTACAAAGTGTAAACTAGTAACACCTTGTAAAAACAGATCTTTTTTTCGATCACCGCGTTTTTTTTAAAATTTAGAATTTTTTTTCCCGGCGCGTAACTTTTTTTTTACCGACGCAATTTTATTGTCCCGTCGCAATCCACAAAGCCCGACGTAACGTAAAATGAGGCGGGAGCGCGCCTCATTTAAATTGTCATCACCCCCTGCAGAAGAGGACCGCCTTGTGCCGGAGACATTTAAGTTACATGGCCTGAAATTTCTAGGTAAGTGCTTTGTGGATCGGGCACTTAGGTAGAAATTTTAAGTCAGTGTAACTTAAATGGGAAAAAATAAGTTAGGCAGGATTTTTGAGGATTTGGCCCATTGTTGTTGCATCAGACTTTGTTAACTGAGATACAATTTCCATTAATATAGCAATGACTAAAGAAATTAACAGATTTAATGCCGCGTACACGCGGTAATTTTTCGGCATGAAAAAAAAAAAAACGTTTTTCAAAAATTTCATTTAAAATGACTGTGTGTGGACTTCACATCATTTTTCGGGTTCTGAAAAATGACAAAAAAACATTTCAATATGCTCCATTTTTTAACAACGTTTTAAACAATGTTATGAGACGGGAGCGCTCGTTCTGGTAAAACTACCGTTCGTAATGGAGATACAGTAGCACATTCATCACACTGTAACAGACAGAAAAGCGCGAAACGTCTTTTACTAACACAAAAGCAGCCCCAAGGGTGGCGTCATCGGCATGGAACTTCCCTTTCATAGTGTCGTCCTACATGTTATACGTCACCGCGCTTTGCTAGAGCATTTTTTTTTAACGATCGTGTGTGGGCAATGTCGTTTTAATGATGAAGTTGAAAAAAAAACGTTTTTTTGAGAGGCTGAAAAACGTCATTTTTTACAAGCCGAAAAAGGATCGTGTGTATACGGCATCAGGAATGGCTACATAGCGGAGACCTGGGATTTTATACACATGTTTATCTTCACCGCTAGTATTCTGAGGTCCATTGCTGTTTGATAAGCTGCTCTAGAGCTTTTTTGTGCAAAAGGTGGATTGATGCAGTGGCTCTCTTTTCTGGAAAACACAATTTAGCTTTAGAAGTGGATGCTGTAAGGGGTTAGCTCGGTAGCGTGGTGTGTGACCCCCTGGATGGGTTCACTACACACTGAATTTATACAGAAAGGCAGTCGAAGACGGTTGAAAAACAAAGATTTTGGTTTATTCTTCCATCTTGCTGGAAACAAGTGCAAGCATCCAAACAGCATAAACAAAATCAAACATAAAATAAACCCTGGCCACTTGGGGCGTCTACCTTCACCACACAGGAACCTATCTAGGGAGTCTGGCACAGCCTAGTGCTGGGCAGACACTGCTGGTCATACAGCAGAAAAACAATAGTCTTTTGATTTTTATCACACAGAAAAATCAATCACCACCTCACCTCCTCAGAAGACTTTCAGACTACTGCTCTCCTTACTCACAAAGCCTCATGATGCAGCAAATCAGTGGTTATCCTCTGGATTACTTATAGAGGCCTTAATTGCCTCATTCTGTACAGCTGAAGTTTTCCAACGCCCTTAAACCTTTTCTGGCTACTTCTGCAGCCGACGCCTAATAACAATTGGTGTATTGTCTAAACAAGGCAGAAATGTATCTCCCATCTGTGACAACACCCACAGATTTACCTGACTTCCTGTCACAATGCACTTTGATTTGAAGCACCATATATTTTACTTGTGTTTACTATTACAAGTGTATGTATTTGTGGACTATTTATTGCTGAAGTAATAACCTTGGACTTATCTGTTTTCTGTTTTCAAGTATTATGTTACTTATTTACATTACTGGTCACATTAATAGTATTTGCAATATAGCTGACTTGCTATTTGTTTGTTTTCAAATATAATATGTTACTTGTTTTACCCTGTTGGTTACATTGGTAATAATTGGGATGCAGTGCTGCTTTAAATGCAATTCTTCTCTAGGCACCTTCCTACAATTTTTCATCACCATAAAGACAATTCTTAACACTTAAAACATTATCATAATAGAAATGAGAAAAATTGAAAAATGGCCATAATGTGCAGAAAGGTTAGATGGTAGGAAGCCAGATTAAAACAAATACATTTGGTATTTAGTGTTTAAATTTAGTCTTGGCAAGCACCGCTTGTTTTCCTAACTGGCACCAAGAGTGCCAACAGATCTGATTGGATGTTTCATCATCAAGAACGTTTTTTTTTTAAAAGTCTCTGACATGTGACAGCGTGTGTGTGCGTGGCACTATGTCATGTGTTTAATGATGTCACTGACTTTAACAAGTATAAGAGAAGCGGAGATGTACAGGCAATCACCCACTCGTTGAAATCAATACAATGAAGATCATCCTGCTTTTTGCACTGTTCCGTTTGAGCTCCTGCCAGGGTAAGGACTATTAATCAAGACGTTTGTATTATATTGCTAGAAAATATGGACACATGTTTGGGAGGTCTTCAGTTAATATTCCTCTATGTCTATGTTATGCCATTGCATTATAGCTACTGGATGTTCAGAAACGCCTGTTTCCTATGGTGATGATGATGATTGCCTTGCAAAAGCACTGGAGGTAAAGTGGTAATTAACATAAAAAATATAAACAATTGTATTATTTTTTTTATTTCCTTTATTTGTAAACAAGACAAGGTAGAGCGTGTTATTTTTAATTTAGTTCAGTCGGAATCTGGATAATGGATTGTATGGGTAAGTGATATCGGTAAAACTACTCAAAACAAAATCATGCTGTTATGTCACCCCTAATTTTACATTTGGAATATAGAATAGACTGTAGGGCCCAGATATTCAATGGCATGTCCTTGGTTACATATACATTTGTTGATTTAAAAATATGACATCTTGTATTACATTCATTTACATATATATTGTATCTTTAATTTAAACTGTAAAAGCAATGTCATGTTAATTTTGTTTAATAAAAAAGACCTCACTTTTACAAGGTTACTGTGCTAAAGCAATAGAGGAGGTAGCTTACTTAGCTAAGTGCATGAGGAAACATTGTGTTCACATTTAATACACGCAATGTATGATTTAAGTGAACACAGTGTCATTGTTTTACTAAGCTAAGACAACCTTTACTTTGCTAAAGCTGGCCATAGATGAAACGATTTACTCTGCTGCAACCACGGGTTGCAGGAAAGAAAATGTATCTATTTCCCCATCAACACAAACAGTGGAGACATTGTGGTCTCTCGATGGTGGGTGTGGAAAGCCATCCCTGTCAAGAGAACACAAAGATTAATGCTAGAAGCTATAATAGCGGCTAACAATAATTGCATTTAAAATCTGACAGGCTGGTTGTACCCAAACCCTCTATGGCCATCTTAAGTAAGCAGTCTATATTCCTTTATGAAATAGTTCCATTCATTTCATTGGTTCCTCTTGCTTAATACATTTTCATCATCCTGTAATATTACAATGCATTTCTTTATTAAGAGTGTTGGATATATTCATTTCTAACATATGTCATTCAATTTTAGGATCTTGGATATTTTTTTCCCGCTGTTGCCAAATTTGATTGTGCATACAATCAATTTCAGGTACATTTTATTGTGACTATAACAAAATGTTACAAAATAAACCTATTTGAAAGCACTTTATATAAAGAGCCTCTATACAAAAATAATGTGTGTGGAGCATCTCATTTTTAATCCCGGCTGTGGTATACCTAGTCATAGTTAGTCGTATTCACCCTCAGTTAACTACTACCAGGTAAAAAAAATTGTGATTATTTCTCTCATGAAGACATTTCTGTAAAACAGTGGAGAGAGCCAAATAAGAATAACAAGTGAAGGTTAAATGTGAGTTATTTGAAGGAGATATTGGCAACGTGGATATTAGTAATTCTAAAAAATAATAATTTTCAGCATTCTCAGCTCGCTTGAGATTATCCTATTAACAGCAAGAGAGTAGACTGAATCATTTAAACTTTTTTCTTAATTTACTTATTATTCTTTGTTTTATCTCTTCTTTTTTTTGCAATCTGTGTACCAAAAGGGAGATTTCAATTTAATTGCCATCCTGGAGATGCAATAGGAAGTGAGAGGAAATCTCTATATAATGGGGGAATTTTCTTCTTAGACAGCTGTTTTAAAAACAGGTGTCCCTACATTGCAAGATTTCCCCTCAACTGTTGTCCAGATGACAGCTGTAATATTTAGCATTTTTTATCACCTTATGCCCTGCGTCAATGGTCATCAGGACAATCGGGGCAAGTGAAACATCTTAGCAGGTTCACAGACAGCAACACAAACATATATATGAGAGCAACAAACAAACAGCACAAAACTTTTGGTGAAAAAATAAAAAAATAATATAAATTAATTGGAAGGGATTCCCCAGGGGTTTTATTTGCAGCAAGAAATAAATACTATATATTATTTAAAAAAAAAAAAAATTTATTGTAAAAAGTTCTTCACAGAGAACATCTGTTTATATCAAAACATGAGCTCTGGAATTTGAAATAAAAACATATACATACAAATGACATAGCACGATATAACTATAATTTGATCATACTAAAGACCCTGACTCGTTTCAACCTTGTCAGTATAGGTCTTCTTTTGGAAGAAAAAGGAGAAGAAACTCTAGAAAAAGATACATTGTACAGGTGAAATTGTTCATGAAACCAAAACATTCTCAGCAGTGGTACATATGCAATAATTATATTGCTAATATTAGGAAATATATTTACCAAAAGCCAATGCATTTTGGTGGCCAAAGATAGTGAGGGAGCTGCAGACCGAACCCCCCTCCAATGAAACCGAGAGTGGTGGCAGGTGACCCGGGGACAGAGAGCGGCATGCATGGGCCATTGAGAAGGTTGAGCGGGGGTGACTGGGGGCAGTCTTCCCTCAGAAGGAGACAGAGGAGGCGGGTGAGAAACCAGAGGAACCAGGAGGTGACATGTTGACCGGGAGAGGCTGCAGGTAAGTATAACTGCAGACCAGAGAGGGGGGTATGACAGGCCAGCCAGGGAAATGGTGGGAGCAGTGAGAGGCAGGCTGACCAGAGGAGACTGAATGTGCTGACAAGCCCTGCAAGTTACAGTTGACAGGGGAGGCTGAGCTGAAGCAGGAAGGCACAACAAATAGAAAAGACTAACTGTTTGTGTGTAGTGGGGACTCTGGCTGAGGGGGGTGCAGTGTGAGTAACTAATTACTACTGAGTATTTTGAGGAACTGAGTACTACTGAGTATTGTCAGGCAACTGGGTATTGTTGGGTAACTGAGTATTGTAAGTACTGTTGAGTAACTGAGCACTGTTTGATAACTGAGTATTTTGGGGTAACTGAGTATTGGTGGGTAACTGATTATTGTGAGTAAATGAGTATTGTTGAGTAACTGAGTATTGTGAGTACTGTTGGGTAACTGTGTACTGTTGGGTAACTGAGTATTGCTGGGTATTGTTGGGTAAATGAATACTGTTGGGTAACTGAGTATTGTTGGGTAAATGAGTATTGATGGGTATTGTTGGGTAACTGGGTATTGTGAGTACTGTTGGGTAACTGAGTATTTGTGGGTAACCAATTATTGTGAGTAACTGAGTATTGTTGGGTAACTGAGTATTGTGAATACTGTTGGGTAACTGTTTACTGTTGGGTAACTGAGTACTGTTGGGTAACTGAGTATTGTTGGGTAACTGAGTATTGCTGGGTATTGTTGGGTAACTGGGTATTGTTGGGTAACTGAGCATTGTTGGGTACTGTTGAGTAACTGAGTATTGTTGTACCTTTGTATTGTTGAGTACCTGTGTATTTTTGAGTATTAGAGTCAGGAAGCTAGTTGTCAGTTAATTGGACGGAGTATAATTCCCAATTCCCATTAAATTAGTGGGTACAATGCCTGGCGGGTGTGGAGATGCGACTGTGTACATCTTGGGGCATGTATGCGTTCCTCGATCATGCGATCAATGGCGAATACTGCTGTACAAAATTAAAGCACATTGATTCCCTGGAAGCCCAGATGCTGAATCTAGGGAAGCAGCTGGCAACACTGAGAAGAATCTCCATACTAAAGGAGAGTTTAGAACGTACCCGGCAGGCGCCGGCAAGGGCCAGCACAGAGGCGTGTGGAAATACAGGGGTGCAGGCACCAGTGCAGGGTAGTTGGGTGACAGTTTGGAAAGGTAGAGGGGAAAGGGTTAGGGAGGTCGGTCCTGGGCTGGAACATCCCAATAAATACATTATGTTGCGTGATGTTAGAGATATCGGTCAGGGACCAGCATTGCTGGAGCAGAGTGATGCCCCTTGCTGCCAAGGGAAAAACTCCTCCAGTGAGGATTGGAGCAAGGCTAAGGCTAAGATAAGACAGATTCTGGTGGTAGGGGACTCAATTATTATAAGGACAGAGAGGGCTATATGTCAAAAAGACCTGAAGCACCGAACTGTATGTTGTTCACTGGGCTCTCGTGTTTGGCACATCACTGATCTGGTAAATGGATTATTGATAGGGGCTGGGGAGGACCCAGCTGTCATGGTACACTTTGGCACCAAAGTCAGAGGAAGATGGAGAGTCCTAAAAAATGATTTTAGGGATTTAGGTGCTAAATTGAGGAAGGGACCCCCAAGGTAGTATTCTCAGAAATACTACTGGAACCTCGAGCCACACCAGAGAGGCAGTGGGAGATTAGGGAAATTAACAAGTGGTTGAGGATTTGGTGTAGAAAGAAGGGGTTTGGGTTCCTAGGAAAATGGTCCAACTTCTCAGTCAGTTACCAGCTTTTTAGTAGGGACAGACTGCACCTAAATGGGAAGGGTGCAACTCTGCTGGGAGAGAATATGGCCGAAAAGTTAGAGGGGCTTTTAAACTACAGTAGGTGATGGGGGAAGGGTCCAGATGTAGAGATAACCAGAGTGGTACAAGGTTCAGCGGGTAGTATTGGGGGCATTAGCAGTAGGGAGACTAAAATACCTAAACCCAAGGGCCCAGATTCAAGAAGCTTTTGCGCCCGCGCAACCATAGGTTGCGCGGCGCAATAGCTGTTTTGCTCCCGCGTAGCGAATGCCCCTGATTCAGGAACATCGCTACGCGGACTGCAGCCTAGGATATGACAGGCATAAGCCTCCTTATGCCTTCATATCTTAGGCTGCATTCTTGCGTTGGCCGCTAGGGGGTGCGGCCATTGTGATCGGCGTATAGTATGCAAATAGCATACTATCACCGATTCACAAAACTTGCCCGGGCCCAGCGCACGCCAGGTACGGAGTTTCCGTACGGCGGCTTTAGCGTAAGGCTGCCCCTTCTCATAGTAGGGGCAGCCAATGCTAAAGTATAGCCGCCCTTCCCGCTCGTGAAATTTGAATTTCACGTTGTTTACGTAAGTGATTCGTGAATGGCGCTGGATGCCATTCACGTTCACTTAGAAGCAAATGACGTCCTTGCGACATCATTTGCCGCAATGCACGTCGGGAAAGTTTCCCGACGGAGCATGCGCTGTTCGCTCGGCGCGGGAGCGCGCCTAATTTAAATGATTCCCGCCCCCGGCGGGATCATTTACATTAGGCGCCCTTACGCAGGGCAAATTAGCATAGCGCCCGCGCAATTTACGGAGCTACTGCTCCGTGAATCGCTGGCAAATCGAAATATTTGCGTGGGCGCAGAGCAAAAATCGTTGCCCTTTGCCCACGCAAATATTGCGCGGCTCTACCTGAATCTGGGCCAAGGTAACTAAGTTGACTAATACAAATTACAGTCTTATAACAATGAACAAAGCGATATTATGCGACTGGAAAAAACTATGAGGCTTGTAAACTAATAATAAAAGTCTGGTTAACAAGGTGGGAGAACTGGAGCTGATGATGTACGAGGAGGATTTTGATTTTGTGGAAATTTCAGAGACTTGGTTTGACAGCTCTCATGATTGTCTGGCAACTAGGGATGAGCTTTGAGTTTGAGTCGAACTCATGTTCGACTCGAACATTGCCTGTTCGCCTGTTCGGCGAACAACGAACAATTTGGGGTGTTCGCGGCAAATTCGAAAAGCCGCGGAACACCCTGTTAAAGTCTATGGGAGAAATCTAAAGTGCTCATTTTAAAGGCTAATATGCAAGTTATTGGTGGGGACCTGGGTCCTGCACCAGGGGACATGTATCAATGCAATAAAAAGTTTTAAAAACGGGCGTTTTTTTGGGAGCAGTGAATTTAATAATGCTTAAAGTGAAACAATAAAAGTGAAATATTCCTTTAAATTTCGTACCTTGGGGGGGTGTAAAGTAAGCATGTGAAATAGCGCAGGTTTCCCGTACTTAGAACTGTCCCTGCACAAAGTGTCATTTCTGAAGGAAAAAAAGTAATTTAAACCGACTCGCGGCTATAATGAATTGTTGCCTCCCGGCAATTCAGAGAGAATTCATTCATAAAAAATAAAAGTGTGGGGTCCCCCCAAATTCAATTATCAGGCCCTTCAGGTCTGTTATGGATATTTAGGGGAACCCCCGCCATCAATTTAAAAAAAAAATTACGTGGGGTTCCCCCCAAATATCCATTCCAGTCTCTTCAGGTCTGGTGTGGATTTTAAGGGGAACTCCACCCCAAATTTAAAAAAAAATGGCGTGGAGTTGTACCCCATTACCAATTCACATAGGGGGGCCAGGATCTGGGGGTCCCATTTGTTAAAGGGGTCTTCCAGATTCTGATAAGCTCCCCGCCCGTTAGACCCCCACAACCACCAGGCAAGGGTTGTGGGGATGAGGCCCTTGTCCCCATCAACATGGGGATATCCTCCCCATGTTGAGGGCATGTGGCCTGGTACGGTTCAGGAGGGGGGGCCGCTCTCTGCCCCCCCTCCTTTCTGCGGCCGGCCAGGTTACATGCTCGGATAAGGGGTCTGGTGTGGATTTTTGGGGGAACTCCATGCAATTTTTTTTTAATTGAGGCGGGGTTCCCCTTAAAGCAGGGGTTCACCCTATAAAAAAATTATAACACTACATCCAGCCCAGTTCTGCAAATAAAATTACACTGACCTTTTTTTTTTTTTCACCGTAGATAGCGTTTATCCTTATAATTCACCGCGGCTTCCGGGTAGGGAATCCCGTGGGAGTGGGCGTTCCTATTGACATGCCAATTGATTGACATGCTAAACGACGGCGCATACAGCGCGTCACGACTTCCCGAAAGAAGCTTGGGTCGGCTCGGCTCTATTCGGCGCCGGTGCACCCACTCCCGCGGGATTCCCTACCCGGAAGCCACGGTGAATTATAACGATAAATGCTATCTACGGCGAAAAAAAAGGTCAGTGTCATTTTATTTGCAGAACTGGGCTGGATGTAGTGTTAGAAATTGTTTATAGGGTGAACCCCCGCTTTAATATCCATACCAGACCTGAAGGGCCTGGTAACTGAATTTTGGGGGACCCCTTGCTTTTTTTTTTTTTATGAATGAATTATCTCTGAATTGCCGGGAGCCGACAATTCATTATAGCCGCAAGTCAGTTTTAAATGACTTTTTTTCTTTCAGAAATGACACTTTGTGCAGAGACAATTCTAAGTACCGGAAACATGTGCTATTTCACAGGCTTACTTTACACCCCCCTAGGTACGAAATTTAAAGGAATATTTCACTTTTATTGTTTCACTTTAAGCATTATTAAATTCACTGCTTCCGAAAAAACGTCCGTTTTTAAAACTTTTTTTGCATTGATACATGTCCCCTGGGGCAGGACCCAGGTCCCCAAACACTTTTCAGGACAATAACTTGCATATTAGCCTTTAAAATTAGCACTTTAGATTTCAAACGTTCGAGTCCCATAGACTTTAACGGGGTTCTAAAGTTCACACGGACGTTTGGTGTGTTTGCAGGTTCTGCTGCAAACC
Organism: Rana temporaria; assembly: GCF_905171775.1. Lineage (NCBI taxonomy): Eukaryota > Metazoa > Chordata > Amphibia > Anura > Ranidae > Rana > Rana temporaria. The sequence continues at coordinate 154,964,024 of NC_053495.1, read as the reverse complement.
GAACAGGGAGGTGTTCGGCTCATCCCTACTGGCAACCATTGAGGGGTATTCCCTATATCACAGAGATAGAGAGGGTAAGAAAGGGAGATGGGTATGCCTGTATATCAAAAATGATGTGCAAGAGAATGTGAGGGACAATATTACTAATGGAGCTAAGGAAAACAAAAGGAAAGGCCTTAAAAAAATACAAGGCGGAGGGGTCATTGTCGTCATTCCAACTTTTCAAAGAATGCATTAGAACTGTAAGGGTGCAATCAGGGCAGCTAAAATAGAACACAAAAGGCACATCGCAGAGGAGAGTATTAAAAATAACAAAAAAAATGTAAAAGAGAGGCCAGAACATATTGGCCCCATAAGCGATGATGAAGGGAATCTGGTTACAAAAGACGGAGAGATAGCAAAGGTTTTGAATATATTCTGCTACTCAGTCTTCACTAGCATGTCACAGGAAGTACCCTCATGGCTAACAGAAGACAGAATCAGCAATAGACTTGATAAACTTAATATAAATAAGTCACCGGGACCAAGGTTTCAGGTTGCACCTGAGGGTTCTTGAAGAACTTATTTGGGTTATAGCCAGACCACTGTTCCTAATTTTTGTGGACGGTTTACTGACTGGAAAGGAACTGGCTGATTGGAGAAAAGCCAATGTAGCACCAATAATTAAAAGAGGGCAGAGATATATCCCTATAAACTACAGGCCAGTTAGCCTAACATCAATAGTATGCAAGCTATTGGAGGGGATGATAAGGGACTATATACAATATTTTAGTAATGTAAATGGTATCATTAGCAGTAATCAGCATGGATTCATGAAGAATCATTCTTGTCAGACCAATCTATTAACGTTCCATGAAGAAGTGAGCTGCCATCTAGATAAAGGAAGGCCCGTAAATGTGGTGTATCTGGATTTTTTTTTTCAATACAGTTTCCCACAAACGTTTACTGTACAAACTAAGGTCTGTTTGCCTGGACCATGGGGTGAGCACCTGGATTGAAAACTGGCCACAGTTTATTCATAAACGATCTCGAGGATGGGATAAACAGCTCAATCTCAGTTTTTGCTGACTATGCAAAGCTAAGCAGGGCAAAAACTTCTACGCAGGATGTGGAAACCTTGCAAAAAGACCTAAGCAAATTTAATGAGGTGGGCAACTACATGGCAAATTACGTTTAATGTTGAAAAATGCAAGGTTATGCATTCGGGTGTCAAAAATATGAATGCAAGTTACTCGCTGGGGGAGAATTATCTAGGATGGAAAATGACCTGTGGGTCCTAGTAGAGGACAGGCTCAGCAATGGCATGCAATGCCAAGCTGCTGCAAGCAAAGCAAACAGAATATTGGCATGCATTAAAAAGGGGATTCACTCCAGAGACAAAACGATAATTCTCCCACTCTACAAGACTCTGGTCCGGCCACACCTGGAGTATGCCATCCAGGTCTGGGCACCAGTCCTCAGGAAGGATGTGCTGAAACGGTAGAGAGTCTAGAGAAGGCCAACAAAGCTAATAAAGGGACTGGAGAACCTCCGCTATGGGGAAAGGCTACAAGCTATGGACTTATTCTCTCTGGAGAGGAGACACTTGATATGATATCAATGTACCAATATCATACTGTTGACCCAAGCATAGGGAAAAAACTTTTCAGTGAAAGGGAAGTTAAAAGGTGGCCATTAACTAAAATTAGAAGAGAAGCGGTTTAACCTTAAACTGCTTAAAGGGTTCTTTACTGTCCAAGCAGTAAGGATGTGGAATTTTCTTCTGCAAGCAGTGGTATCAGCAGGGAGCATCTATAATTTGAAAAAATTATTAGATCGACTCCTTGACCACTTATGCCGCGTACACATGATCATTTTTCGGCATGAAAAACACGTAGTTTTAAAAAAATGTCATTTAAAATGATCGTGTGTGGGCTTCACATCATTTTTCGGGTTCTGAAAAACAACAACATTTTTTTTCCGAACATGCTGCATTTTTTAATGACGTTTTAAACTATGTTGTTTTTTGGGTTGTAAAAAATGATCGTGTGTGGGCTAAAACTACGTTAAAAACCTGCACATGCTCAGAAGCAAGTTATGAGATGGGAGCGCTCGTTCTGGTAAAACTACCATTTGTAATGGATTAAGCACATTCATCATGCTGTAACAGACAGAAAAGCGTGAATCGTCTTTAATTAACACAGAATCAGCTAAAGCAGCCACAAGGGTGGCGTCATTCTCAAGGAACGTCCCCTTTAGAGTGCCGTCGTACGTGTTGTACTTCACCACGCTTTGCTAGAGCATTTTTTAAAAACGATGGTGTGTGGGCAACGTCGTTTTAATGATGAAGTGCCGAAAAACGTCATTTTTTTTTCATGTTGAAAAATTATCGTGTGTACACGGCATTAAGACTCGGACCATTATGCAGCTAAAGGACCTTGCCCCTTTTTGCGATTCGGCACTGCGTCACTTTAACTGACAATTGCGCGGTCCAAACAAAATTGGTGTATTTTTTTTCCCACAAATAGAGCTTTCTTTTGGTGGTATTTGATCACCTCTGCGGTTTTCATTTTTTGCGCTATAAACAAAAATAGAGTGACAATTTTGAAACAAATGCAATATTTTTTACTTTTTGCTATAATAAATAGCATTAATAGCATATATTAAATAGTATTCCTCTACATATTTTTGGTAAAAAAAATTGCAATGAGCGTTTAACGATTGGTTTGCGCAAAATTTATAGTGTACAAAATAGGGGATAGTTTTATGGCATTTTTATTATTTTTTTTTTTTTTTTACTACTAATGGCGGCGATCAGAGATTTTTTTGATGACTGTGACATTATGGCGGACACATCGGACAATTTTGACACATTTTTGGGACCATTGTCATTTTCACAGCGAAAGTGCTATAAAAATGCATTGTTTACTGTGAAAATTACAATTTCAGTTTAGGAGTTAACCACTAGGGGGCGCTGTAGGGGTTAAGTGTGACCTCATATGTGTTTCTAACTGTAAGGGGGCAGGGCTGGACATGTGACATCATTGATCATCTTTCCCTATATCAGGGAACAGACGATCACTGACATTGCCACTGGGAAGAACGGGGGAGGTGTGTTTACACACACCTCTCCCCGTTCTTCAGCTCCTGTGACTGATCGCGGGACACCGGCGGCGATCGGGTCTGCGGGTCCCGCGACCCATGGCTGGGCACTTAAAGGGGACATACCCTTATGTGATTGTGCCCAGCCGTGCCGTTCTGCCGACGTATATCGGCGTTAGGTGGTCCTTAAGTGGTTAACGACCACAACATACAGATATATACAATGTACGATTAACATAAACACATACACATAAACAAAGCTAATAAAGGGACTGGAGGACCTCAGCTATGTGGAAAGGCTACAAGGATATACAATGTACCATTAACATAAACACACACACACACGCACACACACACACACATAGGTTGACTTGTGTCTTTTGTTCAACCTCGCCAACTATGTAACTATGCAATTATACAGAAAACTGTTAACATTTAGGGCTAGTTCACACCACATGCAGTCCAGTGCATTTTTTTTCTGCATCAAAATCGCATTGGAAAAAAGGTTACATGGTTTCCAATGGCATGGTTCACACCAGTGCAGTCAGTTCCATGGCTTTCCAGTTCCAGAAAATAAGTAGAACCTGCTGCATTTTTCCTGCACTGTACTGGACGGGAATTCAGTAAAACGTATCAAAAACACACTGAAACACACTGGACTCTAGTATAGTGGAAAAAAAACAAGAAAAAAAGCTCCTGGAATGCATCCGAAACCACATCAAAAACGCAACAACAATTTTCTGGAACGCATCAAAAACGTGCTAAAAACGCCCATGCAGAAACACACCTGGAAAGGCTCTGGAGTGCATCTTTGTGGTGTAAACCAGCCCACAATAACATTTACAAAATATGAAAATAACAATACCAAAAGCCAAGATATTCAGAGTGTTGAGGTGGTGGGGAACAGATTTAAGAATAAAGCCACAGAAACCATCTGTCACCTGTCTAAGGGCTTTCATAAAGTTTTATTGGTTTGTTGAGATTGCTTTAAGAGATCTGACTTTTAATAGGGCCGTTACAATAACTGTAATCTTCACTCCATGGTATTTTTTTTAGGAGGATAAAAATGAAAAGAATTACAACGCTGCAGCAAAAGAATTCGCTAATGCACTGGTGCGTAGAACTAATTTATGATTGTATGTACAGATTAGCTGTTTAAGAATATTTTTTTAATTTTTTTATTACCAAGATGAACATAGGAAATTAAAGTTATGTCCCCTGTGATGATTTTTCCTTTTCAGTTTAGCTGCCCTTAGGCTTGCAATGGTTTTGCACAGATCAACCCTATTCTTCCTCTTCTGAGGTCCCCCACCTGTGCTCCTGACTTCTCCCCCTTCTGAGTGTCCCCATAAAATGCTACTTATTATGGGGACACTAATGTGGGCTTGATCCTGAGCTATGCTCTGTGTGTCCATTGATACTCAGCTCCATCTCTGCTCATTGGCTGTCATTGCCTCCATGCCCAGAGAGAGAGGAGAGAGCCACTGCTCTTTAGCACAGGGCTGGATCAAGATTGGGCTCATGTAAGTATAATGGGGGCTGGGGGAAGGAACTGAACACAGAAGTTTTTTTTTTTACCTTTATGCAGAGAATGCATTAAGGTAAAAAAAAAAAAAAAAACTCTGCCTTCAGAATCACTTTATTGGTACAGCTTATAGAATGAAAAAAAAGATAGTATTCAAATTTAAGTATTTTTTTATTACTATTAATAGACCTTATTTATCGGTGTATAACACGCACTTTTTCACCTGAAAACAGAGGGTAAACAGTTCCTGCGTGTTATACGCCAATATATATTTTTGTACCAATGGGGCGGTCCGCCCTGGGTGCCACTCATTGGGGAGGTGTGTCAGGCCGGCTGCCCCATCTCTCTCTGGCCCTGGGACAGTGCTGCCAGCATACAAAAAACATTACTGCCAGCCCCTTCTCATATACCGCTCCTCCTGTGCCACTTTCGATGTAAATGAAAGCCTCTAAATAACTCAATTAACGTGGCTCTTGCTGGCTGCTCTCCTCCTTGAGTGTAGCTTTTGATTGGAGGAGGAGAGCGGTCATATGACTGTTAATGAAACAGCAGAGGAGAGCAGTCACATGACCAGGTCCACGAGAGAGTGGCGTTAATTTAGGTATTTAAAATCTTTGATTTATAATGAGAGTGGCACAGGAGGAGTGGTGTATGAGAAGGGATTGACAGTGATGTTTTTACTTTAGAGCAGGGGTCTCCAAACTTTTCAAACAAAGGGCCAGTTTATTGTTCTTCAGCCTTTAGGAGGGCCGGATTGTGACCAGCAGGGTAGAAAAACCCCCGGGCCCAGCATTGGTGAGAAAAAATATGGCCTCATAGTTTGCGATCAGTAGGATAAGGAGTAGTGCCCCTATTAGTAGGAGTAATTGTATCTCATCATTGGTATCAGTAGAAGAAAAAGTTCCCCCTTGTTGGAGTCAGTGGGAAGAATAGTGCCTCATATCAGTGGGAGGAATAAAGCCCTGAGGGCCGGATAAAAGCTAGCAAAGGGCCACATCTGGCCCTCGGGCCACAGTTTGGAGACCCCTGCTTTAGAGTATGCTGGCAATTGTGTCCCAGGAGACTGGGGGTCTCCTGGGAGTGCTTTATAATGAACGCTGGTTGTGTGATGTGCAGGATAAGGGGGCTGTGTTATGTGCAAGGAAAGGGGGCTGTGTACTATGCAAGGATAGGGGTCTGTGTACTATTCCTATTCAGGGAAAGGGTTCTGTGTACTATTCAGGGAAAGGGGTCTGTGTACTATGCAGGGTAAGGGGTCAGTTTACTGTGCAGAGGGTCATGTACTGTGCAGGGGGTGCGTTTACTGTGCAGGGGGTGTGTGTACTGTGTGATGTGTAGCATAAGGGGGCTGTGTGATGTGCAAGGAAAGGGGTCTGTGTACTATGCAATGAAAGGGGTCTGTGTACTATGCAGGGAAAGGGGTCCATGTACTGTGCAGGGGGTCCATGTATTGTGCAGGGGGTCCGTGTACTGTGTGATGTGCAAGGAAATGGGGCTTTGTACTATGCAGGAAAAGGGGTCCATGTACTGTGCAGGGGGTATGTGTACTGTGCAGGGGGTGCGTGTACTGTTCAGGGGGTCTGTGTATTGTTCAGGGGGTATGTGTACTGTGCAGGGGCTCTGTGTACTGTGCAGGGGCTCTGTGTACTGTGCAGGGGGTCTGTTTACTGTTCAGGGGGTCTGTGTACTGTTCAGGGGGTCTGTGTACTGTGCAGGGGGTCTGTGTACTGTTCAGGGGGTGCATCTACTGTGCAGGGGGTCTGTGTACTGTGCAGGGGTCTGTGTACTGTGCAGGGGGTCTGTGTACTGTTCAGGTGCTGTGGAAAGTTTTTTTCCTGAAACTTTCCTCTTAAAGTTAGGGTGCGTGTTATACGTCTGTGTGTGTTATACGCCTATAAATATAGTAATTTAATAATGTACTTTATACTCTCATTGCAGGAGTGTACAGGTTGCGAACTTGGTTCAATATTTGGTGAAAGTCATACTCTTGTAAGTCACTGTTCATTTAAATCTCACTTTGATATAATGCATTCAATGTGTTTCCAGCTCATGAGACACATTCAAATACTGTAACACAGTTGTCGAACACAAGGCCCGCGGGCCGAATCCGGCCCTCCAGGCCATTTCATGTGGCCCTCGCACCTCTCCTGCAGCTGCAGGAGAGCTCCAGACCTCCTATGGTCCTCCTCCAGACCCCTACTTTCTGCTTTTAAGCAATGCATCCAGCTTCTTCCCAGCAGCAGTATAAGGAAAGGGGGGTGCACTGTGATATAAGGGGGACTCAACTTCTGATGATGGGGTGGCTCTTGACATCTAATGTAAAGGGCAGGGGATGTGCTGGACATCTAATCTTACAGATACAACCGGCCCTTTTGAGGACAATCATAAAGCTGATGCGGCCCACAATGAAATTGAGTTTGACACCCCTGCTGTATAACAAATGGCAGAAAACCAAATGATTTCAGTAATCCTAGTTCAATAGAGCAGTAAAAAATCATCCAATCACGCACAAGGCAAAATCTTTATTTTATTTTCAAATGCTTCTCCTCATGATTTGGCATTCAATGTGAGCATTTTTTGCTCCATGAGAAAAATTCACCTCAGTAAAGCAGTTCAATGATCAATGAAGATGTGCAAAGTGCAGGAATCTATGCTAAACAGCCACAGTTTGCCTTTCATTGAATTATAGCATTCAGAGCAAAGTAATATGATTACCGATTGTCAATTGGTCACTTTATAAATAAAAATTATTTTTCTAAAGTTTGTCAACTCTTTGATACATTACAGAAATTAGATAACTTCTGGTTAGCTCCATGGTTAGACACTGGAATAAATATACAATTAAACAAACAAAGTGGTGCATGTATGTATAGCTATCTATATATACAGTGTATGTGTGTGTGTGTGTGTGTGTATATATATATAAATAAATATATATATATATATATATATATATATATATATATATATATATATATATACACAGTATCTCACAAAAGTGAATACACCCCTCACATTTTTGTAAATATTTTATTATATCTTTTCATGTGACAACACTGAAGAAATTAAATTTTTCTACAATGTAAAGTATTGAGTGTACAGCTTGTATAACAGTGTAAATGTGCTGTCCCCCCAAAATAACCCAACACACAGCCATTAATGTCTAAACCTCTGGCAACAAAGTTTAGTACACGCCCATTTAGCCATTTCCCCTCACCGGTGTCATATGACTCGTTAGTGCTAAAAGGTCTTGGGCGTGAATGGGGAACAGGTGTGTTAAATTTGGTGTTATCGCTCTCACTCTCTCATACTGGTCACTGGAAGTTCAACATGGCACCTCATGGCAAAAAACACTCTTATGGTCTGCAAAAAAGAATTGTTGCTCTAAATAAAGATGGCCCTGGCTATAAGAAGATTACCAAGACAGGTTCCACTCAGAAAAGGCCTCGCTATGGTCGTCCAAAGAAGATGAGTGCGTGTGCTTAGTGTCATATCCAGAGTTTGTCTTTAGGAAATTGTCGCATGAGTGCTGCCAGCATCGCTTCAGAGGTTGAAGGGGTGGGGGTCAGCCTGTCAGTGCTCAGACCATACACCGCACACTGCATCAAATTGCTCTGCATTGCTGTCGTCCCAGAAGGAAGCCTCTTCTAAAGATGATGCACAAGAAAGCCTGCACACAGTTTGCTGAAGAAAAGCAGACTAAGGACATGGATTACTGGAACCATGTCCTGTGATCTGATAAGGTTCAGATGGTGTCAAGCGTGTGTGACGGCAACCAGGTGAGGAGTACAAAGACAAGTGTGTTTTTCTTACATTCAAGCATGGTGGTGGGAGTGTCATGGTCTGGGGCTGCATGAGTGCTGCCGGCACTGGGGAGCTACAGTTCATTGAGGGAACCATGAATGCCAACATGTACTGTGACATATTGAAGCAGAGCATAATCCCTTCCCTGCAGCGCAGTATCCCAACATGATAATGACCCCAAACACACCTCCAAGACAACCACTGCCATGCTAAAGAAGCTGAGGGTAAAGGTGATGGACTGGCCAAGCATATCTTCAGACCTAAACGCTATTGAGCATCTGTGGGGCATCCTCAAATGGAAGGTGGAGGGGCACAAAGGTCTCTAACATCCACCAGCTCTGTGATGTCGTCATGGAGGTGTGGAAGAGGACTCCAGTGGCAACCTGTGAAGCTCTGGTGAACTCTATGCCCATGAGGGTTAAGGCAGTGCTGGAAAATAATGGTAGCCACACAAAATATTGACACTTTGGGCCCAAATTGGACATTATCACTTAGGGGTGTACTCACTTTTGTTGCCAGCGGTTTAAACCTTAAGGGCTGTTATACAAGCTGTACACTTAATACTTTACATTGTAGCAAAGTGTAATTTCTTCGGTTTTGTCACATGAAAAGATATACCATATTTTTCGGACCATAAGACCTCGTACACACGACCGAACATGTCCGCTGAAACTGGTCCGCGGACCAGTTTCCGCGGACATGTTTGGTCGTGTGTAGGGCCTATCGGACCGTTTTCCAGCGGACATTTTTCCAGCGGACCGTTTTCCAGCGGACAAAAGTTTCTTAGCATGCTAAGAAACTTGTCCGCTGGAAACCTGTCCGTCGGACATGTTCGATGGTTAGTACACAAAAGCATCGGACCAAAAACCCGCGCATGCTCAGACAAAGTGAGGGGACAGGAGCGCTCGTTCAGGTAAAACTCGCGTTTGTTTGTGACATGGCACATTCGTCATTTTAAATATCTAGTGTGTCGTTTATTGCCTCGTTTTTTTTCTTCGTTCTCTTGCTAGAATAAACCCGTTCTCTTGCTGATGCTATATAGACTGAGTTGTCCCATACTGAAATATTACATTTTTTGCTTGTGATTTAAGTTTTTGTAAATGTTTGCTAGCCAGATGTCCCAACTTTTTTTTTTGTCCTCCACATGTATATATTTATGTTCTTTTTAGTTAATGTTGATCTTATATATTTGATTTTTTTTTTTCAAGTTATGTCAACATTGTGTTTTTTTTTTAACTTGCTATATTTTTTTTATTTCTTTTGTTGGCAAGTTATGTCAACATATTGTTTTTGTGGGTGATTTTACTTTTTTTATGGTTTACCAAATTGGCACACCAAATGTACCCCCCCCCCCCCCCCAAGGAGTTTGTGTCCTTTGTAAATGACACATTGTATTTTTAAAATGTTTGATGCCTAATCACCACAGTATAAAACACAATAGACAAGGTTTGAACGTAAAGAAAAAAAGCCATTTATTTTGGCAAAACATAAAATTAGAAATAACCAGAACGGCAGCACTTGATCAGTTAGCAAAATACATGCAGACTTGGAATTCCAACATGATCAAGGAAAAAATTAATAAACTCAGGAGGCACGAAAAAAAAAAAACAGAAGCAGCAGCACATGACCAAAGGAACCCAAGCTGTGATAGTCCAACAAGCTCACTTTTTGGCTTAATCAACTGGAAGGCAGGGAATCACTTTCTTGTCTTCTTTCCAGCCTTCCTTCCAGGCTGCCTTACAGCGGAACTTCCACGGGCCCGTACACGGCCCCGTTACAGGTGGGGATGATGTGGCAGCAGGAGGATGTAGCAGATGTGGAGCAGGCCGGGCCGGGTCACTTAGATCAGTGTCCCTGGTCAGCAGGTCCCTATGCATCCACCAAAGGACCTTATTAATCAGGTTCTTTGCCAGGACCCTTTGCTCCTCCCCCCTTGGTTTAGTTCATGCGCAATGGAGGCGCTTCAGTGGGGTTGAGGGGGGCCCTCATTATAGCACTTGCCTCCCTGATCAGTTCAAGGCTCTCGTCCTCCACCTGCCTCATGCGCCTCCTTAGGCCTGGTCGCCTCATCTGGAGGGGAGGAACCTGGCTGATGGTGCTGAGCCTGGGCCTGGGGACCTGCTGAACTCCACTGGGCCCGGCCTCCTCCTGGCTGCCACTCACCGCTTCCGCCTGGCTGACATGTTCCTCGGGAGCTGCCACCTCCTGGCTGGTCTCTTCTTCCTGTGTCTAATAAAAAAGGGACATGTTGTAATATTTTGCACAATCAAATCACACACATTTTCATGCTCTAGACTGTTTTAGTTTTTCTCCATTTAACTTGAACAGACTCTCCTTCTGACCCCTGCAGTTGGCATCCCTGACACCTATTTTTATGCCCACGACTTGTGTTTTTGTTTCCAAGCTTGGTTTTTTGTTTACAATATCAACTCAATAAACAAACAATAATTAGCAGCCAAGAAATATGTTGGATACTACTATACCTCACTGAAGATCGCCAGATCTGAGTCCATGTCAGCCAGCCCCTCGGCGGACTCTGCAGGGGTGTGGGGATCCGTGGAAGTTCCGCTGCAAGGAAGCGTGAAAGGAAGGCTGGAAGGAAGACTTGAAAGTGAGTCCCGGCACTCCATTTGATCCCCCCAAAAAGCGAGCTCCTTGAAGTACCACAGCTTGGGCTCCTTTGGCTCACTTGCTGTTGCTCCTGATTTTTTTTGTTGTTGCTCTCTGTATGTTCTTCTGTACGTGCTCCTGAGGTTTGCCATTTTCTCCTTGACCATCGTGCCTGTGCATTCTGGAACCCAAGTCTGCATGTATGATGCTATCTCGTTCAGTGCTGCCGTTCTTTGGTCTGCCTGCTATTCCAAAGGATGGGCATTTCTCTAAATTTTTCTATTAACAGCAGGATGTTATCTGGAATTTGCAATTGATCCATCCTTATCCTTATTGTTTTTTTTTTTTTTTTTTGAGAAAATGATGTCTAGAATAACAAAAGATAAATAAACAGAAAACACGATTTAAAAAAGGCTCAGCTTTGACATAATATGTGCCCAATCATTTTTAAACTACTATACAAAAACAATGTCTCCTGCTGCTAAAATGCTGGCCAGCTCTGCCCCATTGTTGTACAAAAAAATGATTTTACATGCAGACCCTTTGGTTCCATTTCACTAAATACGTGGCATCTATAACCATCCACAATTATTATTAATGATAGCAATCATCAAGGCACTATTTCATGTGTAGATATCATGCCCCTCAGCATTGATGACATAATACACTACCTAATTACCTCTGTCCAACCAACACAGAACAATACTTGCATGATCTGAATACACAAGACTAAAATTAAAAAGAGGTAGAGCATTCTCACATATAGATTTTGTGATGTGTCCAAGCAGTTGGAGAGCAAAATAGCATTTTGGGCCCCAAGATACATAATAGCGTAAAAGGGTGCAAACAACATACAAAACCCCCAACCCATGGCTCTCAAGTTTCTAGGCCTCTGCTGATCCCATGTTGTAATTTCTTACCTTCGTCTCTGTAGCTCCTCGCTTAGAACGCTCGAGTAATCTCCGCGTAACCTACATAATCACGTAATTTTACTTTTATACACTCCGCGCATGCATGAAACGCCGCCCTCGTCGCCGCCCATGACGGATCCTTTCCTCTTTTCCACGCCCCTAATCACTGTGAAACGGAAAGATGGCGTAACTCTGTAGCTCCTCGCTCAGAACGATCGAGTAATCTCTGCGTAACCTACGTAATCACATCGTTTTCCTTCTACACTCCGCGTATGCGTGAAACGCCGCCCTCGTCGCCGCCCATGACGGATCCTTTCCTCTTTTCCAAGCCCCTAATCACTGTGAAACGAAAAGATGGCAATGTCACACGAGCGTGCATTAACCTCTCATCATGAGCATGAAGGGACAGAGGCAGGAACGTCCCAATCCAGGCCCAAACGCTACAAGGCAACAAATATGTCTTTACAAGAGATGGTGGAGATGGTGGACATAATGCGGAGGAAGGATTACGACGGGGATCATGGCCCATACAACACCCCTAACCGGAGGAAGGCTAAAATTATGGACAAGGTTGCGAGGAGACTTTATGCTATGTTTGGGGTCACCAGGTCCAAAGAGCAGCTCCGTAAACGTTTGTCGGACTTTAAACTGCGTGAGCCACATCAGTTTAAGAAGATCAAGAAAATTATTGATAAAAGTAGGTCCTTTTACTTATTTTGTTTGGCAATTGTCTTTCTTAATTTGTTGGCATGTATATTTCTACTTCTGCCTCATTGGCCTGGTTGTACTTTGGAACACATGTAGAATTTTTATGTTGTTTTTGTAAATAGGAATTTTTTCAACGATCGTAGTAGTAAACAGCGTTATCACATTGTTTCTCAGAAATCCTATGTTGTTCCAGGAACAGCACACCTAGACATGGCTATTTGGCGTAAAACAACGTTTCTAAACATTGTGGAAAAGATGATGTGTTTGTTCAAACTTACTAGAATGTGAAAGGCAAACAGGATTCATTCACACAGTGATAATAAGCAGCTGTTTTCACATCTGGACTCAAGAGCACCTGTGTCTCCACCAAAACTAGATTACTATTTTAGGGTCTCCGACAAATAATTTTTATGGGGGCCATCCATGTGTGTCACTTCGCTAAAAAGGGGCAGTATCACAGCTTGGGCTAAGTCATATAAAAACAAAGGTTAGGTTTGGTGGAATAAGCCCAAAAACACAAAATTGTAAACCAATTCTAAGCAATGTTTGCGATTTCTGCCCTCCGATATCTGTGTGCTGATATTTTTGTTTCATGTTATTTAGGGGAAAGAAGAGGACAGCATTTGGAGGAGGCAGGGAGGCACAGACTCTCTAAAAAAAAAAAAATCTGCATGTGGAGGAGGAGGATGTGGAAGAAGGAGTGGTGGAAGGAAGAGAGGAGGAGGAAGAAGAAATTTTGGAAAGAGGAGTTATGGAAGAAGGAGGATTTATGGAAGAAGGAGAATTTATGGAAGAAGGAGGATTTATGGAAGAAGAAGGAGAAGTTGTGGAAGAAGAACGAGAAGTTGTGGAAGAAGGAGGAGTTGTGGAAGAAGAAGGAGAAGTTGTGGAAGAAGAAGGAGAAGTTGTGGAAGAAGGAGGAGTTGTGGAAGAAGGAGAAGGTGGAGATTCTCAGCCCAACAGGTCAGTGTCACCCCAGCTTCACAGGGAAAAAGAGATGTAGATAGGTCTGCACAATACCAATTTTTTTTTTTTTTAGGGGATGAAGATGGTGTTAGCACATCTGCTACTCCGCATTTTTCACGTGCAAGTGCACAAATTATCATACAGCAAATCATGGAGTGCAGCACAGAAATTGACAATATGAGGGAAAGGATGATTGTGATTGAACAAAATTTCAAAAATATCATCGACATGATGGGCCGTGTCCAAGACTGAACCCCCCCAACCGTTTTTAAAAGTTTGAAATCAATGCGCCAAAATTTGAAGATGCACACACAGTGTGTCAACATGTGCTATCTGCCATCACAGGATATCGATTGTCTGTGCTTTGTGGGTACAACCCCTTCCTCGCTTCTCAAGTAGGTGAGAGGAAGGGTTTGCACCCACAAAACACGTACATTGATCACCCATAATGTCAGATAGCACATGTGGACATTTGTCATGGTATCTCAGGAGAGAAATCCCCATTTGGCCCGTCACACAGAATGTGTGCATCTTCAAATGTTGGCGTGTTCCGGGGTGACATCAGACCATGACTGTTGTTGGTATTAAAAGTTTGAATTTTGTAAGTTCCATTGTTTGTAAATTTTTAGATTTGGATTAAAAAACTGGTTTGGATAATCCATAACAAAAACAAATAAAAAAAAATCTAAATAATAAAAAATTACTAAAGCCACGTTTTGCAAAAAAAAAAATTCAAAATTCAAAATAATAATAAAAAAAAGCCACGTTTTGCAAAAAATCTAAATCAAAATTTTGGGAAAATGAACAAGTTGCAAATAAAAAAAAAAAAACACAAAAAAGAGTGGCTTCTTCTTTCTATGCTCAATACCCAGTTTGTAGATGAGTGACTAATGTGCAATTGTGGTTATTTACTAAAACCTGAAAAATACATTTGGCACTAGAAGTGCACTAGTTGGAGAACCAGGAAGACAGGTAAAAAGAGAAAAAGCAATAATGACAAACAACTGTATAAAGTCCAATGGTCTAATTATTTATTATTTCTTGGAATATTTCTTTCTTTTGGGGGCCGATTTAGAAAGAAATATGATCAGGCATAGCAATGACCCATGAAGTACTCAACATATTTGTCACGTACCTCACGAGCAGATTGGGTGGCCAAGCCAGCGCGACCAGTGTCCAGCCCAGGAAGGGTATCTGAGGGTAGTCCTGCCTCAGCACCGATGTTGGGTAGGTACGCCTGGGAGTGCCTGCGTAAAAAATTGGCCAAAATGCAACAGGCAAAAACAACAGTGTTCAATTTATATTCCGCCAGGTGTATCGCTGTCTGGAACAGGCGGAACTGGCTGGCGAGTATCCCAAAGGCATTCTCGACTACCCTCCGGGCTCTGGCCAGCCGATAATTGAACACCCTCCTCTCCGAGGTGAGGGTCCTCTGGGGAAAAAGCCGCATGAGGTGAGGTCCAAGCCCGAAAGCTTCGTCCGCTAAAAAAACAAACGGAAGTCCTTCCACATTGTCTTCATCCGGTGGCAGTTCCAGACCACCAGTTTGTAGACGCCTGTAGAATTCAGTCTGCGCGAACACTCCCCCATCAGACAGCCGGCCGTTCTTCCCCACGTCCACATACAAAAATTTGTAGTGTGCCGACACCACCGCCATCAACACGATACTATTAAAACCTTTGTAATTCAAATAGTACGACCCCGAACGGGGTGGCGGCACTATGCGGACGTGTTTCCCATCTATTGCTCCTCCGCAGTTTGGAAAATCACAACGCAGGGCAAATTGGGAAGCCACAGTCTGCCATTCCTGTGGCGTGGAGGGAAATTGTGGGGACAAACAAAAAAAAAATTAGTACTTTGGCACATAAGCATTGCAAACACAATACAAAAACCATCCTTGTGCAACATCACAGTATTCACATTTCTGAAAATAATTGTGGAGTGAGTATTTCTGGCCACAAATATAGGCCCACTTAATTATCAGACTCCACACCCCTCTGATGGGGCAATAAACATTTTTAGGGGGGGAGGGGCAGAACTACAATGGAGTAGACAAAAAAATGCCACAAAAAAAATTGGCTAGGTGTGTTTGTCCCTAGGATAGCATGCTGGGCAGCTTAATAGTGGTAAGGTAAAAATATGCAGGTAGGCCAACAAAAAGAACATGGAAAGCTTATCAACATGCATGGGGAGAAACTGGAACATTCAACACACAGCATATTACAATCATGGTAATTAGGGAAAAAAACAAGAAATACAGGGCCAGATTCACAAAAGAGATACGACGGCGTATCTGCTGATACGCCGTCGTATCTCTGTTTCTATCGATGCGACTGATTCATAGAATCAGTTATGCATAGATAGCCAGAAGATCCGACAGGTGTAATTGTTTTACACTGTCGGATCTTAGGATGCAATACCGCAGCCGCCGCTGGGGGGAGTTTGCGTCGTAAACCAGCGTCGGGTATGCAAATTAGGAGTTACGGCGATTCCCGACGGATTTTCGCGTTCGCTACATCGCCGCTAGTCTAGTTTGCCGTCGCAAAGTTAGTCGTTTTTTTTTTGGTGCCTTAACTTTACACAGCAATCGTATTACTGTATAAAGTATGGCCGTCGTTCCCGCGTCGAAATTTAAAAAATAACGTCGTTTGCGTAAGCCGTCCGGGAATACGGAATTACGCTACGCGCATCGCCGTTCAAAAAAATGACGTCACGGCGCGCAAAGCGCGGCGGGAGTTCGGAAACAGAGCATGCGCGGTAGGTCCGGTGCGGGAGCGCGCCTAATTTAAATGGCACACGCCCATTTAAATTGACCCGCCTTGCGCCGGAGGCGTAGGTTTTCATCGCAAGTGCTTGGTGAATCAGGCACTTGCGATGAAAAATTGCCCTACGTGAATCTGGCCCACAATATTTTGGAATACATTATTAAAGACATAGATTGTGATGTTAAAATGAGGAAACTTACCTTAAGATACTCCTCCTGCAGAACTTGTATGATGGCAGAACACGTGTCCAGTATGATGATCCCAAGCGCCTGGGGAGAGATGCCTGTCGAGAACTTGACGTCCTGCAGGCTCCTCCCAGTCGCCAGGTACCGCAACGTGGCAATAAGCCTCTGCTCGGCCATGATGGCTTGGCGCATCACAGTGTCCTGCCTCGTGATATAGGGGGACAGAAGATCCAGCAGACGGTGGAAAACGGGGTCCGTCATACGGAGAAAGTTCCTGTAGTCATCAGGATTATTCTCCTGGATTTCCCTAAGCAGAGGCATATGAGAGAATTGGTCAAGCTGGCGCAACCAATTCTTGGCCCAAGAACTCCTCCTCCCCCTGTTCCTGGCCAAACTCCTGGATTGATGATAAAATCCAGAACCAAGCCCATATCCAGCACCAACTTGAGTAAAGTCACGCTGCTGCTTCATCATGGCTTCAAACGGCCGGCTGGTCAGTCAAGAACGCACTCAAACAGAAAGCACACCCAAATCCAGCAATACCTGCAAAGAACGCGCGACAAACAGATACGAGCGGACAGGACGCCACTGCAAAGCAGAAATGACCTGAAAGCCTGCACTGATTGCCAACTACGATCCCACAAGCACACACTGAACCCGAGAATACAACCTGTAAAGCGCGGAGACTGAAAAGCGCAAATCGGCTCTAACCAAACCTTCGCTAACATGCGGGAACACGTAACTAGCAAAAGCGGAACAGAGGGCGGCGCCGTAAGCTTTGGCCTTTCCCTTTATAGTGACGTCGTACGTGGTTTACGTGCCCGCGTTCTGATCCGAGGGGATTTTTGGCCGCTGGTGTGTACGCACATCAGACCAACGGACAATTCAGCCTTGTCTGCTGGAAACGGTCCATCGGACATGTTTCATCGGACATGTTCGGTCGTGTGTACAAGGCCTAAGACGCACTTTTTTCCTCAAAAAATGTGGAGGAAAATGTCCCTGCGTCTTATGGAACGAATATACATTAGGCCCCACCCCCCCGCTGCCATACGTCATGAGAAGTAAGTGAGGGGCACAGAAATAAGTTCCTGTCTGTGGAAAACCCATCCACCTGCTCCTCTCCCCCTCCTCCGTTTGCAGTTCAGTCCTCTGCTCTGTCACTGTGTGCAGACAGTGTAGCTGATGGCTCGTGAAGTGTAGCTGTCCTACAGATCCAATCATCACACTTCTCCATCCAACTCCACCTCCAGCAAGCCTGCAGCCTGTCCGGACTGAGCAGCTTCACACATCCCTTCTCTCACCCCTCCCTCCTTGCTTGTGTGTTCTGTCTGTGAAGGAGGTGAGCGGGAAGATTAAAAAGAAGAAGACTTAGGCCGGGTACACACGGACAAACATGTATGGTGAAAGCGGTCCGTCGGACCGTTTTCACCATACATGTCTGCCAGAGGGCTTCTGTACGATGGTTGTACACACCATCGTACAGAAGTCCGCGCGTAAACAATACGCGGGGCGTGTCCGCGGTGTCGCCGCGTCGATGACGCGGTGTCGCCGCGACAATGACGCGGCGACGTGCGCGGCCCGCCTTTAAAATGCTTCCACGCATGCGTCGAAGTCATTCGACGCATGCGAGGGACGGCGGGCGCCTGGACATGTACGGTAGGTCTGTACTGACGACCGTACATGTCCGAGCGGGCTGAATTCCAGCGGGCTGTTTTAAAACAAGTCCAGGAATATTTGTCTGCTGGGAAAAGGCCCGGCGGGCAAATGTTTGCTGGAATTCGGCCCGCTCGCGCCCACACACGACCAAACATGTCTGCTGAAACTGGCCTGCGGGCCAGTTTCAGCAGACATGTTTGCTCGTGAGTATGGGGCCAAACACTGCTATACTACTGAATGAGCCAGAGAGCACCCAGGAGAGTGTGAGGCCTCGTACACACGACAGAGTTTCTCGGCAGAATTCAGCGAGAAACTCGGTCAGAGCCGGATTCTGCCGAGAAACTCGTGTGTACACTTTCGGCCCGATGGAGCCGCCGAGGAACTCGTCGAGAAAATAGAGAACATGTTCTCTATTTTCTCGTTGTTCTATGGGAGAACTCGGCCCGCCGAGCTCCTCGGCGGCTTCAGGGCTGAACTCGCCGAGGAACTCGATGTGTTTGGCACGTCGAGTTCCTCGGCCGTGTGTACGAGGCCTGAGTGTGTGCACTTCTCACCAACCCCCTCTATTCTCTCTCTCTCTTCCTAATCCCAGCTCAGCATAAAGAACATCTTTTAGAAAATCACCCTTTGCAGGGATAATGAATTTGGCTCTCATTTCCAGGAGCACATATTCATGGACAATCTCTTCTTCCTTCTTTGTGCATGTTTCCAACCTTTTCCTCCACTCTTCATCACTGAGGAGTAGAGATGTCCCGAACTATTCGCCGGCGAATATACCTTTTTCGCATTCGCTGCGGCGGGCGAACATATGCTATGTTAGGTCCGCCAACTATTCGTCATCATTTAGCAAACTTTGACCCTGTACCTCACAGTCAGCAGACACATTCCAGCCAATCAGCAGCATACCCTCCCTCCCAGACCCTCCCACCTCCTGGACAGCATCCATTTTAGATTCATTCCGAAGCTGCAGTCTTAGTGAGAGGAGGGACAGTGTAGCTGCTGCTGATTTAATAGGGAAATCGATAGCTAGGCCAGTGTATTCAGTGTCCACTCCAGGCTTGAAAGACTCACCTGATCTCTGCTGTAAGGACAGCGTCCTGACAGAACCCCAAAAAGCCCTTTTTAGGGCTAGTACATCAGTCTGCTTTTTTTTCCTCTGTAATCTAATTGCAGTTGCCTGCCAGCGTGTGTATGTCAGGTTCACAGCGTATACTGTGCCCACTTGCCCAGTGCCACCACTCATATCTGGTGTCACAGTATATTACATTTAAAAAAATAAAAAATAATTTTGACTGTAATATAATAGCAGTCAGTTGCCTGCCAGCGTGTGTGTGTCAGGCTCACAGCGTATACTGTGCCCACTTGCCCAGTGCCACCACTCATATCTGGTGTCACAGTAGATTACATTAAAAAAAAAAGTTTTTTTGACTGTAATAGAATAGCAGTCAGTTGCCTGCCAGTGTGTGTGTGTGTGTGTGTGTGTGTGTGTGTGTCAGGCTCACAGCGTATACTGTGCCCACTTTCCCAGTGCCACCACTCATATCTGGTGTCACAGTAGATTACATTTAAAAAATAAAATAAAAATTTGATTGTAATATAATAGCAGTCAATTGCCTGCCAGCGTGTGTGTGTCAGGCTCACAGCGTATACTGTGCCACTTGCCCAGTGCCACCACTCATATCTGGTGTCACAGTAGATTACATTAAAAAAACAAAAAACAATTTTGACTGTAATAGAATAGCAGTTGTCTGCAAGCGTGTGTGTCAGGCCTACAGCGTCTACTCTGCCAACTTCTGCCAGTGCACAGTGCCACTCATATCTGGTGTCACAGTAGCTTGCACGCATAGTACAACTAAACAAATCTAAAAAAAATTACAGTCAGAGGCAGGCCACCCCGCAGGGGCTGTCGTGGTCGTGGTGCTGTGATTACCTTTGGCCCTAGAATAATGCCCAGTGTTCAGAGGCCACGTACCCTGAACTCGAAAAGTTCTGAGGACATAGTTGACTGGCTAACACAGGACACCCAATCTTCTACAGCTCGAAACCTTGACGTACCATCCTCCTCCAGCTCAGCTTCGGGCACCTCTCAAGTTACCACTCGCCCGCCTGCTGCCACCACCAACACTAGCACCACAGCTGCTTCACTTGATCTGTCAGAGGAGTTATTTACACATCAGTTGGAAGAAATGAGTGATGCGCAACCATTATTGCCAGAAAAAGGAAGATAAAATGGATATGTCTCAGTCAGGCAGCATTACACACATGGACGTACGGAGTGATGATGATGATGTTGTACCCGCTGCTGCTTCCTTTGCTGAGTTGTCAGATACAAGTGAAGAGGTTGATGATGACGATGTGTTCGTGGATGTCACATGGGTGCCCGCTCGAAGAGAAGAAGAACAGGGGGAAAGTTCAGATCGGGAGACAGAGAGGAGGAGAAGACGAGTTGGAAGCAGGGGGAGGTCGTCGCAAGGAGCTAGTGGCACAGTCACAGTCAGACAGCATGTATCAGCACCCGGGGTCAGCCAGACAGCACGCCAATCAACGCATGCTGTTACCACCACCAGAATGCCATCATTGCAAAGCTCAGCAGTGTGGCATTTTTTTTGTGTGTCTGCCTCTGATAACAGTGATGCCATTTGCAACCTGTGCCAAAATAAACTGAGTCGTGGGAAATCCAACATCCACCTAGGTACAACTGCTTTGCGAAGGCACATGATCACACATCACAAACGCCTATGGGATCAACACATAATGACGAGTACAAGCAGCACACAAGCTCAAAGCCACCATCCTCCTCCTGGTCCAGCATCTTCAGCCACGTCAACCACTGCTGTCCTCCTTGCCCCCTCTCAACCATCCGCCACTCCGTCTCTCGCCTTGAGCAGTTCCTGCTCATCTGCCCACAGTCAGGTGTCTGTCAAGGACATGTTTGAGCGTAAGAAGCCAATGTCACAGAGTCACCCACTTGCCCGGCGTCTGACAGCTGGCTTGTCGGAACTCTTAGCCCGCCAGCTTTTACCATACAAGCTGGTGGAGTCTGAGGCCTTCAAAAAATTTGTAGCTATTCGCACACCGCAGTGGAAGGTACCCGGCCGAAATTTCTTTTCACAAAAGGCAATCCCCAACCTGTACTCTAATGTGCAAAATTAAGTCATGGCATGTCTGGCACACAGTGTTGGGGCAAGGGTCCATTTGATCACTGATACCTGGTCTGCAAAGCGCGGTCAGGACAGGTATATCACCTACACTGCGCATTGGGTAAACTTGCTGACGGCTGCCAAGCATGTAATGCGTTGCTCTGCAGAGGAGTTGGTGACACCGCCACGACTTGCAGGCAGGCCTGCTGCCACCTCCTCTACTCCTCCTACTCCATCCTCTTTGATAACCTCCTCGGCTGAGTCCTCTTCTGCTGCTGCGTCTTGCTCCACATCAACTGCACCCCCCAGCTCCCCAGGGGCTATTCCACATCTGGGATACGACAGTGTCACGCCGTCTTGGGGTTGACTTGCCTGAAAGCAGAGAGTCACACCGGACCAGCACTCCTGTCTGCCCTGAACGCACAGGTGGATCAGTGGCTGACTCTAATAGAATTTGAATTTTTCTATTCTGTTATCATTTTCTGACTTGAATGTCCTTTGATTATAACCATGTGTAACCCTCTACGTTTTAGCCTCTATAATCCCTGTTAACGCTGTGCTACCCTGTGATCATGTGCACATCTTTTGGAGAATATTTTTAACTTGTTTAAAATATATTTTTGTAATAAATAGTATTTTTATATAAATTTCCCTTTTGTGATGACTAATATTCTTACCAACATATAATGCCCGTAAAGTCCATGACTAGCCCCTAGTCCATTTTCTCTTTATAAAATTTGTTTAGGACGTGGCTTGCGTGTTATCATTATGCATCCACATGCGCACTACATGTGAGGATGCATTTCTCTTTTTGATTATGTAGATATTGTGATTAGGGTTGAGCGAACCCGAACTGTAAAGTTCGGGTTCGGTACAGACTTTGGGTTTTTCCCGAACCCGGACCCGAACCCGAATAATTGAAAAAAGTTCGGGTCCGGGATCGGAGTTCGGGAAAAAAAATGTGCGGAGGTCCCCGAAAATTCAATAACCAGACCCTTTAGGTCTGGTATGGATATTAAGGGGAACCCCGCCATCAATTAAAAAAAAAATGACGTGCGGTTCCCGGTAAATATCCATAACCAGACCCTTCAGGTCTGCTATGGATATTCAGGGGAACCCCGCCGTCAATTTAAAACAAAAATTACGTGCGGTTCCCGGTAAATATCCATAACCAGACCCATTATCCGAGCACGTTGACCTGGCCGGCCGCAGAAAAGAGGGGGGGACCTCTCCTGAACCGCACCAGGCCACATGCCCTCAACATGGGGAGGATGTCCCCATGTTGATGGGGACAAGGGTCTCATCCCCATAACCCTTGCCCGGTGGTTGTGGGGGTCTGCGGGCGGGAGGTTTATCAGAATCTGGAAGACCCCTTTAACAAAGGGGACCCCCAGATTCTGACCCCCCCTGTGTGAAATGGTAAGGGGGTACACTGTACCTCTACTATTTCACGAAGGAAGTGAAAAGTATTGTAAAAAAAACACACTGACACCGTAGAATAAGTAATTAAGCATGTGGCCTGGTGCGGTTCAGGAGAGGGGGGGCCGCACTCTGTCCCCCCCTCTTTTCTGCGGCCGGCCAGGTCAACGTTCTCGGATAATGGGTCTGGTTATGGATATTTAGGGGGAACCGCACGTCATTTTTGTTTTAAATTGACGGCGGGGTTCCCCTTAATATCCATACCAGACCTGAAGGGTCTGGTTATGGATATTTACCGGGAACCGCACGTCATTTTTTTTTTTAATTGACGGCGGGGTTCCCCATAATATCCATACCAGACCTAAAGGGTCTGGTTATTGAATTTGCGGGGACCTCAGCACATTTTTTTTTCTGAAAGTCCGTGTCCCATTGACTACAATGGGGTTCGGGTTCGGGTTTTTTTTTTAAAGTTCGGGTTCGGACCCGAACCCGAACATCCAGGTGTCCGCTCAACTCTAATTGTGATCACTTTCTAACCTCATTAAGAAATGTATTCAAATATTCAAAAAGAACACATTGTTAATACTAGAAACAGAAATGAGTACTGACCACAAACTACAATTCAAAAAATGTTTTTTATCTATTTTTTTTAATATAATTTAATTTGTCAGACATTTTTCCTTGTTTTCTTAATATATGTGTGTCATGGACCTTGAGATATTAAAGTGTTTCTACTTGACATATGTTACACAGGAGAGGGACATTCAATGCAAGGCTTTTGAAATGCTAAGTGGAACCAGCTTGCGAAATACCTTTTATTGTGTTCTGCAGGTTAAGAGCGGGTGTCGGAGTCAGGCCGTCTAGCTGGAACCAGGTTATTGTGTACATTGATTACCCCCTGGGGCTTCTGTCTCAATACACAAGTCTTTCTATCCAAGCTATTGGACCAATCCCTGTTGACAATTTCAAGTCCTCATTTGCATGGTCAAGGGGGACCTGATTGAAGACTGGATATACTTTACAATTGACCAATAGGAAAGCGGTTGTTGGGAGTGGGATGTTCCAAAATTCTGTATAAAAGTGTGCTGTGTACTTGAAATAAAGAGTCCTGTTGGAACTTACATACAGCCTGCCTGGTGTTTGTTCTTAATGGGTCCGAATGGCACATAGCTGTAATTCGGATCCCGGAACCTTGGATGACTGGACCATCAGACGTTGCAATCTGCAAGCTGACTCACTGGTAGCAGAGGAGTGTCGGGAGAGCAGGACCTGGGCGAGGAAGGATCTCGTCACATTGGTTGGCAGCGGTGGGATTTGCTCTCCAGTTACTGGGACAACTCCAAACCACCACCATGAATGACCAGCTATGCAGCCTGGAGGAGAACCATGCTAAAAGACTTGCTTGAGAGCCGTGGAGGGACCGGTGGGAAGAACAAGGCCACCCTGATCATTGCGCTAGCCGAGATGGATCAGAGGGATGGTGATGCAGGACCCCGGTCAGTTGAAGACTTGTTCCAGCAGCGAGTTCAACAGCGGTTGGCATTATATGGTGCGAACCCATCAGAGACCGCCATACAGAATACCATTAGAGACCTCCAGCGGCAGGATGAGAGAGAACGAGAGCGACAACAGAGAGAACGAGAGCGGCAACAGGAGCTGAGAATTGCAGAAATACGGCGATCGGTGACAACGCCTAAAGAAGCAGCACCAAATGAAAGAAGAGGAGAGGTACAGATATCAGTAACCATGGAAGAGGAATTCAGAAGGAGGTTGCGAGAGAAGCAGATACAGCGCAGAGGACCAGTATCAGAGGAGGTCCTGCTTGGATGGTCTGATTCGATCCGCTGCGAACTCTGGAAAGAAGCGCTAGCCCGCGAGCAGCGACACCAGGGAAAAGCTCTCCCCTCCATCCATGTAAGGTACTGGTCACAGTATGAAGTACGGATGCTGTTATTGGGGGAACAACCAAAGCAGGAGTGGACAGCAGAGTTAAGCAGGCTGATCCGGGAAGAGATGCGGTTGGACGAGAGCTACAGAGCCCTCCGGTGGTATGTAGTCCAAGAGTGCCCATGGTCAGCGGATGACAGCCCCACGGAAGGCTTTGACTATGATGGCCTGGGATTGTTGTATTGGAGGATGTCCAGGGATCCCAACTTTGGGAGCGATCGGGAGTGGCGTTGGGAGGAAATAATGGAGCACAGAGAGCGAAGACTGAATGTCCCGGAAGTGCACTGGTTACAGGAAGATTTGGAATTCCTGGCCGCTCAAGAATGGGAACTGGAAATCACCTACAAACAGCTGCTAGACTCCGCTCAGCAGCAGGGTGAGGTTCCCTTTACCTGGGACTATGAGGAAATATCAGCTGACAGTGATGAAATCCTGGCTGATGAATCAGCAGTGGAAAATCGGGAGCTTGCCATTCCCAAAGCTGAAGTGCTGACCGCCCGGCCGAGCTCTGCTAACCTCTGCTCAGTACCCATAGCATCTTCTGGGTTCCATGGACAGGAGATGGTGAACCTCTATCCCCAGACACCAGTTGTAGAGACAGGGGATTTGATAGACTTTTCTGCTGAGGAAGAACAACCTGGGGAGCCTCCAGCAGAAGAGCTGGTATCAGGGCCAAACTTCACTGTGCTCTGCCCAGCACCAAGGGCAGTATTTGTGGAGTTACAAGGAACTTCCCCAGCTGAAGCGCTGGTCACAGGACAGAGGGATCAAGACCTCTGCCCCACCCCCGTGGCAGTTCCGGAGGCTCAGGGTGAGAAGATGGCAATCACTCCCCAGCCACAGATTACAGAATGTATGGACTGTTCAGAGGATGTTATGGATTATGCACCCCCAGCAGAAGTGCTGGCAACAGGGCAGAATGCTAGCCATCTCTGCCCAGCACTGGGACCAACTGTGGAGTTCCAGGGAGCCGGGGCGGTTGGCCCCCCTCCCCAGCAACAAGCTGAGGTAGTAAAGCTGTTACTCCCAGCTGAATCACTGGCAGCAGGGCAGGATGCTACTGGCTGCTGCACACAACTACAGCTTGAGCGGATATCGGTGGATGGGACTGTGGTCCCCACTCACAGCAACCCAGCGGAAGAGCTGGCAACAGAGCAGAGTGCCCCGGGCCTCTGCTCTCAACTAACAGAAGAGGGGGTTCCTGTGGTAGTGGATGGGACTCCGATCTCCACAGACACAACCCCAGAAAATGGTGCGGCACTGAGACAGGAGGATGTCGGCTTTGCTTTGCAAGCACCGGGGGATTTTTACCTAGCATCAGTGGATGGGACTGCAGTCTCCACTGGTATACCCCAGGAATGGTGGCCAGTTGGCCCAGATTCCCAATGGCATGATGAACTGAGCCCAGCCACCCTGTCTTCTCTCCAGCGGCTGAAAGGACTCCAGGGAGAAGGGCCAGTCCAGGCCTCTCCCCAGCGGCAGGCGTGTTCTCTGAGAGAGGCAGAGATTGGCTGGGTGAGTAATGCTCTCTTTGGGACAAGGTATCTGGGGTACTGGGTGGGTACCGAAATTGGGGTCTCTCCCAGTGTTAGTCTCCTGCCAAAGGGGGAGATGTGTGACAGACCTAGCCGGGACAGGGGCTTTTGGAGAGGACTGAATGTGAGCCTCTTGCCGTCCGATTATGGGCCAGGACCTCAAAACAGGAAGGCAGATGGGTCATCCCAGCACAGTCCTGGAACTTTAAGACTACTTTTCCAACATCCTCGAGTTGACCCGTTTGGGTCCCACTGCGGCTGTTGGACTGGTTCCCAGGGGAAGTAATGTCATGGACCTTGAGATATTAAAGTGTTTCTACTTGACATATGTTACACAGGAGAGGGACATTCAATGCAAGGCTTTTGAAATGCTAAGTGGAACCAGCTTGCGAAATACCTTTTATTGTGTTCTGCAGGTTAAGAGCGGGTGTCGGAGTCAGGCCGTCTAGCTGGAACCAGGTTATTGTGTACATTGATTACCCCCTGGGGCTTCTGTCTCAATACACAAGTCTTTCTATCCAAGCTATTGGACCAATCCCTGTTGACAATTTCAAGTCCTCATTTGCATGGTCAAGGGGGACCTGATTGAAGACTGGATATACTTTACAATTGACCAATAGGAAAGCGGTTGTTGGGAGTGGGATGTTCCAAAATTCTGTATAAAAGTGTGCTGTGTACTTGAAATAAAGAGTCCTGTTGGAACTTACATACAGCCTGCCTGGTGTTTGTTCTTAATGGGTCCGAATGGCACATAGCTGTAATTCGGATCCCGGAACCTTGGATGACTGGACCATCAGACGTTGCAATCTGCAAGCTGACTCACTGGTAGCAGAGGAGTGTCGGGAGAGCAGGACCTGGGCGAGGAAGGATCTCGTCACAATGTGTAATTTGTGATCTTTAATGCTACGGCTTATCTGTATTAAGTGAAATATTTGACATGCATGCACATTTCTGTTGCATTGTATTTATAGGCAGACCTTTCAAAGGGGGTTGCAGAAACTGTAAGTGTATCCCTTGAACTTGCTGTAAAGATTCTGGTAAGTTTGCTTGTTCACTTGCTTCATTTCTGTTTGTTCGTATCAACTGGTCAGAGAGGTACTGAGGCTGATTGAGAAAGTTCACCCGATAAATTGTTGAATATTCACTTCGATTACCCAATCAGGTGCAGATGAAATAAATGAACAAGGAGTTTCTTTTTTCATAACTAGATAATTTAAGTGAACCTTCAGGCTAGGTTCACACTTGTCCGACAAACTCTCCGACATTGGGAGCTCATGTCGCATTACGGTTGAAAGTCAATGTTTCCCTATGGGAGCCGTCTTAACTGGTCCGACACAAGTTGTCCGACTTCGAAAATGCTCCCTGTACTACTTTGGTCTGACTTTGATCCTACTTCAGCCCATGAAATATCATTGAAGTCAGATCAAAGTAGGATCCATGTCCTTACCATCCGACTTTTAACATCCAACATGGTAATTACAGCAGCAGTAAAAGGAATTTATCTCACACTGGGATTGTTATGATTGGTAAGGCTGGGTTCACACTGATACTACACTATAGTGATACAACTTTCATCCTACTTTGCTCTGCGACATCAGTCCTACATTGGTCCTACATTGGTCTGACATCCATCCGACTTTCATGAACAGGATACTACTTTGATCCGACTTTGTGATAGTCTGACTTGTTCTTTGGCCAATCAAAACAATCCCAGTGTGAGATAAATTCCTTTTAGGCCGCGTACACACGATAAGATCGCCAGAAGACAACGGTCTGAAGGACTGTTTACATCGGTCCAAACCGATCGTGTGTAGGCCCTATAAGTTATTTAACCTCGGTCAAAAAAATGAGAACTTGCTTTAAAATTGAACCGATGGACGCCTAACTGATAGGTCAAAACCAATCGTTAGTATGCAAAAGCATCAGTTAAAAACCTGCGCATGCTCAGAATCAACTTGACGCATGCTTGGAAGCATTGAACTTCGTTTTTTTCAGCACGTCATTGTGTTTTACATCACTGCGTTCTGATACAATCGTTTTTTTAACTTATGGTGTGTGGGCGCGACGGACCATCAGTCAGCTTCATCGGTTAACCGATGACACTGGTCCTTCGGACCGTTCTCATCGGATGGACTGATCGTGTGTACGAGGCCTAAGGCTGGGTTCACACTTGTCCGACAACGGTCCTACATTGGGAGCTCATGTAGCATGACATGTGAAAATCAATGTTTCTCTATGAGAGCCGTCCTAACTGGTCCTACACAAGTCGGTCCGACTTTGAAAATGCTCCCTGTACTACTTTGGTCCTACATTGATCCTACTTCAGCCCATTGAATATCATTGAAGTCGGACCAAAGTAGGAGCCTTGTCCTAACCATCCGACTTTTGACATCCGACTTGTGATTACAGCAGCAGTAAAAGGAATTTATCTCACTCTGGGATTGTTTTGATTGGTCAAAGAACAAGTCAGACTATCACAAAGTCGGATAAAAGTAGTATCCTGTTCATGAAAGTAGGATGGATGTAGGACCAATGTAGGATCAATGTAGGACCAATGTAGGACCAATGTAGGATCAGTGTAGGACCAATGTAGCAGAGCAAAGTAGGATGAAAGTAGTGTAGTAGTGTGAACCCAGCCTGAGGCTGGGTTCACACTACTACACTACTTTCATCCTACTTTGCTCTGTGTTCAATGTTTCCCTATGAGAGCGTCTTGTAGCGTCCTACACAAGTCGGTCCGACTTTGAAAATGCTCCCTGTACTACTTTTGGTCCTACATTGATCCTACTTCAGGCCCATTGAATATCATTGAAGTCGGACCAAAGTAGTATCCTGTTCATGAAAGTAGGATGGATGTAGGACCAATGTAGGATAAATGTAGGACCAATGTAGCAGAGCAAAGTAGGATGAAAGTAGTGTAGTAGTGTGAACCCCGACTTCAATGATATTCAATGGGCTGAAGTAGGATCAAAGTTGGACCAAAGTAGTGCAGGAACTTTTTTCAAAGTAGGACCAACTTGTATCAGACCAGTTAAGACGGCTCTCATAGGGAAACATTGATTTTCACACGTCATGCGACATGAGCTTCTAATGTTGGAGCGTTTGTCGTACCAGTGTGAACCCAGCCTCAAAGGACAAGTCAGACTATCACAAAGTCGGATCAAAGTAGTATCTTGTTCATTCAAGTCAGATGGATGTAGGACCGATGTCGTAGAGCAAAGTAGGATGAAAGTCGTTTGACTGTCGTGTAGTATCATTGTGAACCCAGCCTTATACAATTTATAGTGTGAATATTGTTAACCACTTTAGCCCCGGAAGGTTTTACCCCCTTAATGACCAAAGCATTTTTTGCGATTTGGCACTGCGTTGCTTTAACTGACAATTGCACGTGTGACATTGTACCCAAACAAAATTGATGTCCTTTTTTCCCCACAAGTAGAGCTTTCTTTTTGTATTTTGCGTTATAAACAAAAAAAGTATGACAATTTTGAAAAAACAATACTTTTTACTTTTTGCTATAATAAATATTCCACTTTTTTCTTTTTTAAACAAATTTCTTCCTCAGTTTAGGTCGATATGTATTCTTCTACATATTTTTGTTAACCACTTAAGGACCTTGCCTGTTTTTAAGACTTGGTGTTTACAAGTTTAAAACAGTTTATTTTTTTGCTAGAAAATTACTTAGAACCCCAAACACTATACATTTCTTTCTAACACCCTAGAGAATAAAATGGCGGTTATTGCAATACTTTTTGTCACACCGTATTTGCTCAGCGGTCTTACAAGCGCACTTTTTTTGGAAAAAAAACACTTTTCTGAATTAAAAAATAAGACAACAGTAAAGTTAGCCCAATTTTTTTATATATTGTGAAAGATATTGTTACGCCGAGTAAATTGATACCAAACATGTCACGCTTCAAAATTGCGCCCGCTCGTTGAATGGAGTCAAACCCTTAAAAATCGTTATAGGCGACGTTTAAAAAAATTCTACAGGTTGCATGTTTTAAGTTACAGAGGAGGTCTAGAGCTAGAATTATTGCTCTCGCTCTAACGATCGTGGCGATAGCTCACATGTGTGGTTTTAACACCGTTTTCATATGTGGGCGCTACTCATGTATGCATTCGCTTCTGCGTGCGAGCTCGTCGGGACAAAAGGTTTTTTTTTTCTTATTTATTTTACTTGATTTTATTTATTTTTACACTGTTTTTTAAATAAATAAATACAATTTGATCACTTTTATTCCTATTACAAGGAATGTAAACATCCCTTGTAATAGAAAAGAGCATGACAGGTCCTCTTAAATATGAGATCTAGGGTCAAAAAGACCTCACATCTCATATTTAGGCAAAAAAAAGAAAAAGAAATTGTCATTTGAAAAAATGACATAAATAAATTGGCCCGTTAGACATTTTGACGCCGCTTCCGCCCTGCTATGTTATGGAGACGGGTGGGGGCCATCTTGCCCTCACTTGTATCCATGGCAAGCAGGAAGGACACCATTGCCTCTGGTAAGGGAGAGCGGCGGGAGGGGGGGCCCTCTCCCGCCACTAAAAACAATGATCTTGCGGTGAACTGCTACGCAGACCACCATTATCGTTTACAGGATTGGTGCCTGAAGAGATGGAAACCTCTTCAAATAGAGGACGTATATTGTCGTGTGCAGTTCCTGAAGTGGTTAATCTCAATCAGGTGTTGAGTTTGTGAGCTGGTCACCTTCTCTAGCCTGTGTATGACTTTTTCTCTGTGTCTTCCAGACGCTTCCACGGTGGCCATCCTGTCAGTGAGAATAAGCATGCTGGACATGAGATCCGTTATGGCCGTTGAGAAGGTAGCTTTAATGTCAGCTGCAAAGCCAGACATCCCAGCATACGTGAGGGGGAGATCTGGATGGGGAGTTCCCCTACCGTTTTCCTCCGCTGCTGACTGAGAATTTTTGCTGAATTCCTCCTCCACGTGTGGTGTCGCCATCTTGCCTCCGGACAGGCTTCTCCGGGCTGCTGGTGGATTCATGAAGAGATCCATAATATTCCGTCCCATGTAGGCTTCTCCGGGCTGCTGGTGGATTCATGAAGAGATCCATAATATTCCGTCCCATGTAGGGACTGCTGCTGATAGATGGCGAGATCTGGTGTGAGGTGTGCAGTGTTTTTTCCTGCTCATTATCAGGCAAGCTGAGTGCAGAGAGATAGGTTGAAGCTGCGAGACTGTCAGAGCTCCTGTACTAGGTATCGATCTCCACTGCACGCCAAGCCACGGCCCCTCGTCTACATATTTTTGTTTAAAAAAATCACAATAAGCGTATATTGATTGGTTTGCGCAAAAATGATAGCGTCTACAAAATAAATAGATAGATTTATGGCATTTTTATTATTCTTTTTTTTTTTACTAGTAATGGCGGTGATCTGCAATTTTTGTGGGACTGCAACATTGAAGCGGACAGATCGGACACTTTTGACACTTTTTTGGGACCATTGACATTTATACAGCGATCAGAGCTAAAAAAAATAGCCACTGATTACTGTGTAAATGTCATTGGCAGGGAAGGAGTTAACACGGGGGAGCAATCAAGGGGTTAACTGTTCCTTATGAATGTTTATAACTGTGGGGGGTAGGGCTTACTGGGACATGACAGAGATCACTGTTCCCAATCACTGGGAACAGTAGATCCCTGTCATGTCACCTGTCAGACCGAGGAAATGCCTTGTTTACATAGTCCTCCCGACTCGTGGGCACGCCCACAACTGAGCCTGCACCTCAGAGAATCAAGCTAAGGTGGAGGGAGATGAGGGCTTGCAGCAGATCTTTACGTAAGCTTATTTATTACAAAAAAGATGGCCGTGTAAAGCGCATGACAAGGCAATTGATCTTATACTGATCCAGATGCCATCATCTAAAATTAGCTTTAAGGCTAATTTGCACAATGTTGTATCTGTATCGAATAAGCCCATTGGTCTATAAAGTAAGATAAACTTATTCTTCAAGGACATTTCTAAGAAAAACAAAAATGTAAGCGGAATAAACATACCGTATAAATTTGAGTATAAGGCTAGTTTTTCAGCACATTTTTTGTGCTGAAAATGCCCCCCTCGGCTTATACTCGAGTCACCTTTTTGTGCCTGATCTCCCGGACTTTGGGGACCCGATACCGGCCGGCCATAGGTCCCCTGGACCCCAAGTGTGCAAAGTTTGTTGTCCGGGGGACCTACGGCCGGTGAGCACCGATTTTTCAAAGCCGGGCACCCCTTCCATAGACTCCCATGTTAAACTTTAATTTCTCCAGTGAGTTTGGGGACCCGGTACCGGCTGGTCGTGAGTCCCCTGGACCCAGAACTTGGTACACATGTATCACAATTTCTCCTCTACGAGCGTGCAAAGTATGTTGTCTGGGGGACCTACGGCTGGGGAGCACCGATTTTTTAAAGCCAGGCACTCCTTCCATAGACTTGTTAAACGTCAGTCTAGTCATGGGCACAGTGAGGCATGGACACAGTGAGGCATGGACATGGACACAGTGAGGCATGGACGTGGACACAGTGAGGCATGGACATGGACACAGTGAGGCAAAGTGAGGCACAGTGAGGCATGCAGATGGACACCCTAGGCTTATACTTGAGTCAATAAGTTTTCCCAGTTTTTATGTGGTAAAATTAGGTGCCTCGGCTTATATTCGGTTCGACTTATACTCGAGTATATATGGTAATTGGAAAATAATAAAACAGACATCAGTTCTTCAGTTGACTAAAAGAGTAAAATTCAGGACAAAACCCCCAAAAGTATGCATCACATACCGGTATTTATAAATGACATCAGCGCAACACATTTAGTGGAATTTTTATTAGGCGGTGAAGGTGGCATTTACCAAACATCCTTTGGTGTTGAATTGTTTACTGCATAATAAAACAAATTCATCAGTAACATTCATCTGCAGTGAATTGTTGTTTAATGCCATATTTACTGTTTTATATATATGTCTTTAAGTTACTCCCAAGATGACAAAAACACTGCAAAATACAGTGCATTCGGAAAGTATTCACAGCACTTCACTTTTTCCACATTTTGTTGTTACAGCCTTATTCCAAAATGGATTAAAACTCATTATTTTCCTCAAAATTCTACAAACAATACCCCATAATGACAACGTAAAGACAGTTGTTTGAAATGTTTGCAAATGTATTACATTTTAAAGAAAAAAAAAATCCCATGTACATAAGTATTCACAGCTTTTGCTCAATACTTTGTTGAAGCACCTTTGGCACCAATTGCAGCCTCAAGTATTTTTGAATATGATTCTACAAGCTTGGCACACCTATTTTTGGTCAGTTTCTCACATTCTTCTTTGCAGGACCTCTCAAGCTCCATCAGGTTGGATGGGAAGCGTCGGTGCACAGCCACTTTCAGATCTCTCCAGAGATGTTCAATCAGGTTGAAGTCTGGGCTCTGGCTGTGCCACTCAAGGACATTCACAGAGTTGTCCAGTAACCACTCCTTTGTTATCTTGGCTGTGTGCTTAGGGTCATTGTCCTGTTGAAAGATGAACCTTTGCCCAAGTCTGAGGTCCAGAGCAGGTTTTCATCAAGGATATCTTTGTACATTGCTGCATTTATCTTTCCCTCAATCCTGCTGCTGCCACCATTCTTCACTGTAGGGATGGTATTGGCCAGGTAATGAGTGGTGCATGGTTTCCTCCAGACATGACGCTGGCCATTCAAGACAAAGAGTTCAATCTTTGTTTCATCAGACCAGAGAATTTTGTTTCTGGCAAACTCCAGACGGGCTGTCATGTGCCTTTTACTTAGGAGTGGCTTCCGTCTGGCCACTCTATCATACAGGCATGATTGGTGGAGTGCTGCAGAGATGATTGTTCTTCTAAAAGTTTCTCCTCTCTCCACAGAGAAATGCTGGAGCTCAGCAGTGCCCATCAGGTACCTAGACACCTCCATGACTAAGGCCCTTCTCCCCCGATCGCTCAGTTTGGCCTTGCGGCTTCACTTCCTGGTTTTCTACTGTGCATGTGTGAGTCACGCTGTGCGTCCTCACTGGTCCATGCTGTCTTCTGGGACCTGTGTGTCTCCTAGAAGACAGCGGGGGAGGACAGAGTAGGAGCCGGAAAGTGGCGTAGGCCACCTCGATCACTGAGGTGATCCATACCCAGAAATGGGAGAAAATACCTATATTACACAGGTATCTGCTTCCTCCTCCCCCTGAAAGGTGCCAAATGTGACATTGGAGGGGGGGGGGGATTCCAAAAGGTGGAAGTAAAATTTTTGGGTGGAACTCTGCTTTAAGGTCGAATCTGTCAATTGAAGGCTTATGGTGTCTGTCGAATGTTCTAAGAGGATTCGACGAAGCAGCTAAACTGTATGATGCCGCAATCGTACAATTGCTGTTGAAATGTTCCGCCCACAACCTATAGTAGAATTCTAATGTTGTATGACTAGTAAGAATTATATTTATTAATTATTATTACTAGTCAACCAACATTAGAATTTTTCTATAGCTTATGGGTGGAGCATTTGACCATAAATGTCCACTCATGCTATCATATGCTTTTAGCTGCTTCGTCGAATCTTCATGTCTCTATAATGTTGAATATTTTCTCTTTATGTAGAATAACCTTGGACTAATAGAGTTAGGTTAGGCACAATCGACCGCAGATTCGATAGACACAGATTGCTATTGTCACTGTCATGTCAAATCTTTTATCTATATCGAACTGTTGTTACAACAAAATTAAAATAAAGCATTTTTTACGTCGGATCTTTCAGATTTCGGATTCTGACCGTTCTTTATCGTTTGTTAAAACAAATGCAAAAATCCCAGAAATACGGACAAAAATGCATTCGGACTAAAACAAATGCACATGTCTAACAAACTGTGGAAAAAGTGAAGCGCTGAGAATACTTTCTGGATGCACTGTATATCTTGCCAAAGACAGCTTGCTCCCCGGACCTGCAAGGAAGCAATGTATGGAGTAATGAATTTATCAGTAGGTCAGGATCTCTAGTCTTAAGGATAGGAGAAGGTGAACAGGTGATTTAAAAAAAAAATACTTAGGCCCAGATTCTCAAAGGCGTTACGCCGGCGCATCTTGATATGTGCGGCGTAAGTGTACAGATGCGCCGTCGTATCGATGCGCCGCACCCACAGAACCAGGTACGCCAGAAATTAGTCTTGTTCCGATCGGTGCAACGTTTGTACGCCGGCGTAGCTTAGGCACATATTTACGCCGAGAGCACCCAGCGCTCCCATTGATTTCCTAATCAAATATGCAAATGAGGGATATACGGCGATTCCCGAACGTACGACCGCCCGACGCAGGCTACGCGCGGTGCACGTAAGCTGTACGTCCGGTCTAAACTTGCCCCTCATAAAAGCAGGGGCAACTTTGCACCAGACGTGTGCAGGTCAGCTGGAGAGCAGCTTTAGCAGCACCCTTACGGACGAGCTGAGCAATCACACTTTCAGGACAAGACTTCTGTATGCCAACATGCCAGGGGCAGGCATGGTCATAGCACAACTAGTGTGCGCCCAGGCGCTTAGAAGGAGAAGGGCACGGGAGCGGTTTTACCGAACGCCATTAAACCTCTTTGCCATCGGGGAATCAGAGGTGTATCGCCTCTTCAGATTCAACACTCAAGCCATCCAGGAATTAACCACAATCCTGCATGATGACATCACCAGCCCAACACAACGCTCACAAGCAGTGCAGCCACTGTTCAAGGTCCTGGCAACACTGCATTTCCTTTCCACTGGCTCTTTTCAGCGCACAAGTAAAGGTGTGGCTGGGATGTCACAAAC
Source organism: Rana temporaria (assembly GCF_905171775.1). NCBI lineage: Eukaryota > Metazoa > Chordata > Amphibia > Anura > Ranidae > Rana > Rana temporaria. The sequence continues at coordinate 154,927,973 of NC_053495.1, read as the reverse complement.
CAGCATGAGCAGATGTGTGCACCAGGTTGTCCCCGTAATCCTGAGACGCATGTCCAACCAAATCATCAGACCCACCCAGGAGCATCTGCGGATGAAGACAAGGGCAGATTTTGTCAGAATTGCAGGATTCCCACGCACCGTAGGGGCCATTGATTGCACACATGTGGCGCTACAGCCCCCCCATGACACCGATCACATATACCGCAATCGGAAGCACTGGCATTCAATCAATGTACAGGTGATAGTCGATGCCCAAGGCCTCATATGGCACGTCCGTGCCAAACACCCAGGATCCAGCCATGACAGCTACATATACCGTCAAAGCGACATCCCAATGGAATTTGAACAGAACGTGTATGGGGACAGCTGGCTGGTTGGTGAGTGACATGGGTGTCAGGTATGACTGTCCCCCCCCATGATGCAGACATCACGAAGGGCACATGCATGACTAACATCCTTCTGTCTTTTCCCTTCCAGGTGACTCTGGAACCCCCAAACCCCAGGAGAGGAAAGATACAATGCTGCACACATACTTACCCGTGGAGTGGTGGAACGCACATTTGGCCTCCTGAAGTCCCGTTTCCGATGCCTGGATAAGACTGGGGGTACCCTGTTGTATTCCCCAGACTTTGTGTGCCAGATCATCGGTGCATGTTGCATTCTGCACAACTTCGCAGTGAGAAGGGGCCTAGAGATTGACATACGTAATGACCTGACCCCCCAACCAGACATCCCCCCCTGACTCAGGCTACCCCGTCTGCTGAGGGATCAGCAATCAGGAGATGCCTCGATGAACGTCTCTTTGAACGTTAAACACACACATTAAACATGGCACAATGAGAATGCATGCATGCACACCACTGTGGTCCCTAGCACACACACCCCACATCCTCATCGAATTGGATTAGACCCAAGTAAACCACATGGTTTTAGGGAGCAGCAACGCCACGCCAAGGCTCCAATTATGTCACTGTACATTCATACACCTTTCACACGGCAGAGGGTGACACCCCTTTGCTGGCAGGAGTGTCACCCCCCCCATTCACACACCAGTCACACTATTCTGCACGCCTCACTGTGTGCTTTTTGAAAAAACACTCTTTACCAGAGCAAGATCAAAAAATAAATAAAACACTCTTTACCAGAGCAATAAGAACAAAAATAAATAAAACGAATTGCCCTGGCTGCTGCCACGGCCCCGGCTCCTCAACTGCCTGGTTGAGAGGGGGGGGGGGTTGCATCAGGCGAAGGAGCATCCACCGGGGCTGGAGGCCTGTCCTCTAATGCCACCGCTATCCTCCTCAGGAAGTTATTGGTCTCTGTTTGTACACCGACAATGGCAGCTGTGTGGCCCTGGACGGACTCATTTAGGGTCCGCACCTCTTCCACAAGGCTTGCCGTGGTGTTTTGTAGATCCCGCAAACATGATATTTTTGCAGTGGTGTTGCCTGCAACGTCCTGAAGAACATCGGTGACATGTCCCCTCTCCCCAAGGCTGTCAGCCACTCGACTGATGTCCTGGGCCATCGCACCCATAAGGCGGGTCTGGTTGTCCTGCGCAGTGGTCAGGGTCACAGGCAGCAACTCGGAAACCCCACTGCTTTTCTTCGTTGCCTTCCTGGGTCCACGAGAGGCTTCAGGCCTGGCATAGGGGGAGGGATTAGATGGAGGGGGTGGGTTGGGGATGGAGACAGAGGGAGTGGCTGGGTTGGAGATAGAGTCAGAGGATATGGTGGATCGTGTGCTTGAGGTCCGGGATGGACCAGCCAAGGTCGACAAATCCTCCAGGAAAAGTGACAGGGACACCTCTTCCCCCAAATGCTCCGCATCCTGAAGAACCTCCTCAATGGAGGTGTGGGCACCACTCTCCTCCACCAATGCCGCTTGCCTTCCCTGGGGGTCAGGGGCATCTTCATCAGATAAAGAGGGTGTGTGACGGGCAGGGGCATCAGCATCAGGGGATGGTGTGGGACGGGCAGGGGCATCAGCATCAGGGGATGGTGTGGGACGGGCAGGGGCACGAGACGGCCCAGCTACATCCTGGACATCTGTGGATTACACAAAATATTCACATGTTGGTGGACCCACACACTTGTCACATATTCCCTTCCCCACCCCCACACATGCTACACACCAGATAGTAGAAATAAACACTTACCTGTCCTCAAGGGCGGATGAACAGAATCATAGCCCGGCATTCCCTCAACTTGCACCCTGGTAAGGCACCGGGCAACAACCTCCTCATCAGGTGTCAGACGGACCCTTGAGGCAGGTCCCCCACCAGTGCCCCTGGCATGCCTCGCCATGAGGGCCATCTTGTCCTTGACCCTCCGGAGAAGATCATTTATCTTTTTGGCTATGTCTTTGGGCCTCCTTGCCTCATAGCCCACAGCATTCACCTGATCCGTGATCCTCTGCAGGATCTCGTTCCTTTTCCCCTTACTTGTGGTTTTGCTGCGGGACCCATGGAGGCGGTCATAGTGCCTCTCCATGCCAGCAAGAATGATGGCCCTCTCATCTGCAGAGAATTTTTTTTTCCTGCTCCTTGAATGCTCAGCAGACATTTCTCAAAGCACAGCAAAAGTTAGATCACCAAACCAAAACTAGACAGGTGTACTTTTGCACTCGATGGGCGCATGTCTGGGCGTATTTATGCACTGGGCGTAATCAATTGGTCGGCGCAACTCACCAATCACGTTGTGCGCATGCGCATAGGGGCGGGGGACACCCGATCACATGATGGCGCATGCGCCGTCCATTCAGACCTTCATTTGCATAAGGTCACGGTTCATTTAAATGTATCACGCCCACTTCCTTCCTACTTTCACTTACGACCACGAATATGCGCTACGCCGGCGAAAAAATGAACGTCTGTGATTCGAGAATACGGAGCTTACCTCTCTACGTTATGACGCCGTAGCACATCTTGGATGCGCTACGCCCGCATAAAGATGCGCCGATGTACGAGAATCTGGGCCTTAGTTGGTTTATAATAATAAGATTACTTTCTGCTATAGTAAAAACAAAAATGATTTACTAAAGGAATAGAGACTCATCACTTAGCTTAGTGAATAAGGTGAAGCTGTTTTCACTTTAATCATCCAATCACATGCAGGCCAAAATCCTGCTTGTTTATTTCTACTATATTATTGTCCCCAGGAAGAATACTTTTTGTGTTTTAACCGATTCAGCTCTTTGGGCATACGTCCAAATAGTGAACCTTGAATGTGTGTTTTGTTTAGCTGGTAACTGGCTTCAAAGTGAAAGTGATGCAGCAGCTGCCGATCACTTTCACACAGCCAGCAGTTTAGTGTCCCCCTCCTTCCATGGTTCCTAGGCTTTACCACGCTTACTGTAAATCCATGACTCAATCATATGCAAACAATGAAACTAGAAGTGATGTGACTTCCGGTTTCATATGCACCCTTTCCTAGCCAGTTCAGCCAGGGGACACATCTAACCATTCCGATCTGTGTGTTGTTAGATGGTGCAAAGGGCAGGAGAATCTATTAGACCCTTAGTGTCTCCATAAAGAGTACCTGTCACCTGCCCAATGTTATCACATAGGGGTTTAGTAACCCCTTATGATAGCAATCAAGTAAAAAAAAAAAAAATATATATATATATATATATATATTTATATAATGATAATAAAATATATATATATATATATATATATATATATATATATATATATATTTTTTTTTTTTTTTTTTAATTGATGAAAACCTCTATTGCCCTGACCACGAACATCAGTGTGAGAACAATGGGCCAGATCCACAGCCAGCGGGCTTAACTTAAATGTTCCTATTTAAGTTACACTGCCGCAAAATTTCTACCTAAGTGCCCGATCCACAAAGCAATTACCTAGAAATTTGCAGCTGTGTAACTTAAATCCGTCCGGCGCAAGGCGTGCACAATCTAATGGGGCGAGTCCCATTTAAATTAGGCGCGCTCCCGCGCCGGACGTACTACGCATGCTCCCGACGCTATTTTCCCGTTGTGCTTTGCGCAGATTTACGTTGCGCCGAGTTTCGAGAATCGCGACGGGTGTAAAAGAAAAAAAAAGAGTTGCGGCGGGAAAAAAAAAAATGTTAAAAAAATTTGACAGCAACGCGGGAAAGAAGGGTCTACTTTTACATGGTGTACTAAGTTTACACTTTGTAAAAGCAGCCCTAATTTTGCGACGGCAAACTAACACTTACGGAAAAAAAACTAAGGGAAAAAGCTTTGTGGATCTCCGTAAGTGCTA